>NW_025316788.1:687781-1375562 GCF_910594005.1 Cervus elaphus
CAGGGTCCCGCCGCAACTCGAGAAAAACCATGAGACTTCCCCCTCGCCACGAGATGAGGCCCGATTCTCCTGCACTGCATGCAGAGCAATTCCATATTGCACATCAAACGTGAAAGGAGCCTTGATTTCCTTGATGGCACTCCAGAGAAACCCCAAGAACACTGTTTCAAGGCTGGAGGGATCCTGAGGTTACTGTAGCAACACGAAAGAGGTCTGTGGACCAAAAATCAACTCGAGATGAGAGGTTAGTCCCTGGCTTCGACTCCAGAGGAATACCACCTTACCACAAGCACCTCAAGAGGAGGCTTCTCTCAGCTCTAGGTATGTGAGAGGGACCCTGATTTTGCGGCCTCAAGTGGAATGGACACTGCGATGCCCTGACGCGAAATAAGGCCGGATATCCCTGCAGTGACTTGAATGCAGGCTTGTCTTGCATCTCCCAAGACGAAAGGATGTCCGAATCCCCTGTGGAGACCACAGAAAAAGACCTAGTTCCCCACCTCATCGCGACCGGAGGCCTCACATCCTTTGAAAACTCCAGAGGTACGCGGAGATCAGTGCCTCCAAAGGAGACGATGCCTGACTCCTCGTGAAACTTGATAGGAGTCCCAGGATTCCTGTGGCACGTGGAAAGGGACCCTTGGTCTCCCGCCTCAGCTGGAGAGGCGTCCCAATTGCCCTGCCAAGCATCGAGGAGAATCCCGAGTTGTCCCTCGCAACTAGGCAGGAGTCCTGACGTCGCTGAACAAACACATGGGTGGAAGGGCCATCCCCGTCGTAACTCGAGAATATACCCCAGGTTCCTGCCGCAACTCGAGAAAAACCATGAGAATTCCCCCTCGCCGCGAGATGAGGCCCGATTCCCCTGCACTGCGTGCAGAGCAATTCCGTGTTGCACATCACACATGAAAGGAGCCTTGATTTCCTTGGTGGCACTCCAGAGAAACCCCAAGAACACTGTTTCAAGGCTAGAGGGATCCTGAGGTCACTGTAGCCACACGAAAGAGCACCGTGGCCCAAAAATCAACTCGAGATGAGAGGTTAGTCCCTGGCTTCGACTCCAGAGGAATACCACCTTACCACAAGCACCTCAAGAGGAGGCTTCTCTCAGCTCTAGGTATGTGAGAGGGACCCTGATTTTGCGGCCTCAAGTTGAATGGACACCGCGATGCTCTGACTCGAAATAAGGCCGGATATCCCTGCAGTGACTTGAATGCAGGCGCGTCTTGCATCTCCCAAGACGAAAGGTTGTCCGAATCCCCTGTGGAGACCTCAGAGAAAGATCTAGTTCCCCACCTGATCGCGACCGGGGGCCTCACATCCTTTGAAAACTCCAGAAGTACGCGGAGATCAGTGCCTCCAAAGGAGACGATGCCTGACTCCTCGTGAAACTTGATACGATTCCCAGGATTCCTGTGGCACGTGGAAAGGGACCCTTGGTCTCCCGCCTCAGCTTGAGAGGCGTCCCAATTGCCCTGCCAAGCCACGAGGAGAATCCCGAGTTGTCCCTCGCAACTAGGCAGGAGTCCTGACGTCGCTGAACAAACACGTGGGTGGAAGGGCCATCCCCGTCGTAACTCGAGAATGTACCCCAGGTTCCCGCCGCAACTCGAGAAATATCATGAGACTTCCCCCTCGCCGCGAGATGAGGCCCGATTCCCCTGCACTGCGTGCAGAGCAATTCGGTGTTGCACATCACACATGAAAGGAGCCTTGATTTCCTTGATGGCACTCCAGAGAAACCCCAAGAACACTGTTTCAAGGCTAGAGGGATCCTGAGGTCACTGTAGCCACCGAAAGAGCACCGTGGCCCAAAAATCAACTCGAGATGAGAGGATAGTCCCTGGCTTCGACTCCAGAGGAATACCACCTTAACACAAGCACCTCAAGAGGAGGCTTCTCTCAGCTCTAGGTATGTGAGATGGACCCTGAGTTTGCAGCCTCAAGTCGAATGGACACCACGATGCCCTGACTCGAAATAAGGCCGGATATCCCTGCAGTGACTTGAATGCAGGCTCGTCTTGCATCTCCCAAGATGAAAGGATGTCTGAATCCCCTGTGGAGACCACAGAGAAAGACCTAGTTCCCCACCTCATCGCGACCGGAGGCCTCACATCCTTTGAAAACTCCAGAGGTACGCGGAGATCAGTGCCTCCACAGGAGACGATGCCTGACTCCTCGTGAAACTTGATAGGAGTCCCAGGATTCCTGTGGCACATGGAAAGGGACCCTTGGTCTCCCGCCTCAGCTGGAGAGGCATCCCAATTGCCCTGCCAAGCCTCGAGGAGAATCCCGAGTTGTCCCTCGCAACTAGGCAGGAGTCCTGACGTCGCTGAACAAACATGTGGGTGGAAGGGCCATCCCAGTCGTAACTCGAGAATATACCCCAGGTTCCCACCGCAACTCCAGAAAAACCATGAGACTTCCCCCTCGCCGCGAGATGAGGCCCGATTCCCCTGCACTGCGTGCAGAGCAATTCCGTGTTGCACATCACACATGAAAGGAGCCTTGATTTCCTTGGTGGCACTCCAGAGAACCCCCAAGAACACTGTTTCAAGGCTAGAGGGATCCTGAGGTCACTCTAGCAACACGAAAGAGCTCCATGGACAACAAATCAACTCGAGATGAGAGGTTAGTCCCTGGCTTCGACTCCAGAGGAATACCACCTTACCACAAGCACCTCAAGAGGAGGCTTCTCTCAGCTCTAGGTATGTGAGAGGGACCCTGAGTTTGCGGCCTCAAGTGGAATGGACACCGCGATGCCCTGACTCGAAATAAGGCCGGATATCCCTGCAGTGACTTGAATGCAGGCTCGTCCTGCATCTCCCAAGACGAAAGGATGTCTGAATCCCCTGTGGAGACCACAGAGAAAGACCTAGTTCCCCACCTCATGGCGACCGGAGGCCTCACATCCTTTGAAAACTCCAGAGGTACGCGGAGATCAGTGCCTCCAAAGGAGACGATGCCTGACTCCTCGTGAAACTTGATAGGAGTCCCAGGATTCCTGTGGCACGTGGAAAGGGACCCTTGGTCTCCCACCTCAGCTGGAGAGGCGTCCTAATTGCCCTGCCAAGCCTCGAGGAGAATCCCGAGTTGTCCCTCGCAACTAGGCAGGAGTCCTGACGTCGCTGAAGAAACACGTGGGTGGAAGGGCCATCCCCGTCGTAACTCGAGAATATACCGCAGGTTCCCGCCGCAACGCGAGAAAAACCATGAGACTTCCCCCTCGCCGCGAGATGAGGCCTGATTCCCCAGCACTGCGTGCAGAGCAATTCCGTGTTGCACATCACACATGAACGGAGCCTTGATTTCCTTGATGGCACTCCAGAGAAACCCCAAGAACACTGTTTCAAGGATAGAGGGATCCTGAGGTCACTGTAGCAACACGAAAGAGCTCCGTGGACCAAAAATCAACTCGAGATGAGAGGTTAGTCCCTGGCTTCGACTCCAGAGGAATACCACCTTACCACAAGCACCTCAAGAGGAGGCTTCTCTCAGCTCTAGGTATGTGAGAGGGACCCTGAGTTTGCGGCCTCAATGGAATGGACACCGCGATGCCCTGACTCGAAATAAGGCCGGATATCCCTGCAGTGACTTGAATGCAGGCTCGTCCTGCATCTCCCAAGACGAAAGGATGTCTGAATCCCCTGTGGAGACCTCAGAGAAAGACCTAGTTCCCAACCTCATGGCGACCGGACGCCTCACATCCTTTGAAAACTCCAGAGGTACGCGGAGATCAGTGCCTACAAAGGAGACGATGCCTGACTTCTCGTGAAACTTGATAGGAGTCCCAGGAACCTGTGGCTCGTGGAAAGGGACACTTGGTCTCCCGCCTCAGCTGGAGAGGCGTCCCAATTGCCCTCCCAAGCCTCGAGGAGAATCCCGAGTTGTCCGTCGCAACTGGGCAGGAGTCCTGCCGTCGCTGAACAAACACGTGGGTGGAAGGGCCATCCCCGTCGTAACTAGGAGAATATACCCCATGTTCCCGCCGCAACTCGAGAAAAACCATGAGACTTCCCCCTCGCCGCGAGATGAGGCCCGATTCCCCTGCACTGCGTGCAGAGCAATTCAGTGATGCACATCACACATGAAAGGAGCCTTGATTTCCTTTATGGCACTCCAGAGAAACCCCAAGAACACTCTTTTAAGGCTAGAGGGATCCTGAGGTCACTGTAGCAACACGAAAGAGCTCCGTGGACCAACAATCAACTCGAGATTAGAGGTTAGTCCCTGGCTTCGACTCCAGAGGAATACCACCTTACCACAAGCACCTCAAGAGGAGGCTTCTCTCAGCTCTAGCTATGTGCTTAGTTTGCGGCCTCAAGTGGAATGGACACTGCGATGCCCTGACTCGAAATAAGGCCGGATATCCCTGCAGTGACTTGAATGCAGGCGCGTCTTGCATCTCCCAAGACGAAAGGATGTCTGAATCCCCTGTGGAGACCTCAGAGAAAGATCTAGTTCCCCACCTCATCGCGACTGGAGGCCTCACATCCTTTGAAAACTCAAGAGGTACGCGGAGATCAGTGCCTCCAAAGGAGACGATGCCTGACTCCTCGTGAAACTTGATAGGAGTTCCAGGATTCCTGTGGCACATGGAAAGGGACCCTTGGTCTCCCGCCTCAGCTGAAGAGGCGTCCCAATTGCCCTGCCAAGCCACGAGGAGAATCCCGAGTTGTCCCTTGCAAAGAGGCAGGAGTTCTGACGTCGCTGAACAAACACGTGGGTGGAAGGGCCATCCCCGTCGTAACTCGAGAATATACCACAGGTTCCCGCCGCAACTCGAGAAAAACCATGAGACTTCCCCCTCGCCGCGAGATGAGGCCCGATTCCCCTGCACTGCGTGCAGAGCAATTCCGTGTTGCACATCACACATGAAAGGAGCCTTGATTTCCTTGATGGCACTCCAGAGAAAACTCAAGAACACTGTTTCAAGGCTAGAGGGGTCCTGAGGTCACTGTAGCAACACGAAAGAGCTCCGTGGACCAAGAATCAACTCGAGATGAGAGGTTAGTCCCTAACTTCGACTCCAGAGGAATATCACCTTACCACAAGCACCTCAAGAGGAGGCTTCTCTCAGCTCTAGGTATGTGAGAGGGACCCTGAGTTTGCGGCCTCAAGTGGAATGGACACCGCGATGCCCTGACTCGAAATAAGGCCGGATATCCCTGCAGTGACTTGAATGCAGGCGCGTCTTGCATCTCCCAAGACGAAAGGATGTCTGAATCCCCTGTGGAGACCTCAGAGAAAGATCTAGTTCCCCACCTCATCGCGACCGGAGGCCTCACATCCTTTGAAAACTCCAGAGGTACGCGCAGATCAGTGCCTCCAAAGGAGACGATGCCTGACTCCTCGTGAAACTTGATAGGAGTCCCAGGATTCCTGTGGCACATGGAAAGGGACCCTTGGTCTCCCGCCTCAGCTGGAGAGGCGTCCCAATTGCCCTGCCAAGCCTCGAGGAGAATCCCGAGTTGTCCCTCGCAAATAAGCAGGAGTCCTGACGTCGCTGAACAAACACATGGGTGGAAGGGCCATTCCCGTCATAACTCGAGAATATACCCCAGGGTCCCGCCGCAACTCGAGAAAAACCATGAGACTTCCCCCTCGCCACGAGATGAGGCCCGATTCTCCTGCACTGCATGCAGAGCAATTCCATATTGCACATCAAACATGAAAGGAGCCTTGATTTCCTTGATGGCACTCCAGAGAAACCCCAAGAACACTGTTTCAAGGCTGGAGGGATCCTGAGGTTACTGTAGCAACACGAAAGAGGTCTGTGGACCAAAAATCAACTCGAGATGAGAGGTTAGTCCCTGGCTTCGACTCCAGAGGAATACCACCTTACCACAAGCACCTCAAGAGGAGGCTTCTCTCAGCTCTAGGTATGTGAGAGGGACCCTGATTTTGCGGCCTCAAGTGGAATGGACACTGCGATGCCCTGACGCGAAATAAGGCCGGATATACCTGCAGTGACTTGAATGCAGGCTCGTCTTTCATCTCCCAAGATGAAAGGATGTCTGAATCCCCTGTGGAGACCACAGAGAAAGACCTAGTTCCCCACCTCATCGCGACCGGAGGCCTCACATCCTTTGAAAACTCCAGAGGTACGCGGAGATCAGTGCCTCCAAAGGAGACGATGCCTGACTCCTCGTGAAACTTGATAGGAGTCCCAGGATTCCTGTGGCACATGGAAAGGGACCCTTTGTCTCCCGCCTCAGCTGGAGAGGCGTCCCAATTGCCCTGCCAAGACTCGATGAGAATCCCGAGTTGTCCCTCGCAACTAGGCAGGAGTCCTGGCGTCGCTGAACAAACATGTGGGTGGAAGGGCCATCCCAGTCGTAACTCGAGAATATACCCCAGGTTCCCGCCGCAACGCGAGAAAAACCATGAGACTTCCCCCTCGCCGCGAGATGAGGCCCGATTCCCCTGCACTGCGTGCAGAGCAATTCCGTGTTGCACATCACACATGAAAGGAGTCTTGATTTCCTTGGTCGCACTCCAGAGAAACCCCAAGAACACTGTTTCAAGGATAGAGGGATCCTGAGGTCACTGTAGCAACAGGAAAGAGCTCCGTGGACCAAAAATCAACTCGAGATGAGAGGTTAGTCCCTGGCTTCGACTCCAGAGGAATACCACCTTACCACAAGCACCTCAAGAGGAGGCTTCTCTCAGCTCTAGGTATGTGAGAGGGACCCTGAGTTTGCGGCCTCAAGTGGAATGGACACCGCGATGCTCTGACTCGAAATAAGGCCGGATATCCCTGCAGTGACTTGAATGCAGGCTCGTCTTGCATCTCCCAAGATGAAAGGATGTCTGAATCCCCTGTGGAGACCACAGAGAAAGACCTAGTTCCCAACCTCATGGCGACTGGACGCCTCACATCCTTTGAAAACTCCAGAGGTACGCGGAGATCAGTGCCTCCAAAGGAGACGATGCCTGACTCCTCGTGAAACTTGATAGGAGTCCCAGGATTCCTGTGGCACATCGAAAGGTACCCTTGGTCTCCCGCCTCAGCTGGAGAGGCGTCCCAATTGCCCTGCCAAGCCTCGAGGAGAATCTCGAGTTGTCCCTCGCAAATAGGCAGGAGTCCTGACGTCGCTGAACAAACACGTGGGTGGAAGGGCCATCCCCGTCGTAACTCGAGAATATACCCCAGGTTCCCGCCGCAACTCGAGAAAAACCATGAGACTACCCCCTCGCCGCGAGATGAGGCCCGATTCCCCTGCACTGCGTGCAGAGCAATTCCGTGTTGCACATCACATATGAAAGGAGCCTTGATTTCCTTGATGGCACTCCAGAGAAAACCCAAGAACACTGTTTCAAGGCTAGAGGGATCCTGAGGTCACTGTAGCAACACGAAAGAGCTCCGTGGACCAAGAATCAACTGGAGATGAGAGGTTAGTCCCTGGATTCGACTCCAGAGGAATACCACCTTACCACAAGCACCTCAAGAGGAGGCTTCTCTCAGCTCTAGGTATGTGAGAGGGACCCTGATTTTGCGGCCTCAAGTGGAATGGACACTGCGATGCCCTGACGCGAAATAAGGCCGGATATCCCTGCAGTGACTTGAATGCAGGCTCGTCTTGCATCTCCCAAAATGAACGGATGTCTGAATCCCCTGTGGAGACAACAGAGAAAGACCTAGTTTCCCACCTCATGGCGACCGGAGGCCTCACATCCTTTGAAATCTCCAGAGGTACGCAGAGATAAGTGCCTCCAAAGGAGACGATGCCTGACTCCTCGTGAAACTTGATAGGAGTCCCAGGATTCCTGTGGCACGGGGAAAGGGACCCTTGATCTCCCGCCTCAGCTGGAGAGGCGTCCCAATTGCCCTGCCAAGCCTCGAGGAGAATCCCGAGTTGTCCCTCGCAACTAGGCAGGAGTCCTGACGTCGCTGAACAAACACGTGGGTGGAAGGGCCATCCCCGTCTTAACTCGAGAATATAACCCAGGTTCCCGCCGCAACTCGAGAAAAACCATGAGACTTCCCCCTCGCCGCGAGATGAGGCCCGATTCCCCTGCACTGCGTGCAGAGCAATTCCGTGTTGCACATCACATATGAAAGGAGCATTGATTTCCTTGATGGCACTCCAGAGAAACCCCAAGAACACAGTTTCAAGGCTAGAGGGATCCTGAGGTCACTCTAGCAACACGAAAGAGCTCCGTGGACCAAGAATCAACTCGAGATGAGAGGTTAGTCCCTAACTTCGACTCCAGAGGAATACCACCTTACCACAAGCACCTCAAGAGGAGGCTTCTCTCAGCTCTAGGTATGTGAGAGGGACCCTGATTTTGCGTCCTCAAGTGGAATGGACACTGCGATGCCCTGACGCGAAATAAGGCCGGATATCCCTGCAGTGACTTGAATGCAGGCTTGTCTTGCATCTCCCAAGATGAAAGGATGTCTGAATCCCATGTGGAGACCACAGAGAAAGACCTAGTTCCCCACCTCATGGCGACCGGAGGCCTCACATCCTTTGAAAACTCCAGAGGTACGCGGAGATCAGTGCCTCCAAAGGAGACGATGCCTGACTCCTCGTGAAACTTGATAGGAGTCCCAGGATTACTGTGGCACGTGGATAGGGACACTTGGTCTCCCGCCTCAGCTGGAGAGGCGTCCCAATTGCCCTGCCAAGCCTCGAGGAGAATCCCGAGTTGTCCCTCGCAAATAGGCAGGAGTCCTGACGTCGCTGAACAAACACGTGGGTGGAAGGGCCATCCCCGTCGTAACTCGAGAATATACCCCAGGTTCCCGCCGCAACTCGAGAAAAACCATGAGACTTCCCCCTCGCCGCGAGATGAGGCCCGATTCCCCTGCACTGCGTGCAGAGCAATTCCGTGTTGCACATCACATATGAAAGGAGCCTTGATTTCCTTGATGGCACTCCAGAGAAAACCCAAGAACAGTGTTTCAAGGCTAGAGGGATCCTGAGGTCACTGTAGCAACACGAAAGACCTCCGTGGACCAAGAATCAAGTCGAGATGAGAGATTAGTCCCTGGATTCGACTCCAGAGGAATACCAACTTACCACAAGCACCTCAAGAGGAGGCTTCTCTCAGCTCTAGGTATGTGAGAGGGACCCTGAGTTTGCGGCCTCAAGTGGAATGGACACAGCGATGCCCTGACTCGAAATAAGGCCGGATATCGTTGCAGTGACTTGAATGCAGGCTCGTCTTGCATCTCCCAAGACGAAAGGATGTCTGAATCCCCTGTGGAGACCACAGAGAAAGACCTAGTTCCCCACCTCATCGCGACCGGAAGCCTCACATCCTTTGAAAACTCCAGAGGTACGCGGAGATCAGTGCCTCCAAAGGAGACGATGCCTGACTCCTCGTGAAACTTGATAGGAGTCCCAGGATTCCTGTGGCACGTGGAAAGGGACCCTTGGTCTCCCGCCTCAGCTGGAGAGGCATCCCAATTGCCCTGCCAAGCCTCGAGGAGAATCCCGAGTTGTCCCTCGCAACTAGGCAGGAGTCCTGACGTCGCTGAACAAACACGTGTGTGGAAGGGCCATCCCCGTCGTAACTCGAGAATATAACACAGGTTCCCGCCGCAACTCGAGAAAAACCATGAGACTTCCTCCTGGCCGCGAGATGAGGCCTGATTCCCCTGCACTGCTTGCAGAGCAATTCCGTGTTGCACATCACACATGAAAGGAGCCTTGATTTCCTTGATGGCACTCCAGAGAAACCCCAAGAACACTGTTTCAAGGATAGAGGGATCCTGAGGTCACTGTAGCAACACGAAAGAGCTCCGTGGACCAAGAATCAACTCGAGATGAGAGGTTAGTCCCTGGATTCGACTCCAGAGGAATACCACCTTACCACAAGCACCTCAAGAGGAGGCTTCTCTCAGCTCTAGGTATGTGAGAGGGACCCTGATTTTGCGGCCTCAAGTGGAATGGACACTGCGATGCCCTGACGCGAAATAAGGCCGGATATCCCTGCAGTGACTTGAATGCAGGCTCGTCTTGCATCTCCCAAAATGAACGGATGTCTGAATCCCCTGTGGAGACAACAGAGAAAGACCTAGTTTCCCACCTCATGGCGACCGGAGGCCTCACATCCTTTGAAAACTCCAGAGGTACGCAGAGATAAGTGCCTCCAAAGGAGACGATGCCTGACTCCTCGTGAAACTTGATAGGAGTCCCAGGATTCCTGTGGCACGTGGAAAGGGACACTTGGTCTCCCGCCTCAGCTGGAGAGGCGTCCCAATTGCCCTGCCAAGCCTCGAGGAGAATCCCGAGTTGTCCCTCGCAACTAGGCACGAGTCCTGACGTCGCTGAACAAATACGTGCGTGGAAGGGCCATTCCCATCGTAATTCGAGAATATACCTCAGGTTTCCGCCGCAACTCGAGAAAAACCATGAGACTTCCCCCTCGCCCCGAGATGAGGCCCAATTCCCCTGCACTGCGTGCAGAGCAATTTCGTGTTGCACATCACACATGAAAGGAGTCTTAATTTCCTTGATGACACTCCAGAGAAACCCCAAGAACACTGTTTCAAGGCTAGAGGTATCCTGAAGTCACTGTAGCAACACAAAAGAGCTCCGTTGACCAAGAATCAACTCGAGATGAGAGGTTAGTCCCTGGATTCGACTCCAGAGGAATACCACCTTACCACAAGCACCTCAAGAGGAGGCTTCTCTCAGCTCTAGGTATGTGAGAGGGACCCTGATTTTGCGGCCTCAAGTGGAATGGACACTGCGATGCCCTGACGCGAAATAAGGCCGGATATCCCTGCAGTGACTTGAATGCAGGCTCGTCTTGCATCTCCCAAAATGAACGAATGTCTGAATCCCCTGTGGAGACCTCAGAGAAAGACATAGTTTCCCACCTCATGGCGACCGGAGGCCTCATATCCTTTGAAAACTCCAGAGGTACGCGGAGATCAGTGCCTCCAAAGGAGACGATGCCTGACTCCTCGTGAAACTTGATAGGAGTCCCAGGATTCCTGTGGCACGTCGATAGGGACAGTTGGTCTCCCGCCTCAGCTGGAGAGGCGTCCCAATTGCCCTGCCAAGCCTCGAGGAGAATCCCGAGTTGTCCCTCGCAACTAGGCAGGAGTCCTGACGTCGCTGAACAAACACGTGTGTGGAAGGGCCATCCCCGTCGTAACTCGAGAATATACCCCAGGTTCCTGCCGCAACTCGAGAAAAACCATGAGACTTCCTCCTCGCCGCGAGATGAGGCCTGATTCCCCTGCACTGCTTGCAGAGCAATTCCGTGTTGCATATCACACATGAAAGGAGCCTTGATTTCCTTGATGGCACTCCAGAGAAACCCCAAGAACACTGTTTCAAGGCTAGAGGGATCCTGAGGTCACTGTAGCAACAGGAAAGAGCTCCGTGGACCAAAAATCAACTCGAGATGAGAGGTTAGTCCCTGGCTTCGAATCCAGAGGAATACCACCTTATCACAAGCACCTCAAGAGGAGGCTTCTCTCAGCTCTAGGTATGTGAGAGGGACCCTGAGTTTGCGGCCTCAAGTGGAATGGACACCGCGATGCCCTGACTCGAAATAAGGCCGGATATCGTTGCAGTGACTTGAATGCAGGCTCGTCTTGCATCTCCCAAGACGAAAGGATGTCTGAATCCCCTGTGGAGACCACAGAGAAAGACCTAGTTCCCCACCTCATCGCGACCGGAAGCCTCACATCCTTTGAAAACTCCAGAGGTACGCGGAGATCAGTGCCTCCAAAGGAGACGATGCCTGACTCCTCGTGAAACTTGATAGGAGTCCCAGGATTCCTGTGGCACGTGGAAAGGGACCCTTGGTCTCCCGCCTCAGCTGGAGAGGCGTCCCAATTGCCCTGCCAAGCCTCGAGGAAAATCCCGAGTTGTCCCTCGCAACTAGGCAGGAGTCCTGACGTCGCTGAACAAACACGTGTGTGGAAGGGTCATGCCCGTCGTAACTCGAGAATATAACACAGGTTCCCGCCGCAACTCGAGAAAAACCATGAGACTTCCTCCTGGCCGCGAGATGAGGCCTGATTCCCCTGCACTGCTTGCAGAGCAATTCCGTGTTGCACATCACACATGAAAGTAGCCTTGATTTCCTTGATGGCACTCCAGAGAAACCCCAAGAACACTGTTTCAAGGCTAGAGGGATCCTGAGGTCACTGTAGCAACAGGAAATAGCTCCGTGGACCAAAAATCAACTCGAGATGAGAGGTTAGTCCCTGGCTTCGACTCCAGAGGAATACCACCTTACCACAAGCACCTCAAGAGGAGGCTTCTCTCAGCTCTAGGTATGTGAGAGGGACCCTGAGTTTGCGGCCTCAAGTGGAACGGATACCGCGATGCCCTGACTCGAAATAAGGCCGGATATCCCTGCAGTGACTTGAATGCAGGCTCGTCTTGCATCTCCCAAGATGAAAGGATGTCTGAATCCCCTGTGGAGACCTCAGAGAAAGATCTAGTTCCCCACCTGATCGGGACCGGGGGCCTCACATCCTTTGAAAACTCCAGAAGTACGCGGAGATCAGTGCCTCCAAAGGAGACGATGCCTGACTCCTCGTGAAACTTGATAGGAGTCCCAGGATTCCTGTGGCACGTGGAAAGGGACACTTGGTCTCCCGCCTCAGCTTGAGAGGCGTCCCAATTGCCCTGCCAAGCCACGAGGAGAATCCCGAGTTGTCCCTCGCAACTAGGCAGGAGTCCTGACGTCGCTGAACAAACACGTGGGTGGAAGGGCCATCCCCGTCGTAACTCGAGAATGTACCCCAGGTTCCCGCCGCAACTCGAGAAATATCATGAGACTTCCCTCTCGCCGCGAGATGAGGCCCGATTCCCCTGCACTGCGTGCAGAGCAATTCCGTGTTGCACATCACACATGAAAGGAGCCTTGATTTCCTTGATGGCACTCCAGAGAAACCCCAAGAACACTGTTTCAAGGCTAGAGGGATCCTGAGGTCACTGTAGCCACCGAAAGAGCACCGTGGCCTAAAAATCAACTCGAGATGAGAGGATAGTCCCTGGCTTCGACTCCAGAGGAATACCACCTTAACACAAGCACCTCAAGAGTAGGCTTCTCTCAGCTCTAGGTATGTGAGATGGACCCTGAGTTTGCAGCCTCAAGTCGAATGGACACCACGATGCCCTGACTCGAAATAAGGCCGGATATCCCTGCAGTGACTTGAATGCAGGCTCGTCTTGCATCTCCCAAGATGAAAGGATGTCTGAATCCCCTGTGGAGACCACAGAGAAAGACCTAGTTCCCCACCTCATCGCGACCGGAGGCCTCACATCCTTTGAAAACTCCAGAGGTACGCGGAGATCAGTGCCTCCACAGGAGACGATGCCTGACTCCTCGTGAAACTTGATAGGAGTCCCAGGATTCCTGTGGCACATGGAAAGGGACCCTTGGTCTCCCGCCTCAGCTGGAGAGGCATCCCAATTGCCCTGCCAAGCCTCGAGGAGAATCCCGAGTTGTCCCTCGCAACTAGGCAGGAGTCCTGACGTCGCTGAACAAACATGTGGGTGGAAGGGCCATCCCAGTCGTAACTCGAGAATATACCCCAGGTTCCCACCGCAACTCCAGAAAAACCATGAGACTTCCCCCTCGCCGCGAGATGAGGCCCGATTCCCCTGCACTGCGTGCAGAGCAATTCCGTGTTGCACATCACACATGAAAGGAGCCTTGATTTCCTTGGTGGCACTCCAGAGAACCCCCAAGAACACAGTTTCAAGGCTAGAGGGATCCTGAGGTCACTCTAGCAACACGAAAGAGCTCCGTGGACCACAAATCAACTCGAGATGAGAGGTTAGTCCCTGGCTTCGACTCCAGAGGAATACCACCTTACCACAAGCACCTCAAGAGGAGGCTTCTCTCAGCTCTAGCTATGTGCTGAGTTGCAGCCTCAAGTGGAATGGACACCGCGATGCCCTGACTCGAAATAAGGCCGGATATCCCTGCAGTGACTTGAATGCAGGCTTGTCTTGCATCTCCCAAGACGAAAGGATGTCCGAATCCCCTGTGGAGACCACAGAAAAAGACCTAGTTCCCCACCTCATCGCGACCGGAGGCCTCACATCCTTTGAAAACTCCAGAGGTACGCGGAGATCAGTGCCTCCAAAGTAGACGATGCCTGACTCCTCGTGAAACTTGATAGGAGTCCCAGGATTCCTGTGGCACGTGGAAAGGGACCCTTGGTCTCCCGCCTCAGCTGGAGAGGCGTCCCAATTGCCCTGCCAAACCTCGAGGAGAATCCCGAGTTGTCCCTCGCAACTAGGCAGGAGTCCTGACGTCGCTGAACAAACACATGGGTGGAAGGGCCATCCCCGTCGTAACTCGAGAATATACCCCAGGTTCCCGCCGCAACTCGAGAAAAACCATGAGACTTCCTCCTCACCGCGAGATGAGGCCTGATTCCCCTGCACTGCTTGCAGAGCAATTCCGTGTTGCACATCACACATGAAAGGAGCCTTGATTTCCTTGATGGCACTCCAGAGAAACCCCAAGAACACTGTTTCAAGGCTACAGGGATCCTGAGGTCACTGTAGCAACACGAAAGAGCTCCGTGGACCAAAAATCAACTCGAGATGAGAGTTTAGTCCCTGGCTTCGACTCCAGAGGAATACCACCTTACCACAAGCACCTCAAGAGGAGGCTTCTCTCAGCTCTAGGTATGTGAGAGGGACCCTGAGTTTGCGGCCTCAAGTGGAATGGACACCGCGATGCCCTGGCTCGAAATAAGGCCGGATATCCCTGCAGTGACTTGAATGCAGGCTCGTCTTGCATCTCCCAAGACGAAAGGATGTCCGAATCCCCTGTGGAGACCACAGAGAAAGACCTAGTTCCCCACCTCATCGCGACCGGAGGCCTCACATCCTTTGAAAACTCCAGAGGTACGCGGAGATCAGTGCCTCCAAAGGAGACGATGCCTGACTCCTCGTGAAACTTGATAGGAGTCCCAGGATTCCTGTGGCACGTGGATAGGGACCCTTGGTCTCCCGCCTCAGCTGGAGAGGCATCCAAATTGCCCTGCCAAGCCTCGAGGAGAATCCCGAGTTGTCCCTCGCAACTAGGCAGGAGTCCTGACGTCGCTGAAGAAACACGTGGGTGGAAGGGCCATCCCCGTCGTAACTCGAGAATATACCCCAGGTTCCCGCCGCAACGCGAGAAAAACCATGAGACTTCCCCCTCGCCGCGAGATGAGGCCTGATTCCCCAGCACTGCGTGCAGAGCAATTCCGTGTTGCACATCACACATGAACGGAGCCTTGATTTCCTTGATGGCACTCCAGAGAAACCCCAAGAACACTGTTTCAAGGATAGAGGGATCCTGAGGTCACTGTAGCAACACGAAAGAGCTCCGTGGACCAAAAATCAACTCGAGATGAGAGGTTAGTCCCTGGCTTCGACTCCAGAGGAATACCACCTTACCACAAGCACCTCAAGAGGAGGCTTCTCTCAGCTCTAGGTATGTGAGAGGGACCCTGAGTTTGCGGCCTCAAGTGGAATGGACACCGCGATGCCCTGACTCGAAATAATGCCGGATATCCCTGCAGTGACTTGAATGCAGGCGCGTCTTGCATCTCCCAAGACGAAAGGATGTCTGAATCCCCTGTGGAGACCTCAGAGAAAGATCTAGTTCCCCACCTCATCGCGACTGGAGGCCTCACATCCTTTGAAAACTCCAGAGGTACGCGGAGATCAGTGCCTCCAAAGGAGACGATGCCTGACTCCTCGTGAAACTTGATAGGAGTTCCAGGATTCCTGTGGCACATGGAAAGGGACCCTTGGTCTCCCGCCTCAGCTGGAGAGGCGTCCCAATTGCCCTGCTAAGCCACGAGGAGAATCCCGAGTTGTCCCTTGCAAAGAGGCAGGAGTTCTGACGTCGCTGAACAAACACGTGGGTGGAAGGGCCATCCCCGTCGTAACTCGAGAATATACCCCAGGTTCCCGCCGCAACTCGAGAAAAACCATGAGACTTCCCCCTCGCCGCGAGATGAGGCCCGATTCCCCTGCACTGCGTGCAGAGCAATTCCGTGTTGCACATCACACATGAAAGGAGCCTTGATTTCCTTGATGGCACTCCAGAGAAAACTCAAGAACACTGTTTCAAGGCTAGAGGGATCCTGAGGTCACTGTAGCCACCGAAAGAGCACCGTGGCCCAAAAATCAACTCGAGATGAGAGGATAGTCCCTGGCTTCGACTCCAGAGGAATACCACCTTAACACAAGCACCTCAAGAGTAGGCTTCTCTCAGCTCTAGGTATGTGAGATGGACCCTGAGTTTGCAGCCTCAAGTCGAATGGACACCACGATGCCCTGACTCGAAATAAGGCCGGATATCCCTGCAGTGACTTGAATGCAGGCTCGTCTTGCATCTCCCAAGATGAAAGGATGTCTGAATCCCCTGTGGAGACCACAGAGAAAGACCTAGTTCCCCACCTCATCGCGACCGGAGGCCTCACATCCTTTGAAAACTCCAGAGGTACGCGGAGATCAGTGCCTCCACAGGAGACGATGCCTGACTCCTCGTGAAACTTGATAGGAGTCCCAGGATTCCTGTGGCACATGGAAAGGGACCCTTGGTCTCCCGCCTCAGCTGGAGAGGCATCCCAATTGCCCTGCCAAGCCTCGAGGAGAATCCCGAGTTGTCCCTCGCAACTAGGCAGGAGTCCTGACGTCGCTGAACAAACATGTGGGTGGAAGGGCCATCCCAGTCGTAACTCGAGAATATACCCCAGGTTCCCACCGCAACTCCAGAAAAACCATGAGACTTCCCCCTCGCCGCGAGATGAGGCCCGATTCCCCTGCACTGCGTGCAGAGCAATTCCGTGTTGCACATCACACATGAAAGGAGCCTTGATTTCCTTGGTGGCACTCCAGAGAACCCCCAAGAACACAGTTTCAAGGCTAGAGGGATCCTGAGGTCACTCTAGCAACACGAAAGAGCTCCGTGGACCACAAATCAACTCGAGATGAGAGGTTAGTCCCTGGCTTCGACTCCAGAGGAATACCACCTTACCACAAGCACCTCAAGAGGAGGCTTCTCTCAGCTCTAGCTATGTGCTGAGTTGCAGCCTCAAGTGGAATGGACACCGCGATGCCCTGACTCGAAATAAGGCCGGATATCCCTGCAGTGACTTGAATGCAGGCTTGTCTTGCATCTCCCAAGACGAAAGGATGTCCGAATCCCCTGTGGAGACCACAGAAAAAGACCTAGTTCCCCACCTCATCGCGACCGGAGGCCTCACATCCTTTGAAAACTCCAGAGGTACGCGGAGATCAGTGCCTCCAAAGTAGACGATGCCTGACTCCTCGTGAAACTTGATAGGAGTCCCAGGATTCCTGTGGCACGTGGAAAGGGACCCTTGGTCTCCCGCCTCAGCTGGAGAGGCGTCCCAATTGCCCTGCCAAACCTCGAGGAGAATCCCGAGTTGTCCCTCGCAACTAGGCAGGAGTCCTGACGTCGCTGAACAAACACATGGGTGGAAGGGCCATCCCCGTCGTAACTCGAGAATATACCCCAGGTTCCCGCCGCAACTCGAGAAAAACCATGAGACTTCCTCCTCACCGCGAGATGAGGCCTGATTCCCCTGCACTGCTTGCAGAGCAATTCCGTGTTGCACATCACACATGAAAGGAGCCTTGATTTCCTTGATGGCACTCCAGAGAAACCCCAAGAACACTGTTTCAAGGATAGAGGGATCCTGAGGTCACTGTAGCAACACGAAAGAGCTCCGTGGACCAAAAATCAACTCGAGATGAGAGGTTAGTCCCTGGCTTCGACTCCAGAGGAATACCACCTTACCACAAGCACCTCAAGAGGAGGCTTCTCTCAGCTCTAGGTATGTGAGAGGGACCCTGAGTTTGCGGCCTCAAGTGGAATGGACACCGCGATGCCCTGACTCGAAATAATGCCGGATATCCCTGCAGTGACTTGAATGCAGGCGCGTCTTGCATCTCCCAAGACGAAAGGATGTCTGAATCCCCTGTGGAGACCTCAGAGAAAGATCTAGTTCCCCACCTCATCGCGACTGGAGGCCTCACATCCTTTGAAAACTCCAGAGGTACGCGGAGATCAGTGCCTCCAAAGGAGACGATGCCTCACTCCTCGTGAAACTTGATAGGAGTTCCAGGATTCCTGTGGCACATGGAAAGGGACCCTTGGTCTCCCGCCTCAGCTGGAGAGGCGTCCCAATTGCCCTGCTAAGCCACGAGGAGAATCCCGAGTTGTCCCTTGCAAAGAGGCAGGAGTTCTGACGTCGCTGAACAAACACGTGGGTGGAAGGGCCATCCCCGTCGTAACTCGAGAATATACCCCAGGTTCCCGCCGCAACTCGAGAAAAACCATGAGACTTCCCCCTCGCCGCGAGATGAGGCCCGATTCCCCTGCACTGCGTGCAGAGCAATTCCGTGTTGCACATCACACATGAAAGGAGCCTTGATTTCCTTGATGGCACTCCAGAGAAAACTCAAGAACACTGTTTCAAGGCTAGAGGGGTCCTGAGGTCACTGTAGCAACACGAAAGAGCTCCGTGGACCAAGAATCAACTCGAGATGAGAGGTTAGTCCCTAACTTCGACTCCAGAGGAATACCACCTTACCACAAGCACCTCAAGAGGAGGCTTCTCTCAGCTCTAGATATGTGAGAGGGACAATGAGTTTGCGGCCTCAAGTGGAATGGACACCGCGATGCCCTGACTCGAAATAAGGCCGGATATCCCTGCAGTGACTTGAATGCAGGCTTGTCTTGCATCTCCCAAGACGAAAGGATGTCTGAATCCCCTGTGGAGACCTCAGAGAAAGATCTAGTTCCCCACCTCATCGCGACCGGAGGCCTCACATCCTTTGAAAACTCCAGAGGTACGCGCAGATCAGTGCCTCCAAAGGAGACGATGCCTGACTCCTCGTGAAACTTGATAGGAGTCCCAGAATTCCTGTGGCACATGGAAAGGGACCCTTGGTCTCCCGCCTCAGCTGGAGAGGCGTCCCAATTGCCCTGCCAAGCCTCGAGGAGAATCCCGAGTTGTCCCTCGTAAATAAGCAGGAGTCCTGACGTCGCTGAACAAACACATGGGTGGAAGGGCCATTCCCGTCATAACTCGAGAATATACCCCAGGGTCCCGCCGCAACTCGAGAAAAACCATGAGACTTCCCCCTCGCCGCGAGATGAGGCCCGATTCCCCTGCACTGCGTGAAGAGCAATTTCGTGTTGCACATCACACATGAAAGGAGCCTTGATTTCCTTGATGGCACTCCAGAGAAAACTCAAGAACACTGTTTCAAGGCTAGAGGGGTCCTGAGGTCACTGTAGCAACACGAAAGAGCTCCGTGGACCAAGAATCAACTCGAGATGAGAGGTTAGTCCCTAACTTCGACTCCAGAGGAATACCACATTACCACAAGCACCTCAAGAGGAGGCTTCTCTCAGCTCTAGGTATGTGAGAGGAACCCTGAGTTTGCGGCCTCAAGTGGAATGGACACCGCGATGCCCTGACTCGAAATAAGGCCGGATATCCCTGCAGTGACTTGAATGCAGGCGCGTCTTGCATCTCCCAAGACGAAAGGATGACTGAATCCCCTGTGGAGACCTCAGAGAAAGATCTAGTTCCCCACCTCATCGCGACCGGAGGCCTCACATCCTTTGAAAATTCCAGAGGTACGCGCAGATCAGTGCCTCCAAAGGAGACGATGCCTGACTCCTCGTGAAACTTGATAGGAGTCCCAGGATTCCTGTGGCACATGGAAAGGGACCCTTGGTCTCCCGCCTCAGCTGGAGAGGCGTCCCAATTGCCCTGCCAAGCCTCGAGGAGAATCCCGAGTTGTCCCTCACAAATAAGCAGGAGTCCTGACGTCGCTGAACAAACACATGGGTGGAAGGGCCATTCCCGTCATAACTCGAGAATATACCCCAGGGTCCCGCCGCAACTCGAGAAAAACCATGAGACTTCCCCCTCGCCGCGAGATGAGGCCCGATTCTCCTGCACTGCATGCAGAGCAATTCCATATTGCACATCAAACATGAAAGGAGCCTTGATTTCCTTGATGGCACTCCAGAGAAACCCCAAGAACACTGTTTCAAGGCTAGAGGGATCCTGAGGTTACTGTAGCAACACGAAAGAGGTCTGTGGACCAAAAATCAACTCGAGATGAGAGGTTAGTCCCTGGCTTCGACTCCAGAGGAATACCACCTTACCACAAGCACCTCAAGAGGAGGCTTCTCTCAGCTCTAGGTATGTGAGAGGGACCCTGATTTTGCGGCCTCAAGTGGAATGGACACTGCGATGCCCTGACGCGAAATAAGGCCGGATATACCTGCAGTGACTTGAATGCAGGCTCGTCTTTCATCTCCCAAGATGAAAGGATGTCTGAATCCCCTGTGGAGACCACAGAGAAAGACCTAGTTCCCCACCTCATCGCGACCGGAGGCCTCACATCCTTTGAAAACTCCAGAGGTACGCGGAGATCAGTGCCTCCAAAGGAGACGATGCCTGACTCCTCGTGAAACTTGATAGGAGTCCCAGGATTCCTGTGGCACATGGAAAGGGACCCTTTGTCTCCCGCCTCAGCTGGAGAGGCGTCCCAATTGCCCTGCCAATACTCGATGAGAATCCCGAGTTGTCCCTCGCAACTAGGCAGGAGTCCTGACGTCGCTGAACAAACATGTGGGTGGAAGGGCCATCCCAGTCGTAACTCGAGAATATACCCCAGGTTCCCGCCGCAACGCGAGGAAAACCATGAGACTTCCCCCTCGCCGCGAGATGAGGCCCGATTCCCCTGCACTGCGTGCAGAGCAATTCCGTGTTGCACATCACACATGAAAGGAGTCTTGATTTCCTTGGTCGCACTCCAGAGAAACCCCAAGAACACTGTTTCAAGGATAGAGGGATCCTGAGGTCACTGTAGCAACAGGAAAGAGCTCCGTGGACCAAAAATCAACTCGAGATGAGAGGTTAGTCCCTGGCTTCGACTCCAGAGGAATACCACCTTACCACAAGCACCTCAAGAGGAGGCTTCTCTCAGCTCTAGGTATGTGAGAGGGACCCTGAGTTTGCGGCCTCAAGTGGAATGGACACCGCGATGCTCTGACTCGAAATAAGGCCGGATATCCCTGCTGTGACTTGAATGCAGGCTCGTCTTGCATCTCCCAAGATGAAAGGATGTCTGAATCCCCTGTGGAGACCACAGAGAAAGACCTAGTTCCCCACCTCATCGCGACCGGACGCCTCACATCCTTTGAAAACTCCAGAGGTACGCGGAGATCAGTGCCTCCAAAGGAGACGATGCCTGACTCCTCGTGAAACTTGATAGGAGTCCCAGGATTCCTGTGGCACATCGAAAGGTACCCTTGGTCTCCCGCCTCAGCTGGAGAGGCGTCCCAATTGCCCTGCCAAGCCTCGAGGAGAATCCCGAGTTGTCCCTCGCTAATAGGCAGGAGTCCTGACGTCGCTGAACAAACACGTGGGTGGAAGGGCCATCCCCGTCGTAACTCGAGAATATACCCCAGGTTCCCGCCGCAACTCGAGAAAAACCATGAGACTACCCCCTCGCCGCGAGATGAGGCCCGATTCCCCTGCACTGCGTGCAGAGCAATTCCGTGTTGCACATCACATATGAAAGGAGCCTTGATTTCCTTGATGGCACTCCAGAGAAAACCCAAGAACACTGTTTCAAGGCTAGAGGGATCCTGAGGTCACTGTAGCAACACGAAAGAGCTCCGTGGACCAAGAATCAACTGGAGATGAGAGGTTAGTCCCTGGATTCGACTCCAGAGGAATACCACCTTACCACAAGCACCTCAAGAGGAGGCTTCTCTCAGCTCTAGGTATGTGAGAGGGACCCTGATTTTGCGGCCTCAAGTGGAATGGACACTGCGATGCCCTGACGCGAAATAAGGCCGGATATCCCTGCAGTGACTTGAATGCAGGCTCGTCTTGCATCTCCCAAAATGAACGGATGTCTGAATCCCCTGTGGAGACAACAGAGAAAGACCTAGTTTCCCACCTCATGGCGACCGGAGGCCTCACATCCTTTGAAATCTCCAGAGGTACGCAGAGATAAGTGCCTCCAAAGGAGACGATGCCTGACTCCTCGTGAAACTTGATAGGAGTCCCAGGATTCCTGTGGCACGGGGAAAGGGACCCTTGATCTCCCGCCTCAGCTGGAGAGGCGTCCCAATTGCCCTGCCAAGCCTCGAGGAGAATCCCGAGTTGTCCCTCGCAACTAGGCAGGAGTCCTGACGTCGCTGAACAAACACGTGGGTGGAAGGGCCATCCCCGTCGTAACTCGAGAATATACCCCAGGTTCCCGCCGCAACTCGAGAAAAACCATGAGACTTCCCCCTCGCCGCGAGATGAGGCCCGATTCCCCTGCACTGCGTGCAGAGCAATTCCGTGTTGCACATCACATATGAAAGGAGCATTGATTTCCTTGATGGCACTCCAGAGAAACCCCAAGAACACTGTTTCAAGGCTAGAGGGATTCTGAGGTCACTCTAGCAACACGAAAGAGCTCCGTGGACCAAGAATCAACTCGAGATGAGAGGTTAGTCCCTAACTTCGACTCCAGAGGAATACCACCTTACCACAAGCACCTCAAGAGGAGGCTTCTCTCAGCTCTAGGTATGTGAGAGGGACCCTGAGTTTGCGGCCTCAAGTGGAATGGACACTGCGATGCCCTGACGCGAAATAAGGCCGGATATCCCTGCAGTGACTTGAATGCAGGCTTGTCTTGCATCTCCCAAGATGAAAGGATGTCTGAATCCCATGTGGAGACCACAGAGAAAGACCTAGTTCCCCACCTCATGGCGACCGGAGGCCTCACATCCTTTGAAAACTCCAGAGGTACGCGGAGATCAGTGCCTCCAAAGGAGACGATGCCTGACTCCTCGTGAAACTTGATAGGAGTCCCAGGATTCCTGTGGCACGTGGATAGGGACACTTGGTCTCCCGCCTCAGCTGGAGAGGCGTCCCAATTGCCCTGCCAAGCCTCGAGGAGAATCCCGAGTTGTCCCTCGCAAATAGGCAGGAGTCCTGACGTCGCTGAACAAACACGTGGGTGGAAGGGCCATCCCCGTCGTAACTCGAGAATATACCCCAGGTTCCCGCCGCAACTCGAGAAAAACCATGAGACTTCCCCCTCGCCGCGAGATGAGGCCCGATTCCCCTGCACTGCGTGCAGAGCAATTCCGTGTTGCACATCACATATGAAAGGAGCCTTGATTTCCTTGATGGCACTCCAGAGAAAACCCAAGAACAGTGTTTCAAGGCTAGAGGGATCCTGAGGTCACTGTAGCAACACGAAAGACCTCCGTGGACCAAGAATCAAGTCGAGATGAGAGATTAGTCCCTGGATTCGACTCCAGAGGAATACCAACTTACCACAAGCACCTCAAGAGGAGGCTTCTCTCAGCTCTAGGTATGTGAGAGGGACCCTGAGTTTGCGGCCTCAAGTGGAATGGACACCGCGATGCCCTGACTCGAAATAAGGCCGGATATCGTTGCAGTGACTTGCATGCAGGCTCGTCTTGCATCTCCCAAGACGAAAGGATGTCTGAATCCCCTTTGGAGACCACAGAGAAAGACCTAGTTCCCCACCTCATCGCGACCGGAAGCCTCACATCCTTTGAAAACTCCAGAGGTACGCGGAGATCAGTGCCTCCAAAGGAGACGATGCCTGACTCCTCGTGAAACTTGATAGGAGTCCCAGGATTCCTGTGGCACGTGGAAAGGGACCCTTGGTCTCCCGCCTCAGCTGGAGAGGCATCCCAATTGCCCTGCCAAGCCTCGAGGAGAATCCCGAGTTGTCCCTCGCAACTAGGCAGGAGTCCTGACGTCGCTGAACAAACACGTGTGTGGAAGGGCCATCCCCGTCGTAACTCGAGAATATAACACAGGTTCCCCGCCGCAACTCGAGAAAAACCATGAGACTTCCTCCTGGCCGCGAGATGAGGCCTGATTCCCCTTCACTGCTTGCAGAGCAATTCCGTGTTGCACATCACACATGAAAGGAGCCTTGATTTCCTTGATGGCACTACAGAGAAACCCCAAGAACACTGTTTCAAGGCTAGAGGGATCCTGAGGTCACTGTAGCAACACGAAAGACCTCCGTGGTCCAAGAATCAACTCGAGATGAGAGGTTAGTCCCTGGATTCGACTCCAGAGGAATACCACCTTACCACAAGCACCTCAAGAGGAGGCTTCTCTCAGCTCTAGGTATGTGAGAGGGACCCTGAGTTTGCGGCCTCAAGTGGAACGGATACCGCGATGCCCTGACTCGAAATAAGGCCGGATATCCCTGCAGTGACTTGAATGCAGGCTCGTCTTGCATCTCCCAAGATGAAAGGATGTCTGAATCCCCTGTGGAGACCTCAGAGAAAGATCTAGTTCCCCACCTGATCGGGACCGGGGGCCTCACATCCTTTGAAAACTCCAGAAGTACGCGGAGATCAGTGCCTCCAAAGGAGACGATGCCTGACTCCTCGTGAAACTTGATAGGAGTCCCAGGATTCCTGTGGCACGTGGAAAGGGACCCTTGGTCTCCCGCCTCAGCTTGAGATGCGTCCCAATTGCCCTGCCAAGCCACGAGGAGAATCCCGAGTTGTCCCTCGCAACTAGGCAGGAGTCCTGACGTCGCTGAACAAACACGTGGGTGGAAGGGCCATCCCCGTCGTAACTCGAGAATGTACCCCAGGTTCCCGCCGCAACTCGAGAAATATCATGAGACTTCCCTCTCGCCGCGAGATGAGGCCCGATTCCCCTGCACTGCGTGCAGAGCAATTCCGTGTTGCACATCACACATGAAAGGAGCCTTGATTTCCTTGATGGCACTCCAGAGAAACCCCAAGAACACTGTTTCAAGGCTAGAGGGATCCTGAGGTCACTGTAGCCACCGAAAGAGCACCGTGGCCCAAAAATCAACTCGAGATGAGAGGATAGTCCCTGGCTTCGACTCCAGAGGAATACCACCTTACCACAAGCACCTCAAGAGGAGGCTTCTCTCAGCTCTAGCTATGTGCTGAGTTTGCAGCCTCAAGTGGAATGGACACCGCGATGCCCTGACTCGAAATAAGGCCGGATATCCCTGCAGTGACTTGAATGCAGGCTTGTCTTGCATCTCCCAAGACGAAAGGATGTCCGAATCCCCTGTGGAGACCACAGAAAAAGACCTAGTTCCCCACCTCATCGCGACCGGAGGCCTCACATCCTTTGAAAACTCCAGAGGTACGCGGAGATCAGTGCCTCCAAAGTAGACGATGCCTGACTCCTCGTGAAACTTGATAGGAGTCCCAGGATTCCTGTGGCACGTGGAAAGGGACCCTTGGTCTCCCGCCTCAGCTGGAGAGGCGTCCCAATTGCCCTGCCAAGCATCGAGGAGAATCCCGAGTTGTCCCTCGCAACTAGGCAGGAGTCCTGACGTCGCTGAACAAACACATGGGTGGAAGGGCCATCCCCGTCGTAACTCGAGAATATACCCCAGGTTCCCGCCGCAACTCGAGAAAAACCATGAGACTTCCTCCTCACCGCGAGATGAGGCCTGATTCCCCTGCACTGCTTGCAGAGCAATTCCGTGTTGCACATCACACATGAAAGGAGCCTTGATTTCCTTGATGGCACTCCAGAGAAACCCCAAGAACACTGTTTCAAGGCTACAGGGATCCTGAGGTCACTGTAGCAACACGAAAGAGCTCCGTGGACCAAAAATCAACTCGAGATGAGAGTTTAGTCCCTGGCTTCGACTCCAGAGGAATACCACCTTACCACAAGCACCTCAAGAGGAGGCTTCTCTCAGCTCTAGGTATGTGAGAGGGACCCTGAGTTTGCGGCCTCAGGTGGAATGGACACCGCGATGCCCTGGCTCGAAATAAGGCCGGATATCCCTGCAGTGACTTGAATGCAGGCTCGTCTTGCATCTCCCAAGACGAAAGGATGTCCGAATCCCCTGTGGAGACCACAGAGAAAGACCTAGTTCCCCACCTCATCGCGACCGGAGGCCTCACATCCTTTGAAAACTCCAGAGGTACGCGGAGATCAGTGCCTCCAAAGGAGACGATGCCTGACTCCTCGTGAAACTTGATAGGAGTCCCAGGATTCCTGTGGCACGTGGATAGGGACCCTTGGTCTCCCGCCTCAGCTGGAGAGGCATCCAAATTGCCCTGCCAAGCCTCGAGGAGAATCCCGAGTTGTCCCTCGCAACTAGGCAGGAGTCCTGACGTCGCTGAAGAAACACGTGGGTGGAAGGGCCATCCCCGTCGTAACTCGAGAATATACCGCAGGTTCCCGCCGCAACGCGAGAAAAACCATGAGACTTCCCCCTCGCCGCGAGATGAGGCCTGATTCCCCAGCACTGCGTGCAGAGCAATTCCGTGTTGCACATCACACATGAACGGAGCCTTGATTTCCTTGATGGCACTCCAGAGAAACCCCAAGAACACTGTTTCAAGGATAGAGGGATCCTGAGGTCACTGTAGCAACACGAAAGAGCTCCGTGGACCAAAAATCAACTCGAGATGAGAGGTTAGTCCCTGGCTTCGACTCCAGAGGAATACCACCTTACCACAAGCACCTCAAGAGGAGGCTTCTCTCAGCTCTAGGTATGTGAGAGGGACCCTGAGTTTGCGGCCTCAAGTGGAATGGACACCGCGATGCCCTGACTCGAAATAAGGCCGGATATCCCTGCAGTGACTTGAATGCAGGCTCGTCTTGCATCTCCCAAGAAGAAAGGATGTCTGAATCCCCTGTGGAGACCACAGAGAAAGACCTAGTTCCCAACCTCATGGCGACCGGACGCCTCACATCCTTTGAAAACTCCAGAGGTACGCGGAGATCAGTGCCTACAAAGGAGACGATGCCTGACTTCTCGTGAAACTTGATAGGAGTCCCAGGAACCTGTGGCACGTGGAAAGGGACACTTGGTCTCCCGCCTCAGCTGGAGAGGCGTCCCAATTGCCCTCCCAAGCCTCGAGGAGAATCCCGAGTTGTCCGTCGCAACTAGGCAGGAGTCCTGCCGTCGCTGAACAAACACGTGGGTGGAAGGGCCATCCCCGTCGTAACTAGGAGAATATACCCCAGGTTCCCGCCGCAACTCGAGAAAAACCATGAGACTTCCCCCTCGCCGCGAGATGAGGCCCGATTCCCCTGCACTGCGTGCAGAGCAATTCAGTGATGCACATCACACATGAAAGGAGCCTTGATTTCCTTTATGGCACTCCAGAGAAACCCCAAGAACACTCTTTCAAGGCTAGAGGGATCCTGAGGTCACTGTAGCAACACGAAAGAGCTCCGTGGACCAACAATCAACTCGAGATTAGAGGTTAGTCCCTGGCTTCGACTCCAGAGGAATACCACCTTACCACAAGCACCTCAAGAGGAGGCTTCTCTCAGCTCTAGCTATGTGCTGAGTTTGCGGCCTCAAGTGGAATGGACACCGCGATGCCCTGACTCGAAATAAGGCCGGATATCCCTGCAGTGACTTGAATGCAGGCGGTTCTTGCATCTCCCAAGACGAAAGGATGTCTGAATCCCCTGTGGAGACCTCAGAGAAAGATCTAGTTCCCCACCTCATCGCGACTGGAGGCCTCACATCCTTTGAAAACTCCAGAGGTACGCGGAGATCAGTGCCTCCAAAGGAGACGATGCCTGACTCCTCGTGAAACTTGATAGGAGTTCCAGGATTCCTGTGGCACATGGAAAGGGACCCTTGGTCTCCCGCCTCAGCTGGAGAGGCGTCCCAATTGCCCTGCTAAGCCACGAGGAGAATCCCGAGTTGTCCCTTGCAAAGAGGCAGGAGTTCTGACGTCGCTGAACAAACACGTGGGTGGAAGGGCCATCCCCGTCGTAACTCGAGAATATACCCCAGGTTCCCGCCGCAACTCGAAAAAAACCATGAGACTTCCCCCTCGTCGCGAGATGAGGCCCGATTCCCCTGCACTGCGTGCAGAGCAGTTTCGTGTTGCACATCACACATGAAAGGAGCCTTGATTTCCTTGATGGCACTCCAGAGAAAACTCAAGAACACTGTTTCAAGGCTAGAGGGGTCCTGAGGTCACTGTAGCAACACGAAAGAGCTCCGTGGACCAAGAATCAACTCGAGATGAGAGGTTAGTCCCTAACTTCGACTCCAGAGGAATACCACCTTACCACAAGCACATCAAGAGTAGGCTTCTCTCAGCTCTAGGTATGTGAGAGGGACCCTGAGTTTGCGGCCTCAAGTGGAATGGACACCGGGATGCCCTTACTCGAAATAAGGCCGGATATCCCTGCAGTGACTTGAATGCAGGCGCGTCTTGCATCTCCCAAGACGAAAGGATGTCTGAATCCCCTGTGGAGACCTCAGATAAAGATCTAGTTCCCCACCTCATCGCGACCGGAGGCCTCACATCCTTTGAAAACTCCAGAGGTACGCGGAGATCAGTGCCTCCAAAGGAGACGATGCCTGACTCCTCGTGAAACTTGATAGGAGTCCCAGGATTCCTGTGGCACATGGAAAGGGACCCTTGGTCTCCCGCCTCAGCTGGAGAGGCGTCCCAATTGCCCTGCCAAGCCTCGAGGAGAATCCCGAGTTGTCCCTCGCAAATAAGCAGGAGTCCTGACGTCGCTGAACAAACACATGGGTGGAAGGGCCATTCCCGTCATAACTCGAGAATATACCCCAGGGTCCCGCCGCAACTCGAGAAAAACCATGAGACTTCCCCCTCGCCGCGAGATGAGGCCCGATTCTCCTGCACTGCATGCAGAGCAATTCCATATTGCACATCAAACATGAAAGGAGCCTTGATTTCCTTGATGGCACTCCAGAGAAACCCCAAGAACACTGTTTCAAGGCTAGAGGGATCCTGAGGTTACTGTAGCCACACGAAAGAGGTCTGTGGACCAAAAATCAACTCGAGATGAGAGGTTAGTCCCTGGCTTCGACTCCAGAGGAATACCACCTTACCACAAGCACCTCAAGAGGAGGCTTCTTTCAGCTCTAGGTATGTGAGAGGGACCCTGATTTTGCGGCCTCAAGTGGAATGGACACTGCGATGCCCTGACGCGAAATAAGGCCGGATATACCTGCAGTGACTTGAATGCAGGCTCGTCTTTCATCTCCCAAGATGAAAGGATGTCTGAATCCCCTGTGGAGACCACAGAGAAAGACCTAGTTCCCCACCTCATCGCGACCGGAGGCCTCACATCCTTTGAAAACTCCAGAGGTACGCGGAGATCAGTGCCTCCAAAGGAGACGATGCCTGACTCCTCGTGAAACTTGATAGGAGTCCCAGGATTCCTGTGGCACATGGAAAGGGACCCTTTGTCTCCCGCCTCAGCTGGAGAGGCGTCCCAATTGCCCTGCCAAGACTCGATGAGAATCCCGAGTTGTCCCTCGCAACTAGGCAGGAGTCCTGACGTCGCTGAACAAACATGTGGGTGGAAGGGCCATCCCAGTCGTAACTCGAGAATATACCCCAGGTTCCCGCCGCAACGCGAGAAAAACCATGAGACTTCCCCCTCGCCGCGAGATGAGGCCCGATTCCCCTGCACTGCATGCAGAGCAATTCCGTGTTGCACATCACCATGAAAGGAGTCTTGATTTCCTTGGTCGCACTCCAGAGAAACCCCAAGAACACTGTTTCAAGGATAGAGGGATCCTGAGGTCATTGTAGCAACAGGAAAGAGCTCCGTGGACCAAAAATCAACTCGAGATGAGAGGTTAGTCCCTGGCTTCGACTCCAGAGGAATACCACCTTACCACAAGCACCTCAAGAGGAGGCTTCTCTCAGCTCTAGGTATGTGAGAGGGACCCTGAGTTTGCGGCCTCAAGTGGAATGGACACCGCGATGCTCTGACTCGAAATAAGGCCGGATATCCCTGCAGTGACTTGAATGCAGGCTCGTCTTGCATCTCCCAAGATGAAAGGATGTCTGAATCCCCTGTGGAGACCACAGAGAAAGACCTAGTTCCCAACCTCATGGCGACCGGACGCCTCACATCCTTTGAAAACTCCAGAGGTACGCGGAGATCAGTGCCTCCAAAGGAGACGATGCCTGACTCCTCGTGAAACTTGATAGGAGTCCCAGGATTCCTGTGGCACATCGAAAGGTACCCTTGGTCTCCCGCCTCAGCTGGAGAGGCGTCCCAATTGCCCTGCCAAGCCTCGAGGAGAATCCCGAGTTGTCCCTCGCAAATAGGCAGGAGTCCTGACGTCGCTGAACAAACACGTGTGTGGAAGGGCCATCCCCGTCGTAACTCGAGAATATAACACAGGTTCCCGCCGCAACTCGAGAAAAACCATGAGACTTCCTCCTGGCCGCGAGATGAGGCCTGATTCCCCTTCACTGCTTGCAGAGCAATTCCGTGTTGCACATCACACATGAAAGGAGCCTTGATTTCCTTGATGGCACTACAGAGAAACCCCAAGAACACTGTTTCAAGGCTAGAGGGATCCTGAGGTCACTGTAGCAACACGAAAGACCTCCGTGGTCCAAGAATCAACTCGAGATGAGAGGTTAGTCCCTGGATTCGACTCCAGAGGAATACCACCTTACCACAAGCACCTCAAGAGGAGGCTTCTCTCAGCTCTAGGTATGTGAGAGGGACCCTGAGTTTGCGGCCTCAAGTGGAACGGATACCGCGATGCCCTGACTCGAAATAAGGCCGGATATCCCTGCAGTGACTTGAATGCAGGCTCGTCTTGCATCTCCCAAGATGAAAGGATGTCTGAATCCCCTGTGGAGACCTCAGAGAAAGATCTAGTTCCCCACCTGATCGGGACCGGGGGCCTCACATCCTTTGAAAACTCCAGAAGTACGCGGAGATCAGTGCCTCCAAAGGAGACGATGCCTGACTCCTCGTGAAACTTGATAGGAGTCCCAGGATTCCTGTGGCACGTGGAAAGGGACCCTTGGTCTCCCGCCTCAGCTTGAGATGCGTCCCAATTGCCCTGCCAAGCCACGAGGAGAATCCCGAGTTGTCCCTCGCAACTAGGCAGGAGTCCTGACGTCGCTGAACAAACACGTGGGTGGAAGGGCCATCCCCGTCGTAACTCGAGAATGTACCCCAGGTTCCCGCCGCAACTCGAGAAATATCATGAGACTTCCCTCTCGCCGCGAGATGAGGCCCGATTCCCCTGCACTGCGTGCAGAGCAATTCCGTGTTGCACATCACACATGAAAGGAGCCTTGATTTCCTTGATGGCACTCCAGAGAAACCCCAAGAACACTGTTTCAAGGCTAGAGGGATCCTGAGGTCACTGTAGCCACCGAAAGAGCACCGTGGCCCAAAAATCAACTCGAGATGAGAGGATAGTCCCTGGCTTCGACTCCAGAGGAATACCACCTTACCACAAGCACCTCAAGAGGAGGCTTCTCTCAGCTCTAGCTATGTGCTGAGTTTGCAGCCTCAAGTGGAATGGACACCGCGATGCCCTGACTCGAAATAAGGCCGGATATCCCTGCAGTGACTTGAATGCAGGCTTGTCTTGCATCTCCCAAGACGAAAGGATGTCCGAATCCCCTGTGGAGACCACAGAAAAAGACCTAGTTCCCCACCTCATCGCGACCGGAGGCCTCACATCCTTTGAAAACTCCAGAGGTACGCGGAGATCAGTGCCTCCAAAGTAGACGATGCCTGACTCCTCGTGAAACTTGATAGGAGTCCCAGGATTCCTGTGGCACGTGGAAAGGGACCCTTGGTCTCCCGCCTCAGCTGGAGAGGCGTCCCAATTGCCCTGCCAAGCATCGAGGAGAATCCCGAGTTGTCCCTCGCAACTAGGCAGGAGTCCTGACGTCGCTGAACAAACACATGGGTGGAAGGGCCATCCCCGTCGTAACTCGAGAATATACCCCAGGTTCCCGCCGCAACTCGAGAAAAACCATGAGACTTCCTCCTCACCGCGAGATGAGGCCTGATTCCCCTGCACTGCTTGCAGAGCAATTCCGTGTTGCACATCACACATGAAAGGAGCCTTGATTTCCTTGATGGCACTCCAGAGAAACCCCAAGAACACTGTTTCAAGGCTACAGGGATCCTGAGGTCACTGTAGCAACACGAAAGAGCTCCGTGGACCAAAAATCAACTCGAGATGAGAGTTTAGTCCCTGGCTTCGACTCCAGAGGAATACCACCTTACCACAAGCACCTCAAGAGGAGGCTTCTCTCAGCTCTAGGTATGTGAGAGGGACCCTGAGTTTGCGGCCTCAGGTGGAATGGACACCGCGATGCCCTGGCTCGAAATAAGGCCGGATATCCCTGCAGTGACTTGAATGCAGGCTCGTCTTGCATCTCCCAAGACGAAAGGATGTCCGAATCCCCTGTGGAGACCACAGAGAAAGACCTAGTTCCCCACCTCATCGCGACCGGAGGCCTCACATCCTTTGAAAACTCCAGAGGTACGCGGAGATCAGTGCCTCCAAAGGAGACGATGCCTGACTCCTCGTGAAACTTGATAGGAGTCCCAGGATTCCTGTGGCACGTGGATAGGGACCCTTGGTCTCCCGCCTCAGCTGGAGAGGCATCCAAATTGCCCTGCCAAGCCTCGAGGAGAATCCCGAGTTGTCCCTCGCAACTAGGCAGGAGTCCTGACGTCGCTGAAGAAACACGTGGGTGGAAGGGCCATCCCCGTCGTAACTCGAGAATATACCGCAGGTTCCCGCCGCAACGCGAGAAAAACCATGAGACTTCCCCCTCGCCGCGAGATGAGGCCTGATTCCCCAGCACTGCGTGCAGAGCAATTCCGTGTTGCACATCACACATGAACGGAGCCTTGATTTCCTTGATGGCACTCCAGAGAAACCCCAAGAACACTGTTTCAAGGATAGAGGGATCCTGAGGTCACTGTAGCAACACGAAAGAGCTCCGTGGACCAAAAATCAACTCGAGATGAGAGGTTAGTCCCTGGCTTCGACTCCAGAGGAATACCACCTTACCACAAGCACCTCAAGAGGAGGCTTCTCTCAGCTCTAGGTATGTGAGAGGGACCCTGAGTTTGCGGCCTCAAGTGGAATGGACACCGCGATGCCCTGACTCGAAATAAGGCCGGATATCCCTGCAGTGACTTGAATGCAGGCTCGTCTTGCATCTCCCAAGAAGAAAGGATGTCTGAATCCCCTGTGGAGACCACAGAGAAAGACCTAGTTCCCAACCTCATGGCGACCGGACGCCTCACATCCTTTGAAAACTCCAGAGGTACGCGGAGATCAGTGCCTACAAAGGAGACGATGCCTGACTTCTCGTGAAACTTGATAGGAGTCCCAGGAACCTGTGGCACGTGGAAAGGGACACTTGGTCTCCCGCCTCAGCTGGAGAGGCGTCCCAATTGCCCTCCCAAGCCTCGAGGAGAATCCCGAGTTGTCCGTCGCAACTAGGCAGGAGTCCTGCCGTCGCTGAACAAACACGTGGGTGGAAGGGCCATCCCCGTCGTAACTAGGAGAATATACCCCAGGTTCCCGCCGCAACTCGAGAAAAACCATGAGACTTCCCCCTCGCCGCGAGATGAGGCCCGATTCCCCTGCACTGCGTGCAGAGCAATTCAGTGATGCACATCACACATGAAAGGAGCCTTGATTTCCTTTATGGCACTCCAGAGAAACCCCAAGAACACTCTTTCAAGGCTAGAGGGATCCTGAGGTCACTGTAGCAACACGAAAGAGCTCCGTGGACCAACAATCAACTCGAGATTAGAGGTTAGTCCCTGGCTTCGACTCCAGAGGAATACCACCTTACCACAAGCACCTCAAGAGGAGGCTTCTCTCAGCTCTAGCTATGTGCTGAGTTTGCGGCCTCAAGTGGAATGGACACCGCGATGCCCTGACTCGAAATAAGGCCGGATATCCCTGCAGTGACTTGAATGCAGGCGGTTCTTGCATCTCCCAAGACGAAAGGATGTCTGAATCCCCTGTGGAGACCTCAGAGAAAGATCTAGTTCCCCACCTCATCGCGACTGGAGGCCTCACATCCTTTGAAAACTCCAGAGGTACGCGGAGATCAGTGCCTCCAAAGGAGACGATGCCTGACTCCTCGTGAAACTTGATAGGAGTTCCAGGATTCCTGTGGCACATGGAAAGGGACCCTTGGTCTCCCGCCTCAGCTGGAGAGGCGTCCCAATTGCCCTGCTAAGCCACGAGGAGAATCCCGAGTTGTCCCTTGCAAAGAGGCAGGAGTTCTGACGTCGCTGAACAAACACGTGGGTGGAAGGGCCATCCCCGTCGTAACTCGAGAATATACCCCAGGTTCCCGCCGCAACTCGAAAAAAACCATGAGACTTCCCCCTCGTCGCGAGATGAGGCCCGATTCCCCTGCACTGCGTGCAGAGCAATTTCGTGTTGCACATCACACATGAAAGGAGCCTTGATTTCCTTGATGGCACTCCAGAGAAAACTCAAGAACACTGTTTCAAGGCTAGAGGGGTCCTGAGGTCACTGTAGCAACACGAAAGAGCTCCGTGGACCAAGAATCAACTCGAGATGAGAGGTTAGTCCCTAACTTCGACTCCAGAGGAATACCACCTTACCACAAGCACATCAAGAGTAGGCTTCTCTCAGCTCTAGGTATGTGAGAGGGACCCTGAGTTTGCGGCCTCAAGTGGAATGGACACCGGGATGCCCTTACTCGAAATAAGGCCGGATATCCCTGCAGTGACTTGAATGCAGGCGCGTCTTGCATCTCCCAAGACGAAAGGATGTCTGAATCCCCTGTGGAGACCTCAGATAAAGATCTAGTTCCCCACCTCATCGCGACCGGAGGCCTCACATCCTTTGAAAACTCCAGAGGTACGCGCAGATCAGTGCCTCCAAAGGAGACGATGCCTGACTCCTCGTGAAACTTGATAGGAGTCCCAGGATTCCTGTGGCACATGGAAAGGGACCCTTGGTCTCCCGCCTCAGCTGGAGAGGCGTCCCAATTGCCCTGCCAAGCCTCGAGGAGAATCCCGAGTTGTCCCTCGCAAATAAGCAGGAGTCCTGACGTCGCTGAACAAACACATGGGTGGAAGGGCCATTCCCGTCATAACTCGAGAATATACCCCAGGGTCCCGCCGCAACTCGAGAAAAACCATGAGACTTCCCCCTCGCCGCGAGATGAGGCCCGATTCTCCTGCACTGCATGCAGAGCAATTCCATATTGCACATCAAACATGAAAGGAGCCTTGATTTCCTTGATGGCACTCCAGAGAAACCCCAAGAACACTGTTTCAAGGCTAGAGGGATCCTGAGGTTACTGTAGCCACACGAAAGAGGTCTGTGGACCAAAAATCAACTCGAGATGAGAGGTTAGTCCCTGGCTTCGACTCCAGAGGAATACCACCTTACCACAAGCACCTCAAGAGGAGGCTTCTTTCAGCTCTAGGTATGTGAGAGGGACCCTGATTTTGCGGCCTCAAGTGGAATGGACACTGCGATGCCCTGACGCGAAATAAGGCCGGATATACCTGCAGTGACTTGAATGCAGGCTCGTCTTTCATCTCCCAAGATGAAAGGATGTCTGAATCCCCTGTGGAGACCACAGAGAAAGACCTAGTTCCCCACCTCATCGCGACCGGAGGCCTCACATCCTTTGAAAACTCCAGAGGTACGCGGAGATCAGTGCCTCCAAAGGAGACGATGCCTGACTCCTCGTGAAACTTGATAGGAGTCCCAGGATTCCTGTGGCACATGGAAAGGGACCCTTTGTCTCCCGCCTCAGCTGGAGAGGCGTCCCAATTGCCCTGCCAAGACTCGATGAGAATCCCGAGTTGTCCCTCGCAACTAGGCAGGAGTCCTGACGTCGCTGAACAAACATGTGGGTGGAAGGGCCATCCCAGTCGTAACTCGAGAATATACCCCAGGTTCCCGCCGCAACGCGAGAAAAACCATGAGACTTCCCCCTCGCCGCGAGATGAGGCCCGATTCCCCTGCACTGCATGCAGAGCAATTCCGTGTTGCACATCACCATGAAAGGAGTCTTGATTTCCTTGGTCGCACTCCAGAGAAACCCCAAGAACACTGTTTCAAGGATAGAGGGATCCTGAGGTCATTGTAGCAACAGGAAAGAGCTCCGTGGACCAAAAATCAACTCGAGATGAGAGGTTAGTCCCTGGCTTCGACTCCAGAGGAATACCACCTTACCACAAGCACCTCAAGAGGAGGCTTCTCTCAGCTCTAGGTATGTGAGAGGGACCCTGAGTTTGCGGCCTCAAGTGGAATGGACACCGCGATGCTCTGACTCGAAATAAGGCCGGATATCCCTGCAGTGACTTGAATGCAGGCTCGTCTTGCATCTCCCAAGATGAAAGGATGTCTGAATCCCCTGTGGAGACCACAGAGAAAGACCTAGTTCCCAACCTCATGGCGACCGGACGCCTCACATCCTTTGAAAACTCCAGAGGTACGCGGAGATCAGTGCCTCCAAAGGAGACGATGCCTGACTCCTCGTGAAACTTGATAGGAGTCCCAGGATTCCTGTGGCACATCGAAAGGTACCCTTGGTCTCCCGCCTCAGCTGGAGAGGCGTCCCAATTGCCCTGCCAAGCCTCGAGGAGAATCCCGAGTTGTCCCTCGCAAATAGGCAGGAGTCCTGACGTCGCTGAACAAACACGTGGGTGGAAGGGCCATCCCCGTCGTAACTCGAGAATATACCCCAGGTTCCCGCCGCAACTCGAGAAAAACCATGAGACTACCCCCTCGCCGCGAGATGAGGCCCGATTCCCCTGCACTGCGTGCAGAGCAATTCCGTGTTGCACATCACATATGAAAGGAGCCTTGATTTCCTTGATGGCACTCCAGAGAAAACCCAAGAACACTGTTTCAAGGCTAGAGGGATCCTGAGGTCACTGTAGCAACAAGAAAGAGCTCCGTGGACCAAGAATCAACTGGAGATGAGAAGTTAGTCCCTGGATTCGACTCCAGAGGAATACCACCTTACCACAAGCACCTCAAGAGGAGGCTTCTCTCAGCTCTAGGTATGTGAGAGGGACCCTGATTTTGCGGCCTCAAGTGGAATGGACACTGCGATGCCCTGACGCGAAATAAGGCCGGATATCCCTGCAGTGACTTGAATGCAGGCTCGTCTTGCATCTCCCAAAATGAACGGATGTCTGAATCCCCTGTGGAGACAACAGAGAAAGACCTAGTTTCCCACCTCATGGCGACCGGAGGCCTCACATCCTTTGAAATCTCCAGAGGTACGCAGAGATAAGTGCCTCCAAAGGAGACGATGCCTGACTCCTCGTGAAACTTGATAGGAGTCCCAGGATTCCTGTGGCACGGGGAAACGGACCCTTGATCTCCCGCCTCAGCTGGAGAGGCGTCCCAATTGCCCTGCCAAGCCTCGAGGAGAATCCCGAGTTGTCCCTCGCAACTAGGCAGGAGTCCTGACGTCGCTGTACAAACACGTGGGTGGAAGGGCCATCCCCGTCGTAACTCGAGAATATACCCCAGGTTCCCGCCGCAACTCGAGAAAAACCATGAGACTTCCCCCTCGCCGCGAGATGAGGCCCGATTCCCCTGCACTGCGTGCAGAGCAATTCCGTGTTGCACATCACATATGAAAGGAGCATTGATTTCCTTGATGGCACTCCAGAGAAACCCCAAGAACACTGTTTCAAGGCTAGAGGGATCCTGAGGTCACTCTAGCAACACGAAAGAGCTCCGTGGACCAAGAATCAACTCGAGATGAGAGGTTAGTCCCTAACTTCGACTCCAGAGGAATACCACCTTACCACAAGCACCTCAAGAGGAGGCTTCTCTCAGCTCTAGGTATGTGAGAGGGACCCTGAGTTTGCGGCCTCAAGTGGAATGGACACTGCGATGCCCTGACGCGAAATAAGGCCGGATATCCCTGCAGTGACTTGAATGCAGGCTCGTCTTGCATCTCCCAAGACGAAAGGATGTCTGAATCCCCTGTGGAGACCACAGAGAAAGACCTAGTTCCCCACCTCATCGCGACCGGAAGCCTCACATCCTTTGAAAACTCCAGAGGTACGCGGAGATCAGTGCCTCCAAAGGAGACGATGCCTGACTCCTCGTGAAACTTGATAGGAGTCCCAGGATTCCTGTGGCACGTGGAAAGGGACACTTGGTCTCCCGCCTCAGCTGGAGAGGCGTCCCAATTGCCCTGCCAAGCATCGAGGAGAATCCCGAGTTATCCCTCGCAACTAGGCAGGAGTCCTGACGTCGCTGAACAAACACATGGGTGGAAGGGCCATCCCCGTCGTAACTCGAGAATATACCCCAGGTTCCCGCCGCAACTCAAGAAAAACCATGAGACTTCCTCCTCACCGCGAGATGAGGCCTGATTCCCCTGCACTGCTTGCAGAGCAATTCCGTGTTGCACATCACACATGAAAGGAGCCTTGATTTCCTTGATGGCACTCCAGAGAAACCCCAAGAACACTGTTTCAAGGCTACAGGGATCCTGAGGTCACTGTAGCAACACGAAAGAGCTCCGTGGACCAAAAATCAACTCGAGATGAGAGTTTAGTCCCTGGCTTCGACTCCAGAGGAATACCACCTTACCACAAGCACCTCAAGAGGAGGCTTCTCTCAGCTCTAGGTATGTGAGAGGGACCCTGAGTTTGCGGCCTCAAGTGGAATGGACACCGCGATGCCCTGGCTCGAAATAAGGCCGGATATCTCTGCAGTGACTTGAATGCAGGCTCGTCTTGCATCTCCCAAGACGAAAGGATGTCCGAATCCCCTGTGGAGACCACAGAGAAAGACCTAGTTCCCCACCTCATCGCGACCGGAGGCCTCACATCCTTTGAAAACTCCAGAGGTACGCGGAGATCAGTGCCTCCAAAGGAGACGATGCCTGACTCCTCGTGAAACTTGATAGGAGTCCCAGGATTCCTGTGGCACGTGGATAGGGACCCTTGGTCTCCCGCCTCAGCTGGAGAGGCATCCAAATTGCCCTGCCAAGCCTCGAGGAGAATCCCGAGTTGTCCCTCGCAACTAGGCAGGAGTCCTGACGTCGCTGAAGAAACACGTGGGTGGAAGGGCCATCCCCGTCGTAACTCGAGAATATACCGCAGGTTCCCGCCGCAACGCGAGAAAAACCATGAGACTTCCCCCTCGCCGCGAGATGAGGCCTGATTCCCCAGCACTGCGTGCAGAGCAATTCCGTGTTGCACATCACACATGAACGGAGCCTTGATTTCCTTGATGGCACTCCAGAGAAACCCCAAGAACACTGTTTCAAGGATAGAGGGATCCTGAGGTCACTGTAGCAACACGAAAGAGCTCCGTGGACCAAAAATCAACTCGAGATGAGAGGTTAGTCCCTGGCTTCGACTCCAGAGGAATACCACCTTACCACAAGCACCTCAAGAGGAGGCTTCTCTCAGCTCTAGGTATGTGAGAGGGACCCTGAGTTTGCGGCCTCAAGTGGAATGGACACCGCGATGCCCTGACTCGAAATAAGGCCGGATATCCCTGCAGTGACTTGAATGCAGGCTCGTCTTGCATCTCCCAAGAAGAAAGGATGTCTGAATCCCCTGTGGAGACCACAGAGAAAGACCTAGTTCCCCACCTCATGGCGACCGGACGCCTCACATCCTTTGAAAACTCCAGAGGTACGCGGAGATCAGTGCCTACAAAGGAGACGATGCCTGACTTCTCGTGAAACTTGATAGGAGTCCCAGGAACCTGTGGCACGTGGAAAGGGACACTTGGTCTCCCGCCTCAGCTGGAGAGGCGTCCCAATTGCCCTCCCAAGCCTCGAGGAGAATCCCGAGTTGTCCGTCGCAACTAGGCAGGAGTCCTGCTGTCGCTGAACAAACACGTGGGTGGAAGGGCCATCCCCGTCGTAACTAGGAGAATATACCCCAGGTTCCCGCCGCAACTCGAGAAAAACCATGAGACTCCCCCCTCGCCGCGAGATGAGGCCCGATTCCCCTGCACTGCGTGCAGAGCAATTCAGTGATGCACATCACACATGAAAGGAGCCTTGATTTCCTTTATGGCACTCCAGAGAAACCCCAAGAACACTCTTTCAAGGCTAGAGGGATCCTGAGGTCACTGTAGCAACACGAAAGAGCTCCGTGGACCAACAATCAACTCGAGATTAGAGGTTAGTCCCTGGCTTCGACTCCAGAGGAATACCACCTTACCACAAGCACCTCAAGAGGAGGCTTCTCTCAGCTCTAGCTATGTGCTGAGTTTGCGGCCTCAAGTGGAATGGACACCGCGATGCCCTGACTCGAAATAAGGCCGGATATCCCTGCAGTGACTTGAATGCAGGCGCGTCTTGCATCTCCCAAGACGAAAGGATGTCTGAATCCCCTGTGGAGACCTCAGAGAAAGATCTAGTTCCCCACCTCATCGCGACTGGAGGCCTCACATCCTTTGAAAACTCCAGAGGTACGCGGAGATCAGTGCCTCCAAAGGAGACGATGCCTGACTCCTCGTGAAACTTGATAGGAGTTCCAGGATTCCTGTGGCACATGGAAAGGGACCCTTGGTCTCCCGCCTCAGCTGGAGAGGCGTCCCAATTGCCCTGCTAAGCCACGAGGAGAATCCCGAGTTGTCCCTTGCAAAGAGGCAGGAGTTCTGACGTCGCTGAACAAACACGTGGGTGGAAGGGCCATCCCCGTCGTAACTCGAGAATATACCCCAGGTTCCCGCCGCAACTCGAGAAAAACCATGAGACTTCCCCCTCGCCGCGAGATGAGGCCCGATTCCCCTGCACTGCGTGCAGAGCAATTTCGTGTTGCACATCACACATGAAAGGAGCCTTGATTTCCTTGATGGCACTCCAGAGAAAACTCAAGAACACTGTTTCAAGGCTAGAGGGGTCCTGAGGTCACTGTAGCAACACGAAAGAGCTCCGTGGACCAAGAATCAACTCGAGATGAGAGGTTAGTCCCTAACTTCGACTCCAGAGGAATACCACCTTACCACAAGCACATCAAGAGTAGGCTTCTCTCAGCTCTAGGTATGTGAGAGGGACCCTGAGTTTGCGGCCTCAAGTGGAATGGACACCGCGATGCCCTGACTCGAAATAAGGCCGGATATCCCTGCAGTGACTTGAATGCAGGCGCGTCTTGCATCTCCCAAGACGAAAGGATGTCTGAATACCCTGTGGAGACCTCAGAGAAAGATCTACTTCCCCACCTCATCGCGACCGGAGGCCTCACATCCTTTGAAAACTCCAGAGGTACGCGGAGATCAGTGCCTCCAAAGGAGACGATGCCTGACTCCTCGTGAAACTTGATAGGAGTCCCAGGATTCCTGTGGCACATGGAAAGGGACCCTTGGTCTCCCGCCTCAGCTGGAGAGGCGTCCCAATTGCCCTGCCAAGCCTCGAGGAGAATCCCGAGTTGTCCCTCGCAAATAAGCAGGAGTCCTGACGTCGCTGAACAAACACATGGGTGGAAGGGCCATTCCCGTCATAACTCGAGAATATACCCCAGGGTCCCGCCGCAACTCGAGAAAAACCATGAGACTTCCCCCTCGCCGCGAGATGAGGCCCGATTCTCCTGCACTGCATGCAGAGCAATTCCATATTGCACATCAAACATGAAAGGAGCCTTGATTTCCTTGATGGCACTCCAGAGAAACCCCAAGAACACTGTTTCAAGGCTAGAGGGATCCTGAGGTTACTGTAGCCACACGAAAGAGGTCTGTGGACCAAAAATCAACTCGAGATGAAAGGTTAGTCCCTGGCTTCGACTCCAGAGGAATACCACCTTACCACAAGCACCTCAAGAGGAGGCTTCTCTCAGCTCTAGGTATGTGAGAGGGACCCTGATTTTGCGGCCTCAAGTGGAATGGACACTGCGATGCCCTGACGCGAAATAAGGCCGGATATACCTGCAGTGACTTGAATGCAGGCTCGTCTTTCATCTCCCAAGATGAAAGGATGTCTGAATCCCCTGTGGAGACCACAGAGAAAGACCTAGTTCCCCACCTCATCGCGACCGGAGGCCTCACATCCTTTGAAAACTCCAGAGGTACGCGGAGATCAGTGCCTCCAAAGGAGACGATGCCTGACTCCTCGTGAAACTTGATAGGAGTCCCAGGATTCCTGTGACACATGGAAAGGGACCCATTGTCTCCCGCCTCAGCTGGAGAGGCGTCCCAATTGCCCTGCCAAGCCTCGAGGAGAATCCCGAGTTGTCCCTCGCAACTAGGCAGGAGTCCTGACGTCGCTGAACAAACATGTGGGTGGAAGGGCCATCCCAGTCGTAACTCGAGAATATACCCCAGGTTCCCGCCGCAACGCGAGAAAAACCATGAGACTTCCCCCTCGCCGCGAGATGAGGCCCGATTCCCCTGCACTGCGTGCAGAGCAATTCCGTGTTGCACATCACCATGAAAGGAGTCTTGATTTCCTTGGTCGCACTCCAGAGAAACCCCAAGAACACTGTTTCAAGGATAGAGGGATCCTGAGGTCACTGTAGCAACACGAAAGAGCTCCGTTGACCAAGAATCAACTTGAGATGAGAGGTTAGTCCCTGGCTTCGACTCCAGAGGAATACTACCTTACCACAAGCACCTCAAGAGGAGGCTTCTCTCAGCTCTAGGTATGTGAGAGGGACCCTGAGTTTGCGGCCTCAAGTGGAATGGACACCGCGATGCCCTGACTCGAAATAAGGCCGGATATCCCTGCAGTGACTTGAATGCAGGCTCGTCTTGCATCTCCCAAGATGAAAGGATGTCTGAATCCCCTGTGGAGACCACAGAGAAAGACCTAGTTCCCAACCTCATGGCGACCGGACGCCTCACATCCTTTGAAAACTCCAGAGGTACGCGGAGATCAGTGCCTCCAAAGGAGACGATGCCTGACCCCTCGTGAAACTTGATAGGAGTCCCAGGATTCCTGTGGCACATCGAAAGGTACCCTTAGTCTCCCGCCTCAGCTGGAGAGGCGTCCCAATTGCCCTGCCAAGCCTCGAGGAGAATCCCGAGTTGTCCCTCGCAAATAGGCAGGAGTCCTGACGTCGCTGAACAAACACGTGGGTGGAAGGGCCATCCCCGTCGTAACTCGAGAATATACCCCAGGTTCCCGCCGCAACTCGAGAAAAACCATGAGACTACCCCCTCGCCGCGAGATGAGGCCCGATTCCCCTGCACTGCGTGCAGAGCAATTCCGTGTTGCACATCACATATGAAAGGAGCCTTGATTTCCTTGATGGCACTCCAGAGAAAACCCAAGAACACTGTTTCAAGGCTAGAGGGATCCTGAGGTCACTGTAGCAACAATAAAGAGCTCCGTGGACCAAGAATCAACTGTAGATGAGAAGTTAGTCCCTGGATTCGACTCCAGAGGAATACCACCTTACCACAAGCACCTCAAGAGGAGGCTTCTCTCAGCTCTAGGTATGTGAGAGGGACCCTGATTTTGCGGCCTCAAGTGGAATGGACACTGCGATGCCCTGACGCGAAATAAGGCCGGATATCCCTGCAGTGACTTGAATGCAGGCTCGTCTTGCATCTCCCAAAATGAACGGATGTCTGAATCCCCTGTGGAGACAACAGAGAAAGACCTAGATTCCCACCTCATGGCGACCGGAGGCCTCACATCCTTTGAAATCTCCAGAGGTACGCAGAGATAAGTGCCTCGAAAGGAGACGATGCCTGACTTCTCGTGAAACTTGATAGGAGTCCCAGGATTCCTGTGGCACGGGGAAACGGACACTTGATCTCCCGCCTCAGCTGGAGAGGCGTCCCAATTGCCCTGCCAAGCCTCGAGGAGAATCCCGAGTTGTCCCTCGCAACTAGGCAGGAGTCCTGACGTCGCTGTACAAACACGTGGGTGGAAGGGCCATCCCCGTCGTAACTCGAGAATATACCCCAGGTTCCCGCCGCAACTCGAGAAAAACCATGAGACTTCCCCCTCGCCGCGAGATGAGGCCCGATTCCCCTGCACTGCGTGCAGAGCAATTCCGTGTTGCACATCACATATGAAAGGAGCATTGATTTCCTTGATGGCACTCCAGAGAAACCCCAAGAACACTGTTTCAAGGCTAGAGGGATCCTGAGGTCACTCTAGCAACACGAAAGAGCTCCGTGGACCAAGAATCAACTCGAGATGAGAGGTTAGTCCCTAACTTCGACTCCAGAGGAATACCAACTTACCACAAGCACCTCAAGAGGAGGCTTCTCTCAGCTCTAGGTATGTGAGAGGGACCCTGAGTTTGCGGCCTCAAGTGGAATGGACACTGCGATGCCCTGACGCGAAATAAGGCCGGATATCCCTGCAGTGACTTGAATGCAGCCTTGTCTTGCATCTCCCAAGATGAAAGGATGTCTGAATCCCATGTGGAGACCACAGAGAAAGACCTAGTTCCCCACCTCATGGCGACCGGAGGCCTCACATCCTTTGAAAACTCCAGAGGTACGCGGAGATCAGTGCCTCCAAAGGAGACGATGCCTGACTCCTCGTGAAACTTGATAGGAGTCCCAGGATTCCTGTGGCACGTGGATAGGGACACTTGGTCTCCCGCCTCAGCTGGAGAGGCGTCCCAATTGCCCTGCCAAGCCTCGAGGAGAATCCCGAGTTGTCCCTCGCAAATAGGCAGGAGTCCTGACGTCGCTGAACAAACACGTGGGTGGAAGGGTCATCCCCGTCGTAACTTGAGAATATACCCCAGGTTCCCGCCGCAACTCGAGAAAAACCATGAGACTTCCCCCTCGCCGCGAGATGAGGCCCGATTCCCCTGCACTGCGTGCAGAGCAATTCCGTGTTGCACATCACATATGAAAGGAGCCTTGATTTCCTTGATGGCACTCCAGAGAAAACCCAAGAACAGTGTTTCAAGGCTAGAGGGATCCTGAGGGCACTGTAGCAACACGAAAGACCTCCGTGGACCAAGAATCAACTCGAGATGAGAGATTAGTCCCTGGATTCGACTCCAGAGGAATACCAACTTACAACAAGCACCTCAAGAGGAGGCTTCTCTCAGCTCTAGGTAAGTGAGAGGGACCCTGAGTTTGCGGCCTCAAGTGGAATGGACACCGCGATGCCCTGACTCGAAATAAGGCCGGATATCGTTGCAGTGACTTGAATGCAGGCTCGTCTTGCATCTCCCAAGACGAAAGGATGTCTGAATCCCCTGTGGAGACCACAGAGAAACACCTAGTTCCCCACCTCATCGCGACCGGAAGCCTCACATCCTTTGAAAACTCCAGAGGTACGCGGAGATCAGTGCCTCCAAAGGAGACGATGCCTGACTCCTCGTGAAACTTGATAGGAGTCCCAGGATTCCTGTGGCACGTGGAAAGGGACCCTTGGTCTCCCGCCTCAGCTGGAGAGGCGTCCCAATTGCCCTGCCAAGCCTCGAGGAGAATCCAGAGTTGTCCCTCGCAACTAGGCAGGATTCCTGACGTCGCTGAACAAACACGTGTGTGGAAGGGCCATCCCCGTCGTAACTCGAGAATATAACACAGGTTCCCGCCGCAACTCGAGAAAAACCATGAGACTTCCTCCTGGCCGCGAGATGAGGCCTGATTCCCCTGCACTGCTTGCAGAGCAATTCCGTGTTGCACATCACACATGAAAGGAGCCTTGATTTCCTTGATGGCACTCCAGAGAAACCCCAAGAACACTGTTTCAAGGCTAGAGGGATCCTGAGGTCACTGTAGCAACACGAAAGAGCTCCGTGGACCAAGAATCAACTCGAGATGAGAGGTTAGTCCCTAACTTCGACTCCAGAGGAATACCACCTTACCACAAGCACCTCAAGAGGAGGCTTCTCTCAGCTCTAGGTATGTGAGAGGGACCCTGATTTTGCGGCCTCAAGTGGAATGGACACTGCGATGCCCTGACGCGAAATAAGGCCGAATATCCCTGCAGTGACTTGAATGCAGGCTCGTCTTGCATCTCCCAAGACGAAAGGATGTCTGAATCCCCTGTGGAGACCACAGAGAATGACCTAGTTCCCCACCTCATCGCGACCGGAGGCCTCACATCCTTTGAAAACTCCAGAGGTACGCGGAGATCAATGCCTCCAAAGGAGACGATGCCTGACTCCTCGTGAAACTTGATAGGAGTCACAGGATTCCTGTGGCACGTGGAAAGGGACCCTTGGTCTCCCGCCTCAGCTGGAGAGGCGTCCCAATTGCCCTGCCAAGCCTCGAGGTGAATCCCGAGTTGTCCCTCGCAACTAGGCAGGAGTCCTGACGTCGCTGAACAAACACGTGCGTGGAAGGGCCATCCCCATCGGAATTCGAGAATATACCACAGGTTTCCGCCGCAACTCGAGAAAAACCATGAGACTTCCCCCTCCCCGCGAGATGAGGTCCGATTCCCCTGCACTGCGTGCAGAGCAATTCCGTGTTGCACATCACACATGAAAGGAGTCTTAATTTCCTTGATGGCACTCCAGAGAAACCCCAAGAACACTGTTTCAAGGCTAGAGGGATCCTGAGGTCACTGTATCAACACGAAAGAGCTCCGTTGACCAAGAATCAACTTGAGATGAGAGGTTAGTCCCTGGCTTCGACTCCAGAGGAATACCACCTTACCACAAGCACCTCAAGAGGAGGCTTCTCTCAGCTCTATGTATGTGAGGGGGACCCTGATTTTGCGGCCTCAAGTGGAATGGACACTGCGATGCCCTGACGCGAAATAAGGCCGGATATCACTGCAGTGACTTGAATGCAGGCTCGTCTTGCATATCCCAAAATGAACGAATGTCTGAATCCCCTGTGGAGACCACAGAGAAAGACCTAGTTTCCCACCTCATGGCGACCGGAGGCCTCATATCCTTTGAAAACTCCAGAGGTACGCGGAGATCAGTGCCTCCAAAGGAGACGATGCCTGACTCCTCGTGAAACTTGATAGGAGTCCCAGGATTCCTGTGGCACGTCGATAGGGACAGTTGGTCTCCCGCCTCAGCTGGAGAGGCGTCCCAATTGCCCTGCCAAGCCTCGAGGAGAATCCCGAGTTGTCCCTCGCAACTAGGCAGAAGTCCTGACGTCGCTGAACAAACACGTGTGTGGAAGGGCCATCCCCGTCGTAACTCGAGAATATACCCCAGGTTCCCGCCGCAACTCGAGAAAAACCATGAGACTTCCTCCTCGCAGCGAGATGAGGCCTGATTCCCCTGCACTGCGTGCAGAGCAATTCCGTGTTGCACATCACACATGAAAGGAGCCTTGATTTCCTTGATGGCACTCCAGAGAAACCCCAAGAACACTGTTTCAAGGCTAGAGGGATCCTGAGGTCACTGTAGCAACAGGAAAGAGCTCCGTGGACCAAAAATCAACTCGAGATGAGAGGTTAGTCCCTGGCTTCGACTCCAGAGGAATACCAACTTACCACAAGCACCTCAAGAGGAGGCTTCTCTCAGCTCTAGGTATGTGAGAGGGACCCTGAGTTTGCGGCCTCAAGTGGAATGGACACCGCGATGCCCTGACTCGAAATAAGGCCGGATATCGTTGCAGTGACTTGAATGCAGGCTCGTCTTGCATCTCCCAAGACGAAAGGATGTCTGAATCCCCTGTGGAGACCACAGAGAAAGACCTAGTTCCCCATCTCATCGCGACCGGAAGCCTCACATCCTTTGAAAACTCCAGAGGTACGCGGAGATCAGTGCCTCCAAAGGAGACGATGCCTGACTCCTCGTGAAACTTGATAGGAGTCCCAGGATTCCTGTGGCACGGGGAAAGGGACCCTTTGTCTCCCGCCTCAGCTGGAGAGGCGTCCCAATTGCCCTGCCAAGCCTCGAGGAGAATCCCGAGTTGTCCCTCGCAACTAGGCAGGAGTCCTGACGTCGCTGAACAAACACGTGCGTGGAAGGGCCATCCCCATCGGAATTCGAGAATATACCACAGGTTTCCGCCGCAACTCGAGAAAAACCATGAGACTTCCCCCTCGCCGCGAGATGAGGCCCGATTCCCCTGCACTGCGTGCAGAGCAATTCCGTGTTGCACATCACACATGAAAGGAGTCTTAATTTCCTTGATGGCACTCCAGAGAAACCCCAAGAACACTGTTTCAAGGCTAGAGGGATCCTGAGGTCACTGTAGCAACACGAAAGAGCTCCGTGGACCAAGAATCAACTTGAGATGAGAGGTTAGTCCCTGGATTCGACTCCAGAGGAATACCACCTTACCACAAGTACCTCAAGAGGAGGCTTCTCTCAGCTCTATGTATGTGAGAGGGACCCTGATTTTGCGGCCTCAAGTGGAATGGACACTGCGATGCCCTGACGCGAAATAAGGCCGGATATCCCTGCAGTGACTTGAATGCAGGCTCGTCTTGCATCTCCCAAAATGAACGAATGTCTGAATCCCCTGTGGAGACCACAGAGAAAGACCTAGTTTCCCACCTCATGGCGACCGGAGGCCTCATATCCTTTGAAAACTCCAGAGGTACGCGGAGATCAGTGCCTCCAAAGGAGACGATGCCTGACTCCTCGTGAAACTTGATAGGAGTCCCAGGATTCCTGTGGCACGTCGATAGGGACCCTTGGTCTCCCGCCTCAGCTGGAGAGGCGTCCCAATTGCCCTGCCAAGCCTCGAGGAGAATCCCGAGGTGTCCCTCGCAACTAGGCAGGAGTCCTGCCATCGCTGAACAAACACGTGTGGAAGGGCCATCCCCGTCGTAACTCGAGAATATACCCCAGGTTCCCGCCGCAACTCGAGAAAAACCATGAGACTTCCTCCTCGCCGCGAGATGAGGCCTGATTCCCCTGCACTGCTTGCAGAGCAATTCCGTGTTGCACATCACACATGAAAGGAGCCTTGATTTCCTTGATGGCACTCCAGAGAAACCCCAAGAACACTGTTTCAAGGCTAGAGGGATCCTGAGGTCACTGTAGCAACAGGAAATAGCTCCGTGGACCAAAAATCAACTCGAGATGAGAGGTTAGTCCCTGGCTTCGACTCCAGAGGAATACCACCTTACCACAAGCACCTCAAGAGGAGGCTTCTCTCAGCTCTAGGTATGTGAGAGGGACCCTGAGTTTGCGGCCTCAAGTGGAATGGATACCGCGATGCCCTGACTCGAAATAAGGCCGGATATCCCTGCAGTGACTTGAATGCAGACTCGTCTTGCATCTCCCAAGATGAAAGGATGTCTGAATCCCCTGTGGAGACCACAGAGAAAGACCTAGTTCCCAACCTCATGGCGACCGGACGCCTCACATCCTTTGAAAACTCCAGAGGTACGCGGAGATCAGTGCCTCCAAAGGAGACGATGCCTGACTCCTCGTGAAACTTGATAGGAGTCCCAGGATTCCTGTGGCACGGGGAAAGGGACCCTTGGTCTCCCGCCTCAGCTGGAGAGGCGTCCCAATTGCCCTGCCAAGCCTCGAGGAGAATCCCGAGTTGTCCCTCGCAACTAGGCAGGAGTCCTGCCGTTGCTGAACAAACACGTGTGTGGAAGGGCCATCCCCGTTGTAACTCGAGAATATACCCCACGTTCCCGCCGCAACTCGAGAAAAACCATGAGACTTCCCCCTCGCCGCGAGATGAGGCCCGATTCCCATGCACTGCGTGCAGAGCAATTCCGTGTTGCACATCACATATGAAAGGAGCATTGATTTCCTTGATGGCACTCCAGAGAAACCCCAAGAACACTGTTTCAAGGCTATAGGGATCCTGAGGTCACTCTAGCAACACGAAAGAGCTCCGTGGACCAAGAATCAACTCGAGATGAGAGGTTAGTCCCTAACTTCGACTCCAGAGGAATACCACCTTACCACAAGCACCTCAAGAGGAGGCTTCTCTCAGCTCTAGGTATGTGAGAGGGACCCTGAGTTTGCGGCCTCAAGTGGAATGGACACTGCGATGCCCTGACTCGAAATAAGGCCGGATATCCCTGCAGTGACTTGAATGCAGGCTTGTCTTGCATCTCCCAAGATGAAAGGATGTCTGAATCCCCTGTGGAGACCACAGAGAAAGACCTAGTTCCCCACCTCATGGCAACCGGAGGCCTCACATCCTTTGAAAACTCCAGAGGTACGCGGAGATCAGTGCCTCCAAAGGAGACGATGCCTGACTCCTCGTGAAACTTGGTAGGAGTCCCAGGATTCCTGTGGCACATGGAAAGGGACCCTTGGTCTCCCGCCTCAGCTGGAGAGGCGTCCCAATTGCCCTGCCAAGCCTCGAGGAGAATCCCGAGTTGTCCCTCGCAAATAGGCAGGAGTCCTGACGTCGCTGAACAAACACGTGGGTGGAAGGGCCATCCCCGTCGTAACTCGAGAATATACCCCAGGTTCCCGCCGCAACTCGAGAAAAACCATGAGACTTCCCCCTCGCCACGAGATGAGGCCCGATTCCCCTGCACTGCGTGCAGAGCAATTCCGTGTTGCACATCACATATGAAAGGAGCCTTGATTTCCTTGATGGCACTCCAGAGAAAACCCAAGAACACTGTTTCAAGGCTAGAGGGATCCTGAGGTCACTGTAGCAACACGAAAGACCTCCGTGGACCAAGAATCAACTCGAGATGAGAGGTTAGTCCCTGGATTCGACTCCAGAGGAATACCACCTTACCACAAGCACATCAAGAGGAGGCTTCTCTCAGCTCTAGGTATGTGAGAGGGACCCTGATTTTGCGGCCTCAAGTGGAATGGACACTGCGATGCCCTGACGCGAAATAAGGCCGGATATTCCTGCAGTGACTTGAATGCAGGCTCGTCTTGCATCTCCCAAGACGAAAGGATGTCTGAATCCCCTGTGGAGACCAGAGAGAAAGACCTAGTTCCCCACCTCATCGCGACCGGAAGCCTCACATCCTTTGAAAACTCCAGAGGTACGCGGAGATCAGTGCCTCCAAAGGAGACGATGCCTGACTCCTCGTGAAACTTGATAGGAGTCACAGGATTCCTGTGGCACGTGGAAAGGGACACTTGGTCTCCCGCCTCAGCTGGAGAGGCGTCCCAATTGCCCTGCCAAGCCTCGAGGAGAATCCCGAGTTGTCCCTCGCAACTAGGCAGGAGTCCTGACGTCGCTGAACAAACACGTGCGTGGAAGGGCCATCCCCATCTGAATTCGAGAATATACCACAGGTTTCCGCCGCAACTCGAGAAAAACCATGAGACTTCCCCCTCGCCGCGAGATGAGGCCCGATTCCCCTGCACTGCGTGCAGAGCAATTCCGTGTTGCACATCACACATGAAAGGAGTCTTAATTTCCTTGATGGCACTCCAGAGAAACCCCAAGAACACTGTTTCAAGGCTAGAGGGATCCTGAGGTCACTGTAGCAACACGAAAGAGCTCCGTGGACCAAGAATCAACTTGAGATGAGAGGTTAGTCCCTGGATTCGACTCCAGAGGAATACCACCTTACCACAAGCACCTCAAGAGGAGGCTTCTCTCAGCTCTATGTATGTGAGAGGGACCCTGATTTTGCGGCCTCAAGTGGAATGGACACTGCGATGCCCTGACGCGAAATAAGGCCGGATATCCCTGCAGTGACTTGAATGCAGACTCGTCTTGCATCTCCCAAGATGAAAGGATGTCTGAATCCCCTGTGGAGACCACAGAGAAAGACCTAGTTCCCAACCTCATGGCGACCGGACGCCTCACATCCTTTGAAAACTCCAGAGGTACGCGGAGATCAGTGCCTCCAAAGGAGACGATGCCTGACTCCTCGTGAAACTTGATAGGAGTCCCAGGATTCCTGTGGCACGGGGAAAGGGACCCTTGGTCTCCCGCCTCAGCTGGAGAGGCGTCCCAATTGCCCTGCCAAGCCTCGAGGAGAATCCCGAGTTGTCCCTCGCAACTAGGCAGGAGTCCTGACGTCGCTGAACAAACACGTGGGTGGAAGGGCCATCCCCGTCGTAACTCAAGAATATACCCCAGGTTCCCGCCGCAACTCGAGAAAAACCATGAGACTTCCCCCTCGCCGCGAGATGAGGCCCGATTCCCCTGCACTGCGAGCAGAGCAATTCCGTGTTGCACATCACATATGAAAGGAGCATTGATTTCCTTGATGGCACTCCAGAGAAACCCCAAGAACACTGTTTCAAGGCTAGAGGGAACCTCAGGTCACTCTAGCAACACGAAAGAGCTCCGTGGACCAAGAATCAACTCGAGATGAGAGGTTAGTCCCTAACTTCGACTCCAGAGGAATACCACCTTACCACATGCACCTCAAGAGGAGGCTTCTCTCAGCTCTAGGTATGTGAGAGGGACCCTGATTTTGCGGCCTCAAGTGGAATGGACACTGCGATGCCCTGACGCGAAATAAGGCCGAATATCCCTGCAGTGACTTGAATGCGGGCTCGTCTTGCATCTCCCAAGACGAAAGGATGTCTGAATCCCCTGTGGAGACCACAGAGAATGACCTAGTTCCCCACCTCATCGCGACCGGAGGCCTCACATCCTTTGAAAACTCCAGAGGTACGCGGAGATCAGTGCCTCCAAAGGAGACGATGCCTGACTCCTCGTGAAACTTGATAGGAGTCCCAGGATTCCTGTGGCACGTCGATAGGGACCCTTGGTCTCCCGCCTCAGCTGGAGAGGCGTCCCAATTGCCCTGCCAAGCCTCGAGGAGAATCCCGAGTTGTCCCTCGCAACTAGGCAGGAGTCCTGAGGTCGCTGAACAAACACGTGGGTGGAAGGGCCATCCCCGTCGTAACTCGAGAATATACCACAGGTTCCCGCCGCAACTCGAGAAAAACCATGAGACTTCCTCCTGGCCGCGAGATGAGGCCTGATTCCCCTCACTGCTTGCCGAGCAATTCCGTGTTGCACATCACACATGAAAGGAGCCTTGATTTCCTTGATGGCACTCCAGAGAAACCCCAAGAACACTGTTTCAAGGCTAGAGGGATCCTGAGGTCACTGTAGCAACAGGAAAGAGCTCCGTGGACCAAAAATCAACTCGAGATGAGAGGTTAGTCCCTGGCTTCGACTCCAGAGGAATACCACCTTACCACAAGCACCTCAAGAGGAGGCTTCTCTCAGCTCTAGGTTTGTGAGAGGGACCCTGATTTTGCGGCCTCAAGTGGAATGGATACGGCGATGCCCTGACTCAAAATAAGGCCGGATATCCCTGCAGTGACTTGAATGCAGGCTCGTCTTGCATCTCCCAAGATGAAAGGATGTCTGAATCCCCTGTGGAGACCACAGAGAAAGACCTAGTTCCCAACCTCATGGCGACCGGACGCCTCACATCCTTTGAAAACTCCAGAGGTATGCGGAGATCAGTGCCTCCAAAGGAGACGATGCCTGACTCCTCGTGAAACTTGATAGGAGTCCCAGGATTACTGTGGCACATCGAAAGGTACCCTTGGTCTCCCGCCTCAGCTGGAGAGGCGTCCCAATTGCCCTGCCAAGCCTCGAGGAGAATCCCGAGTTGTCCCTCGCAAATAGGCAGAAGTCCTGACGTCGCTGAACAAACACGTGGGTGGAAGGGCCATCCCCGTCGTAACTCGAGAATATACCCCAGGTTCCCGCCGCAACTCGAGAAAAACCATGAGACTTCCCCCTCGCCGCGAGATGAGGCCCGATTCCCCTGCACTGCGTGCAGAGCAATTCCGTGTTGCACATCACATATGAAAGGAGCCTTGATTTCCTTGATGGCACTCCAGAGAAAACCCAAGAACACTGTTTCAAGGCTAGAGGGATCCTGAGGTCACTGTAGCAACACGAAAGAGCTCCGTGGACCAAGAATCAACTCGAGATGAGAGGTTAGTCCCTGGATTCGACTCCAGAGGAATACCACCTTACCACAAGCACCTCAAGAGGAGGCTTCTCTCAGCTCTAGGTATGTGAGAGGGACCCTGATTTTGCGGCCTCAAGTGGAATGGACACTGCGATGCCCTGACTCGAAATAAGGCCGGATATCCCTGCAGTGACTTGAATGCAGGCTCGTCTTGCATCTCCCAAGATGAAAGGATGTCTGAATCCCCTGTGGAGACAACAGAGAAAGACCTAGTTTCCCACCTCATGGCGACCGGAGGCCTCACATCCTTTGAAAACTCCAGAGGTACGCGGAGATAAGTGCCTCCAAAGGAGACGATACCTGACTCTTCGTGAAACTTGATAGGAGTCCCAGGATTCCTGTGGCACGTGGAAAGGGACACTTGGTCTCCCGCCTCAGCTGGAGAGGCGTCCCAATTGCCCTGCCAAGCCTCGAGGAGAATCCCGAGTTGTCCCTCGCAACTAGGCAGGAGTCCTGACGTCGCTGAACAAACACGTGGGTGGAAGGAGCATCCCCGTCGTAACTCAAGAATATACCCCAGGTTCCCGCCGCAACTCGAGAAAAACCATGAGACTTCCCCCTCGCCGCGAGATGAGGCCCGATTCCCCTGCACTGCGAGCAGAGCAATTCCGTGTAGCACATCACATATGAAAGGAGCATTGATTTCCTTGATGGCACTCCAGAGAAACCCCAAGAACACTGTTTCAAGGCTATAGGGATCCTGAGGTCACTCTAGCAACACGAAAGAGCTCCGTGGACCAAGAATCAACTCGAGATGAGAGGTTAGTCCCTAACTTCGACTCCAGAGGAATACCACCTTACCACAAGCACCTCAAGAGGAGGCTTCTCTCAGCTCTAGGTATGTGAGAGGGACCCTGAGTTTGCGGCCTCAAGTGGAATGGACACTGCGATGCCCTGACTCGAAATAAGGCCGGATATCCCTGCAGTGACTTGAATGCAGGCTTGTCTTGCATCTCCCAAGATGAAAGGATGTCTGAATCCCCTGTGGAGACCACAGAGAAAGACCTAGTTCCCCACCTCATCGCGACCGGAGGCCTCACATCCTTTGAAAACTCCAGAGGTACGCGGAGATCAGTGCCTCCAAAGGAGACGATGCCTGACTCCTCGTGAAACTTGGTAGGAGTCCCAGGATTCCTGTGGCACATGGAAAGGGACACTTGGTCTCCCGCCTCAGCTGGAGAGGCGTCCCAATTGCCCTGCCAAGCCTCGAGGAGAATCCCGAGTTGTCCCTCGCAAATAGGCAGGAGTCCTGACGTCGCTGAACAAACACGTGGGTGGAAGGGCCATCCCCGTCGTAACTCGAGAATATACCCCAGGTTCCCGCCGCAACTCGAGAAAAACCATGAGACTTCCCCCTCGCCACGAGATGAGGCCCGATTCCCCTGCACTGCGTGCAGAGCAATTCCGTGTTGCACATCACATATGAAAGGAGCCTTGATTTCCTTGATGGCACTCCAGAGAAAACCCAAGAACACTGTTTCAAGGCTAGAGGGATCCTGAGGTCACTGTAGCAACACGAAAGACCTCCGTGGACCAAGAATCAACTCGAGATGAGAGGTTAGTCCCTGGATTCGACTCCAGAGGAATACCACCTTACCACAAGCACCTCAAGAGGAGGCTTCTCTCAGCTCTAGGTATGTGAGAGGGACCCTGATTTTGCGGCCTCAAGTGGAATGGACACTGCGATGCCCTGACGCGAAATAAGGCCGGATATTCCTGCAGTGACTTGAATGCAGGCACGTCTTGCATCTCCCAAGACGAAAGGATGTCTGAATCCCCTGTGGAGACCAGAGAGAAAGACCTAGTTCCCCACCTCATCGCGACCGGAAGCCTCACATCCTTTGAAAACTCCAGAGGTACGCGGAGATCAGTGCCTCCAAAGGAGACGATGCCTGACTCCTCGTGAAACTTGATAGGAGTCACAGGATTCCTGTGGCACGTGGAAAGGGACACTTGGTGTCCCGCCTCAGCTGGAGAGGCGTCCCAATTGCCCTGCCAAGCCTCGAGGAGAATCCCGAGTTGTCCCTCGCAACTAGGCAGGAGTCCTGACGTCGCTGAACAAACACGTGCGTGAAAGGGCCATCCCCATCGGAATTCGAGAATATACCTCAGGTTTCCGCCGCAACTCGAGAAAAACCATGAGACTTCCCCCTCGCCGCGAGATGAGGCCCGATTCCCCTGCACTGCGTGCAGAGCAATTCCGTGTTGCACATCACACATGAAAGGAGTCTTAATTTCCTTGATGGCACTCCAGAGAAACCCCAAGAACACTGTTTCAAGGCTAGAGGGATCCTGAGGTCACTGTAGCAACACGAAAGAGCTCCGTGGACCAAGAATCAACTTGAGATGAGACGTTAGTCCCTGGATTCGACTCCAGAGGAATACCACCTTACCACAAGCACCTCAAGAGGAGGCTTCTCTCAGCTCTATGTATGTGAGAGGGACCCTGATTTTGCGGCCTCAAGTGGAATGGACACTGCGATGCCCTGACGCGAAATAAGGCCGGATATCCCTGCAGTGACTTGAATGCAGACTCGTCTTGCATCTCCCAAGATGAAAGGATGTCTGAATCCCCTGTGGAGACCACAGAGAAAGACCTAGTTCCCAACCTCATGGCGACCGGACGCCTCACATCCTTTGAAAACTCCAGAGGTACGCGGAGATCAGTGCCTCCAAAGGAGACGATGCCTGACTCCTCGTGAAACTTGATAGGAGTCCCAGGATTCCTGTGGCACGGGGAAAGGGACCCTTGGTCTCCCGCCTCAGCTGGAGAGGCGTCCCAATTGCCCTGCCAAGCCTCGAGGAGAATCCCGAGTTGTCCCTCGCAACTAGGCAGGAGTCCTGACGTCGCTGAACAAACACGTGGGTGGAAGGGCCATCCCCGTCGTAACTCAAGAATATACCCCAGGTTCCCGCCGCAACTCGAGAAAAACCATGAGACTTCCCCCTCGCCGCGAGATGAGGCCCGATTCCCCTGCACTGCGAGCAGAGCAATTCCGTGTTGCACATCACATATGAAAGGAGCATTGATTTCCTTGATGGCACTCCAGAGAAACCCCAAGAACACTGTTTCAAGGCTAGAGGGAACCTCAGGTCACTCTAGCAACACGAAAGAGCTCCGTGGACCAAGAATCAACTCGAGATGAGAGGTTAGTCCCTAACTTCGACTCCAGAGGAATACCACCTTACCACAAGCACCTCAAGAGGAGGCTTCTCTCAGCTCTAGGTATGTGAGAGGGACCCTGATTTTGCGGCCTCAAGTGGAATGGACACTGCGATGCCCTGACGCGAAATAAGGCCGAATATCCCTGCAGTGACTTGAATGCGGGCTCGTCTTGCATCTCCCAAGACGAAAGGATGTCTGAATCCCCTGTGGAGACCACAGAGAATGACCTAGTTCCCCACCTCATCGCGACCGGAGGCCTCACATCCTTTGAAAACTCCAGAGGTACGCGGAGATCAGTGCCTCCAAAGGAGACGATGCCTGACTCCTCGTGAAACTTGATAGGAGTCCCAGGATTCCTGTGGCACGTCGATAGGGACCCTTGGTCTCCCGCCTCAGCTGGAGAGGCGTCCCAATTGCCCTGCCAAGCCTCGAGGAGAATCCCGAGTTGTCCCTCGCAACTAGGCAGGAGTCCTGAGGTCGCTGAACAAACACGTGGGTGGAAGGGCCATCCCCGTCGTAACTCGAGAATATACCACAGGTTCCCGCCGCAACTCGAGAAAAACCATGAGACTTCCTCCTGGCCGCGAGATGAGGCCTGATTCCCCTCACTGCTTGCCGAGCAATTCCGTGTTGCACATCACACATGAAAGGAGCCTTGATTTCCTTGATGGCACTCCAGAGAAACCCCAAGAACACTGTTTCAAGGCTAGAGGGATCCTGAGGTCACTGTAGCAACAGGAAAGAGCTCCGTGGACCAAAAATCAACTCGAGATGAGAGGTTAGTCCCTGGCTTCGACTCCAGAGGAATACCACCTTACCACAAGCACCTCAAGAGGAGGCTTCTCTCAGCTCTAGGTTTGTGAGAGGGACCCTGATTTTGCGGCCTCAAGTGGAATGGATACGGCGATGCCCTGACTCAAAATAAGGCCGGATATCCCTGCAGTGACTTGAATGCAGGCTCGTCTTGCATCTCCCAAGATGAAAGGATGTCTGAATCCCCTGTGGAGACCACAGAGAAAGACCTAGTTCCCAACCTCATGGCGACCGGACGCCTCACATCCTTTGAAAACTCCAGAGGTATGCGGAGATCAGTGCCTCCAAAGGAGACGATGCCTGACTCCTCGTGAAACTTGATAGGAGTCCCAGGATTACTGTGGCACATCGAAAGGTACCCTTGGTCTCCCGCCTCAGCTGGAGAGGCGTCCCAATTGCCCTGCCAAGCCTCGAGGAGATTCCCGAGTTGTCCCTCGCAAATAGGCAGAAGTCCTGACGTCGCTGAACAAACACGTGGGTGGAAGGGCCATCCCCGTCGTAACTCGAGAATATACCCCAGGTTCCCGCCGCAACTCGAGAAAAACCATGAGACTTCCCCCTCGCCGCGAGATGAGGCCCGATTCCCCTGCACTGCGTGCAGAGCAATTCCGTGTTGCACATCACATATGAAAGGAGCCTTGATTTCCTTGATGGCACTCCAGAGAAAACCCAAGAACACTGTTTCAAGGCTAGAGGGATCCTGAGGTCACTGTAGCAACACGAAAGAGCTCCGTGGACCAAGAATCAACTCGAGATGAGAGGTTAGTCCCTGGATTCGACTCCAGAGGAATACCACCTTACCACAAGCACCTCAAGAGGAGGCTTCTCTCAGCTCTAGGTATGTGAGAGGGACCCTGATTTTGCGGCCTCAAGTGGAATGGACACTGCGATGCCCTGACTCGAAATAAGGCCGGATATCCCTGCAGTGACTTGAATGCAGGCTCGTCTTGCATCTCCCAAGATGAAAGGATGTCTGAATCCCCTGTGGAGACAACAGAGAAAGACCTAGTTTCCCACCTCATGGCGACCGGAGGCCTCACATCCTTTGAAAACTCCAGAGGTACGCGGAGATAAGTGCCTCCAAAGGAGACGATACCTGACTCTTCGTGAAACTTGATAGGAGTCCCAGGATTCCTGTGGCACGGGGAAAGGGACACTTGGTCTCCCGCCTCAGCTGGAGAGGCGTCCCAATTGCCCTGCCAAGCCTCGAGGAGAATCCCGAGTTGTCCCTCGCAACTAGGCAGGAGTCCTGACGTCGCTGAACAAACACGTGGGTGGAAGGAGCATCCCCGTCGTAACTCAAGAATATACCCCAGGTTCCCGCCGCAACTCGAGAAAAACCATGAGACTTCCCCCTCGCCGCGAGATGAGGCCCGATTCCCCTGCACTGCGAGCAGAGCAATTCCGTGTAGCACATCACATATGAAAGGAGCATTGATTTCCTTGATGGCACTCCAGAGAAACCCCAAGAACACTGTTTCAAGGCTAGAGGGATCCTCAGGTCACTCTAGCAACACGAAAGAGCTCCGTGGACCAAGAATCAACTCGAAATGAGAGGTTAGTCCCTAACTTCGACTCCAGAGGAATACCACCTTACCACAAGCACCTCAAGAGGAGGCTTCTCTCAGCTCTAGGTATGTGAGAGGGACCCTGATTTTGCGGCCTCAAGTGGAATGGACACTGCGATGCCCTGACGCGAAATAAGGCCGAATATCCCTGCAGTGACTTGAATGCAGGCTCGTCTTGCATCTCCCAAGACGAAAGGATGTCTGAATCCCCTGTGGAGACCACAGAGAATGACCTAGTTCCCCACCTCATCGCGACCGGAGGCCTCACATCCTTTGAAAACTCCAGAGGTACGCGGAGATCAGTGCCTCCAAAGGAGACGATGCCTGACTCCTCGTGAAACTTGATAGGAGTCACAGGATTCCTGTGGCACGTGGAAAGGGACACTTGGTCTCCCGCCTCAGCTGGAGAGGCGTCCCAATTGCCCTGCCAAGCCTCGAGGAGAATCCCGAGTTGTCCCTCGCAACTAGGCAGGAGTCCTGACGTCGCTGAACAAACACGTGCGTGGAAGGGCGATCCCCATCGTAATTCGAGAATATACCACAGGTTTCCGCCGCAACTCGAGAAAAACCATGAGACTTCCCCCTCGCCCCGAGATGAGGCCCGATTCCCCTGCACTGCGTGCAGAGCAATTCCGTGTTGCACATCACACATGAAAGGAGTCTTAATTTCCTTGATGGCACTCCAGAGAAACCCCAAGAACACTGTTTCAAGGCTAGAGGGATACTGAGGTCACTGTAGCAACACAAAAGAGCTCCGTTGACCAAGAATCAACTCGAGATGAGAGGTTAGTTCCTGGATTCGACTCCAGAGGAATACCACCTTACCACAAGCACCTCAAGAGGAGGCTTCTCTCAGCTTTATGTATGTGAGAGGGACCCTGATTTTGCGGCCTCAAGTGGAATGGACACTGCGAAGCCCTGACGCGAAATAAGGCCGGATATCCCTGCAGTGACTTGAATGCAGGCTCGTCTTGCATCTCCCAAAATGAACGAATGTCTGAATCCCCTGTGGAGACCACAGAGAAAGACCTAGTTTCCCACCTCATGGCGACCGGAGGCCTCATATCCTTTGAAAACTCCAGAGGTACGCGGAGATCAGTGCCTCCAAAGGAGACGATGCCTGACTCCTCGTGAAACTTGATAGGAGTCCCAGGATTCCTGTGGCACGTCGATAGGGACAGTTGGTCTCCTGCCTCAGCTGGAGAGGCGTCCCACTTGTCCTGCCAAGCCTCGAGGAGAATCCTGAGTTGTCCCTCGCAACTAGGCAGGAGTCCTGACGTCGCTGAACAAACACGTGTGTGGAAGGGCCATCCCCGTCGTAACTCGAGAATATACCCCAGGTTCCCGCCGCAACTCGAGAAAAACCATGAGACTTCCCCCTCGCCGCGAGATGAGGCCCGATTCCCCTGCACTGCGTGCAGAGCAATTCCGTGTTGCACATCACAATTGAAAGGAGCATTGATTTCCTTGATGGCACTCCAGAGAAACCCCAAGAACACTGTTTCAAGGCTATAGGGATCCTGAGGTCACTCTAGCAACACGAAAGAGCTCCGTGGACCAAGAATCAACTCGAGATGAGAGGTTAGTCCCTAACTTCGACTCCAGAGGAATACCACCTTACCACAAGCACCTCAAGAGGAGGCTTCTCTCAGCTCTAGGTATGTGAGAGGGACCCTGAGTTTGCGGCCTCAAGTGGAATGGACACTGCGATGCCCTGACTCGAAATAAGGCCGGATATCCCTGCAGTGACTTGAATGCAGGCTTGTCTTGCATCTCCCAAGATGAAAGGATGTCTGAATCCCCTGTGGAGACCACAGAGAAAGACCTAGTTCCCCACCTCATCGCGACCGGAGGCCTCACATCCTTTGAAAACTCCAGAGGTACGCGGAGATCAGTGCCTCCAAAGGAGACGATGCCTGACTCCTCGTGAAACTTGGTAGGAGTCCCAGGATTCCTGTGGCACATGGAAAGGGACACTTGGTCTCCCGCCTCAGCTGGAGAGGCGTCCCAATTGCCCTGCCAAGCCTCGAGGAGAATCCCGAGTTGTCCCTCGCAAATAGGCAGGAGGCCTGACGTCGCTGAACAAACACGTGGGTGGAAGGGCCATCCCCGTCGTAACTCGAGAATATACCCCAGGTTCCCGCCGCAACTCGAGAAAAACCATGAGACTTCCCCCTCGCCACGAGATGAGGCCCGATTCCCCTGCACTGCGTGCAGAGCAATTCCGTGTTGCACATCACATATGAAAGGAGCCTTGATTTCCTTGATGGCACTCCAGAGAAACCCCAAGAACACTGTTTCAAGGCTAGAGGGATCCTGAGGTCACTGTAGCAACACGAAAGACCTCCGTGGACCAAGAATCAACTCGAGATGAGAGGTTAGTCCCTGGATTCGACTCCAGAGGAATACCACCTTACCACAAGCACCTCAAGAGGAGGCTTCTCTCAGCTCTAGGTATGTGAGAGGGACCCTGATTTTGCGGCCTCAAGTGGAATGGACACTGCGATGCCCTGACGCGAAATAAGGCCGGATATTCCTGCAGTGACTTGAATGCAGGCACGTCTTGCATCTCCCAAGACGAAAGGATGTCTGAATCCCCTGTGGAGACCAGAGAGAAAGACCTAGTTCCCCACCTCATCGCGACCGGAAGCCTCACATCCTTTGAAAACTCCAGAGGTACGCGGAGATCAGTGCCTCCAAAGGAGACGATGCCTGACTCCTCGTGAAACTTGATAGGAGTCACAGGATTCCTGTGGCACGTGGAAAGGGACACTTGGTGTCCCGCCTCAGCTGGAGAGGCGTCCCAATTGCCCTGCCAAGCCTCGAGGAGAATCCCGAGTTGTCCCTCGCAACTAGGCAGGAGTCCTGACGTCGCTGAACAAACACGTGCGTGAAAGGGCCATCCCCATCGGAATTCGAGAATATACCTCAGGTTTCCGCCGCAACTCGAGAAAAACCATGAGACTTCCCCCTCGCCGCGAGATGAGGCCCGATTCCCCTGCACTGCGTGCAGAGCAATTCCGTGTTGCACATCACACATGAAAGGAGTCTTAATTTCCTTGATGGCACTCCAGAGAAACCCCAAGAACACTGTTTCAAGGCTAGAGGGATCCTGAGGTCACTGTAGCAACACGAAAGAGCTCCGTGGACCAAGAATCAACTTGAGATGAGAGGTTAGTCCCTGGATTCGACTCCAGAGGAATACCACCTTACCACAAGTACCTCAAGAGGAGGCTTCTCTCAGCTCTATGTATGTGAGAGGGACCCTGATTTTGCGGCCTCAAGTGGAATGGACACTGCGATGCCCTGACGCGAAATAAGGCCGGATATCCCTGCAGTGACTTGAATGCAGGCTCGTCTTGCATCTCCCAAAATGAACGAATGTCTGAATCCCCTGTGGAGACCACAGAGAAAGACCTAGTTTCCCACCTCATGGCGACCGGAGGCCTCATATCCTTTGAAAACTCCAGAGGTACGCGGAGATCAGTGCCTCCAAAGGAGACGATGCCTGACTCCTCGTGAAACTTGATAGGAGTCCCAGGATTCCTGTGGCACGTCGATAGGGACCCTTGGTCTCCCGCCTCAGCTGGAGAGGCGTCCCAATTGCCCTGCCAAGCCTCGAGGAGAATCCCGAGGTGTCCCTCGCAACTAGGCAGGAGTCCTGCCATCGCTGAACAAACACGTGTGTGGAAGGGCCATCCCCGTCGTAACTCGAGAATATACCACAGGTTCCCGCCGCAACTCGAGAAAAACCATGAGACTTCCTCCTCGCCGCGAGATGAGGCCTGATTCCCCTGCACTGCTTGCAGAGCAATTCCGTGTTGCACATCACACATGAAAGGAGCCTTGATTTCCTTGATGGCACTCCAGAGAAACCCCAAGAACACTGTTTCAAGGCTAGAGGGATCCTGAGGTCACTGTAGCAACAGGAAATAGCTCCGTGGACCAAAAATCAACTCGAGATGAGAGGTTAGTCCCTGGCTTCGACTCCAGAGGAATACCACCTTAACACAAGCACCTCAAGAGGAGGCTTCTCTCAGCTCTAGGTATGTGAGAGGGACCCTGAGTTTGCGGCCTCACGTGGAATGGATACCGCGATGCCCTGACTCGAAATAAGGCCGGATATCCCTGCAGTGACTTGAATGCAGACTCGTCTTGCATCTCCCAAGATGAAAGGATGTCTGAATCCCCTGTGGAGACCACAGAGAAAGACCTAGTTCCCAACCTCATGGCGACCGGACGCCTCACATCCTTTGAAAACTCCAGAGGTACGCGGAGATCAGTGCCTCCAAAGGAGACGATGCCTGACTCCTCGTGAAACTTGATAGGAGTCCCAGGATTCCTGTGGCACGGGGAAAGGGACCCTTGGTCTCCCGCCTCAGCTGGAGAGGCGTCCCAATTGCCCTGCCAAGCCTCGAGGAGAATCCCGAGTTGTCCCTCGCAACTAGGCAGGAGTCCTGCCGTTGCTGAACAAACACGTGTGTGGAAGGGCCATCCCCGTTGTAACTCGAGAATATACCCCAGGTTCCCGCCGCAACTCGAGAAAAACCATGAGACTTCCCCCTCGCCGCGAGATGAGGCCCGATTCCCCTGCACTGCGAGCAGAGCAATTCCGTGTTGCACATCACATATGAAAGGAGCATTGATTTCCTTGATGGCACTCCAGAGAAACCCCAAGAACACTGTTTCAAGGCTATAGGGATCCTGAGGTCACTCTAGCAACACGAAAGAGCTCCGTGGACCAAGAATCAACTCGAGATGAGAGGTTAGTCCCTAACTTCGACTCCAGAGGAATACCACCTTACCACAAGCACCTCAAGAGGAGGCTTCTCTCAGCTCTAGGTATGTGAGAGGGACCCTGAGTTTGCGGCCTCAAGTGGAATGGACACTGCGATGCCCTGACTCGAAATAAGGCCGGATATCCCTGCAGTGACTTGAATGCAGGCTTGTCTTGCATCTCCCAAGATGAAAGGATGTCTGAATCCCCTGTGGAGACCACAGAGAAAGACCTAGTTCCCCACCTCATGGCGACCGGAGGCCTCACATCCTTTGAAAACTCCAGAGGTACGCGGAGATCAGTGCCTCCAAAGGAGACGATGCCTGACTCCTCGTGAAACTTGGTAGGAGTCCCAGGATTCCTGTGGCACATGGAAAGGGACACTTGGTCTCCCGCCTCAGCTGGAGAGGCGTCCCAATTGCCCAGCCAAGCCTCGAGGAGAATCCCGGGTTGTCCCTCGCAACTAGGCAGGAGTCCTGACGTCGCTGAACAAACACGTGCGTGGAAGGGCCATCCCCATCGGAATTCGAGAATATACCACAGGTTTCCGCCGCAACTCGAGAAAAACCATGAGACTTCCCCCTCGCCGCGAGATGAGGCCCGATTCCCCTGCACTGCGTGCAGAGCAATTCCGTGTTGCACATCACACATGAAAGGAGTCTTAATTTCCTTGATGGCACTCCAGAGAAACCCCAAGAACACTGTTTCAAGGCTAGAGGGATCCTGAGGTCACTGTAGCAACACGAAAGAGCTCCGTGGACCAAGAATCAACTTGAGATGAGAGGTTAGTCCCTGGATTCGACTCCAGAGGAATACCACCTTACCACAAGCACCTCAAGAGGAGGCTTCTCTCAGCTCTATGTATGTGAGAGGGACCCTGATTTTGCGGCCTCAAGTGGAATGGACACCGCGATGCCCTGACGCGAAATAAGGCCGGATATCCCTGCAGTGACTTGAATGCAGACTCGTCTTGCATCTCCCAAAATGAACGAATGTCTGAATCCCCTGTGGAGACCACAGAGAAAGACCTAGTTTCCCACCTCATGGCGACCGGAGGCCTCATATCCTTTGAAAACTCCAGAGGTACGCGGAGATCAGTGCCTCCAAAGGAGACGATGCCTGACTCCTCGTGAAACTTGATAGGAGTCCCAGGATTCCTGTGGCACGTCGATAGGGACCCTTGGTCTCCCGCCTCAGCTGGAGAGGCGTCCCAATTGCCCTGCCAAGCCTCGAGGAGAATCCCGAGGTGTCCCTCGCAACTAGGCAGGAGTCCTGCCATCGCTGAACAAACACGTGTGTGGAAGGGCCATCCCCGTCGTAACTCGAGAATATACCCCAGGTTCCCGCCGCAACTCGAGAAAAACCATGAGACTTCCTCCTCGCCGCGAGATGAGGCCTGATTCCCCTGCACTGCGTGCAGAGCAATTCCGTGTTGCACATCACACATGAAAGGAGCCTTGATTTCCTTGATGGCACTCCAGAGAAACCCCAAGAACACTGTTTCAAGGCTAGAGGGATCCTGAGGTCACTGTAGCAACAGGAAATAGCTCCGTGGACCAAAAATCAACTCGAGATGAGAGGTTAGTCCCTGGCTTCGACTCCAGAGGAATACCACCTTAACACAAGCACCTCAAGAGGAGGCTTCTCTCAGCTCTAGGTATGTGAGAGGGACCCTGAGTTTGCGGCCTCAAGTGGAATGGATACCGCGATGCCCTGACTCGAAATAAGGCCGGATATCCCTGCAGTGACTTGAATGCAGACTCGTCTTGCATCTCCCAAGATGAAAGGATGTCTGAATCCCCTGTGGAGACCACAGAGAAAGACCTAGTTCCCAACCTCATGGCGACCGGACGCCTCACATCCTTTGAAAACTCCAGAGGTACGCGGAGATCAGTGCCTCCAAAGGAGACGATGCCTGACTCCTCGTGAAACTTGATAGGAGTCCCAGGATTCCTGTGGCACGGGGAAAGGGACCCTTGGTCTCCCGCCTCAGCTGGAGAGGCGTCCCAATTGCCCTGCCAAGCCTCGAGGAGAATCCCGAGTTGTCCCTCGCAACTAGGCAGGAGTCCTGACGTCGCTGAACAAACACGTGGGTGGAAGGGCCATCCCCGTCGTAACTCAAGAATATACCCCAGGTTCCCGCCGCAACTCGAGAAAAACCATGAGACTTCCCCCTCGCCGCGAGATGAGGCCCGATTCCCCTGCACTGCGAGCAGAGCAATTCCGTGTTGCACATCACATATGAAAGGAGCATTGATTTCCTTGATGGCACTCCAGAGAAACCCCAAGAACACTGTTTCAAGGCTAGAGGGAACCTCAGGTCACTCTAGCAACACGAAAGAGCTCCGTGGACCAAGAATCAACTCGAGATGAGAGGTTAGTCCCTAACTTCGACTCCAGAGGAATACCACCTTACCACAAGCACCTCAAGAGGAGGCTTCTCTCAGCTCTAGGTATGTGAGAGGGACCCTGATTTTGCGGCCTCAAGTGGAATGGACACTGCGATGCCCTGACGCGAAATAAGGCCGAATATCCCTGCAGTGACTTCAATGCGGGCTCGTCTTGCATCTCCCAAGACGAAAGGATGTCTGAATCCCCTGTGGAGACCACAGAGAATGACCTAGTTCCCCACCTCATCGCGACCGGAGGCCTCACATCCTTTGAAAACTCCAGAGGTACGCGGAAATCAGTGCCTCCAAAGGAGACGATGCCTGACTCCTCGTGAAACTTGATAGGAGTCCCAGGATTCCTGTGGCTCGTCGATAGGGACCCTTGGTCTCCCGCCTCAGCTGGAGAGGCGTCCCAATTGCCCTGCCAAGCCTCGAGGAGAATCCCGAGTTGTCCCTCGCAACTAGGCAGGAGTCCTGAGGTCGCTGAACAAACACGTGGGTGGAAGGGCCATCCCCGTCGTAACTCGAGAATATACCACAGGTTCCCGCCGCAACTCGAGAAAAACCATGAGACTTCCCCCTGGCCGCGAGATGAGGCCTGATTCCCCTGCACTGCTTGCCGAGCAATTCCGTGTTGCACATCACACATGAAAGGAGCCTTGATTTCCTTGATGGCACTCCAGAGAAACCCCAAGAACACTGTTTCAAGGCTAGAGGGATCCTGAGGTCACTGTAGCAACAGGAAAGAGCTCCGTGGACCAAAAATCAACTCGAGATGAGAGGTTAGTCCCTGGCTTCGACTCCAGAGGAATACCACCTTAACACAAGCACCTCAAGAGGAGGCTTCTCTCAGCTCTAGGTATGTGAGAGGGACCCTGAGTTTGCGGCCTCAAGTGGAATGGATACCGCGATGCCCTGACTCGAAATAAGGCCGGATATCCCTGCAGTGACTTGAATGCAGACTCGTCTTGCATCTCCCAAGATGAAAGGATGTCTGAATCCCCTGTGGAGACCACAGAGAAAGACCTAGTTCCCAACCTCATGGCGACCGGACGCCTCACATCCTTTGAAAACTCCAGAGGTACGCGGAGATCAGTGCCTCCAAAGGAGACGATGCCTGACTCCTCGTGAAACTTGATAGGAGTCCCAGGATTCCTGTGGCACGGGGAAAGGGACCCTTGGTCTCCCGCCTCAGCTGGAGAGGCGTCCCAATTGCCCTGCCAAGCCTCGAGGACAATCCCGAGTTGTCCCTCTCAACTAGGCAGGAGTCCTGACGTCGCTGAACAAACACGTGCGTGGAAGGGCCATCCCCATCGGAATTCGAGAATATACCACAGGTTTCCGCCGCAACTCGAGAAAAACCATGAGACTTCCCCCTCGCCGCGAGATGAGGCCCGATTCCCCTGCACTGCGTGCAGAGCAATTCCGTGTTGCACATCACACATGAAAGGAGTCTTAATTTCCTTGATGGCACTCCAGAGAAACCCCAAGAACACTGTTTCAAGGCTAGAGGGATCCTGAGGTCACTGTAGCAACACGAAAGAGCTCCGTTGACCAAGAATCAACTTGAGATGAGAGGTTAGTCCCTGGATTCGACTCCAGAGGAATACCACCTTACCACAAGCACCTCAAGAGGAGGCTTCTCTCAGCTCTATGTATGTGAGAGGGACCCTGATTTTGCGGCCTCAAGTGGAATGGACACTGCGATGCCCTGACGCGAAATAAGGCCGGATATCCCTGCAGTGACTTGAATGCAGGCTCGTCTTGCATCTCCCAAAATGAACGAATGTCTGAATCCCCTGTGGAGACCACAGAGAAAGACCTAGTTTCCCACCTCATGGCGACCGGAGGCCTCATATCCTTTGAAAACTCCAGAGGTACGCGGAGATCAGTGCCTCCAAAGGAGACGATGCCTGACTCCTCGTGAAACTTGATAGGAGTCCCAGGATTCCTGTGGCACTTCGATAGGGACCCTTGGTCTCCCGCCTCAGCTGGAGAGGAGTCCCAATTGCCCTGCCAAGCCTCGAGGAGAATCCCGAGGTGTCCCTCGCAACTAGGCAGGAGTCCTGCCATCGCTGAACAAACACGTGTGTGGAAGGGCCATCCCCGTCGTAACTCGAGAATATACCCCAGGTTCCCGCCGCAACTCGAGAAAAACCATGAGACTTCCTCCTCGCCGCGAGATGAGGCCTGATTCCCCTGCACTGCGTGCAGAGCAATGCCGTGTTGCACATCACACATGAAAGGAGCCTTGATTTCCTTGATGGCACTCCAGAGAAACCCCAAGAACACTGTTTCAAGGCTAGAGGGATCCTGAGGTCACTGTAGCAACAGGAAAGAGCTCCGTGGACCAAAAATCAACTCGAGATGAGAGGTTAGTCCCTGGCTTTGACTCCAGAGGAATACCACCTTACCACAAGCACCTCAAGAGGAGGCTTCTCTCAGCTCTAGGTATGTGAGAGGGTCCCTGAGTTTGCGGCCTCAAGTGGAATGGACACCGCGATGCCCTGACTCGAAATAAGGCCGGATATCCCTGCAGTGACTTGAATGCAGGCTCGTCTTGCATTTCCCAAGACGAAAGGATGTCTGAATCCCCTGTGGAGACCACAGAGAAAGACCTAGTTCCCCACCTCATGGCGACTGGACGCCTCACATCCTTTGAAAACTCCAGAGGTAGGCGGAGATCAGTGCCTCCAAAGGAGACGATGCCTGACTCCTCGTGAAAATTGATAGGAGTCCCAGGATTCCTGTGGCACGTGGATAGGGACACTTGGTCTCCCGCCTCAGCTGGAGAGGCGTCCCAATTGCCCTGCCAAGCCTCGAGGAGAATCCCGAGTTGTCCCTCGCAACTAGACAGGAGTCCTGACGTCGCTGAACAAACACGTGTGTGGAAGGGCCATCCCCGTCGTAACTCGAGAATATACCGCAGGTTCCCGCCGCAACTCGAGAAAAACCATGAGACTTCCCCCTCGCCGCGAGATGAGGCCTGATTCCCCTGCACTGCATGCAGAGCAATTCCGTGTTGCACATCACACATGAAAGGAGCCTTGATTTCCTTGATGGCACTCCAGAGAAACCCCAAAAACACTGTTTCAAGGATAGAGGGATCCTGAGGTCACTGTAGCAACAGGAAATAGCTCCGTGGACCAAAAATCAACTCGAGATGAGAGGTTAGTCCCTGGCTTCGACTCCAGAGGAATACCACCTTACCACAAGCACCTCAAGAGGAGGCTTCTCTCAGCTCTATGTATTTGAGAGGGACACTGAGTTTGTGGCCTCAAGTGGAATGGACACCGCGATGCCCTGACTCGAAATAAGGCCGGATATCCCTGCAGTGACTTGAATGCAGGCTCGTCTTGCATCTCCCAAGATGAAAGGATGTCTGAATCCCCTGTGGAGACCACAGAGAAAGACCTAGTTCCCAACCTCATGGCGACCGGACGCCTCACATCCTTTGAAAACTCCAGAGGTACGCGGAGATCAGTGCCTCCAAAGGAGACGATGCCTGACTCCTCGTGAAACTTGATAGGAGTCCCAGGATTCCTGGGGCACATCGAAAGGGACCCTTGGTCTCCCGCCTCAGCTGGAGAGGCGTCCCAATTGCCCTGCCAAGCCTCGAGGAGAATCCCGAGTTGTCCCTCGCAAATAGGCAGGAGTCCTGACGTCGCTGAACAAACACGTGGGTGGAAGGGCCATCCCCGTCGTAACTCGAGAATATACCCCAGGTTCCCACCGCAACTCGAGAAAAACCATGAGACTTCCCCTCGCCGTGAGATGAGGCCCGATTCCCCTGCACTGCGTGCAGAGCAATTCCGTGTTGCACATCACACATGAAAGGAGCCTTGATTTCCTTGATGGCACTCCAGAGAAAACCCAAGAACACTGTTTCAAGGCTAGAGGGATCCTGAGGTCACTGTAGCAACACGAAAGACCTCCGTGGACCAAGAATCAACTCGAGATGAGAGGTTAGTCCCTGGCTTCGACTCCAGAGGAATACCACCTTACCACAAGCACCTCAAGAGGAGGCTTCTCTCAGCTCTAGGTATGTGAGAGGTATCCTGAGTTTGCGTCCTCAAGTGGAATGGACAACGCGATGCCCTGACTCGAAATAAGGCCGGATATCCCTGCAGTGACATGAATGCAGGCTCGTCTTGCATCTCGCAAGACGAAAGGATGTCTGAATCCCCTGTGGAGACCACAGAGAATGACCTAGTTCCCCACCTCATCGCGACCGGAGGCCTCACATCCGTTGAAAACTCCAGAGGTACGCGGAGATCAGTGCCTCCAAAGGAGACGATGCCTGACTCCTCGTGAAACTTGATAGGAGACCCAGGATTCCTGTGGCACGTGGATAGGGACCCTTGGTCTCCCGCCTCAGCTGGAGAGGCGTCCCAATTGCCCTGCCAAGCCTCGAGGAGAATCCCGAGTTGTCCCTCCCAACTAGGCAGGAGTCCTGACATCGCTGAACAAACACGAGTGTGGAAGGGCCATCCCCGTGGTAACTCGAGAATATACCGCAGGTTCCCGCCGCAACTCGAGAAAAACCATGAGACTTCCCCCTCGCCGCGAAATGAGGCCTGATTCCCCTGCACTGCGTGCAGAGCAATTCCGTGTTGCACATCACACATGAAAGGAGCCTTGATTTCCTTGATGGCACTCCAGAGAAACCCCAAGAACACTGTTTCAAGGCTAGAGGGATCCTGAGGTCACTGTAGCAACAAGAAAGAGCTCCGTGGACCAAAAATCAACTCGAGATGAGAGGTTAGTCGCTGGATTCGAATCCATAGGAATACCACCTTACCACAAGCACCTCAAGAGGAGGCTTCTCTCAGCTCTAGGTATGTGAGAGGGACCCTGATTTTGCGGCCTCAAGTGGAATGGACACTGCGATGCCCTGACGCGAAATAAGGCCGGATATCCCTGCAGTGACTTGAATGCAGGCTCGTCTTGCATCTCCCAAGACGAAAGGATGTCTGACTCCCCTGTGGAGACCACAGAAAAAGAACTAGTTCCCCACCTCATCGCGACCGGAGGCCTCACATCCTTTGAAAACTCCAGAGGTCCGCGGAGATCAGTGCCTCCAAAGGAGACGATGCCTGACTCCTCATGAAATTTGATAGGAGTCCCAGGATTCCTGTGGCACGTGGAAAGGGACACTTGGTCTCCCGCCTCAGCTGCAGAGGCGTCCCAATTGCCCTGCCAAACCTCGAGGAGAATCCCGAGTTGTCCCTCGCAACTAGGCAGGAGTCCTGACGTCGCTGAACAAACACGTGGCTGGAAGGGCCATCCCCGTCGTACCTCGAGAATATACCCCAGGTTCCCGCCGCAACTCGAGAAAAACCATGAGACTTCCCCCTCGCCGCGAGATGAGGCCCGATTCCCCTGCACTGCGTGCAGAGCAATTCCGTGTTGCACATCACACATGAAAGGAGCCTTGATTTCCTTGATGGCACTCCAGAGAAACCCCAAGAACACTGTTTCAAGGCTAGAGGGATACTGAGGTCACTGTAGCAACACGAAAGAGCTCCGTGGACCAAAAATCAACTCGAGATGAGAGGTTAGTCCCTGGCTTCGACTCCAGAGGAATACCACCTTACCACAAGCACCTCAAGAGGAGGCTTCTCTCAGCTCTAGGTATGTGAGAGGGACCCTGAGTTTGCGGCCTCAAGTGGAATGGAGACCGCGATGCCCTGACTCGAAATAAGGCCGGATATCCCTGCAGTGACTTGAATGCAGGCTCGTCTTGCATCTCCCAAGACGAAAGGATGTCTGAATCCCCTGTGGAGACCACAGAGAAAGACCAAGTTCACCACCTCATGGCGACCGGAGGCCTCACATCCTTTGAAAACTCCAGACTTACGCGGAGATCAGTGCCTCCAAAGGAGACGATGCCTGACTCCTCGTGAAACTTGATAGGAGTCCCAGGATTCCTGTGGCACGTGGAAAGGGACCCTTGGTCTCCCACCTCAGCTGGAGAGGCGTCCCAATTGCCCTGCCAAGCCTCGAGGAGAATCCCGAGTTGTCCCTCGCAACTAGGCAGGAGTCCTGACGTCACTGAACAAACACGTGGGTGGAAGGGCCATCCCCGTCGTAACTCGAGAATATACCCCAGGTTCCCGCCGCATCTCGAGAAAAACCATGAGACTTCCCCCTCGCCGCGAGATGAGGCCCGATTCCCCTGCACTGCGTGCAGAGCAATTCCGTGTTGCACATCACACATGAAAGGAGCCTTGATTTCCTTGATGGCACTCCAGAGAAACCCCAAGAACACTGTTTCAAGGCTAGAGGGATCCTGAGGTCACTGTAGCAACACGAAAGAGCTCCGTGGACCAAAAAACAACTCGAGATTAGAGGTTAGTCCCTGGCATCGACTCCAGGGGAATACCACCTTACCACAAGCACCTCAAGAGGAGGCTTCTCTCAGCTCTAGGTATGTGAGAGGGACCCTGATTTTGCGGCCTGAAGTGGAATGGACACTGCGATGCCCTGACGCAAAATAAGGCCGGATATCCCTGCAGTGACTTGAATGCAGGCTCGTCTTGCATCTCCCAAGACGAAAGGATGTCTGAATCCCCTGTGGAGACCACAGAGAAAGACCTAGTTCCCCACCTCATCGCGACCGGAGGCCTCACATCCTTTGAAAACTCCAGAGGTACGCGGAGATCAGTGCCTCCAAAGGAGACGATGCCTGACTCCTCGTGAAACTTGATAGGAGTCCCAGGATTCCTGTGGCACGTGGAAAGGGACCCTTGGTCTCCCGCCTCAGCTGGAGAGGCGTCCCAATTGCCCTGCCAAGCCTCGAGGAGAATCCCGAGTTTCCCTCGCAACTAGGCAGGAGTCTGACGTCGCTGAACAAACACGTGGGTGGAAGGGCCATCCCCGTCGTAACTCGAGAATATACCCCAGGTTCCAATCGCAACTCGAGAAAAACCATTAGACTTCCCCCTCGACGCAAAATAAGGCCCGATACCCTGCACTGCGTGCAGAGCAATACCGTGTTGCACATCACACATGAAAGGAGCCTTGATTTCCTTGATGGCACTCCAGAGAAACCCCAAGAACACTGTTTCAAGGCTAGAGGGATCCTGAGGTCACTGTAGCAACACAAAAGAGCTCCGTGGACCAAAAATCAACTCGAGATGAGAGGTTAGTCACTGGCTTCGACTACAGGGGAATACCACCTTACCACAAGCACCTCAAGAGGAGACTTCTCTCAGCTCTAGCTATGTGAGAGGGACCCTGAGTTTGCGGCCTCAAGTGGAATGGACACCGCGATGCCCTGACTCGAAATAAGGCCGGATATCCCTGCAGTGACTTGAATGCAGGCTCGTCTTGCATCTCCCAAGACGAAAGGATGTCTGAATCCCCTGTGGAGACCACAGAGAAAGACCTAGTTCCCCACCTCATCACGACCGGAGGCCTCACATCCCTTGAAAACTCCAGAGGTAGGCGGAGATCAGTGCCTCCAAAGGAGACGATGCCTGACTCCTCCTGAAACTTGATAGGAGTTCCAGGATTCCTGTGGCACGTGGCAAGGGACCCTTGGTCTCCCGCCTCAGCTGGAGAGGCGTCCCAATTGCCCTGCCAAGCCTCGAGGAGAATCCCGAGTTGTCCCTCGCAACTAGGCAGGAGTCCTGACGTCGCTGAACAAACACGTGCGTGGAAGGGCCATCCCCGTCGTAACTCGAGAATATACCCCAGGTTCCCGCCGCAACTCGAGAAAAACCATGAGACTTCCCCCTCGCTGCAAAATAAGGCCCGATACCCTGCACTGCGTGCAGAGCAATACCGTGTTGCACATCACACATGAAAGGAGCCTTGATTTCCTTGATGGCACTCCAGAGAAACCCCAAGAACACTGTTTCAAGGCTAGAGGGATCCTGAGGTCATTGTAGCAACACGAAAGAGCTCCGTGGACCAAAAATCAAATCGAGATGAGAGGTTAGTCCCTGGCTTCGACTCCAGGGGAATACCACCTTACCACAAGCACTTCAAAAGGAGGCTTCTCTCAGCTCTAGGTATGTGAGAGGGACCCTGAATTTGCGGCCTCAAGTGGAATGGACACTGCGATGCCCTGACGCAAAATAAGGCCGGTTATCCCTGCAGTGACTTGAATGCAGGCTCGTCTTGCATCTCCCAAGATGAAAGGATGTCTGAATCCCCTGTGGAGACCGCAGAAAAAGACATAGTTCCCCACCTCATGGCGACCGGAGGCCTCACATCCTTTGAAAACTCCAGAGGTACGCGGAAATCAGTGCCTCCAAAGGAGACGATTCCTGACTCCTCGTGAAACTTGATAGGAGTCCCAGGATTCCTGTGGCACGTGGAAAGGGACCCTTGGTCTCCCACCTCAGCTGGAGAGGCGTCCCAATTGCCCTGCCAAGCCTCGAGGAGAATCCCGAGTTGTCCCTCGCAACTAGGCAGGAGTCCTGACGTCGCTGAACAAACACGTGGGTGGAAGGGCCATCCCCGTCGTAACTCGAGAATATACCCCAGGTTCCCGCCGCAACCCGAGAAAAACCATGAGACTTCCCCCTCGCCGCGAGATGAGGCCCGATTCCCCTGCACTGCGTGCAGAGCAATTCCGTGTTGCACATCACACATGAAAGGAGCCTTGATTTCCTTGATGGCACTCCAGAGAAACCCCAAGAACACTGTTTCAAGGCTACAGGGATCCTGAGGTCACTGTAGCAACACGAAAGAGCTCCGTGGACCAAAAATCAACTCGAGATGAGAGGTTAGTCCCTGGCTTCAACTCCAGAGGAATACCACCTTACCACAAGCACCTCAAGAGGAGGCTTCTCTCAGCTCTAGGTATGTGAGAGGGACCCTGAGTTTGCGGCCTCAAGTGGAATGGACACCGCGATGCCCTGACGGGAAATAAGGCCGGATATCCCTGCAGTGACTTGAATGCAGGCTCGTCTTGCATCTCCCAAGACGAAAGAATGTCTGAATCCCCTGTGGAGACCACAGAGAAACACCTAGTTCCCCACCTCATCACGACCGGAGGCCTCACATCCATTGAAAACTCCAGAGGTACGCGGAGATCAGTGCCTCCAAAGGAGACGATGCCTGACTCCTCGTGAAACTTGATAGGAGTCCCAGGATTCCTGTGGCACGTGGAAAGGGACCCTTGGTCTCCCGCCTCAGCTGGAGAGGCGTCCCAATTGCCCTGCCAAGCCTCGAGGACAATCCCGAGTTGTCCCTCGCAACTAGGCAGGAGTCCTGCCGTCGCTGAACTAACACGTGTGTGGAAGGGCCATCCCCGTCGTAACTCGAGAATATAACCCAGGTTCCCGCCGCAACTCGAGAAAAACCATGAGACTTCCCCCTCGCCGCGAGATGAGGCCCGATTCCCCTGCACTGCGTGCAGAGCAATTCCGTGTTGCACATCACACATGAAAGGAGCCTTGATTTCCTTGATGGCACTCCAGAGAAAACCCAAGAACACTGTTTCAAGGCTAGAGGGATCCTGAGGTCACTGTAGCAACACGAAAGAGCTCTGTGGACCAAAAATCAACTCGAGATGAGAGGTTAGTCCCTGGCTTCGACTCCAGAGGAATACCACCTTACCACAAGCACCTCAAGAGGAGGCTTCTCTCAGCTGTAGCTATGTGACAGGGACCCTGATTTTGCGTCCTCAAGTGGAATGGACACCGCGATGCCCTGACTCGAAATAAGGCCGGATATCCCTGCAGTGACTTGAATGCAGGCTCGTCTTGCATCTCCCAAGATGAAAGGATGTCTGAATCCCCTGTGGAGACCACAGAGAAAGACCTAGTTCCCCACCTCATCGCGACCGGAGGCCTCACATCCTTTGAAAACTCCAGAGGTACGCGGAGATCAGTGCCTCCAAAGGAGACGATGCCTGACTCCTCGTGAAACTTGATAGGAGTCCCAGGATTCCTGTGGCACGTGGAAAGGGAACCTTGGTCTCCCGCCTCAGCTGGAGAGGCGTCCCAATTGCCCTGCCAAGCCTCGAGGAGAATCCCGAGTTGTCCCTCGCAACTAGGCAGGAGTCCTGACGTCGCTGAACAAACACGTGGGTGAAGGGCAATCCCCGTCGTAACTCGAGAATATACCCCAGGTTCCCGCCGCAACTCGAAAAAAACCATAAGACTTTCCCCTCGCCGCGGAATGAGGCCCGATTCCCCTGCACTGCATGCAGAGCAATTCAGTGTTTCACATCAAACAGGAAAGGAGCCTTGATTTCCTTGATGGCACTCCAGAGAAACCCCAAGAACACTGTTTCAAGGCTACAGGGATCCTGAGGTCACTGTAGCAACACGAAAGAGCTCCATAGACCAAAAATCAACTCGAGATGAGAGGTTAGTCCTTGGCTTCGACTCCAGAGGAATACCACCTTACCACAAGCACCTCAAGAGGAGGCTTCTCTCAGCTCTAGGTATGTGAGAAGGACCCTGATTTTGCGGCCTCAAGTGGAATGGAAACCGCGATACCCTGACTCGAAATAAGGCCGAATATCCCTGCAGTGACTTGAATGCAGGCTCGTCTTGCATCTCCAAAGACGAAAGGATGTCTGAATCCCCTGTGGAGACCACAGAGAAAGACCTAGTTTCACACCTCATGGCGACCGGAGGCCTCACATCCTTTGAAAACTCCAGAGGTACGCGGAGATCAGTGCCTCCAAAGGAGACGATGCCTGACTCCTCGTGAAACTTGATAGGAGTCCCAGGATTCCTGTGGCACGTGAAAAGGGACCCTTGGTCTCCCGCCTCAGCTTGAGAGGCGTCCCAATTGCCCTGCCAAGCCTCGAGGAGAATCCCGAGTTGTCCCTCGCAACTAGGCAGGAGTCCTGACGTCGCTGAACAAACATGTGGGTTGAAGGGCCATCCCCGTCGTAACTCGACAGTATACCCCAGGTTCCCGCCGCAACTCGAGAAAAACCATGAGACTTCCCCCTCGCCGTGAGATGAGGCACGATTCCCCTGCACTGCATGCAGAGCAATTCCGTGTTGCACATCAAACATGAAAGTAGCCTTGATTTCCTTGATGGCACTCCAGAGAAACCCCAAGAACACTGTTTCAAGGCTAGAGGGATCCTGAGGTCACTGTAGCAACACGAAAGAGCTCCGTGAACCAACAATCAACTCGAGATGAGAGGTTAATCCCTGGCTTCGACTCCAGAGGAATACCACCTTACCACAAGCACCTCAAGAGGAGGCTTCTCTCAGCTCTAGGTATGTGAGAGTGACCCTGAGTTTGTGGCCTCAAGTGGAATGGACACCGCGATGCCCTGACTCGAAATAAGGCCGGATATCCCTGCAGTGACTTGAATGCAGGCTCGTCTTGCATCTCCCAAGACGAAAGGATGTCTGAATCCCCTGTGGAGACCACAGAGAAAGACCTAGTTCCCCAACTCATGGCGACCGGAGGCCTCACATCCTTTGAAAACTCCAGAGGTACGCGGAGATCAGTGCCTCCAAAGGAGACGACGCCTGACTCCTCGTGAAACTTTATAGGAGTCCCAGGATTCCTGTGGCACGGGGAAAGGGACCCTTGGTCTCCCGCCTCAGCTGGAGAGGCGTCCCAATTGCCCTGCCAAGCCTCGAGGAGAATCCCGAGTTGTCCCTCGCAACTAGGCAGGAGTCCTGACGTCGCTGAACAAACACGTGAGTGGAAGGGCCAAACCCTCGTAACTCGAGAATATTCCCCAGGTTCCCGCCGCAACTCGAGAAAAACCATGAGACTTCCCCCTCGCCGCGAGATGAGGCCCGATTCCCCTGCACTGCGTGCAGAGCAATTCCGTGTTGCACATCACACATGAAGGAGCCTTGATTTCCTTGATGGCACTCCAGAGAAACCCCAGGAACACAGTTTCAAGGCTAGAGGGATCCTGAGGTCACTGTAGCAATACGAAAGAGCTCCGTGGACCAAGAATCAACTCGAGATGAGAGGTTAGTCCCTGGCTTCGACTCCAGAGGAATACCACCTTACCACAAGCACCTCAAGAGGAGGTTTCTCTCAGCTCTAGCTATGTGAGAGGGACCCTGAGTTTGCGGCCTCAAGTGGAATGGAGACCGCGATGCCCTGACTCGAAATAAGGCCGGATATCCCTGCAGTGACTTGAATGCAGGCTCGTCTTGCATCTCCCAAGATGAAAGGATGTCTGAATCCCCTGTGGAGACCACAGAGAAAGACCTAGTTCCCCACCTCATCGCGACCGGAGGCCTCACATCCTTTGAAAACTCCAGAGGTACGCGGAGATCAGTGCCTCCAAAGGAGACGATGCCTGACTCCTCATGAAACTTGATAGGAGTCCCAGGATTCCTGTGGCACGTGGAAAGGGACCCTTGGTCTCCCGCCTCAGCTGGAGAGGCGTCCCAATTGCCCTGCCAAGCCTCGAGGAGAATCCCGAGTTGTCCCTCGCAACTAGGCAGGAGTCCTGACGTCGCTGAACAAACACGTGGGTGGAAGGGCCATCCCCGTCGTAACTCGAGAATATACCCCAGGTTCCCGCCGCAACTCGAGAAAAACCATGAGACTTCCCCCTCGCCACGAGATGAGGCCCGATTCCCCTGCACTGCGTGCAGAGCAATTCCGTGTTGCACATCACACATGAAAGGAGCCTTGATTTCCTTGATGGCACTCCAGAGAAACCCCAGGAACACTGTTTCAAGGCTAGAGGGATCCTGAGGTCACTGTAGCAACACGAAAGAGCTCCGTGAACCAACAATCAACTCGAGATGAGAGGTTAGTCCCTGGCTTCGACTCCAGAGGAATACCACCTTACCACAAGCACCTCAAGAGGAGGCTTCTCTCAGCTCTAGGTATGTGAGAGGGACCCTGAGTTTGTGGCCTCAAGTGGAATGGACACCACGATGCCCTGACTCGAAATAAGGCCGGATATCCCTGCAGTGACTTGAATGCAGGCTCGTCTTGCATCTCCCAAGACGAAAGGATATCTGAATCCCCTGTGGAGACCACAGAGAAAGACCTAGTTCCCCACCTCATGGCGACCGGAGGCCTCACATGCTTTGAAAACTCCAGAGGTACGCGGAGATCAGTGCCTCCAAAGGAGACGATGCCTGACTCCTCGTGAAACTTGATAGGAGTCCCAGGATTCCTGTGGCACGTGGAAAGGGACCCTTGGTCTCCCGCCTCAGCTGGAGAGGCGTCCCAATTGCCCTGCCAAGCCTCGAGGAGAATCCCGAGTTGTCCCTTGCAACTAGGCAGGAGTCCTGTTGTCGCTGAACAAACACATGTGTGGAAGGGCCAAACCCTCGTAACTCGAGAATATTCCCCAGGTTCCCGCCGCAACTCGAGAAAAACCATGAGACTTCCCCCTCGTCGCGAGATGAGGCCCGATTCCCCTGCACTGCGTGCAGAGCAATTCCGTGTTGCACATCACACATGAAAGAAGCCTTGATTTCCTTGATGGCACTCCAGAGAAACCCCAAGAACACTGTTTCAAGGCTAGAGGGATCCTGAGGTCACTGTAGCAACACGAAAGAGCTCTGTGGACTAAAAATCAACTCGAGATGAGAGGTTAGTCCCTGGCTTCGACTCCAGAGGAATACCACCTTACCACAAGCACCTCAAGAGGAGGCTTCTCTCAGCTCTAGATATGTGAGAGGGACCCTGAGTTTGCGGCCTCAAGTGGAATGGACACCGCAATGCCCTGACTCGAAATAAGGCTGGATATCCCTGCAGTGACTTGAATGCAGGCTCGTTTTGCATCTCCCAAACGAAAGGATATCTGAATCCCCTGTGGAGACCACAGAGAAAGACCTAGTTCCCCACCTCATCGCGACCGGAGGCCTCACATCCCTTGAAAACTCCAGAGGTACGCGGAGATCAGTGCCTCCAAAGGAGACGATGCCTGACTCCTCGTGAAACTTGATAGGAGTCCCAGGATTCCTGTGGCACGTGGAAAGGGACCCTTGGTCTCCCGCCTCAGCTGGAGAGGCGTCCCAATTGCCCTGCCAAGCCTCGAGGAGAATCCCGAGTTGTCCCTCGCAACTAGGCAGGAGTCCTGACGTCGCTGAACAAACACGTGTGTGGAAGGGACAAACCCTCGTAACTCGAGAATATTCCCCAGGTTCCCGCCGCAACTCGAGAAAAACCATGAGACTTCCCCCTCGCCGTGAGATGAGGCCCGATTCCCCTGCACTGCGTGCAGAGCAATTCCGTTTTGCACATCACACATGAAGGAGCCTTGATTTCCTTGATGGCACTCCAGAGAAACCCCAGGAACACTGTTTAAATGCTAGAGGGATCCTGAGGTCACTGTAGCAACACGAAAGAGCTCCGTGGACCAAAAATCAACTCGAGATGAGAGGTTAGTCCCTGGCTTCGACTCCAGAGGAATACCACCTTACCACAAGCACCTCAAGAGGAGGCTTCTCTCAGCTCTAGCTATGTGAGAGGGACCCTGAGTTTGCGGCCTCAAGTGGAATGGAGACCGCGATGCCCTGACTCGAAACAAGGCCGGATATCCCTGCAGTGACTTGAATGCAGGCTCGTCTTGCATCTCCCAAGACGAAAGGATGTCTGAATCCCCTGTGGAGACCACAGAGAAAGACCTAGTTCCCCACCTCATGGCGACCGGAGGCCTCACATCCGTTGAAAACTCCAGAGGTACACGGAGATCAGTGCCTCCAAAGGAGACGATGCCTGACTCCTCGTGAAACTTGATAGGAGTCCCAGGATTCCTGTGGCACGTGGAAAGGGACCCTTGGTCTCCCGCCTCAGCTGGAGAGGCGTCCCAATTGCCCTGCCAAGCCTCGAGGAGAATCCCGAGTTGTCCCTTGCAACTAGGCAGGAGTCCTGACGTCGCTGAACAAACACGTGTGTGGAAGGGCCAAACCCTCGTAACTCGAGAATATTCCCCAGGTTCCCGCCGCAACTCGAGAAAAACCATGAGACTTCCCCCTCGCCGCGAGATGAGGCCCGATTCCCCTGCACTGCGTGCAGAGCAATTCCGTGTTGCACATCACACATGAAGGAGCCTTGATTTCCTTGATGGCACTCCAGAGAAACCCCAGGAACACTGTTTCAAGGCTAGAGGGATCCTGAGGTCACTGTAGCAACACGAAAGAGCTCCGTGGACCAAAAATCAACTCGAGATGAGAGGTTAGTCCCTGGCTTCGACTCCAGAGGAATACCACCTTACCACAAGCACCTCAAGAGGAGATTTCTCTCAGCTCTAGCTATGTGAGAGGGACCCTGAGTTTGCGGCCTCAAGTGGAATGGACACCGCAATGCCCTGACTCGAAATAAGGCCGGATATCCCTGCAGTGACTTGAATGCAGGCTCGTCTTGCATCTCCCAAGATGAAAGGATGTCTGAATCCCCTGTGGAGACCACAGAGAAAGACCTAGTTCACCACCTCATCGCGACCGGAGGCCTCACATCCTTTGAAAACTCCAGAGGTACGCGGAGATCAGTGCCTCCAAAGGAGACGATGCCTGACTCCTCATGAAACTTGATAGGAGTCCCAGGATTCCTGTGGCACGTGGAAAGGGACCCTTGGTCTCCCGCCTCAGCTGGAGAGGCGTTCCAATTGCCCTGCCAAGCCTCGAGGAGAATCCCGAGTTGTCCCTCGCAACTAGGCAGGAGTCCTGACGTCGCTGAAGAAACACGTGGGTGAAGGGCAATCCCCGTCGTAACTCGAGAATATACCCCAGGTTCCCGCCGCAACTCGAGAAAAACCACAAGACTTTTCCCTCGCCGCGGAATGAGGCCCGATTCCCCTGCACTGCATGCAGAGCAATTCAGTGTTGCCCATCAAACAAGAAAGGAGCCTTGATTTCCTTGATGGCACTCCAGAGAAACCCCAAGAACACTGTTTCAAGGCTAGAGGGATCCTGAGGTCACTGTAGCAACACGAAAGAGCTCCGTGGACAAAAATCAACTCGAGATGAGAGGTTAGTCCCTGGCTTCGACTCCATAGGAATACCACCTTACCACAAGCACCTCCAGAGGAGGCTTCTCTCAGCTCTAGGTATGTGAGAGGGACCCTGATTTTGCGGCCTCAAGTGGAATGGAAACCGTGATACCCTGACTCGAAATAAGGCCGAATATCCCTGCAGTGACTTGAATGCAGGCTCGTCTTGCATCTCCAAAGACGAAAGGATGTCTGAATCCCCTGTGGAGACCACAGAAAAAGACCTAGTTCCCCACCTCATCGCGACCGGAGGCCTCACATCCTTTGAAAACTCCAGAGGTATGCGGAGATCAGTGCCTCCAAAGGAGACGATGCCTGACTCCTCGTGAAACTTGATAGGAGTCCCAGGATTCCTGTGGCTCGTGGAAAGGGACCCTTGGTCTCCCGCCTCAGCTGGAGAGGCGTCCCAATTGCCCTGCCAAGCCTCGAGGAGAATCCCGATTTGTCCCTCGCAACTAGGCAGGAGTCCTGACGTCGCTGAACAAACACGTGGCTCGAAGGGCCATCCCCGTCGTAACTCGAGAATATACCCCAGGTTCCCGCCGCAACTCGAGAAAAACCATGAGACTTCCCCCTCGCCGCGAGATGAGGCCCGATTCCCCTGCACTGCGTGCAGAGCAATTCCGTGTTGCACATCACACATGAAAGGAGCCTTGATTTCCTTGATGGCACTCCAGAGAAACCCCAGGAACACTGTTTCAAGGCTAGAGGGATCCTGAGGTCACTGTAGCAACACGAAAGAGCTCCGTGGACCAAGAATCAAATCGAGATGACAGGTTACTCCCTGGCTTCGACTCCAGAGGAATACCACCTTACCACAAGCACCTCAAGAGGAGGCTTCTCTCAGCTCTAGGTATGTGAGAGGGACCCTGAGTTTGTGGCCTCAAGTGGAATGGACACCACGATGCCCTGACTCGAAATAAGGCCGGATATTCCTGCAGTGACTTGAATGCAGGCTCGTCTTGCATCTCCCAAGACGAAAGGATGTCTGAATCCCCTGTGGAGACCACAGAGAAAGACCTAGTTCCCCACCTCATGGCGACAGGAGGCCTCACATCCTTTGAAAACTCCAGAGGTACACGGAGATCAGTGCCTCCAAAGGAGACGATGCCTGACTCCTCGTGAAACTTGATAGGAGTCCCAGGATTCCTGTGGCACGTGGAAAGGGACCCTTGGTCTCCCGCCTCAGCTGGAGAGGCGTCCCAATTCCCCCGCCAAGCCTCGAGGAGAATCCCGAGTTGTCCCTTGCAACTAGGCAGGAGTCCTGACGTCGCTGAACAAACACGTGTGTGGAAGGGCCAAACCCTCCTAACTCGAGAATATTCCCCAGGTTCCCGCCGCAACTCGAGAAAAACCATGAGACTTCCCCCTCGCCGCGAGATGAGGCCCGATTCCCCTGCACTGAGTGCAGAGCAATTCCGTGTTGCACATCACACATGAAGGAGCCTTGATTTCCTTGATGGCACTCCAGAGAAACCCCAGGAACACTGTTTCAAGGCTAGAGGGATCCTGAGGTCACTGTAGCAACACGAAAGTGCTCCGTGGACCAAAAATCAACTCGAGATGAGAGGTTAGTCCCTGGCTTCGACTCCAGAGGAATACCACCTTACCACAAGCACCTCAAAAGGAGGTTTCTCTCAGCTCTAGCTATGTGAGAGGGACCCTGAGTTTGCGGCCTCAAGTGGAATGGAGACCGCGATGCCCTGACTCGAAATAAGGCCGGATATCCCTGCAGTGACTTGAATGCAGGCTCGTCTTGCATCTCCCAAGATGAAAGGATGTCTGAATCCCCTGTGGAGACCACAGAGAAAGACCTAGTTCCCCACCTCATTGCGACCGGAGGCCTCACATCCTTTGAAAACTCCAGAGGTACGTGGAGATCAGTGCCTCCAAAAGAGACGATGCCTGACTCCTCATGAAACTTGATAGGAGTCCCAGGATTCCTGTGGCACGTGGAAAGGGACCCTTGGTCTCCCGCCTCAGCTGGAGAGGCGTCCCAATTGCCCTGCCAAGCCTCGAGGAGAATCCCGAGTTGTCCCTCGCAACTAGGCAGGAGTCCTGACGTCGCTGAAGAAACACGTGGGTGAAGGGCCATCCCCGTCGTAACTCGAAAATATAGCCCAGGTTCCCGCCGCAACTCGAAAAAAACCATAAGACTTTCCCCTCGCCGCGGAATGAGGCCCGATTCCCCTGCATTGCATGCAGAGCAATTCAGTGTTGCACATCAAACAAGAAAGGAGCCTTGATTTCCTTGATGGCACTCCAGAGAAACCCCAAGAACACTGTTTCAAGGCTACAGGGATCCTGAGGTCACTGTAGCAACACGAAAGAGCTCCATAGACCAAAAATCAACTCGAGATGAGAGGTTAGTCCCTGGCTTCGACTCCAGAGGAATACCACCTTACCACAAGCACCTCAAGAGGAGGCTTCTCTCAGCTCTAGCTATGTGAGAGGGACCCTGAGTTTGCGTCCTCAAGTGGAATGGACACCGCGATGCCCTGACTCGAAATAAGGCCGGATATCCCTGCAGTGACTTGAATGCAGGCTCGTCTTGCATCTCCCAAGACGAAAGGATGTCTGAATCCCCTGTGGAGACCACAGAGAAAGACCTAGTTCCCCACCTCATCGCGACCGGAGGCCTCACATCCTTTGAAAACTCCAGAGGTATGCGGAGATCAGTGCCTCCAAAGGAGACGATGCCTGACTCCTCGTGAAACTTGATACGATTCCCAGGATTCCTGTGGCACGTGGAAAGGGACCCTTGGTCTCCCGCCTCAGCTGGAGAGGCGTCCCAATTGCCCTGCCAAGCCTCGAGGACAATCCCGAGTTGTCCCTCGCAACTAGGCAGGAGTCCTGTTGTCGCTGAACAAACACGTGTGTGGAAGGGCCATCCCCGTCGTAACTCGAGAATATACCCCAGGTTCCCGCCGCAACTCGAGAAAAACCATGAGACTTCCCCCTCGCCGCGAGATGAGGCCCGATTCCCCTGCACTGCGTGCAGAGCAATTCCGTTTTGCACATCACACATGAAGGAGCCTTGATTTCCTTGATGGCACTCCAGAGAAACCCCAGGAACACTGTTTAAATGCTAGAGGGATCCTGAGGTCACTGTAGCAACACGAAAGAGCTCCGTGGACCAAAAATCAACTCGAGATGAGAGGTTAGTCCCTGGCTTCGACTCCAGAGGAATACCACCTTACCACAAGCACCTCAAGAGGAGGCTTCTCTCAGCTCTAGCTATGTGAGAGGGACCCTGAGTTTGCGGCCTCAAGTGGAATGGAGACCGCGATGCCCTGACTCGAAACAAGGCCGAATATCCCTGCAGTGACTTGAATGCAGGCTCGTCTTGCATCTCCCAAGACGAAAGGATGTCTGAATCCCCTGTGGAGACCACAGAGAAAGACCTAGTTCCCCACCTCATCGCGACCGGAGGCCTCACATCCTTTGAAAACTCCAGAGGTATGCGGAGATCAGTGCCTCCAAAGGAGACGATGCCTGACTCCTCATGAAACTTGATAGGAGTCCCAGGATTCCTGTGGCACGTGGAAAGGGACCCTTGGTCTCCCGCCTCAGCTGGAGAGGCGTCCCAATTGCCCTGCCAAGCCTCGAGGAGAATCCCGAGTTGTCCCTCGCAACTAGGCAGGAGTCCTGACGTCGCTGAAGAAACACGTGGGTGAAGGGCAATCCCCGTCGTAACTCGAGAATATACCCCAGGTTCCCGCCGCAACTCGAGAAAAACCACAAGACTTTTCCCTCGCCGCGGAATGAGGCCCGATTCCCCTGCACTGCATGCAGAGCAATTCAGTGTTGCCCATCAAACAAGAAAGGAGCCTTGATTTCCTTGATGGCACTCCAGAGAAACCCCAAGAACACTGTTTCAAGGCTAGAGGGATCCTGAGGTCACTGTAGCAACACGAAAGAGCTCCGTGGACAAAAATCAACTCGAGATGAGAGGTTAGTCCCTGGCTTCGACTCCATAGGAATACCACCTTACCACAAGCACCTCCAGAGGAGGCTTCTCTCAGCTCTAGGTATGTGAGAGGGACCCTGATTTTGCGGCCTCAAGTGGAATGGAAACCGTGATACCCTGACTCGAAATAACGCCGAATATCCCTGCAGTGACTTGAATGCAGGCGCGTCTTGCATCTCCAAAGACGAAAGGATGTCTGAATCCCCTGTGGAGACCACAGAAAAAGACCTAGTTCCCCACCTCATGGCGACCGGAGGCCTCACATCCTTTGAAAACTCCAGAGGTATGCGGAGATCAGTGCCTCCAAAGGAGACGATGCCTGACTCCTCGTGAAACTTGATAGGAGTCCCAGGATTCCTGTGGCTCGTGGAAAGGGACCCTTGGTCTCCCGCCTCAGCTGGAGAGGCGTCCCAATTGCCCTGCCAAGCCTCGAGGAGAATCCCGAGTTGTCCCTCGCAACTAGGCAGGAGTCCTGACGTCGCTGAACAAACACGTGGGTGGAAGGGCCATCCCCGTCGTAACTCGAGAATATACCCCAGGTTCCCGCCGCAACTCGAGAAAAACCATGAGACTTCCCCCTCGCCGCGAGATGAGGCCCGATTCCCCTGCACTGCGTGCAGAGCAATTCCGTGTTGCACATCACACATGAAGGAGCCTTGATTTCCTTGATGGCACTCCAGAGAAACCCCAGGAACACTGTTTCAAGGCTAGAGGGATCCTGAGGTCACTGTAGCAACACGAAAGAGCTCCGTGGACCAAAAATCAACTCGAGATGAGAGGTTAGTCCCTGGCTTCGACTCCAGAGGAATACCACCTTACCACAAGCACCTCAAAAGGAGGTTTCTCTCAGCTCTAGCTATGTGAGAGGGACCCTGAGTTTGCGGCCTCAAGTGGAATGGAGACCGCGATGCCCTGACTCGAAATAAGGCCGGATATCCCTGCAGTGACTTGAATGCAGGCTCGTCTTGCATCTCCCAAGATGAAAGGATGTCTGAATCCCCTGTGGAGACCACAGAGAAAGACCTAGTTCCCCACCTCATTGCGACCGGAGGCCTCACATCCTTTGAAAACTCCAGAGGTACGTGGAGATCAGTGCCTCCAAAAGAGACGATGCCTGACTCCTCATGAAACTTGATAGGAGTCCCAGGATTCCTGTGGCACGTGGAAAGGGACCCTTGGTCTCCCGCCTCAGCTGGAGAGGCGTCCCAATTGCCCTGCCAAGCCTCGAGGAGAATCCCGAGTTGTCCCTCGCAACTAGGCAGGAGTCCTGACGTCGCTGAAGAAACACGTGGGTGAAGGGCCATCCCCGTCGTAACTCGAAAATATAGCCCAGGTTCCCGCCGCAACTCGAAAAAAACCATAAGACTTTCCCCTCGCCGCGGAATGAGGCCCGATTCCCCTGCATTGCATGCAGAGCAATTCAGTGTTGCACATCAAACAAGAAAGGAGCCTTGATTTCCTTGATGGCACTCCAGAGAAACCCCAAGAACACTGTTTCAAGGCTACAGGGATCCTGAGGTCACTGTAGCAACACGAAAGAGCTCCATAGACCAAAAATCAACTCGAGATGAGAGGTTAGTCCCTGGCTTCGACTCCAGAGGAATACCACCTTACCACAAGCACCTCAAGAGGAGGCTTCTCTCAGCTCTAGCTATGTGAGAGGGACCCTGAGTTTGCGTCCTCAAGTGGAATGGACACCGCGATGCCCTGACTCGAAATAAGGCCGGATATCCCTGCAGTGACTTGAATGCAGGCTCGTCTTGCATCTCCCAAGACGAAAGGATGTCTGAATCCCCTGTGGAGACCACAGAGAAAGACCTAGTTCCCCACCTCATCGCGACCGGAGGCCTCACATCCTTTGAAAACTCCAGAGGTATGCGGAGATCAGTGCCTCCAAAGGAGACGATGCCTGACTCCTCGTGAAACTTGATACGATTCCCAGGATTCCTGTGGCACGTGGAAAGGGACCCTTGGTCTCCCGCCTCAGCTGGAGAGGCGTCCCAATTGCCCTGCCAAGCCTCGAGGACAATCCCGAGTTGTCCCTCGCAACTAGGCAGGAGTCCTGTTGTCGCTGAACAAACACGTGTGTGGAAGGGCCATCCCCGTCGTAACTCGAGAATATACCCCAGGTTCCCGCCGCAACTCGAGAAAAACCATGAGACTTCCCCCTCGCCGCGAGATGAGGCCCGATTCCCCTGCACTGCGTGCAGAGCAATTCCGTTTTGCACATCACACATGAAGGAGCCTTGATTTCCTTGATGGCACTCCAGAGAAACCCCAGGAACACTGTTTAAATGCTAGAGGGATCCTGAGGTCACTGTAGCAACACGAAAGAGCTCCGTGGACCAAAAATCAACTCGAGATGAGAGGTTAGTCCCTGGCTTCGACTCCAGAGGAATACCACCTTACCACAAGCACCTCAAGAGGAGGCTTCTCTCAGCTCTAGCTATGTGAGAGGGACCCTGAGTTTGCGGCCTCAAGTGGAATGGAGACCGCGATGCCCTGACTCGAAACAAGGCCGGATATCCCTGCAGTGACTTGAATGCAGGCTCGTCTTGCATCTCCCAAGACGAAAGGATGTCTGAATCCCCTGTGGAGACCACAGAGAAAGACCTAGTTCCCCACCTCATCGCGACCGGAGGCCTCACATCCTTTGAAAACTCCAGAGGTATGCGGAGATCAGTGCCTCCAAAGGAGACGATGCCTGACTCCTCATGAAACTTGATAGGAGTCCCAGGATTCCTGTGGCACGTGGAAAGGGACCCTTGGTCTCCCGCCTCAGCTGGAGAGGCGTCCCAATTGCCCTGCCAAGCCTCGAGGAGAATCCCGAGTTGTCCCTCGCAACTAGGCAGGAGTCCTGACGTCGCTGAAGAAACACGTGGGTGAAGGGCAATCCCCGTCGTAACTCGAGAATATACCCCAGGTTCCCGCCGCAACTCGAGAAAAACCACAAGACTTTTCCCTCGCCGCGGAATGAGGCCCGATTCCCCTGCACTGCATGCAGAGCAATTCAGTGTTGCCCATCAAACAAGAAAGGAGCCTTGATTTCCTTGATGGCACTCCAGAGAAACCCCAAGAACACTGTTTCAAGGCTAGAGGGATCCTGAGGTCACTGTAGCAACACGAAAGAGCTCCGTGGACAAAAATCAACTCGAGATGAGAGGTTAGTCCCTGGCTTCGACTCCATAGGAATACCACCTTACCACAAGCACCTCCAGAGGAGGCTTCTCTCAGCTCTAGGTATGTGAGAGGGACCCTGATTTTGCGGCCTCAAGTGGAATGGAAACCGTGATACCCTGACTCGAAATAACGCCGAATATCCCTGCAGTGACTTGAATGCAGGCGCGTCTTGCATCTCCAAAGACGAAAGGATGTCTGAATCCCCTGTGGAGACCACAGAAAAAGACCTAGTTCTCCACCTCATGGCGACCGGAGGCCTCACATCCTTTGAAAACTCCAGAGGTATGCGGAGATCAGTGCCTCCAAAGGAGACGATGCCTGACTCCTCGTGAAACTTGATAGGAGTCCCAGGATTCCTGTGGCTCGTGGAAAGGGACCCTTGGTCTCCCGCCTCAGCTGGAGAGGCGTCCCAATTGCCCTGCCAAGCCTCGAGGAGAATCCCGAGTTGTCCCTCGCAACTAGGCAGGAGTCCTGACGTCGCTGAACAAACACGTGGGTGGAAGGGCCATCCCCGTCGTAACTCGAGAATATACCCCAGGTTCCCGCCGCAACTCGAGAAAAACCATGAGACTTCCCCCTCGCCGCGAGATGAGGCCCGATTCCCCTGCACTGCGTGCAGAGCAATTCCGTGTTGCACATCACACATGAAAGGAGCCTTGATTTCCTTGATGGCACTCCAGAGAAACCCCAGGAACACTGTTTCAAGGCTAGAGGGATCCTGAGGTCACTGTAGCAACACGAAAGAGCTCCGTGGACCAAGAATCAACTCGAGATGACAGGTTAGTCCCTGGCTTCGACTCCAGAGGAATACCACCTTACCACAAGCACCTCAAGAGGAGGCTTCTCTCAGCTCTAGGTATGTGAGAGGGACCCTGAGTTTGTGGCCTCAAGTGGAATGGACACCACGATGCCCTGACTCGAAATAAGGCCGGATATCCCTGCAGTGACTTGAATGCAGGCTCGTCTTGCATCTCCCAAGACGAAAGGATGTCTGAATCCCCTGTGGAGACCACAGAGAAAGACCTAGTTCCCCACCTCATGGCGACCGGAGGCCTCACATCCTTTGAAAACTCCAGAGGTACACGGAGATCAGTGCCTCCAAAGGAGACGATGCCTGACTCCTCGTGAAACTTGATAGGAGTCCCAGGATTCCTGTGGCACGTGGAAAGGGACCCTTGGTCTCCCGCCTCAGCTGGAGAGGCGTCCCAATTGCCCTGCCAAGCCTCGAGGAGAATCCCGAGTTGTCCCTTGCAACTAGGCAGGAGTCCTGACGTCGCTGAACAAACACGTGTGTGGAAGGGCCAAACCCTCCTAACTCGAGAATATACCCCAGGTTCCAATCGCAACTCGAGAAAAACCATTAGACTTCCCCCTCGACGCAAAATAAGGCCCGATACCCTGCACTGCGTGCAGAGCAATACCGTGTTGCACATCACACATGAAAGGAGCCTTGATTTCCTTGATGGCACTCCAGAGAAACCCCAAGAACACTGTTTCAAGGCTACAGGGATCCTGAGGTCACTGTAGCAACACAAAAGAGCTCCGTGGACCAAAAATCAACTCGAGATGAGAGGTTAGTCACTGGCTTCGACTACAGGGGAATACCACCTTACCACAAGCACCTCAAGAGGAGACTTCTCTCAGCTCTAGCTATGTGAGAGGGACCCTGAGTTTGCGGCCTCAAGTGGAATGGACACCGCGATGCCCTGACTCGAAATAAGGCCGGATATCCCTGCAGTGACTTGAATGCAGGCTCGTCTTGCATCTCCCAAGACGAAAGGATGTCTGAATCCCCTGTGGAGACCACAGAGAAAGACCTAGTTCCCCACCTCATCACGACCGGAGGCCTCACATCCCTTGAAAACTCCAGAGGTAGGCGGAGATCAGTGCCTCCAAAGGAGACGATGCCTGACTCCTCCTGAAACTTGATAGGAGTTCCAGGATTCCTGTGGCACGTGGAAAGGGACCCTTGGTCTCCCGCCTCAGCTGGAGAGGCGTCCCAATTGCCCTGCCAAGCCTCGAGGAGAATCCCGAGTTGTCCCTCGCAACTAGGCAGGAGTCCTGACGTCGCTGAACAAACACGTGCGTGGAAGGGCCATCCCCGTCATAACTCGAGAATATACCCCAGGTTCCCGCCGCAACTCGAGAAAAACCATGAGACTTCCCCCTCGCTGCAAAATAAGGCCCGATACCCTGCACTGCGTGCAGAGCAATACCGTGTTGCACATCACACATGAAAGGAGCCTTGATTTCCTTGATGGCACTCCAGAGAAACCCCAAGAACACTGTTTCAAGGCTAGAGGGATCCTGAGGTCATTGTAGCAACACGAAAGAGCTCCGTGGACCAAAAATCAAATCGAGATGAGAGGTTAGTCCCTGGCTTCGACTCCAGGGGAATACCACCTTACCACAAGCACTTCAAAAGGAGGCTTCTCTCAGCTCTAGGTATGTGAGAGGGACCCTGAATTTGCGGCCTCAAGTGGAATGGACACTGCGATGCCCTGACGCAAAATAAGGCCGGATATCCCTGCAGTGACTTGAATGCAGGCTCGTCTTGCATCTCCCAAGATGAAAGGATGTCTGAATCCCCTGTGGAGACCGCAGAAAAAGACATAGTTCCCCACCTCATGGCGACCGGAGGCCTCACATCCTTTGAAAACTCCAGAGGTACGCGGAAATCAGTGCCTCCAAAGGAGACGATTCCTGACTCCTCGTGAAACTTGATAGGAGTCCCAGGATTCCTGTGGCACGTGGAAAGGGACCCTTGGTCTCCCACCTCAGCTGGAGAGGCGTCCCAATTGCCCTGCCAAGCCTCGAGGAGAATCCCGAGTTGTCCCTCGCAACTAGGCAGGAGTCCTGACGTCGCTGAACAAACACGTGGGTGGAAGGGCCATCCCCGTCGTAACTCGAGAATATACCCCAGGTTCCCGCCGCAACCCGAGAAAAACCATGAGACTTCCCCCTCGCCGCGAGATGAGGCCCGATTCCCCTGCACTGCGTGCAGAGCAATTCCGTGTTGCACATCACACATGAAAGGAGCCTTGATTTCCTTGATGGCACTCCAGAGAAACCCCAAGAACACTGTTTCAAGGCTACAGGGATCCTGAGGTCACTGTAGCAACACGAAAGAGCTCCGTGGACCAAAAATCAACTCGAGATGAGAGGTTAGTCCCTGGCTTCAACTCCAGAGGAATACCACCTTACCACAAGCACCTCAAGAGGAGGCTTCTCTCAGCTCTAGGTATGTGAGAGGGACCCTGAGTTTGCGGCCTCAAGTGGAATGGACACCGCGATGCCCTGACGGGAAATAAGGCCGGATATCCCTGCAGTGACTTGAATGCAGGCTCGTCTTGCATCTCCCAAGACGAAAGAATGTCTGAATCCCCTGTGGAGACCACAGAGAAACACCTAGTTCCCCACCTCATCACGACCGGAGGCCTCACATCCATTGAAAACTCCAGAGGTACGCGGAGATCAGTGCCTCCAAAGGAGACGATGCCTGACTCCTCGTGAAACTTGATAGGAGTCCCAGGATTCCTGTGGCACGTGGAAAGGGACCCTTGGTCTCCCGCCTCAGCTGGAGAGGCGTCCCAATTGCCCTGCCAAGCCTCGAGGACAATCCCGAGTTGTCCCTCGCAACTAGGCAGGAGTCCTGCCGTCGCTGAACTAACACGTGTGTGGAAGGGCCATCCCCGTCGTAACTCGAGAATATAACCCAGGTTCCCGCCGCAACTCGAGAAAAACCATGAGACTTCCCCCTCGCCGCGAGATGAGGCCCGATTCCCCTGCACTGCGTGCAGAGCAATTCCGTGTTGCACATCACACATGAAAGGAGCCTTGATTTCCTTGATGGCACTCCAGAGAAAACCCAAGAACACTGTTTCAAGGCTAGAGGGATCCTGAGGTCACTGTAGCAACACGAAAGAGCTCTGTGGACCAAAAATCAACTCGAGATGAGAGGTTAGTCCCTGGCTTCGACTCCAGAGGAATACCACCTTACCACAAGCACCTCAAGAGGAGGCTTCTCTCAGCTGTAGCTATGTGACAGGGACCCTGATTTTGCGTCCTCAAGTGGAATGGACACCGCGATGCCCTGACTCGAAATAAGGCCGGATATCCCTGCAGTGACTTGAATGCAGGCTTGTCTTGCATCTCCCAAGATGAAAGGATGTCTGAATCCCCTGTGGAGACCACAGAGAAAGAACTAGTTCCCCACCTCATGGCGACCGGAGGCCTCACATCCCTTGAAAACTCCAGAGGTACGCGGAGATCAGTGCCTCCAAAGGAGACGATGCCTGACTCCTCGTGAAACTTGATAGGAGTCCCAGGATTCCTGTGGCACGTGGAAAGGGACACTTGGTCTCCCACCTCAGCTGGAGAGGCGTCCCAATTGCCCTGCCAAGCCTCGAGGAGAATCCCGAGTTGTCCCTCGCAACTAGGCAGGAGTCCTGACGTCGCTGAACAAACTCGTGTGTGGAAGGGCCAAACCCTCGTAACTCGAGAATATTCCCCAGGTTCCCGCCGTAACTCGAGAAAAACCATGAGACTTCCCCCTCGCCGCGAGATGAGGCCCGATTCCCCTGCATTGCGTGCAGAGCAATTCCGTGTTGCACATCACACATGAAGGAGCCTTGATTTCCTTGATGGCACTCCAGAGAAACCCCAGGAACACTGTTTCAAGGCTAGAGGGATCCTGAGGTCACTGTAGCCACACGAAAGAGCTCCGTGGACCAAAAATCAACTCGAGATGAGAGGTTAGTCCCTGGCTTCGACTCCAGAGGAATACCACCTTACCACAAGCACCTCAAGAGGAGGTTTCTCTCAGCTCTAGCTATGTGAGAGGGACCCTGAGTTTGCGGCCTCAAGTGGAATGGAGACCGCGATGCCCTGACTCGAAATAAGGCCGGATATCCCTGCAGTGACTTGAATGCAGGCTCGTCTTGCATCTCCCAAGATGAAAGGATGTCTGAATCCCCTGTGGAGACCACAGAGAAAGACCTAGTTCCCCACCTCATGGCGACCGGAGGCCTCACATCCTTTGAAAACTCCAGAGGTACGCGGAGATCAGTGCCTCCAAAGGAGACGATGCCTGACTCCTCGTGAAACTTGATAGGAGTCCCAGGATTCCTGTGGCACGTGGAAAGGGAACCTTGGTCTCCCGCCTCAGCTGGAGAGGCGTCCCAATTGCCCTGCCAAGCCTCGAGGAGAATCCCGAGTTGTCCCTCGCAACTAGGCAGGAGTCCTGACGTCGCTGAACAAACACGTGGGTGAAGGGCAATCCCCGTCGTAACTCGAGAATATACCCCAGGTTCCCGCCGCAACTCGAAAAAAACCATAAGACTTTCCCCTCGCCGCGGAATGAGGCCCGATTCCCCTGCACTGCATGCAGAGCAATTCAGTGTTGCACATCAAACAGGAAAGGAGCCTTGATTTCCTTGATGGCACTCCAGAGAAACCCCAAGAACACTGTTTCAAGGCTACAGGGATCCTGAGGTCACTGTAGCAACACGAAAGAGCTCCATAGACCAAAAATCAACTCGAGATGAGAGGTTAGTCCTTGGCTTCGACTCCAGAGGAATACCACCTTACCACAAGCACCTCAAGAGGAGGCTTCTCTCAGCTCTAGGTATGTGAGAAGGACCCTGATTTTGCGGCCTCAAGTGGAATGGAAACCGCGATACCCTGACTCGAAATAAGGCCGAATATCCCTGCAGTGACTTGAATGCAGGCTCGTCTTGCATCTCCAAAGACGAAAGGATGTCTGAATCCCCTGTGGAGACCACAGAGAAAGACCTAGTTTCACACCTCATGGCGACCGGAGGCCTCACATCCTTTGAAAACTCCAGAGGTACGCGGAGATCAGTGCCTCCAAAGGAGACGATGCCTGACTCCTCGTGAAACTTGATAGGAGTCCCAGGATTCCTGTGGCACGTGAAAAGGGACCCTTGGTCTCCCGCCTCAGCTTGAGAGGCGTCCCAATTGCCCTGCCAAGCCTCGAGGAGAATCCCGAGTTGTCCCTCGCAACTAGGCAGGAGTCCTGACGTCGCTGAACAAACATGTGGGTTGAAGGGCCATCCCCGTCGTAACTCGACAGTATACCCCAGGTTCCCGCCGCAACTCGAGAAAAACCATGAGACTTCCCCCTCGCCGTGAGATGAGGCACGATTCCCCTGCACTGCATGCAGAGCAATTCCGTGTTGCACATCAAACATGAAAGTAGCCTTGATTTCCTTGATGGCACTCCAGAGAAACCCCAAGAACACTGTTTCAAGGCTAGAGGGATCCTGAGGTCACTGTAGCAACACGAAAGAGCTCCGTGAACCAACAATCAACTCGAGATCAGAGGTTAATCCCTGGCTTCGACTCCAGAGGAATACCACCTTACCACAAGCACCTCAAGAGGAGGCTTCTCTCAGCTCTAGGTATGTGAGAGTGACCCTGAGTTTGTGGCCTCAAGTGGAATGGACACCGCGATGCCCTGACTCGAAATAAGGCCGGATATCCCTGCAGTGACTTGAATGCAGGCTCGTCTTGCATCTCCCAAGACGAAAGGATGTCTGAATCCCCTGTGGAGACCACAGAGAAAGACCTAGTTCCCCAACTCATGGCGACCGGAGGCCTCACATCCTTTGAAAACTCCAGAGGTACGCGGAGATCAGTGCCTCCAAAGGAGACGACGCCTGACTCCTCGTGAAACTTGATAGGAGTCCCAGGATTCCTGTGGCACGTGGAAAGGGACACTTGGTCTCCCGCCTCAGCTGGAGAGGCGTCCCAATTGCCCTGCCAAGCCTCGAGGAGAATCCCGAGTTGTCCCTCGCAACTAGGCAGGAGTCCTGACGTCGCTGAACAAACACGTGGGTGGAAGGGCCATCCCCGTCGTAACTCGAGAATATACCCCAGGTTCCCGCCGCAACTCGAGAAAAACCATGAGACTTCCCCCTCGCCACGAGATGAGGCCCGATTCCCCTGCACTGCGTGCAGAGCAATTCCGTGTTGCACATCACACATGAAAGGAGCCTTGATTTCCTTGATGGCACTCCAGAGAAACCCCAGGAACACTGTTTCAAGGCTAGAGGGATCCTGAGGTCACTGTAGCAACACGAAAGAGCTCCGTGAACCAACAATCAACTCGAGATGAGAGGTTAGTCCCTGGCTTCGACTCCAGAGGAATACCACCTTACCACAAGCACCTCAAGAGGAGGCTTCTCTCAGCTCTAGGTATGTGAGAGGGACCCTGAGTTTGTGGCCTCAAGTGGAATGGACACCACGATGCCCTGACTCGAAATAAGGCCGGATATCCCTGCAGTGACTTGAATGCAGGCTCGTCTTGCATCTCCCAAGACGAAAGGATATCTGAATCCCCTGTGGAGACCACAGAGAAAGACCTAGTTCCCCACCTCATGGCGACCGGAGGCCTCACATGCTTTGAAAACTCCAGAGGTACGCGGAGATCAGTGCCTCCAAAGGAGACGATGCCTGACTCCTCGTGAAACTTGATAGGAGTCCCAGGATTCCTGTGGCACGTGGAAAGGGACCCTTGGTCTCCCGCCTCAGCTGGAGAGGCGTCCCAATTGCCCTGCCAAGCCTCGAGGAGAATCCCGAGTTGTCCCTTGCAACTAGGCAGGAGTCCTGTTGTCGCTGAACAAACACATGTGTGGAAGGGCCAAACCCTCGTAACTCGAGAATATTCCCCAGGTTCCCGCCGCAACTCGAGAAAAACCATGAGACTTCCCCCTCGCCGCGAGATGAGGCCCGATTCCCCTGCACTGCGTGCAGAGCAATTCCGTGTTGCACATCACACATGAAAGAAGCCTTGATTTCCTTGATGGCACTCCAGAGAAACCCCAAGAACACTGTTTCAAGGCTAGAGGGATCCTGAGGTCACTGTAGCAACACGAAAGAGCTCTGTGGACTAAAAATCAACTCGAGATGAGAGGTTAGTCCCTGGCTTCGACTCCAGAGGAATACCACCTTACCACAAGCACCTCAAGAGGAGGCTTCTCTCAGCTCTAGATATGTGAGAGGGACCCTGAGTTTGCGGCCTCAAGTGGAATGGACACCGCAATGCCCTGACTCGAAATAAGGCTGGATATCCCTGCAGTGACTTGAATGCAGGCTCGTCTTGCATCTCCCAAACGAAAGGATGTCCGAATCCCCTGTGGAGACCACAGAGAAAGACCTAGTTCCCCACCTCATCGCGACCGGAGGCCTCACATCCCTTGAAAACTCCAGAGGTACGCGGAGATCAGTGCCTCCAAAGGAGACGATGCCTGACTCCTCGTGAAACTTGATAGGAGTCCCAGGATTCCTGTGGCACGTGGAAAGGGACCCTTGGTCTCCCGCCTCAGCTGGAGAGGCGTCCCAATTGCCCTGCCAAGCCTCGAGGAGAATCCCGAGTTGTCCCTCGCAACTAGGCAGGAGTCCTGACGTCGCTGAACAAACACGTGTGTGGAAGGGACAAACCCTCGTAACTCGAGAATATTCCCCAGGTTCCCGCCGCAACTCGAGAAAAACCATGAGACTTCCCCCTCGCCGTGAGATGAGGCCCGATTCCCCTGCACTGCGTGCAGAGCAATTCCGTTTTGCACATCACACATGAAGGAGCCTTGATTTCCTTGATGGCACTCCAGAGAAACCCCAGGAACACTGTTTAAATGCTAGAGGGATCCTGAGGTCACTGTAGCAACACGAAAGAGCTCCGTGGACCAAAAATCAACTCGAGATGAGAGGTTAGTCCCTGGCTTCGACTCCAGAGGAATACCACCTTACCACAAGCACCTCAAGAGGAGGCTTCTCTCAGCTCTAGCTATGTGAGAGGGACCCTGAGTTTGCGGCCTCAAGTGGAATGGAGACCGCGATGCCCTGACTCGAAACAAGGCCGGATATCCCTGCAGTGACTTGAATGCAGGCTCGTCTTGCATCTCCCAAGACGAAAGGATGTCTGAATCCCCTGTGGAGACCACAGAGAAAGACCTAGTTCCCCACCTCATGGCGACCGGAGGCCTCACATCCGTTGAAAACTCCAGAGGTACACGGAGATCAGTGCCTCCAAAGGAGACGATGCCTGACTCCTCGTGAAACTTGATAGGAGTCCCAGGATTCCTGTGGCACGTGGAAAGGGACCCTTGGTCTCCCGCCTCAGCTGGAGAGGCGTCCCAATTGCCCTGCCAAGCCTCGAGGAGAATCCCGAGTTGTCCCTTGCAACTAGGCAGGAGTCCTGACGTCGCTGAACAAACACGTGTGTGGAAGGGCCAAACCCTCGTAACTCGAGAATATTCCCCAGGTTCCCGCCGCAACTCGAGAAAAACCATGAGACTTCCCCCTCGCCGCGAGATGAGGCCCGATTCCCCTGCACTGCGTGCAGAGCAATTCCGTGTTGCACATCACACATGAAGGAGCCTTGATTTCCTTGATGGCACTCCAGAGAAACCCCAGGAACACTGTTTCAAGGCTAGAGGGATCCTGAGGTCACTGTAGCAACACGAAAGAGCTCCGTGGACCAAAAATCAACTCGAGATGAGAGGTTAGTCCCTGGCTTCGACTCCAGAGGAATACCACCTTACCACAAGCACCTCAAGAGGAGATTTCTCTCAGCTCTAGCTATGTGAGAGGGACCCTGAGTTTGCGGCCTCAAGTGGAATGGACACCGCAATGCCCTGACTCGAAATAAGGCCGGATATCCCTGCAGTGACTTGAATGCAGGCTCGTCTTGCATCTCCCAAGATGAAAGGATGTCTGAATCCCCTGTGGAGACCACAGAGAAAGACCTAGTTCACCACCTCATCGCGACCGGAGGCCTCACATCCTTTGAAAACTCCAGAGGTACGCGGAGATCAGTGCCTCCAAAGGAGACGATGCCTGACTCCTCATGAAACTTGATAGGAGTCCCAGGATTCCTGTGGCTCGTGGAAAGGGACCCTTCGTCTCCCGCCTCAGCTGGAGAGGCGTCCCAATTGCCCTGCCAAGCCTCGAGGAGAATCCCGAGTTGTCCCTCGCAACTAGGCAGGAGTCCTGACGTCGCTGAACAAACACGTGGGTGGAAGGGCCATCCCCGTCGTAACTCGAGAATATACCCCAGGTTCCCGCCGCAACTCGAGAAAAACCATGAGACTTCCCCCTCGCCGCGAGATGAGGCCCGATTCCCCTGCACTGCGTGCAGAGCAATTCCGTGTTGCACATCACACATGAAAGGAGCCTTGATTTCCTTGATGGCACTCCAGAGAAACCCCAGGAACACTGTTTCAAGGCTAGAGGGATCCTGAGGTCACTGTAGCAACACGAAAGAGCTCCGTGGACCAAGAATCAACTCGAGATGACAGGTTACTCCCTGGCTTCGACTCCAGAGGAATACCACCTTACCACAAGCACCTCAAGAGGAGGCTTCTCTCAGCTCTAGGTATGTGAGAGGGACCCTGAGTTTGTGGCCTCAAGTGGAATGGACACCACGATGCCCTGACTCGAAATAAGGCCGGATATTCCTGCAGTGACTTGAATGCAGGCTCGTCTTGCATCTCCCAAGACGAAAGGATGTCTGAATCCCCTGTGGAGACCACAGAGAAAGACCTAGTTCCCCACCTCATGGCGACCGGAGGCCTCACATCCTTTGAAAACTCCAGAGGTACACGGAGATCAGTGCCTCCAAAGGAGACGATGCCTGACTCCTCGTGAAACTTGATAGGAGTCCCAGGATTCCTGTGGCACGTGGAAAGGGACCCTTGGTCTCCCGCCTCAGCTGGAGAGGCGTCCCAATTCCCCCGCCAAGCCTCGAGGAGAATCCCGAGTTGTCCCTTGCAACTAGGCAGGAGTCCTGACGTCGCTGAACAAACACGTGTGTGGAAGGGCCAAACCCTCCTAACTCGAGAATATTCCCCAGGTTCCCGCCGCAACTCGAGAAAAACCATGAGACTTCCCCCTCGCCGCGAGATGAGGCCCGATTCCCCTGCACTGCGTGCAGAGCAATTCCGTGTTGCACATCACACATGAAGGAGCCTTGATTTCCTTGATGGCACTCCAGAGAAACCCCAGGAACACTGTTTCAAGGCTAGAGGGATCCTGAGGTCACTGTAGCAACACGAAAGAGCTCCGTGGACCAAAAATCAACTCGAGATGAGAGGTTAGTCCCTGGCTTCGACTCCAGAGGAATACCACCTTACCACAAGCACCTCAAAAGGAGGTTTCTCTCAGCTCTAGCTATGTGAGAGGGACCCTGAGTTTGCGGCCTCAAGTGGAATGGAGACCGCGATGCCCTGACTCGAAATAAGGCCGGATATCCCTGCAGTGACTTGAATGCAGGCTCGTCTTGCATCTCCCAAGATGAAAGGATGTCTGAATCCCCTGTGGAGACCACAGAGAAAGACCTAGTTCCCCACCTCATTGCGACCGGAGGCCTCACATCCTTTGAAAACTCCAGAGGTACGTGGAGATCAGTGCCTCCAAAAGAGACGATGCCTGACTCCTCATGAAACTTGATAGGAGTCCCAGGATTCCTGTGGCACGTGGAAAGGGACCCTTGGTCTCCCGCCTCAGCTGGAGAGGCGTCCCAATTGCCCTGCCAAGCCTCGAGGAGAATCCCGAGTTGTCCCTCGCAACTAGGCAGGAGTCCTGACGTCGCTGAAGAAACACGTGGGTGAAGGGCCATCCCCGTCGTAACTCGAAAATATAGCCCAGGTTCCCGCCGCAACTCGAAAAAAACCATAAGACTTTCCCCTCGCCGCGGAATGAGGCCCGATTCCCCTGCATTGCATGCAGAGCAATTCAGTGTTGCACATCAAACAAGAAAGGAGCCTTGATTTCCTTGATGGCACTCCAGAGAAACCCCAAGAACACTGTTTCAAGGCTACAGGGATCCTGAGGTCACTGTAGCAACACGAAAGAGCTCCATAGACCAAAAATCAACTCGAGATGAGAGGTTAGTCCCTGGCTTCGACTCCAGAGGAATACCACCTTACCACAAGCACCTCAAGAGGAGGCTTCTCTCAGCTCTAGCTATGTGAGAGGGACCCTGAGTTTGCGGCCTCAAGTGGAATGGACACCGCGATGCCCTGACTCGAAATAAGGCCGGATATCCCTGCAGTGACTTGAATGCAGGCTCGTCTTGCATCTCCCAAGACGAAAGGATGTCTGAATCCCCTGTGGAGACCACAGAGAAAGACCTAGTTCCCCACCTCATCGCGACCGGAGGCCTCACATCCTTTGAAAACTCCAGAGGTATGCGGAGATCAGTGCCTCCAAAGGAGACGATGCCTGACTCCTCGTGAAACTTGATACGATTCCCAGGATTCCTGTGGCACGTGGAAAGGGACCCTTGGTCTCCCGCCTCAGCTGGAGAGGCGTCCCAATTGCCCTGCCAAGCCTCGAGGACAATCCCGAGTTGTCCCTCGCAACTAGGCAGGAGTCCTGTTGTCGCTGAACAAACACGTGTGTGGAAGGGCCATCCCCGTCGTAACTCGAGAATATACCCCAGGTTCCCGCCGCAACTCGAGAAAAACCATGAGACTTCCCCCTCGCCGCGAGATGAGGCCCGATTCCCCTGCACTGCGTGCAGAGCAATTCCGTTTTGCACATCACACATGAAGGAGCCTTGATTTCCTTGATGGCACTCCAGAGAAACCCCAGGAACACTGTTTAAATGCTAGAGGGATCCTGAGGTCACTGTAGCAACACGAAAGAGCTCCGTGGACCAAAAATCAACTCGAGATGAGAGGTTAGTCCCTGGCTTCGACTCCAGAGGAATACCACCTTACCACAAGCACCTCAAGAGGAGGCTTCTCTCAGCTCTAGCTATGTGAGAGGGACCCTGAGTTTGCGGCCTCAAGTGGAATGGAGACCGCGATGCCCTGACTCGAAACAAGGCCGGATATCCCTGCAGTGACTTGAATGCAGGCGCGTCTTGCATCTCCAAAGATGAAAGGATGTCTGAATCCCCTGTGGAGACCACAGAAAAAGACCTAGTTCCCCACCTCATCGCGACCGGAGGCCTCACATCCTTTGAAAACTCCAGAGGTATGCGGAGATCAGTGCCTCCAAAGGAGACGATGCCTGACTCCTCGTGAAACTTGATAGGAGTCCCAGGATTCCTGTGGCTCGTGGAAAGGGACCCTTGGTCTCCCGCCTCAGCTGGAGAGGCGTCCCAATTGCCCTGCCAAGCCTCGAGGAGAATCCCGAGTTGTCCCTCGCAACTAGGCAGGAGTCCTGACGTCGCTGAACAAACACGTGGGTGGAAGGGCCATCCCCGTCGTAACTCGAGAATATACCCCAGGTTCCCGCCGCAACTCGAGAAAAACCATGAGACTTCCCCCTCGCCGCGAGATGAGGCCCGATTCCCCTGCACTGCGTGCAGAGCAATTCCGTGTTGCACATCACACATGAAAGGAGCCTTGATTTCCTTGATGGCACTCCAGAGAAACCCCAGGAACACTGTTTCAAGGCTAGAGGGATCCTGAGGTCACTGTAGCAACACGAAAGAGCTCCGTGGACCAAGAATCAACTCGAGATGACAGGTTAGTCCCTGGCTTCGACTCCAGAGGAATACCACCTTACCACAAGCACCTCAAGAGGAGGCTTCTCTCAGCTCTAGGTATGTGAGAGGGACCCTGAGTTTGTGGCCTCAAGTGGAATGGACACCACGATGCCCTGACTCGAAATAAGGCCGGATATCCCTGCAGTGACTTGAATGCAGGCTCGTCTTGCATCTCCGAAGACGAAAGGATGTCTGAATCCCCTGTGGAGACCACAGAGAAAGACCTAGTTCCCCACCTCATGGCGACCGGAGGCCTCACATCCTTTGAAAACTCCAGAGGTACACGGAGATCAGTGCCTCCAAAGGAGACGATGCCTGACTCCTCGTGAAACTTGATAGGAGTCCCAGGATTCCTGTGGCACGTGGAAAGGGACCCTTGGTCTCCCGCCTCAGCTGGAGAGGCGTCCCAATTGCCCTGCCAAGCCTCGAGGAGAATCCCGAGTTGTCCCTTGCAACTAGGCAGGAGTCCTGACGTCGCTGAACAAACACGTGTGTGGAAGGGCCAAACCCTCCTAACTCGAGAATATTCCCCAGGTTCCCGCCGCAACTCGAGAAAAACCATGAGACTTCCCCCTCGCCGCGAGATGAGGCCCGATTCCCCTGCACTGCGTGCAGAGCAATTCCGTGTTGCACATCACACATGAAGGAGCCTTGATTTCCTTGATGGCACTCCAGAGAAACCCCAGGAACACTGTTTCAAGGCTAGAGGGATCCTGAGGTCACTGTAGCAACACGAAAGAGCTCCGTGGACCAAAAATCAACTCGAGATGAGAGGTTAGTCCCTGGCTTCGACTCCAGAGGAATACCACCTTACCACAAGCACCTCAAGAGGAGGTTTCTCTCAGCTCTAGCTATGTGAGAGGGACCCTGAGTTTGCGGCCTCAAGTGGAATGGAGACCGCGATGCCCTGACTCGAAATAAGGCCGGATATCCCTGCAGTGACTTGAATGCAGGCTCGTCTTGCATCTCCCAAGATGAAAGGATGTCTGAATCCCCTGTGGAGACCACAGAGAAAGACCTAGTTCCCCACCTCATTGCGACCGGAGGCCTCACATCCTTTGAAAACTCCAGAGGTACGTGGAGATCAGTGCCTCCAAAAGAGACGATGCCTGACTCCTCATGAAACTTGATAGGAGTCCCAGGATTCCTGTGGCACGTGGAAAGGGACCCTTGGTCTCCCGCCTCAGCTGGAGAGGCGTCCCAATTGCCCTGCCAAGCCTCGAGGAGAATCCCGAGTTGTCCCTCGCAACTAGGCAGGAGTCCTGACGTCGCTGAAGAAACACGTGGGTGAAGGGCCGTCCCCGTCGTAACTCGAAAATATAGCCCAGGTTCCCGCCGCAACTCGAAAAAAACCATAAGACTTTCCCCTCGCCGCGGAATGAGGCCCGATTCCCCTGCATTGCATGCAGAGCAATTCAGTGTTGCACATCAAACAAGAAAGGAGCCTTGATTTCCTTGATGGCACTCCAGAGAAACCCCAAGAACACTGTTTCAAGGCTACAGGGATCCTGAGGTCACTGTAGCAACACGAAAGAGCTCCATAGACCAAAAATCAACTTGAGATGAGAGGTTAGTCCCTGACTTCGACTCCAGAGGAATACCACCTTACCACAAGCACCTCAAGAGGAGGCTTCTCTCAGCTCTAGCTATGTGAGAGGGACCCTGAGTTTGCGGCCTCAAGTGGAATGGACACCGCGATGCCCTGACTCGAAATAAGGCCGGATATCCCTGCAGTGACTTGAATGCAGGCTCGTCTTGCATCTCCCAAGACGAAAGGATGTCTGAATCCTCTGTGGAGACCACAGAGAAAGACCTAGTTCCCCACCTCATCGCGACCGGAGGCCTCACATCCTTTGAAAACTCCAGAGGTATGCGGAGATCAGTGCCTCCAAAGGAGACGATGCCTGACTCCTCGTGAAACTTGATACGATTCCCAGGATTCCTGTGGCACGTGGAAAGGGACCCTTGGTCTCCCGCCTCAGCTGGAGAGGCGTCCCAATTGCCCTGCCAAGCCTCGAGGACAATCCCGAGTTGTCCCTCGCAACTAGGCAGGAGTCCTGTTGTCGCTGAACAAACACGTGGGTGGAAGGGCCATCCCCGTCGTAACTCGAGAATATACCCCAGGTTCCCGCCGCAACTCGAGAAAAACCATGAGACTTCCCCCTCGCCGTGAGATGAGGCTCGATTCCCCTGCACTGCGTGCCGAGCAATTCCGTGTTGCACATCACACATGAAAGGAGCCTTGATTTCCTTGATGGCACTCCAGAGAAACCCCAAGAACACTGTTTCAAGGCTAGAGGGATCCTGAGGTCACTGTAGCAAAAAGAAAGAGCTCTGTGGACTAAAAATCAACTCGAGATGAGAGGTTAGTCCCTGGCTTCGAATCCAGAGGAATACCACCTTACCACAAGCACCTCAAGAGGAGGCTTCTCTCAGCTCTAGATATGTGAGAGGGACCCTGAGTTTGCGGCCTCAAGTGGAATGGACACCGCAATGCCCTGACTCGAAATAAGGCCGGATATCCCTGCAGTGACTTGAATGCAGGCTCGTCTTGCATCTCCCAAACGAAAGGATATCTGAATCCCCTGTGGAGACCACAGAGAAAGACCTAGTTCCCCACCTCATCGCGACCGGAGGCCTCACATCCCTTGAAAACTCCAGAGGTACGCGGAGATCAGTGCCTCCAAAGGAGACGATGCCTGACTCCTCGTGAAACTTGATAGGAGTCCCAGGATTCCTGTGGCACGTGGAAAGGGACCCTTGGTCTCCCGCCTCAGCTGGAGAGGCGTCCCAATTGCCCTGCCAAGCCTCGAGGAGAATCCCGAGTTGTCCCTCGCAACTAGGCAGGAGTCCTGACGTCGCTGAACAAACACGTGTGTGGAAGGGACAAACCCTCGTAACTCGAGAATATTCCCCAGGTTCCCGCCGCAACTCGAGAAAAACCATGAGACTTCCCCCTCGCCGCGAGATGAGGCCCGATTCCCCTGCACTGCGTGCAGAGCAATTCCGTTTTGCACATCACACATGAAGGAGCCTTGATTTCCTTGATGGCACTCCAGAGAAACCCCAGGAACACTGTTTAAATGCTAGAGGGATCCTGAGGTCACTGTAGCAACACGAAAGAGCTCCGTGGACCAAAAATCAACTCGAGATGAGAGGTTAGTCCCTGGCTTCGACTCCAGAGGAATACCACCTTACCACAAGCACCTCAAGAGGAGGCTTCTCTCAGCTCAAGCTATGTGAGAGGGACCCTGAGTTTGCGGCCTCAAGTGGAATGGAGACCGCGATGCCCTGACTCGAAACAAGGCCGGATATCCCTGCAGTGACTTGAATGCAGGCTCGTCTTGCATCTCCCAAGATGAAAGGATGTCTGAATCCCCTGTGGAGACCACAGAGAAAGACCTAGTTCCCCACCTCATCGCGACCGGAGGCCTCACATCCTTTGAAAACTCCAGAGGTAGGCGGAGATCAGTGCCTCCAAAGGAGACGATGCCTGACTCCTCATGAAACTTGATAGGAGTCCCAGGATTCCTGTGGCACGTGGAAAGGGACCCTTGGTCTCCCGCCTCAGCTGGAGAGGCGTCCCAATTGCCCTGACAAGCCTCGAGGAGAATCCCGAGTTGTCCCTCGCAACTAGGCAGGAGTCCTGACGTCGCTGAAGAAACACGTGGGTGAAGGGCAATCCCCGTCGTAACTCGAGAATATACCCCAGGTTCCCGCCGCAACTCGAGAAAAACCACAAGACTTTCCCCTCGCCGCGGAATGAGGCCCGATTCCCCTGCACTGCATGCAGAGCAATTCAGTGTTGCCCATCAAACAAGAAAGGAGCCTTGATTTCCTTGATGGCACTCCAGAGAAACCCCAAGAACACTGTTTCAAGGCTAGAGGGATCCTGAGGTCACTGTAGCAACACGAAAGAGCTCCGTGGACAAAAATCAACTCGAGATGAGAGGTTAGTCCCTGGCTTCGACTCCATAGGAATACCACCTTACCACAAGCACCTCCAGAGGAGGCTTCTCTCAGCTCTAGGTATGTGAGAGGGACCCTGATTTTGCGGCCTCAAGTGGAATGGAAACCGTGATACCCTGACTCGAAATAAGGCCGAATATCCCTGCAGTGACTTGAATGCAGGCTCGTCTTGCATCTCCAAAGACGATAGGATGTCTGAATCCCCTGTGGAGACCACAGAGAAAGACCTAGTTCCCCACCTCATCGCGACCGGAGGCCTCACATCCTTTGAAAACTCCAGAGGTATGCGGAGATCAGTGCCTCCAAAGGAGACGATGCCTGACTCCTCGTGAAACTTGATAGGAGTCCCAGGATTCCTGTGGCACGTGGAAAGGGACCCTTGGTCTCCCGCCTCAGCTGGAGAGGCGTCCCAATTGCCCTGCCAAGCCTCGAGGAGAATCCCGAGTTGTCCCTCGCAACTAGGCAGGAGTCCTGACGTCGCTGAACAAACACGTGGGTGGAAGGGCCATCCCCGTCGTAACTCGAGAATATACCCCAGGTTCCCGCCGCAAGTCGAGAAAAACCATGAGACTTCCCCCTCGCCGCGAGATGAGGCCCGATTCCCCTGCACTGCGTGCAGAGCAATTCCGTGTTGCACATCACACATGAAAGGAGCCTTGATTTCCTTGATGGCACTCCAGAGAAACCCCAGGAACACTGTTTCAAGGCTAGAGGGATCCTGAGGTCACTGTAGCAACACGAAAGAGCTCCGTGGACCAAGAATCAACTCGAGATGACAGGTTAGTCCCTGGCTTCGACTCCAGAGGAATACCACCTTACCACAAGCACCTCAAGAGGAGGCTTCTCTCAGCTCTAGGTATGTGAGAGGGACCCTGAGTTTGTGGCCTCAAGTGGAATGGACACCACGATGCCCTGACTCGAAATAAGGCCGGATATCCCTGCAGTGACTTGAATGCAGGCTCGTCTTGCATCTCCCAAGACGAAAGGATGTCTGAATCCCCTGTGGAGACCACAGAGAAAGACCTAGTTCCCCACCTCATGGCGACCGGAGGCCTCACATCCTTTGAAAACTCCAGAGGTACACGGAGATCAGTGCCTCCAAAGGAGACGATGCCTGACTCCTCGTGAAACTTGATAGGAGTCCCAGGATTCCTGTGGCACGTGGAAAGGGACCCTTGGTCTCCCGCCTCAGCTGGAGAGGCGTCCCAATTCCCCCGCCAAGCCTCGAGGAGAATCCCGAGTTGTCCCTTGCAACTAGGCAGGAGTCCTGACGTCGCTGAACAAACACGTGTGTGGAAGGGCCAAACCCTCGTAACTCGAGAATATTCCCCAGGTTCCCGCCGCAACTCGAGAAAAACCATGAGACTTCCCCCTCGCCGCGAGATGAGGCCCGATTCCCCTGCACTGCGTGCAGAGCAATTCCGTGTTGCACATCACACATGAAGGAGCCTTGATTTCCTTGATGGCACTCCAGAGAAACCCCAGGAACACTGTTTCAAGGCTAGAGGGATCCTGAGGTCACTGTAGCAACACGAAAGAGCTCCATGGACCAAAAATCAACTCGAGATGAGAGGTTAGTCCCTGGCTTCGACTCCAGAGGAATACCACCTTACCACAAGCACCTCAAGAGGAGGTTTCTCTCAGCTCTAGCTATGTGAGAGGGACCCTGAGTTTGCGGCCTCAAGTGGAATGAAGACCGCGATGCCCTGACTCGAAATAAGGCCGGATATCCCTGCAGTGACTTGAATGCAGGCTCGTCTTGCATCTCCCAAGATGAAAGGATGTCTGAATCCCCTGTGGAGACCACAGAGAAAGACCTAGTTCCCCACCTCATTGCGACCGGAGGCCTCACATCCTTTGAAAACTCCAGAGGTACGTGGAGATCAGTGCCTCCAAAAGAGACGATGCCTGACTCCTCATGAAACTTGATAGGAGTCCCAGGATTCCTGTGGCACGTGGAAAGGGACCCTTGGTCTCCCGCCTCAGCTGGAGAGGCGTCCCAATTGCCCTGCCAAGCCTCGAGGAGAATCCCGAGTTGTCCCTCGCAACTAGGCAGGCGTCCTGACGTCGCTGAAGAAACACGTGGGTGAAGGGCCATCCCCGTCGTAACTCGAGAATATACCCCAGGTTCCCGCCGCAACTCGAGAAAAACCATAAGACTTTCCCCTCGCCGCGGAATGAGGCCCGATTCCCCTGCACTGCATGCAGAGCAATTCAGTGTTGCACATCAAACAAGAAAGGAGCCTTGATTTCCTTGATGACACTCCAGAGAAACCCCAAGAACACTGTTTCAAGGCTACAGGGATCCTGAGGTCACTGTAGCAACACGAAAGAGCTCCATAGACCAAAAATCAACTCGAGATGAGAGGTTAGTCCCTGGCTTCGACTCCAGAGGAATACCACCTTACCACAAGCACCTCAAGAGGAGGCTTCTCTCAGCTCTAGCTATGTGAGAGGGACCCTGAGTTTGCGGCCTCAAGTGGAATGGACACCGCGATGCCCTGACTCGAAATAAGGCCGGATATCCCTGCAGTGACTTGAATGCAGGCTCGTCTTGCATCTCCCAAGACGAAAGGATGTCTGAATCCACTGTGGAGACCACAGAGAAAGACCTAGTTCCCCACCTCATGGCGACAGGAGGCCTCACATCCTTTGAAAACTCCAGAGGTACGCGAAGATCAGTGCCTCCAAAGGAGACGATGCCTGACTCCTTGTGAAACTTGATAGGAGTCCCAGGATTCCTGTGGCACGTGGAAAGGGACCCTTGGTCTCCCGCCTCAGCTGGAGAGGCGTCCCAATTGCCCTGCCAAGCCTCGAGGAGAATCCCGAGTTGTCCCTCACAACTAGGCAGGATTCCTGACGTCGCTGAACAAACACGTGTGTGGAAGGGCCATCCCCGTCGTAACTCGAGAATATTCCCCAGGTTCCCGCCGCAACTCGAGAAAAACCATGAGACTTCCCCCTCGCCGCGAGATGAGGCCTGATTCCCCTGCACCGCGTGTAGAGCAATTCCGTGTTGCACATCACACATGAAAGGAGCCTTGATTTCCTTGATGGCACTCCAGAGAAACCCCAAGAACACTGTTTCAAGGCTACAGGGATCCTGAGGTCACTGTAGCAACACGAAAGAGCTCCGTGGACCAAAAATCAACTCGAGATGAGAGGTTAGTCCCTGGCTTCGACTCCAGAGGAATACCACCTTACCACAAGCACCTCAAGAGGAGGCTTCTCTCACCTCTAGCTATGTGAGAGGGACCCTGAGTTTGCGGCCTCAAGTGGAATGGACACCGCGATGCCCTGACTCGAAATAAGGCCGGATATCCCTGCAGTGACTTGAATGCAGGCTTGTCTTGCATCTCCCAAGATGAAAGGATGTCTGAATCCCCTGTGGAGACCACAGAGAAAGAAATAGTTCCCCACCTCATGGCGACCGGAGGCCTCACATCCTTTGAAAACTCCAGAGGTACGCGGAGATCAGTGCCTCCAAAGGAGACGATGCCTGACTCCTCGTGAAACTTGATAGGAGTCCCAGGATTCCTGTGGCACGTGGAAAGGGACCCTTGGTCTCCCGCCTCAGCTTGAGAGGCGTCCCAATTCCCCCGCCAAGCCTCGAGGAGAATCCCGAGTTGTCCCTTGCAACTAGGCAGGAGTCCTGACGTCGCTGAACAAACACGTGTGTGGAAGGGCCAAACCCTCGTAACTCGAGAATATTCCCCAGGTTCCCGCCGCAACTCGAGAAAAACCATGAGACTTCCCCCTCGCCGCGAGATGAGGCCCGATTCCCCTGCACTGCGTGCAGAGCAATTCCGTGTTGCACATCACACATGAAGGAGCCTTGATTTCCTTGATGGCACTCCAGAGAAACCCCAGGAACACTGTTTCAAGGCTAGAGGGATCCTGAGGTCACTGTAGCAACACGAAAGAGCTCCGTGGACCAAAAATCAACTCGAGATGAGAGGTTAGTCCCTGGCTTCGACTCCAGAGGAATACCACCTTACCACAAGCACTTCAAGAGGAGGTTTCTCTCAGCTCTAGCTATGTGAGAGGGACCCTGAGTTTGCGGCCTCAAGTGGAATGGAGACCGCGATGCCCTGACTCGAAATAAGGCCGGATATCCCTGCAGTGACTTGAATGCAGGCTCGTCTTGCATCTCCCAAGATGAAAGGATGTCTGAATCCCCTGTGGAGACCACAGAGAAAGACCTAGTTCCCCACCTCATTGCGACCGGAGGCCTCACATCCTTTGAAAACTCCAGAGGTACGTGGAGATCAGTGCCTCCAAAAGAGACGATGCCTGACTCCTCATGAAACTTGATAGGAGTCCCAGGATTCCTGTGGCACGTGGAAAGGGACCCTTGGTCTCCCGCCTCAGCTGGAGAGGCGTCCCAATTGCCCTGCCAAGCCTCGAGGAGAATCCCGAGTTGTCCCTCGCAACTAGGCAGGAGTCCTGACGTCGCTGAAGAAACACGTGGGTGAAGGGCCATCCCCGTCGTAACTCGAGAATATACCCCAGGTTCCCGCCGCAACTCGAGAAAAACCATAAGACTTTCCCCTCGCCGCGGAATGAGGCCCGATTCCCCTGCACTGCATGCAGAGCAATTCAGTGTTGCACATCAAACAAGAAAGGAGCCTTGATTTCCTTGATGGCACTCCAGAGAAACCCCAAGAACACTGTTTCAAGGCTAGAGGGATCCTGAGGTCACTGTAGCAACACGAAAGAGCTCCGTGAACCAACAATCAACTCGAGATGAGAGGTTAGTCCCTGGCTTCGACTCCAGAGGAATACCACCTTACCACAAGCACCTCAAGAGGAGGCTTCTCTCAGCTCTAGGTATGTGAGAGGGACCCTGAGTTTGTGGCCTCAAGTGGAATGGACACCGCGATGCCCTGACTCGAAATAAGGCCGGATATCCCTGCAGTGACTTGAATGCAGGCTCGTCTTGCATCTCCCAAGACGAAAGGATGTCTGAATCCCCTGTGGAGACCACAGAGAAAGACCTAGTTCCCCACCTCATGGCGACCAGAGGCCTCACATCCTTTGAAAACTCCAGAGGTACACGGAGATCAGTGCCTCCAAAGGAGACGATGCCTGACTCCTCGTGAAACTTGATAGGAGTCCCAGGATTCCTGTGGCACGTGGAAAGGGACCCTTGGTCTCCCGCCTCAGCTGGAGAGGCGTCCCAATTCCCCCGTCAAGCCTCGAGGAGAATCCCGAGTTGTCCCTTGCAACTAGGCAGGAGTCCTGACGTCGCTGAACAAACACGTGTGTGGAAGGGCCAAACCCTCGTAACTCGAGAATATTCCCCAGGTTCCCGCCGCAACTCGAGAAAAACCATGAGACTTCCCCCTCGCCGCGAGATGAGGCCCGATTCCCCTGCACTGCGTGCAGAGCAATTCCGTGTTGCACATCACACATGAAGGAGCCTTGATTTCCTTGATGGCACTCCAGAGAAACCCCAGGAACACTGTTTCAAGGCTAGAGGGATCCTGAGGTCACTGTAGCAACACGAAAGAGCTCCATGGACCAAAAATCAACTCGAGATGAGAGGTTAGTCCCTGGCTTCGACTCCAGAGGAATACCACCTTACCACAAGCACCTCAAGAGGAGGTTTCTCTCAGCTCTAGCTATGTGAGAGGGACCCTGAGTTTGCGGCCTCAAGTGGAATGGAGACCGCGATGCCCTGACTCGAAATAAGGCCGGATATCCCTGCAGTGACTTGAATGCAGGCTCGTCTTGCATCTCCCAAGATGAAAGGATGTCTGAATCCCCTGTGGAGACCACAGAGAAAGACCTAGTTCCCCACCTCATTGCGACCGGAGGTCTCACATCCTTTGAAAACTCCAGAGGTACGTGGAGATCAGTGCCTCCAAAAGAGACGATGCCTGACTCCTCATGAAACTTGATAGGAGTCCCAGGATTCCTGTGGCACGTGGAAAGGGACCCTTGGTCTCCCGCCTCAGCTGGAGAGGCGTCCCAATTGCCCTGCCAAGCCTCGAGGAGAATCCCGAGTTGTCCCTCGCAACTAGGCAGGAGTCCTGACGTCGCTGAAGAAACACGTGGGTGAAGGGCCATCCCCGTCGTAACTCGAGAATATAGCCCAGGTTCCCGCCGCAACTCGAGAAAAACCATAAGACTTTCCCCTCGCCGCGGAATGAGGCCCGATTCCCCTGCACTGCATGCAGAGCAATTCAGTGTTGCACATCAAACAAGAAAGGAGCCTTGATTTCCTTGATGACACTCCAGAGAAACCCCAAGAACACTGTTTCAAGGCTACAGGGATCCTGAGGTCACTGTAGCAACACGAAAGAGCTCCATAGACCAAAAATCAACTCGAGATGAGAGGTTAGTCCCTGGCTTCGACTCCAGAGGAATACCACCTTACCACAAGCACCTCAAGAGGAGGCTTCTCTCAGCTCTAGCTATGTGAGAGGGACCCTGAGTTTGCGGCCTCAAGTGGAATGGACACCGCGATGCCCTGACTCGAAATAAGGCCGGATATCCCTGCAGTGACTTGAATGCAGGCTCGTCTTGCATCTCCCAAGACGAAAGGATGTCTGAATCCACTGTGGAGACCACAGAGAAAGACCTAGTTCCCCACCTCATGGCGACAGGAGGCCTCACATCCTTTGAAAACTCCAGAGGTACGCGAAGATCAGTGCCTCCAAAGGAGACGATGCCTGACTTCTCGTGAAACTTGATAGGATTCCCAGGATTCCTGTGGCACGTGGAAAGGGACCCTTGGTCTCCCGCCTCAGCTGGAGAGGCGTCCCAATTGCCCTGCCAAGCCTCGAGGAGAATCCCGAGTTGTCCCTCACAACTAGGCAGGATTCCTGACGTCGCTGAACAAACACGTGTGTGGAAGGGCCATCCCCGTCGTAACTCGAGAATATTCCCCAGGTTCCCGCCGCAACTCGAGAAAAACCATGAGACTTCCCCCTCGCCGCGAGATGAGGCCTGATTCCCCTGCACCGCGTGTAGAGCAATTCCGTGTTGCACATCACACATGAAAGGAGCCTTGATTTCCTTGATGGCACTCCAGAGAAACCCCAAGAACACTGTTTCAAGGCTACAGGGATCCTGAGGTCACTGTAGCAACACGAAAGAGCTCCGTGGACCAAAAATCAACTCGAGATGAGAGGTTAGTCCCTGGCTTCGACTCCAGAGGAATACCACCTTACCACAAGCACCTCAAGAGGAGGCTTCTCTCAGCTCTAGCTATGTGAGAGGGACCCTGAGTTTGCGGCCTCAAGTGGAATGGACACCGCGATGCCCTGACTCGAAATAAGGCCGGATATCCCTGCAGTGACTTGAATGCAGGCTTGTCTTGCATCTCCCAAGATGAAAGGATGTCTGAATCCCCTGTGGAGACCACAGAGAAAGAACTAGTTCCCCACCTCATGGCGACCGGAGGCCTCACATCCTTTGAAAACTCCAGAGGTACGCGGAGATCAGTGCCTCCAAAGGAGACGATGCCTGACTCCTCGTGAAACTTGATAGGAGTCCCAGGATTCCTGTGGCACGTGGAAAGGGACACTTGGTCTCCCGCCTCAGCTTGAGAGGCGTCCCAATTGCCCTGCCAAACCTCGAGGAGAATCCCGAGTTGTCCCTCGCAACTAGGCAGGAGTCCTGACATCGCTGAACAAACATGTGGGTTGAAGGGCCATCCCCGTCGTAACTCGAGAGTATACCCCAGGTTCCCGCCGCAACTCGAGAAAAACCATGAGACTTCCCCCTCGCCGTGAGATGCGGCACGATTCCCCTGCACTGCATGCAGAGCAATTCCGTGTTGCACATCAAACATGAAAGTAGCCTTGATTTCCTTGATGGCACTCCAGAGAAACCCCAAGAACACTGTTTCAAGGCTAGAGGGATCCTGAGGTCACTGTAGCAACACGAAAGAGCTCCGTGGACCAACAATCAACTCGAGATGAGAGGTTAGTCCCTGGCTTCGACTCCAGAGGAATACCACCTTACCACAAGCACCTCAAGAGGAGGCTTCTCTCAGCTCTAGGTATGTGAGAGGGACCCTGAGTTTGTGGCCTCAAGTGGAATGGACACCGCGATGCCCTGACTCGAAATAAGGCTGGATATCCCTGCAGTGACTTGAATGCAGGCTCGTCTTGCATCTCCCAAGACGAAAGGATGTCTGAATCCCCTGTGGAGACCACAGAGAAAGACCTAGTTCCCCACCTCATCGCGACCGGAGGCCTCACATCCTTTGAAAACTCCAGAGGTACGCGGAGATCAGTGCCTCCAAAGGAGACGATGCCTGACTCCTCGTGAAACTTGATAGGAGTCCCAGGATTCCTGTGGCACGTGGAAAGGGACCCTTGGTCTCCCGCCTCAGCTGGAGTGGCGTCCCAATTGCCCTGCCAAGCCTCGAGGAGAATCCCGAGTTATCCCTCGCAACTAGGCAGGAGTCCTGACGTCGCTGAACAAAGACGTTTGTGGAAGGGCCAAACCCTCGTAACTCGAGAATATTCCCCAGGTTCCCGCCGCAACTCGAGAAAAACCATGAGACTTCCCCCTCGCCGCGAGATGATGCCCGATTCCACTGCACTGCGTGCAGAGCAATTCCGTGTTGCACATCACACATGAAGGAGCCTTGATTTCCTTGATGGCACTCCAGAGAAACCCCAGGAACACTGTTTCAAGGCTAGAGGGATCCTGAGGTCACTGTAGCAACACGAAAGAGCTCCGTGGACCAAAAATCAACTCGAGATGAGAGGTTAGTCCCTGGCTTCGACTCCAGAGGAATACCACCTTACCACAAGCACCTCAAGGGGAGGTTTCTCTCAGCTCTAGCTATGTGAGAGGGACCCTGAGTTTGCGGCCTCAAGTGAAATGGAGACCGCGATGCCCTGACTCGAAATAAGGCCGGATATCCCTGCAGTGACTTGAATGCAGGCTCGTCTTGCATCTCCCAAGATGAAAGGATGTCTGAATCCCCTGTGGAGACCACAGAGAAAGACCTAGTTCCCCACCTCATCACGACCGGAGGCCTCACATCCTTTGAAAACTCCAGAGGTACGTGGAGATCAGTGCCTCCAAAAGAGACGATGCCTGACTCCTCATGAAACTTGATAGGAGTCCCAGGATTCCTGTGGCACGTGGAAAGGGACCCTTGGTCTCCCGCCTCAGCTGGAGAGGCGTCCCAATTGCCCTGCCAAGCCTCGAGGAGAATCCCGAGTTGTCCCTCGCAACTAGGCAGGAGTCCTGACGTCGCTGAAGAAACACGTGGGTGAAGGGCCATCCCCGTCGTAACTCGAGAATATAGCCCAGGTTCCCGCCGAAACTCGAGAAAAATCATAAGACTTTCCCCTCGCCGCGGAATGAGGCCCGATTCCCCTGCACTGCATGCAGAGCAATTCAGTGTTGCACATCACACAGGAAAGGAGCCTTGATTTCCTTTATGACACTCCAGAAAAACCCCAAGAACACTGTTTCAAGGCTACAGGGATCCTGAGGTCACTGTAGCAACACGAAAGAGCTCCATAGACCAAAAATCAACTCGAGATGAGAGGTTAGTCCCTGGCTTCGACTCCAGAGGAATACCACCTTACCACAAGCACCTCAAGAGGAGGCTTCTCTCAGCTCTAGCTATGTGAGAGGGACCCTGAGTTTGCGGCCTCAAGTGGAATGGACACCGCGATGCCCTGACTCGAAATAAGGCCGGATATCCCTGCAGTGACTTGAATGCAGGCTCGTCTTGCATCTCCCAAGACGAAAGGATGTCTGAATCCACTGTGGAGACCACAGAGAAAGACCTAGTTCCCCACCTCATGGCGACAGGAGGCCTCACATCCTTTGAAAACTCCAGAGGTACGCGAAGATCAGTGCCTCCAAAGGAGACGATGCCTGACTCCTCGTGAAACTTGATAGGAGTCCCAGGATTCCTGTGGCACGTGGAAAGGGACCCTTGGTCTCCCGTCTCAGCTGGAGAGGCGTCCCAATTGCCCTGCCAAGCCTCGAGGAGAATCCCGAGTTGTCCCTCACAACGAGGCAGGATTCCTGACGTCGCTGAACAAACACGTGTGTGGAAGGGCCATCCCCGTCGTAACTCGAGAGTATACCCCAGGTTCCCGCCGCAACTCGAGAAAAACCATGAGACTTCCCCCTCGCCGTGAGATGCGGCACGATTCCCCTGCACTGCATGCAGAGCAATTCCGTGTTGCACATCACACATGAAAGTAGCCTTGATTTCCTTGATGGCACTCCAGAGAAACCCCAAGAACACTGTTTCAAGGCTAGAGGGATCCTGATGTCACTGTAGCAACACGAAAGAGGTCCGTGAACCAACAATCAACTCGAGATGAGAGGTTAGTCCCTGGCTTCGACTCCAGAGGAATACCACCTTACCACAAGCACCTCAAGAGGAGGCTTCTCTCAGCTCTAGGTATGTGAGAGGGACCCTGAGTTTGTGGCCTCAAGTGGAATGGACACCGCGATGCCCTGACTCGAAATAAAGCCGGATATCCCTGCAGTGACTTGAATGCAGGCTCGTCTTGCATCTCCCAAGACGAAAGGATGTCTGAATCCCCTGTGGAGACCACAGAGAAAGACCTAGTTCCCCACCTCATCGCGACCGGAGGCCTCACATCCTTTGAAAACTCCAGAGGTACGCGGAGATCAGTGCCTCCAAAGGAGACGATGCCTGACTCCTCGTGAAACTTGATAGGAGTCCCAGGATTCCTGTGGCACGTGGAAAGGGACCCTTGGTCTCCCGCCTCAGCTGGAGAGGCGTCCCAATTGCCCTGCCAAGCCTCGAGGAGAATCCCGAGTTGTCCCTCGCAACTAGGCAGGAGTCCTGACGTCGCTGAACAAAGACGTGTGTGGAAGGGCCAAACCCTCGTAACTCGAGAATATTCCCCAGGTTCCCGCCGCAACTCGAGAAAAACCATGAGACTTCCCCCTCGCCGTGAGATGATGCCCGATTCCCCTGCACTGCGTGCAGAGCAATTCCGTGTTGCACATCACACATGAAGGAGCCTTGATTTCCTTGATGGCACTCCAGAGAAACCCCAGGAACACTGTTTCAAGGCTAGAGGGATCCTGAGGTCACTGTAGCAACAAGAAAGAGCTCTGCGGACTAAAAATCAACTCGAGATGAGAGGTTAGTCCCTGGCTTCGACTCCAGAGGAATACCACCTTACCACAAGCACCTCAAGAGGAGGCTTCTCTCAGCTCTAGATATGTGATAGGGACCCTGAGTTTGCGGCCTCAAGTGGAATGGACACCGCGATGCCCTGACTCGAAATAAGGCCGGATATCCCTGCAGTGACTTGAATGCAGGCTCGTCTTGCATCTTCCAAGATGAAAGGATATCTGAATCCCCTGTGGAGACCACAGAGAAAGACCTAGTTCCCCACCTCATCGCGACCGGAGGCCTCACATCCTTTGAAAACACCAGAGGTACGCGGAGATCAGTGCCTCCAAAGGAGACGATGCCTGACTCCTCGTGAAACTTGATAGGAGTCCCAGGATTCCTGTGGCACGTGGAAAGGGACCCTTGGTCTCCCGCCTCAGCTGGAGAGGCTTCCCAATTGCCCTGCCAAGCCTCGAGGAGAATCCCGAGTTGTCCCTCGCAACTAGGCAGGAGTCCTGACGTCGCTGAAGAAACACGTGTGTGGAAGGGCCATCCCCGTCGTAACTCGAGAATATACCCCAGGTTCCCGCCGCAACTCGAGAAAAACCATGAGACTTCCCCCTCGCCGCGAGATGAGGCCCGATTCCCCTGCACTGCGTGCAGAGCAATTCCGTGTTGCACATCACACATGAAAGGAGCCTTGATTTCCTTGATGGCACTCCAGAGAAACCCCAAGAACACTGTTTCAAGGCTAGAGGGATCCTGAGGTCACTGTAGCAACAGGAAAGAGCTCCGTGGACCAAAAATCAACTCGAGATGAGAGGTTAGTCCCTGGCTTCGACTCCAGAGGAATACCACCTTACCACAAGCACCTCAAGATGAGGCTTCTCTCAGCTCTAGCTATGTGAGAGGGACCCTCAGTTTGCGGCCTCAAGTGGAATGGACACCGCGATGCCCTGACTCGAAATAAGGCCGGATATCCCTGCAGTGACTTGAATGCAGGCTCGTCTTGCATCTCCCAAGACGAAAGGATGTCTGAATCCCCTGTGGAGACCACAGAGAAAGAACTACTTCCCCACCTCATCACGACCGGAGGCCTCACATCCTTTAAAAACTCCAGAGGTACGCGGAGATCAGTGCCTCCAAAGGAGACGATGCCTGACGCCTCGTGAATCTTGATAGGAGTCCCAGGATTCCTGTGGCACGTGGAAAGGGACCCTCGGTCTCCCGCCTCAGCTGGAGAGGCGTCCCAATTGCCCTGCCAAGCCTCGAGGAGAATCCCGAGTTGTCCCTCGCAACTAGGCAGGAGTCCTGCCATCGCTGAACAAACACGTGTGTGGAAGGGCCATCCCCGTCGTAACTCGAGAATATACCCCAGGTTCCCGCCGCAACTCGAGAAAAACCATGAGACTTCCCCCTCGCCGCGAGATGAGGCCCGATTCCCCTGCACTGCGTGCAAAGCAATTCCGTGTTGCACATCACACATGAAAGGAGCCTTGATTTCCTTGATGGCACTCCAGAGAAACCCCAAGAACACTGTTTCAAGGCTAGAGGGATCCTGAGGTCACTGTAGCAACACGAAAGAGCTCCGTGGACCAAAAATCTACTCGAGATGAGAGGTTAGTCCCTGGCTTCGACTCCAGAGGAATACCACCTTACCTAAGCACCTCAAGAGGAGGCTTCTCTCAGCTCTAGGTATGTGGAGGGACCCTGAGTTTGTGGCCTCAAGTGGAATGGACACCGCGATGCCCTGACTCGAAATAAGGCCGGATATCCCTGCAGTGACTTGAATGCAGGCTCGTCATGCATCTGCCAAGATGAAAGGATGACTGAATCCCCTGTGGAGACCACAGAGAAAGACCTAGTTCCCCACCTCATCGCGACCGGAGGCCTCACATCCTTTGAAAACTCCAGAGGTACGCGGAGATCAGTGCCTCCAAAGGAGACGATGCCTGACTCCTCGTGAAACTTGATAGGAGTCCCAGGATTCCTGTAGCACGTGGAAAGGGACCCTTGGTCTCCCGCCTCAGATTGAGAGGAGTCCCAATTGCCCTGCCAAGCCTCGAGGAGAATCCCGAGTTGTCCCTCGCAACTAGGCAGGAGTCTTGACGTCGCTGAACCAACACGTGTGTGGAAGTGCCATCCCCGTCGTAACTCGAGAATATACCCCAGGTTCCCGCCGCAACTCGAGAAAAACCATGAGACTTCCCCCTCGCCGCGAGATGAGGCCCGATTCCCCTGCACTGCGTGCAGAGCAATTCCGTGTTGCACATCACACATGAAAGGAGCCTTGATTTCCTTGATGGCACTCCAGAAAAACCCCAAGAACACTGTTTCAAGGCTAGAGGGATCCTGAGGTCACTGTAGCCACACGAAAGAGCTCCGTGGACCAAAAATCAACTCGAGATGAGAGGTTAGTCCCTGGCTTCGACTCCAGAAGTATATCACCTTACCAGAAGCACCTCAAGAGGAGGCTTCTCTCAGCTCTAGGTATGTGAGAGGGACCCTGATTTGCGGCCTCAAGTGGAATGGACACTGCGATGCCCTGACTCGAAATAAGGCCGGATATTGAGAGGGTAACAGGCAAGAAGGCCAGGGGTCTCCAAATGGAGGAAAGAGGCTGTAAGTGCCAGACATTTTTATCTCTCTTAAGCGGCAGGAAGAAACAAACCAGCGATCTGTTTTTCCTTCTCTATACAAATTTAAAAGGAGGTTTCTCTTAACATTCTGTGTTGCCATGACACCTGGTCTCACCTAAAGCTAACTACTCTCAAACTTTGAGTTAACCAATACATGCCTTTTTCGTATGGAAATGTTGTCTTAAGCTATGTTAATGAACCCCAGACGCTATCTTCAAGTTGGTTCCGCCAAACGGCCTAACTTACTTACTCAGGTATTGTTCCCCTAATCTATGTAAACGGAACTATTTGTTGGTATTCTGCCCTTCTACAGGATTCAAGTCAATCGTTTTATGGCCTGGAATGAATTATCTGATGCCATTCTAAATTTTATGACATTCCTTTCATTTCATTAACAGACTGTGAGTGACTATATAACATACAGCTAAAGACTAGGAGGGGGGTACTCTTTTGCCCCCTTCTGATGCCTATGTCAGAAGCTTTCCCTATCTCCTTTATACTTTAATAAAACTTTATTACACAAAAGCTCTGAGTGATCCAGCCTCGTCTCTGGCCCCGGATTGAATTCGTCTCCTCCGGAGGCCAAGAATCCCGCGTCTTATCGTTCAGCAACAACCTTTCATCTTGGGGGCTCGTCCGGGATCCTTCAGGACAAGGTAAGGATGCTTGGAGCTCTAGTTCTTTGTTCTCCTAGCGAACACGTTTTCCGCTGTACTTTACTAACTCTACGGTGTGCTTGTGTGAATGAATGAAACTCCCTGCACGAAGCAAGTGAGGAGCCCTGCTCTGCGGTCCCGCGGTGACCTCATAAGGCTATGGCAAAAACCTGTCGGGCGTTTATACCGACCTGCCAATGCCAAGAGGCAACCAATGTCTCCTTCGGGAACTGACCAGAAACGGGCAAAGCGTGTGGACCGAACTCTCCTTTCTCGGTCAAACTTTTCGGTCTCTTTGACCATTTCATAACTCCTTGGGAATTAGAAGTACTAACCTTATCTATCGGATCATAGACTTTCAAGGGACTTGTGACCTATGTTGCTACTCTACTGTGGTCTAGGTCTCAAACTTGGATTGGTAGTTAGGAAGCGCCTAGCCTCGCTAGGCATGGAAAGCTCGGAAGCTAGATGGAGCTCCAACTCCCAGAGCATCTCTGAGGTTAAAGGTTACTCAGATTGGAACTGCAATGGTTTTTTCCTTTGGTAACACTGGCTCTTAGTGGACCACAGGAGGCTCTTACACCGGTGTGGTGACGCTTGGAAGGAACATCTCAGTTTCATGTTGTATCGGTCTTATTGCGGTCAGGAATGTACTCAGGGTCGTGCACAGGCACTCAGGTGACGAATGTGTCCCCCAGAGGTCTTAGCTTGGGAAGCATTCCGGAAGGTTACTCTGATTGCGCCCCGGGTGGCATCAGAGGCAAGCGAGGTGAAGGGCTGGACGTCAGTCAGGGATGCCATCAGGTCTACCCCTGGTGTATCCCCACCCCGTCTCGGTGGTAGAACCGGGAGGGACGAGTGTGACGCCTGCGTCGGTAAGGGACAGACTAAGTCCGACCAGGAAGGAAAAGCTTTGGTGTAACGTCTGTCTACACCCCCATCTAGAGCAGGGAGGGACGCCTCCGGTAGAAAAAATGGCGCTGGTCGCTTTTTTTCTCTCTTACAGATGGGAGCTAACAATTCCAGCCTCACTCCTTTGAACTGTATCCTGAAAAACTGGGATAGATTTGATCCCCAGGGCTTAAAGAAGACACACCTGGTCTTCCTATGTGATACTGCATGGCCACGGTCCCCACTGGGAGTCAGGCGGTCCCAGCTACAGAACCAGACTGGGACTATAACACTGCTAAAGGAAGATGGGATCAGAGTCATTTTGTCAGATGTATTCTTGAAGGACTCAGACAGGCGCGTTCTAAGCCTTTAAACTATGGCAAACTGGCAGACATAGAACAGGAGGAAAAAGAAGCTCCTGGTAAATTCCTAGATAGACTGAGAGAAGCCCTTCGCAGATTCACTGAGATTGATCCCGAAAGTGAAGAAGGGAAAGTGATCTTAAAAGATAAATTTCTCACTCAGTCGGCTCCAGATATTCGCCGTAAGTTATCAAAACGGGCGTATGGACCAAATCAGTCTTTAGATAATCTGTTACAACTGGCTCAGACAGTCTATTATGGTAGGGAATATGAGGAAAAGAAAGAAAGGCAGAGAAAGACGAAGGAAAAGGCGGAAGCCCTCGCAATGGCTATGAAAACCGTTCTTAAGCAGCCTGAGAAAAATGCCCAGAGGGACCCAGGTGAAAAGGGATGGGCTTGCTATTGCTGTGGAAAGGAGGGGCATCTCAAGCGGGATTGCCCTCAAGCATCTAAGCCGCCCCCGGCTCCATGTCCGGTCTGCAAGGGACCACACTGGAGGAGAGACTGCCCCCAGAGGCGTAGGTCTCAGGGGTCTGACTCTCAAGACAATCAGGACTGAAGGTGCCCGGGGGTCCCCACACAAGCTCCCGTCCTAATTACACCTGAGGAACCCCGGGTATTAATAACAGTGGGAGGCCAATCCGTCAATTTCCTTTTAGATACTGGGACAACTTACTCCGTGCTTACTGAAGCCCCTGGCCCACTTTCTTCCCGATCCGCTTCCGTAATGGGACTGTCTGGACGAGCCAAAAGGTATTACTTCAGTTATTCTCTATCATGCAACTGGGATTCTGTGCTATTTTCACACAAGTTTCTTATCGTGCCAGAATCACCCTCACCCCTTTTGGGGAGGGATATACTGAGCAAGGTCCATGCCTCTGTTTTCATGAATATGGAGCCTTCCCTTTCTCTCTCTTTAGTTGAACAAAATGTGAATCCTAGAGTATGGGCTGATGGAAAATCTGTGGGTCGAGCACAAAATGCTATTCCTGTGGTTGTCAAGCTCAAAGACCCACACTTATTCCCACATAAGAAGCAGTATCCACTGAAACCTGAGGTTAAGGAAGGATTAAAACCCATCATTGAGAATTTAAAAGAGCAGGCACTATTAGTTCCCTGTAACAGTCCATGCAACACTCCTATTTTGGGTGTAAAAAAATCAAATGATAAATGGAGATTAGTTCAAGATTTACGAATAATAAATGAGGCTGTGGTTCCTTTACACCCCGTGGTGCCTAATCCTTATACTCTATTGTCTGAAATTCCTGAACGAGCCAAATATTTTTCAGTAATTGATTTAAAAGATGCCTTCTATTCAGTACCTTTGGCGGAGGAAAGTCAATTTCTATTTGCTTTTGAAGACCCCACACAGCCAGCTTCCCAGTTAACCTGGACAGTTTTGCCCCAGGGATTTCGTGACAGTCCTCACTTATTTGGACAAAGTTTGTCACGAGATCTACAAAACTTTAATAGCTCTGAAGCGGTAGTGTTACAATATGTAGATGATATTTTGCTCTGTGCTGAGACAGAGGAAGCTTGTTCACGAGCCTCAGAAGATTTCTTAAACTTTCTGGCAGGCTGCGGTTACAAGGCATCAAGAGAAAAGGCTCAGCTTTGTCAACAATCTGTTAGATATCTGGGCCTAATCATCTCAGAAGGGACTAGGGCCATAGGCCCTGAGAGAATTAAACCTATACTAAACCATCCCCTACCTATGACTTTAAGACAATTGAGAGGATTTTTGGGAATCACAGGCTACTGTCGTATTTGGATTCCGAGCTATGGGGAACTTGCCCGGCCTTTATATAAACTTATAGCTGAAACTCAGCAGGCCCAAACCGACAAACTGGTTTGGTCTCCAGATACTCAAAAGGCTTTTAAGTTTCTTCAGACTGCTCTCCTGCAAGCTCCGGCTTTGAGTTTGCCCACAGGGTCAGAATTTAACCTGTTTGTCACTGAAAGAAAAGGTATGGCCTTGGGAGTTTTGACACAACCCCGGGGACCTCACCAGCAACCTATTGCTTATCTAAGCAAAGAATTAGATGTAATTGCACGTGGGTGGCCCCACTGCCTAAGAGTAATTGGGGCAGCGGCTTTATTAGCACCTGAAGCTTTAAAAATAATTAATGGGCGAAACCTTACTGTATTGACTTCTCATGATGTGAGTGGAATCTTAAATTCTAAGGTTAATATTTGGATGACAGACAGTAGGCTTCTTAAATATCAGTCACTGTTGTTAGAAGGACCAGTAACTAAGCTTAAAGTTTGTGGAAATTTAAATCCTGCCACTTTCCTTCCTGAGAAGGAAGATGAAACACCTGATCACGATTGTTCCCAATTCCTAACCTTAAACTATGCAGCTCGGGAGGATCTAATGGATACCCCATTAGACAATCCTGACATGGAAATATTTACAGACGGCAGTTCTTTTGTTCGGGATGGAAAGCGCAAAGCAGGTTACGCTGTGGTGACTGCTGAACAGGTTTTAGAAGCAAAATCTCTCCCCCAGGGAACCAGTGCCCAGTTAGCGGAGCTTGTGGCTCTGACCCGAGCTCTAGAGTTAAGCAAAGGGCAGCGAGTGAATATCTACACTGATTCTAAGTATGCTTATTTGACTTTACATGCTCATGCTGCAATATGGAAAGAAAGACAGTTTAAAACAGCAACAGGAGAACCTATTAAGCATTTCAGAGAGATTGAGAGACTTTTAACTGCTATCTATTGTCCTAAAGAAGTAGCTGTTATGCATTGCAAAGGGCACAGCAGGGATGGGAGTAAAGTAGCTGCCAGTAACCTGTTAGCTGACTCTCAAGCCAAAAAAGCGGCACTTTACGAAACCCCCTCCCTACAGACGCCTTTGATCTGGACAGGTCCTGTGGGACAGGAAAAACCACAATATACTGAGGAAGAATTAGAAAGATATGAGAAAAGAGGAGCAAAGATTACTGATAAAGGATGGTTACAGTCCGAGGATGGACGATTAATAATTCCTGAAAATGCTCAGTGGAAAATTCTTAAGGGTTTACATCAGAGTTTTCATTTGGGTGTAGAAAGTACTTACCAGATGGCTTCTCGTTTGTTTGAAGGTAAAAATATAATGAAAACTTTAAAGAACATTATCAAACGGTGTGAGGTATGTCAGAAAAATAACCCAAAGACTGAAAAGCTAGCAAAATCTGGATTACAACGAAAGGGAAAGTATCCTGGAGAAGACTGGGAAATTGATTTTACTCATATGCCAAAAGCTAATGGATATTCTTGCTTACAAGTTTGGGTAGATACTTTTACTGGATGGGTTGAGGCGTTCCCCTGTCGTAGTGAACAAGCTAAGGAGGTTATAAAGATTTTAATCCATGAAATTATCCCCAGGTTTGGGCTGCCACGGAGCCTTCAGAGTGACAATGGTTCTGCCTTTAAAGCTGCTGTAACTCAGGGGGTGTCTAAAGCTCTAGGAATAGAATATCACTTACACTGTTCCTGGAGACCCCAGTCCTCAGGAAAGGTTCAAAAAGCTAATGACATTATCAAAAGACATCTGCGAAAATTAACTCAAGAAACGCAGGACAACTGGATTAAAGTCCTACCCATAGCTTTAATGAGGGCTCGAACTGCCCCAAAAAAGGAGGGACTGTCCCCCTTTGAATGTATTTATGGAAGGCCTTTCTTACGCACAGACATTGTTATAGATCCTGAGGCCTTAGAGTTAACTAATTATGTAACTCAGCTCTCAGCTTTTCAACAGGCATTAACAGAACTCCGGGAGACGACTCCTGACCCAGCCTCTGAATCCAGCAAGCCTCTATTTGAGCCAGGAACCGAGGTCCTCATAAAAACATTGGGATCTGGGGGCCCATCCCTCGAGCCCCTCTGGGAAGGCCCTTACCAGGTTATTCTTTCTTCTCCCACAGCTGTCAAAGTCCCAGGAATTGATTCGTGGGTACATCACACTCAAGTCAAGAGGTGGCACCCTGACCAGAACTAAGTGATGTCATTTTATGTTTTACTTTCTATGCTCTGACTTTGTATGATTCAGATGGGCCTGATAATCTATGTGAGCCTACTTCTGCTGACTCCAAAAATCCTGAGTCTGCCCTTTGATCCTCAAGACAATGCCTTCCTGTCCTGGGCTCACTCCTATGCTGCATTCCACAATCGGTCTAACTGCTGGGTCTGCGGAGCACTCCCCTCCTCATCAGTGAAAGGCTTCCCGTGGTGGACATCTCCACTTCAAAGAAAAGACTTTCTCCAAGTCTGCGAATACCTTCGACAACAATCACAGGTGATGCCTCTTCTTCGTCTGATGACATCTAACAACCCTAGAATGGACTGGTGCAATACTTTGTACCTTAACTATGGACATAACGTGACTTTTAATACTGATTGTTTTGTTTTTGCTGTTTGCTCCCTGCATCTGTAACTGTGTAACTGGATTTGTTTCTAGTCGCATGAAAGCTATTAAGTTACAAATGGTTGCTCAAACTCCTGCTATCACTGCAGCTTCTTCCGACTACTATTTGGGGCCCCTGGATCAGACATCCTCACTATGAGGATTAGGAGAATATGTTGCCTCACCAATTTAGGGACAACGCCCCTTGTCAGCTCGGAAGCAGTTATGGAATGAAAACGACGCCCCTTTTCCCTAGGCAACATAATTCTCCTAAAAGAAAAGGGGGGAATGAGAGGGTAACAGGCAAGAAGGCCAGGGGTCTCCAAATGGAGGAAAGAGGCTGTAAGTGCCAGACATTTTTATCTCTCTTAAGCGGCAGGAAGAAACAAACCAGCGATCTGTTTTTCCTTCTCTATACAAATTTAAAAGGAGGTTTCTCTTAACATTCTGTGTTGCCATGACACCTGGTCTCACCTAAAGCTAACTACTCTCAAACTTTGAGTTAACCAATACATGCCTTTTTCGTATGGAAATGTTGTCTTAAGCTATGTTAATGAACCCCAGACTCTATCTTCAAGTTGGTTCCGCCAAACGGCCTAACTTACTTACTCAGGTATTGTTCCCCTAATCTATGTAAACGGAACTATTTGTTGGTATTCTGCCCTTCTACAGGATTCAAGTCAATCGTTTTATGGCCTGGAATGAATTATCTGATGCCATTCTAAATTTTATGACATTCCTTTCATTTCATTAACAGACTGTGAGTGACTATATAACATACAGCTAAAGACTAGGAGGGGGGTACTCTTTTGCCCCCTTCTGATGCCTATGTCAGAAGCTTTCCCTATCTCCTTTATACTTTAATAAAACTTTATTACACAAAAGCTCTGAGCGATCCAGCCTCGTCTCTGGCCCTGGATTGAATTCGTCTCCTCCGGAGGCCAAGAATCCCGCGTCTTATCGTTCAGCAACAACCTTTCAATATCCCTGCAGTGACTTGCATGCAGGCTCGTCTTGCATCTCCCAAGACGAAAGGATGTCTGACTCCCCTGTGGAGACCACAGAAAAAGAACTAGTTCCCCACCTCATGGCGACCGGAGGCCTCACATTCTTTGAAAACTCCAGAGGTTCGCGGAGATCAGTGCCTCCAAAGGAGACGATGCCTGACTCCTCGTGAAACTTGATAGGAGTCCCAGGATTCCTGTGGCACGGGGAAAGGGAACCTTGGTCTCCCGCCTCACCTGGAGAGGCGTCCCAATTGCCCTGCCAAGCCTCGAGGAGAATCCCGAGTTTCCCTCGCAACTAGGCAGGAGTCCTGACGTGGCTTAACAAACACGTGGGTGGAAGGGCCATCCCCGTCGTAACTCGAGAATATACCCCAGGTTCCCGCCGCAACTCGAGAAAAACCATGAGACTTCCCCCTTGCCGCGAGATGAGGCCCGATTCCCCTGCACTGCGTGCAGTGCAATTCCGTCTTGCACATCACACATGAAAGGAGCCTTGATTTCCTTGATGGCATTCCAGAGAAACCCCAAGAACACTGTTTCAAGGTAGAGGGATCCTGAGGTCACTGTAGCCACACAAAAGAGCTCCGTGGACCAAAAATCAACTCGAGTTGAGAGGTTAGTCCCTGGCTTCGATTCCAGAGGAATACCAACTTACCACAAGCAACTCAAGAGGAGGCTTCTCTCAGCTCTAGATATGTGAGAGGGACCCTGAGTTTGCGGCCTCAAGTGGAATGGACACCGCGATGCCCTGAATTGAAATAAGGCCGAATATCCCTGCAGTGACTTGAATGCAGGCTCGTCTTGCATCTCCCAAGACGAAAGGTTGTCTGAATCCCCTGTGGAGACCACAGAGAAAGACCTAGTTCCCCACCTCATCGCGACCGGAGGCCTCATATCCTTTGAAAACTCCAGAGGTACACGGAGATCAGTGCCTCCAAAGGAGACGATGCCTGACTCCTCGTGAAACTTGATAGGATTCCCAGGATTCCTGTGGCACGTGGAAAGGGACCCTTGGTCTACCGCCTCAGCTGGAGAGGCGTCCCAATTGCCCTGCCAAGCCTCGAGGAGAATCCCGAGTTGTCCCTCGCAACTAGGCAGGAGTCCTGTTGTCGCTGAACAAACACGTGGCTGGAAGGGCCATCCCCGTCGTAACTCGAGAATATACCCCAGGTTCCCGCCGCAACTCGAGAAAAACCATGAGACTTTCCCCTCGCCGTGAGATGAGGCTCGATTCCCCTGCACTGCGTGCAGAGCAATTCCGTGTTGCACATCACACAGGAAAGGAGCCTTGATTTCCTTGATGGCACTCCAGAGAAACCCCAAGAACACTGTTTCAAGGCTAGAGGGATCCTGAGGTCACTGTAGCAACAAGAAAGAGCTCCGTGGACCAGAAATCAACTCGAGATGAGAGGTTAGTCCCTGGCTTCGACTCCAGAGGAATACCACCTTACCACAAGCACCTCAAGAGGAGGCTTCTCTCAGCTCTAGCTATGTGAGAGGGACCCTGAGTTTGCGGCCTCAAGTGGAATGGAGACCGCGATGTCCTGACTCGAAATAAGGCCGGCTATCCCTGCAGTGACTTGAATGCAGGCTCGTCTTGCATCTCCCAAGATGAAAGGATGACTGAATCCCCTGTGGAGACCACAGAGAAAGACCTAGTTCCCCACCTCATCACGACCGGAGGCCTCACATCCTTTGAAAACTCCAGAGGTACGCGGAGATCAGTGCCTCCAAAGGAGACGATGCCTGACTCCTCGTGAAACTTGATAGGAGTCCCAGGACTCCTGTGGCACGTGGAAAGGGACCCTTGGTCTCCCGCCTCAGCTGGAGAGGCGTCCCAATTGCCCTGCCAAGCCTCGAGGAGAATCCCGAGTTGTCCCTCGCAACTAGGAAGGAGTCCTGACGTCGCTGAAGAAACACGTGGGTGAAGGGCAATCCCCGTCGTAACTCGAGAATATACCCCAGGTTCCCACCGCAACTCGAGAAAAACCATAAGACTTTCCCCTCGCCGCGGAATGAGGCCCGATTCCCCTGCACTGCGTGCAGAGCAATTCAGTGTTGCACATCAAACAAGAAAGGAGCCTTGATTTCCTTGATGGCACTCCAGAGAAACCCCAAGAACACTGTTTCAAGGCTAGAGGGATCCTGAGGTCACTGTAGCAACACGAAAGAGCTCCGTGGACAAAAATCAACTCGAGATGAGAGGTTAGTCCCTGGCTTCGACTCCATAGGAATACCACCTTACCACAAGCACCTCAAGAGGAGGCTTCTCTCAGCTCTAGGTATGTGAGAGGGACCCTGATTTTGCGGCCTCAAGTGGAATGGAAACCGCGATGCCCTGACTCGAAATAAGGCCGAATATCCCTGCAGTGACTTGAATGCAGGCTCGTCTTGCATCTCCAAAGACGAAAGGATGTCTGAATCCCCTGTGGAGAACACAGAGAAAGACCTAGTTCCCCACCTCATCGCGACCGGAGGCCTCACATCCTTTGAAAACTCCAGAGGTACGCGGAGATCAGTGCCTCCAAAGGAGACGATGCCTGACTCCTCGTGAAAATTGATAGGAGTCCCAGGATTCCTGTGGCACGTGGAAAGGGACCCTTGGTCTCCCGCCTCAGCTGGAGAGGCGTCCCTATTGCCCTGCCAAGCCTCAAGGAGAATACCGAGTTGTCCCTCGCAACTAGGCAGGAGTCCTGACGTCGCTGAACAAACACGTGGGTGGAAGGGCCATCCCCGTCGTAACTCGAGAATATACCCCAGGTTCCCGTCGCAACTCGAGAAAAACCATGAGACTTCTCCCTCGCCGCGAGATGAGGCCCGATTCATCTGCACTGCGTGCAGAGCAATTCCGTGTTGCACATCACACATGAAAGGAGCCTTGATTTCCTTGTTGGCACTCCAGAGAAACCCCAAGAACACTGTTTCAAGGCTACAGGGATCCTGAGGTCTCTGTAGCAACACGAAAGAGCTCCGTGGACCAAAAATCAACTCGAGATGAGAGGTTAGTCCCTGGCTTCGACTCCAGAGGAATACCACCTTAACACAAGCACCTCAAGAGGAGGCTTCTCTCAGCTCTAGCTATGTGAGAGGGACGCTGAGTTTGCGGCCTCAAGTGGAATGGACACCGCGATGCCCTGACTCGAAATAAGGCCGGATATCCCTGCAGTGACTTGAATGCAGGCTCGTCTTGCATCTCCCAAGACGAAAGGATGTCTGAATCCCCTGTGGAGACCACAGAGAAAGACCTAGTTCCCCACCTCATGGCGACCGGAGGCCTCACATCCTTTGAAAACTCCAGAGGTACGCGAAGATCAGTGGCTCCAAAGGAGACGATGCCTGACTCCTCGTGAAACTTGATAGGATTCCCAGGATTCCTGTGGCACGGGGAAAGGGACCCTTGGTCTCCCGCCTCAGCTGGAGAGGCGTCCCAATTGCCCTGCCAAGCCTCGAGGAGAATCCCGAGTTGTCCCTCACAACTAGGCAGGATTCCTGACGTCGCTGAACAAACACGTGTGTGGAAGGGCCATCCCCGTCGTAACTCGAGAATATACCCCAGGTTCCCGCCGCAACTCGAGAAAAACCATGAGACTTCCCCCTCGCCGCGAGATGAGGCCTGATTCCCCTGCACTGCGTGCAGAGCAATTCCGTGTTGCACATCACACATGAAAGGATCCTTGATTTCCTTGATGGCACTCCAGAGAAACCCCAAGAACACTGTTTCAAGGCTAGAGGGATCCTGAGGTCACTCTAGCAACACAAAAGAGCTCCGTGGACCAAAAATCAACTCGAGATGAGAGGTTAGTCCCTGGCTTCGACTCCAGAGGAATACCACCTTACCACAAGCACCTCAAGAGGAGGCTTCTCTCAGCTGTATCTATGTGAGAGGGACCCTGATTTTGCGTCCTCAAGTGGAATGGACACCGCGATGCCCTGACTCGAAATAAGGCCGGATATCCCTGCAGTGACTTGAATGCAGGCTCGTCTTGCATCTCCCAAGATGAAAGGATGTCTGAATCCCCTGTGGAGACCACAGAGAAAGAACTAGTTCCCCACCTCATCGCGACCGGAGGCCTCACATCCTTTGAAAACTCCAGAGGTACGCGGAGATCAGTGCCTCCAAAGGAGACGATGCCTGACTCCTCGTGAAACTTGATAGGAGTCCCAGGATTCCTGTGGCACGTGGAAAGGGACCCTTGGTCTCCTGCCTCAGCTGGAGAGGCGTCCCAATTGCCCTGCCAAGCCTCGAGGAGAATCCCGAGTTGTCCCTCGGAACTAGGCAGGAGTCTTGACGTCGCTGAACCAACACGTGTGTGGAAGGGCCATCCCCGTCGTAACTCGAGAATATACCCCAGGTTCCCGCCGCAACTCGAGAAAAACCATGAGACTTCCCCCTCGCCGCGAGATGAGGCCCGATTCCCCTGCACTGCGTGCAGAGCAATTCCGTGTTGCACATCACACATGAAAGGAGCCTTGATTTCCTTGATGGCACTCCAGAAAAACCCCAAGAACACTGTTTCAAGGCTAGAGGGATCCTGAGGTCACTGTAGCCACACGAAAGAGCTCCGAGGACCAAAAATCAACTCGAGATCAGAGGTTAGTCCCTGACTTCGACTCCAGAAGTATATCACCTTACCAGAAGCACCTCAAGAGGAGGCTTCTCTCAGCTCTAGGTATGTGAGAGGGACCCTGATTTGCGGCCTCAAGTGGAATGGAAACTGCGATGCCCTGACTCGAAATAAGGCCGGATATCCCTGCAGTGACTTGAATGCAGGCTCGTCTTGCATCTCCCAAGACGAAAGGATGTCTGACTCCCCTGTGGAGACCACAGAAAAAGAACTAGTTCCCCACCTCATGGCGACCGGAGGCCTCACATTCTTTGAAAACTCCAGAGGTTCGCGGAGATCAGTGCCTCCAAAGGAGACGATGCCTGACTCCTCGTGAAACTTGATAGGAGTCCCAGGATTCCTGTGGCACGGGGAAAGGGAACCTTGGTCTCCCGCCTCACCTGGAGAGGCGTCCCAATTGCCCTGCCAAGCCTCGAGGAGAATCCCGAGTTGTCCCTCGCAACTAGGCAGGAGTCCTGACGTCGCTGAACAAACACGTGTGTGGAAGGGACAAACCCTCGTAACTCGAGAATATTACCCAGGTTCCCGCCGCAACTCGAGAAAAACCATGAGACTTCCCCCTCGCCGCGAGATGAGGCCCGATTCCCCTGCACTGCGTGCAGAGCAATTCCGTGTTGCACATCACACATGAAGGAGCCTTGATTTCCTTGATGGCACTCCAGAGAAACCCCAGAAACACTGTTTCAAGGCTAGAGGGATCCTGAGGTCACTGTAGCAACACGAAAGAGCTCCGTGGACGAAAAATCAACTCGAGATGAGAGGTTAGTCCCTGGATTCGACTCCAGAGGAATACCACCTTACCACAAGCACCTCAAGAGGAGGCTTCTCTCAGCTCTAGGTATGTGAGAGGGACCCTGATTTTGCGGCCTCAAGTGGAATGGAAACCGCGATGCCCTGACTCGAAATAAGGCCGAATATCCCTGCAGTGACTTGAATGCAGGCTCGTCTTGCATCTCCAAAGACGAAAGGATGTCTGAATCCCCTGTGGAGAACACAGAGAAAGACCTAGTTCCCCACCTCATCGCGACCGGAGGCCTCACATCCTTTGAAAACTCCAGAGGTACGCGGAGATCAGTGCCTCCAAAGGAGACGATGCCTGACTCCTCGTGAAAATTGATAGGAGTCCCAGGATTCCTGTGGCACGTGGAAAGGGACCCTTGGTCTCCCGCCTCAGCTGGAGAGGCGTCCCTATTGCCCTGCCAAGCCTCAAGGAGAATACCGAGTTGTCCCTCGCAACTAGGCAGGAGTCCTGACGTCGCTGAACAAACACGTGGGTGGAAGGGCCATCCCCGTCGTAACTCGAGAATATACCCCAGGTTCCCGTCGCAACTCGAGAAAAACCATGAGACTTCTCCCTCGCCGCGAGATGAGGCCCGATTCATCTGCACTGCGTGCAGAGCAATTCCGTGTTGCACATCACACATGAAAGGAGCCTTGATTTCCTTGTTGGCACTCCAGAGAAACCCCAAGAACACTGTTTCAAGGCTACAGGGATCCTGAGGTCTCTGTAGCAACACGAAAGAGCTCCGTGGACCAAAAATCAACTCGAGATGAGAGGTTAGTCCCTGGCTTCGACTCCAGAGGAATACCACCTTAACACAAGCACCTCAAGAGGAGGCTTCTCTCAGCTCTAGCTATGTGAGAGGGACGCTGAGTTTGCGGCCTCAAGTGGAATGGACACCGCGATGCCCTGACTCGAAATAAGGCCGGATATCCCTGCAGTGACTTGAATGCAGGCTCGTCTTGCATCTCCCAAGACGAAAGGATGTCTGAATCCCCTGTGGAGACCACAGAGAAAGACCTAGTTCCCCACCTCATGGCGACCGGAGGCCTCACATCCTTTGAAAACTCCAGAGGTACGCGAAGATCAGTGGCTCCAAAGGAGACGATGCCTGACTCCTCGTGAAACTTGATAGGATTCCCAGGATTCCTGTGGCACGGGGAAAGGGACCCTTGGTCTCCCGCCTCAGCTGGAGAGGCGTCCCAATTGCCCTGCCAAGCCTCGAGGAGAATCCCGAGTTGTCCCTCACAACTAGGCAGGATTCCTGACGTCGCTGAACAAACACGTGTGTGGAAGGGCCATCCCCGTCGTAACTCGAGAATATACCCCAGGTTCCCGCCGCAACTCGAGAAAAACCATGAGACTTCCCCCTCGCCGCGAGATGAGGCCTGATTCCCCTGCACTGCGTGCAGAGCAATTCCGTGTTGCACATCACACATGAAAGGATCCTTGATTTCCTTGATGGCACTCCAGAGAAACCCCAAGAACACTGTTTCAAGGCTAGAGGGATCCTGAGGTCACTCTAGCAACACAAAAGAGCTCCGTGGACCAAAAATCAACTCGAGATGAGAGGTTAGTCCCTGGCTTCGACTCCAGAGGAATACCACCTTACCACAAGCACCTCAAGAGGAGGCTTCTCTCAGCTGTATCTATGTGAGAGGGACCCTGATTTTGCGTCCTCAAGTGGAATGGACACCGCGATGCCCTGACTCGAAATAAGGCCGGATATCCCTGCAGTGACTTGAATGCAGGCTCGTCTTGCATCTCCCAAGATGAAAGGATGTCTGAATCCCCTGTGGAGACCACAGAGAAAGAACTAGTTCCCCACCTCATCGCGACCGGAGGCCTCACATCCTTTGAAAACTCCAGAGGTACGCGGAGATCAGTGCCTCCAAAGGAGACGATGCCTGACTCCTCGTGAAACTTGATAGGAGTCCCAGGATTCCTGTGGCACGTGGAAAGGGACCCTTGGTCTCCTGCCTCAGCTGGAGAGGCGTCCCAATTGCCCTGCCAAGCCTCGAGGAGAATCCCGAGTTGTCCCTCGGAACTAGGCAGGAGTCTTGACGTCGCTGAACCAACACGTGTGTGGAAGGGCCATCCCCGTCGTAACTCGAGAATATACCCCAGGTTCCCGCCGCAACTCGAGAAAAACCATGAGACTTCCCCCTCGCCGCGAGATGAGGCCCGATTCCCCTGCACTGCGTGCAGAGCAATTCCGTGTTGCACATCACACATGAAAGGAGCCTTGATTTCCTTGATGGCACTCCAGAAAAACCCCAAGAACACTGTTTCAAGGCTAGAGGGATCCTGAGGTCACTGTAGCCACACGAAAGAGCTCCGAGGACCAAAAATCAACTCGAGATCAGAGGTTAGTCCCTGACTTCGACTCCAGAAGTATATCACCTTACCAGAAGCACCTCAAGAGGAGGCTTCTCTCAGCTCTAGGTATGTGAGAGGGACCCTGATTTGCGGCCTCAAGTGGAATGGAAACTGCGATGCCCTGACTCGAAATAAGGCCGGATATCCCTGCAGTGACTTGAATGCAGGCTCGTCTTGCATCTCCCAAGACGAAAGGATGTCTGACTCCCCTGTGGAGACCACAGAAAAAGAACTAGTTCCCCACCTCATGGCGACCGGAGGCCTCACATTCTTTGAAAACTCCAGAGGTTCGCGGAGATCAGTGCCTCCAAAGGAGACGATGCCTGACTCCTCGTGAAACTTGATAGGAGTCCCAGGATTCCTGTGGCACGGGGAAAGGGAACCTTGGTCTCCCGCCTCACCTGGAGAGGCGTCCCAATTGCCCTGCCAAGCCTCGAGGAGAATCCCGAGTTGTCCCTCGCAACTAGGCAGGAGTCCTGACGTCGCTGAACAAACACGTGTGTGGAAGGGACAAACCCTCGTAACTCGAGAATATTACCCAGGTTCCCGCCGCAACTCGAGAAAAACCATGAGACTTCCCCCTCGCCGCGAGATGAGGCCCGATTCCCCTGCACTGCGTGCAGAGCAATTCCGTGTTGCACATCACACATGAAGGAGCCTTGATTTCCTTGATGGCACTCCAGAGAAACCCCAGAAACACTGTTTCAAGGCTAGAGGGATCCTGAGGTCACTGTAGCAACACGAAAGAGCTCCGTGGACGAAAAATCAACTCGAGATGAGAGGTTAGTCCCTGGATTCGACTCCAGAGGAATACCACCTTACCACAAGCACCTCAAGAGGAGGCTTCTCTCAGCTCTAGGTATGTGAGAGGGACCCTGATTTTGCGGCCTCAAGTGGAATGGAAACCGCGATGCCCTGACTCGAAATAAGGCCGAATATCCCTGCAGTGACTTGAATGCAGGCTCGTCTTGCATCTCCAAAGACGAAAGGATGTCTGAATCCCCTGTGGAGAACACAGAGAAAGACCTAGTTCCCCACCTCATCGCGACCGGAGGCCTCACATCCTTTGAAAACTCCAGAGGTACGCGGAGATCAGTGCCTCCAAAGGAGACGATGCCTGACTCTTCGTGAAACTTGATAGGAGTCCCAGGATTCCTGTGGCACGTGGAAAGGGACCCTTGGTCTCCCGCCTCAGCTGGAGAGGCGTCCCTATTGCCTTGCCAAGCCTCAAGGAGAATCCCGAGTTGTCCCTCGCAACTAGGCAGGAGTCCTGACGTCGCTGAACAAACACGTGGGTGGAAGGGCCATCCCCGTCGTAACTCGAGAATATACCCCAGGTTCCCGTCGCAACTCGAGAAAAACCATGAGACTTCCCCCTCGCCGCGAGATGAGGCCCGATTCATCTGCACTGCGTGCAGAGCAATTCCGTGTTGCACATCACACATGAAAGGAGACTTGATTTCCTTGATGGCACTCCAGAGAAACCCCAAGAACACTGTTTCAAGGCTACAGGGATCCTGAGGTCTCTGTAGCAACATGAAAGAGCTCCGTGGAACAAAAATCAACTCGAGATGAGAGGTTAGTCCCTGGCTTCGACTCCAGAGGAATACCACCTTACCACAAGCACCTCAAGAGGAGGCTTCTCTCAGCTGTAGCTATGTGAGAGGGACGCTGAGTTTGCGGCCTCAAGTGGAATGGACACCGCGATGCCCTGACTCGAAATAAGGCCGGATATCCCTGCAGTGACTTGAATGCAGGCTTGTCTTGCATCTCCCAAGATGAAAGGATGTCTGAATCCCCTGTGGAGACCACAGAGAAAGAACTAGTTCCCCACTTCATCGCGACCGGAGGCCTCATATCCTTTGAAAACTCCAGAGGTACGCGGAGATCAGTGCCTCCAAAGGAGACGATGCCTGACTCCTCGTGAAACTTGATAGGATTCCCAGGATTCCTGTGGCACGTGGAAAGGGACCCTTGGTCTCCTGCCTCAGCTGGAGAGGCGTCCCAATTGGCCTGCCAAGCCACGAGGAGAATCCCGAGTTGTCCCTCGCAACTAGGCAGGAGTCCTGTTGTCGCTGAACAAACACGTGGGTGGAAGGGCCATCCCCGTCGTAACTCGAGAATATACCCCAGGTTCCCGCCGCAACTCGAGAAAAACCATGAGACTTCCCCCTCGCCGTGAGATGAGGCTCGATTCCCCTGCACTGCGTGCAGAGCAATTCCCTGTTGCACATCACACATGAAAGGAGCCTTGATTTCCTTGATGGCACTCCAGAGAAACCCGAAGAACACTGTTTCAAGGCTAGAGGTATCCTGAGGTCACTGTAGAAACAAGAAAGAGCTCCGTGGACCAAAAATCAACTCGAGATGAGAAGTTAGTCCCTGGCTTCGACTCCAGAGGAATACCACCTTACCACAAGCCCCTCAAGAGGAGGCTTCTCTCAGCTCTAGATATGTGAGAGTTACCCTGATTTTGCGGCCTCAAGTGGAATGGACACCGCGATGCCCTGACTCGAAATAAGGCCGGATATCCCTGCAGTGACTTAAATGCAGGCTCGTTTTGCATCTCCCAAGACGAAAGGATGTCTGAATCCCCTGTGGAGACCACAGAGAAAGACATAGTTCCCCACTTCATCGCGACCGGAGGGCTCACATCCTTTGAAAACTTCAGAGGTACACGGAGATCAGTGCCTCCAAAGGAGACGATGCTTGACTCCTCGTGAAACTTGATAGGAGTCCCAAGATTCCTGTGGCACGTGGAAAGGGACCCTTGGTCTACCGCCTCAGCTGGAGAGGCGTCCCACTTGCCCTGCCAAGCCTCGAGGAGAATCCCGAGTTGTCCCTCGCAACTAGGCAGGAGTCCTGACGTCGCTGAACAAACACGTGGGTGGAAGGGCCATCCCCGTCGTAACTCGAGAATATACCCCAGGTTCCCGCCGCAACTCGAGAAAAACCATGAGACTACCCCCTCGCCGCGAGATGAGGCCCGATTCCCCTGCACTGCGTGCAGAGCAATTCCGTGTTGCACATCACACATGAAAGGAGCCTTGATTTCCTTGATGGCACTCCAGAGAAACCCCAAGAACACTGTTTCAAGGCTAGAGGGATCCTGAGGTCACTGTAGCAACAAGAAAGAGCTCCGTGGACTAAAAATCAACTCGAGATGAGAGGTTAGTCCCTGGCTTCGACTCCAGAGGAATACCACCTTACCACAAGCACCTCAAGAGGAGGCTTCTCTCAGCTCTAGATATGTGAGAGGGACCCTGATTTTGCGGCCTCAAGTGGAATGGACACCGCGATGCCCTGACTCGAAATAAGGCCGGATATCCCTGCAGTGACTTGAATGCAGGCTCGTCTTGCATTTCCCAAACGAAAGGATATCTGAAACCCCTGTGGAGACCACAGAGAAAGACCTAGTTCCCCACCTCATCGCGACCGGAGGCCTCACATTCTTTGAAAACTCCAGAGGTACGCGGAGATCAGTGCCTCCAAAGGAGACGATGCCTGACTCCTCGTGAAACTTGATAGGAGTCCCAGGATTCCTGTGGCACGTGGAAAGGGACCCTTGGTCTCCCGTCTCAGCTGGAGAGGCATCCCAATTGCCCTGCCAAGCCTCGAGGAGAATCCCGAGTTGTCCCTCGCAACTAGGCAGGAGTCCTGACGTCGCTGAACAAACACGTGGATGGAAGGGCCATCCCCGTCGTAACTCGAGAATATACCCCAGGTTCACACAGCAACTCGAGAAAAACCATGAGACTTCCCCCTCGCCGAAAAATGAGGCCCGATACCGTGCACTGCGTTCAGAGCAATTCCCTGTTGCACATCACACATGAAAGGAGCCTTGATTTCCTTGATGGCACTCCAGAGAAACCCCAACAACACTGTTTCAAGGCTAGAGGGATCCTGAGGTCACTGTAGCAACACGAAAGAGCTCCGTGGAACAAGAATCAACTCGAGATGAGAGGTTAGTCCCTGGCTTCGACTCCAGAGGAATACCACCTTACCAGAAGCACCTCAAGAGGAGGCTTGTCTCAGCTCTAGGTATGTGAGAGGGACCCTGATTTGCAGCCTCAAGAGGAATGGACACCGCGATGCCCTGACTCGAAATAAGGCCGAATATCCCTGCAGTGACTTGAATGCAGGCTCGTCTTGCATCTCCCAAGACGAAAGAATGTCTGAATCCCCTGTGGAGACCACAGAAAAAGAACTAGTTCCCCACTTCTTCGCGACCGGAGGCCTCACATCCTTTGAAAACTCCAGAGGTACGCGGAAATCAGTGCCTCCAAAGGAGACGATGCCTGACTCCTGGTGAAACTTGATAGGAGTCCCAGGATTCCTGTGGCACGTGGAAAGGGACCCTTGGTCTCCCGCCTCAGCTGGAGAGGCGTCCCAATTGCCCTGCCAAGCCTCGAGAAGAATCCCGAGTTGTCCCTCGCAACTAGGCAGGAGTCCTGCCGTCGCTGAACAAACACGTGTGTGGAAGGGCCATCCCCGTCGTAACTCGAGAATATACCCCAGGTTCCCGCCGCAACTCGAGAAAAACCATAAGACTTCCCCCTCGCCGCGAGATGAGGCCCGATTCCCCTGCACTGCGTGCAGAGCAATTCCGTGTTGCACATCACACATGAAAGGAGCCTTGATTTCCTTGATGGCACTCCAGAGCAACCCCAAGAACACTGTTTCAAGGCTAGAGGGATCCTGCGGTCACTGTAGCAACACGAAAGAGCTCCGTGGACCAAAAATCAACTCGAGATGAGAGGTTAGTCCCTGGCTTCGACTCCAGAGCAATACCACCTTACCACAAGCACCTCAAGAGGAGGCTTCTCTCAGCTCTAGGTATGTGAGAGAGACCCTGAGTTTGCGGCCTCAAGTGGAATGGACACCGCGATGCCCTGACTCGAAATAAGGCCGGATATCCCTGCAGTGACTTGAATGCAGGCTCGTCTTGCATCTCCCAAGACGAAAGGATGTCTGAATCCCCTGTGGAGACCACAGAGAAAGACCTAGTTCCCCACCTCATCGCGACCGGAGGCCTCACATCCTTTGAAAATTCCAGAGGTATTCGGATATCAGTGCCTCCAAAGGAGACGATGCCTGACTCCTCGTGAAACTTGATAGGAGTCCCAGGATTCCTGTGCACGTGGAAAGGGACACTTGGTCTCCCGCCTCAGCTGGAGAGGCGTCCCAATTGCCCTGCCAAGCCTCGAGGAGAATCCCGAGTTGTCCCTCGCAACTAGGCAGGAGTCCTGCCGTCGCTGAACAAACACGTTGTTGGAAGGGCCATCCCAGTCGTAACTCGAGAATATACCCCAGGTTCCCGCCGCAACTCGAGAAAAACCATGAGACTTTCCCCTCGCCGCGAGATGAGGCCCGATTCCCCTGCACTGCGTGCAGAGCAATTCCGTGTTGCACATCACACATGAAAGGAGCCTTGATATCCTTGATGGCACTCCAGAGAAACCCCAAGAACACTGTTTCAAGGCTAGTGGGATCCTGAGGTCACTCTAGCAACACGAAAGAGCTCCGTGGACCAACAATCAACTCGAGATGAGAGGTTAGTCCCTGGCTTCGACTCCAGAGGAATACCACCTTACCACAAGCACCTCAAGAGGAGGGTTCTCTCAGCTCTAGATATGTGAGAGGGACCCTGAGTTTGCGGCCTCAAGTGGAATGGAGACCGCGATGCCCTGACTCGAAATAAGGCCGGATATCCCTGCAGTGACTTGAATGCAGGCTCGTCTTGCATCTCCCAAGACGAAAGGATGTCTGAATCCCCTGTGGAGACCACAGAGAAAGACCAAGTTCCCCACATCATCGCAACCGGAGGCCTCACATCCTTTGAAAATTCCAGAGGTACGCAGAGATCAGTGCCTCCAAAGGAGACAATGCCTGACTCCTCGTGAAACTTGACATTAGTCCTAGGATTCCTGTGGCACGTGGAAAGGGACTCTTGGTCTCTCGCCTCAGCTGGAGAGGCGTCCCAATTGCCCTGCCAAGCCTCGAGGAGAATCCCGAGTTGTCCCTCGCAACTAGGCTGGAGTCCTTCCATCGCTGAACAAACACGTGTGTGGGAGGGCCATCCCCGTCGTAACTCGAGAATATACCCCAGGTTCCCGCCGCAACTCGAGAAAAACCATAAGACTTCCCCCTCGCCGTGAGATGAGGCCCGATTCCCCTACACTGCATGCAGAGCAATTCCGTGTTGCACATCACACATGAAAGGAGCCTTGATTTCCTTGATGGCACTCCAGAGAAAGCCCAAGAACACTGTTTCAAGGCTAGAGGGATTCTGAGGTCACTGTAGCAACACGAAAGAGCTCCGTGGACCAAAAATCAACTCAAGATGAGAGGTTAGTCCCTGGCTTCGACTCCAGAGGAATACCACCTTACCACAAGCACCTCAAGAGGAGGCTTCTCTCAGCTCTAGCTATGTGAGAGGGACCCTGAGTTTGCGGCCTCAAGTGGAATGGACACCGCGATGCCCTGACTCGAAATAAGGCCGGATATCCCTGCAGTGACTTAAATGCAGGCTCGTTTTGCATCTCCCAAGACGAAAGGATGTCTGAATCCCCTGTGGAGACCACAGAGAAAGACATAGTTCCCCACTTCATCGCGACCGGAGGCCTCACATCCTTTGAAAACTCCAGAGGTACACGGAGATCAGTGCCTCCAAAGGAGACGATGCCTGACTCCTCGTGAAACTTGATAGGAGTCCCAGGATTCCTGTGGCACGTGGAAAGGGACCCTTGGTCTACCGCCTCAGCTGGAGAGGCGTCCCAATTGCCCTGCCAAGCCTCGAGGAGAATCCCGAGTTGTCCCTCGCAACTAGGCAGGAGTCCTGACGTCGCTGAACAAACACGTGGGTGGAAGGGCCATCCCCGTCGTAACTCGAGAATATACCCCAGGTTCCCGCCGCAACTCGAGAAAAACCATGAGACTACACCCTCGCCGCGAGATGAGGTCCGATTCCCCTGCACTGCGTGCAGAGCAATTCCGTGTTGCACATCACACATGAAAGGAGCCTTGATTTCCTTGATGGCACTCCAGAGAAACCCCAAGAACACTGTTTCAAGGCTAGAGGGATCCTGAGGTCACTGTAGCAACACGAAAGAGCTCCGTGGACCAAAAATCAACTCGAGATGAGCGGTTAGTCCCTGGCTTCGACTCCAGAGGAATACCACCTTACCACAAGCACCTCAAGAGGAGGCTTCTCTCAGCTCTAGCTATGTGAGAGGGACCCTGAGTTTGCGGCCTCAAGTGGAATGGACACCGCGATGCCCTGACTCGAAATACGGCCGGATATCCCTGCAGTGACTTGAATGCAGGCTCGTCTTGCATCTCCCAAGATGAAAGGATGTCTGAATCCCCTGTGGAGACCACAGAGAAAGACCTAGATCCCCACCTCATGGCGACTGGAGTCCTCACATCCTTTGAAAACTCCAGAGGTACGCGGAGATCAGTGCCTCCAAAGGAGACGATGCCTGACTCCTCGTGAAACTTGATAGGAGTCCCAGGATTCCTGTGCACGTGGAAAGGGACACTTGGTCTCCCGCCTCAGCTGGAGAGGCGTCCCAATTGCCCTGCCAAGCCTCGAGGAGAATCCCGAGTTGTCCCTCGCAACTAGGCAGGAGTCCTGCCGTCGCTGAACAAACACGTGGTTGGAAGGGCCATCCCAGTCGTAACTCGAGAATATACCCCAGGTTCCCGCCGCAACTCGAGAAAAACCATGAGACTTTCCCCTCGCCGGGAGATGAGGCCCGATTCCCCTGCTCTGCGTGCAGAGCAATTCCGTGTTGCACATCACACATGAAAGGAGCCTTGATTTCCTTGATGGCACTCCAGAGAAACCCCAAGAACACTGTTTCAAGGCTAGCGGGATCCTGAGGTCACTGTAGCAACACGAAAGAGCTCCGTGGACCAACAATCAACTCGAGATGAGAGGTTAGTCCCTGGCTTCGACTCCAGAGGAATACCACCTTACCACAAGCACCTCAAGAGGAGGCTTCTCTCAGCTCTAGATATGTGAGAGGGACCCTGAGTTTGCGGCCTCAAGTGGAATGGAGACCGCGATGCCCTGACTAGAAATAAGGCCGGATATCCCTGCAGTGACTTGAATGCAGGCTCGTCTTGCATCTCCCAAGACGAAAGGATGTCTGAATCCCCTGTGGAGACCACAGAGAAAGACCTAGTTCCCCACATCATCGCAACCGGAGGCCTCACATCCTTTGAAAATTCCAGAGGTACGCAGAGATCAGTGCCTCCAAAGGAGACGATGCCTGACTCCTCGTGAAACTTGACATTAGTCCTAGGATTCCTGTGGCACGTGGAAAGGGACCCTTGGTCTCTCGCCTCAGCTGGAGAGGCGTCCCAATTGCCCTGCCAAGCCTCGAGGAGAATCCCGAGTTGTCCCTCGCAACTAGGCAGGAGTCCTTCCATCGCTGAACAAACACGTGTGTGGGAGGGCCATCCCCGTCGTAACTCGAGAATATACCCCAGGTTCCCGCCGCAACTCGAGAAAAACCATGAGACTTCCCCCTCGCCGTGAGATGAGGCCCGATTTCCCTACACTGCATGCAGAGCAATTCCATGTTGCACATCACACATGAAAGGAGCCTTGATTTCCTTAATGGCACTCCAGAGAAAGCCCAAGAACACTGTTTCAAGGCTAGAGGGATTCTGAGGTCACTGTAGCAACACGAAAGAGCTCCGTGGACCAAAAATCAACTCAAGATGAGAGGTTAGTCCCTGGCTTCGACTCCAGAGGAATACCACCTTACCACAAGCACCTCAAGAGGAGGCTTCTCTCAGCTCTAGCTATGTGAGAGGGACCCTGAGTTTGCGGCCTCAAGTGGAATGGACACCGCGATGCCCTGACTCGAAATAAGGCCGGATATCCCTGCAGTGACTTAAATGCAGGCTCGTTTTGCATCTCCCAAGACGAAAGGATGTCTGAATCCCCTGTGGAGACCACAGAGAAAGACATAGTTCCCCACTTCATCGCGACCGGAGGGCTCACATCCTTTGAAAACTCCAGAGGTACGCGGAGATCAGTGCCTCCAAAGGAGACGATGCCTGACTCCTCGTGAAACTTGATAGGAGTCCCAAGATTCCTGTGGCACGTGGAAAGGGACCCTTGGTCTACCGCCTCAGCTGGAGAGGCGTCCCAATTGCCCTGCCAAGCCTCGAGGAGAATCCCGAGTTGTCCCTCGCAACTAGGCAGGAGTCCTGACGTCGCTGAACAAACACGTGGGTGGAAGGGCCATCCCCGTCGTAACTCGAGAATATACCCCAGGTTCCCGCCGCAACTCGAGAAAAACCATGAGACTACACCCTCGCCGCGAGATGAGGTCCGATTCCCCTGCACTGTGTACAGAGCAATTCCGTGTTGCACATCACACATGAAAGGAGCCTTGATTTCCTTGATGGCACTCCAGAGAAACCCCAAGAACACTGTTTCAAGGCTAGAGGGATCCTGAGGTCACTGTAGCAACAAGAAAGAGCTCCGTGGACTAAAAATCAACTCGAGATGAGAGGTTAGTCCCTGGCTTCGACTCCAGAGGAATACCACCTTACCACAAGCACCTCAAGAGGAGGCTTCTCTCAGCTCTAGATATGTGAGAGGGACCCTGAGTTTGCGGCCTCAAGTGGAATGGACACCGCGATGCCCTGACTCGAAATAAGGCCGGATATTCCTGCAGTGACCTGAATGCAGGCTCGTCTTGCATCTCCCAAACGAAAGGATATCTGAAACCCCTGTGGAGACCACAGAGAAAGACCTAGTTCCCCACCTCATCGCGACCGGAGGCCTCACATCCTTTGAAAACTCCAGAGGTACGCGGAGATCAGTGCCTCCAAAGGAGACGATGCCTGACTCCTCGTGAAACTTGATAGGAGTCCCAGGATTCCTGTGGCACGTGGAAAGGGACCCTTGGTCTCCCGCCTCAGCTGGAGAGGCGTCCCAATTGCCCTGCCAAGCCTTGAGGAGAATCCCGAGTTGTCCCTCACAACTAGGCTGGAGTCGTGACGTCGCTGAAGAAACACGTGTGTGGAAGGGCCATCCCCGTCGTAACTCGAGAATATACCCCAAGTTCCCGCCGCAACTCGAGAAAAACCATGAGACTTCCCCCTCGCCGCGAGATGAGGCCCTATTCCCCTGCACTACATGCAGAGCAATTCCGTGTTGCACATCACAGATGAAAGGAGCCTTGATTTCCTTGATGGCACTCCAGAGAAAACTCAAGAACACTGTTTCAAGGCTAGAGGGATCCTGAGGTCACTGTAGCAACACGAAAGAGCTCCGTGGACCAAAAATCAACTCGAGATGAGAGGTTAGTCCCTGGCTTCGACTCCAGAGGAATACCACCTTACCACAAGCACCTCAAGAGGAGGCTTCTCTCAGCTCTAGGTATGTGAGAGGGACCCTGAGTTTGTGGCCTCAAGTGGAATGGACACCGCGATGCCGTGACTCGAAATAAGGCCGGATATCCCTGCAGTGACTTGAATGCAGGCTCGTCTTGCATCTCCCAAGACGAAAGGATGTCTGAATCCCCTGTGGAGACCACAGAGAAAGACCTAGTTCCCCACCTCATCGCCACCGGAGGCCTCACATCCTTTGAAAACTCCAGAGGTACGCGGAGATCAGTGCCTCCAAAGGAGACCATGCCTGACTCCTCGTGAAACTTGATAGGAGTCCCAGGATTCCTGTGGCACGGGGAAAGGGACCCTTGGTCTCCCGCCTCAGCTGGAGAGGCGTCCCAATTGCCCTGCCAAGCCTCGAGGAGAATCCCGAGTTGTCCCTCGCAACTAGGCAGGAGTCCTGACGTCGCTGAACAAACACGTGTGTGGAAGGGCCATCCCCGTCGTAACTCGAGAATATACCCCAGGTTCCCGCCGCAACTCGAGAAAAACCATGAGACTTTCCCCTCGCCGCGAGATGAGGCCCGATTCCCCTGCACTGCGTGCAGAGCAATTCCGTGTTGCACATCACACATGAAAGGAGCCTTGATTTCCTTGATGGCACTCCAGTGAAACCCCAAGAACACTGTTTCAAGGCTAGAGGGATCCTGAGGTCACTGTAGCAACACGAAAGAGCTCCGTGGACCAAAAATCAACTCGAGATGAGAGGTTAGTCCCTGGCTTCGACTCCAGAGGAATACCACCTTACCACAAGCACCTCAAGAGGAGGCTTCTCTCAGCTCTAGCTATGTGAGAGGGACCCTGAGTTTGCGGCCTCAAGTGGAATGGACACCGCGATGCCCTGACTCGAAATACGGCCGGATATCCCTGCAGTGACTTGAATGCAGGCTCGTCTTGCATCTCCCAAGATGAAAGGATGTCTGAATCCCCTGTGGAGACCACAGAGAAAGACCTAGATCCCCACCTCATGGCGACTGGAGTCCTCACATCCTTTGAAAACTCCAGAGGTACGCGGAGATCAGTGCCTCCAAAGGAGACGATGCCTGACTCCTCGTGAAACTTGATAGGAGTCCCAGGATTCCTGTGCACGTGGAAAGGGACACTTGGTCTCCCGCCTCAGCTGGAGAGGCGTCCCAATTGCCCTGCCAAGCCTCGAGGAGAATCCCGAGTTGTCCCTCGCAACGAGGCAGGAGTCCTGCCGTCGCTGAACAAACACGTGGTTGGAAGGGCCATCCCAGTCGTAACTCGAGAATATACCCCAGGTTCCCGCCGCAACTCGATAAAAACCATGAGACTTTCCCCTCGCCGCGAGATGAGGCCCGATTCCCCTGCACTGCGTACAGAGCAATTCCGTGTTGCACATCACACATGAAAGGAGCCTTGATTTCCTTGATGGCACTCCAGAGAAACCCCAAGAACACTGTTTCAAGGCTAGCGGGATCCTGAGGTCACTGTAGCAACACGAAAGAGCTCCGTGGACCAACAATCAACTCGAGATGAGAGGTTAGTCCCTGGCTTCGACTCCAGAGGAATACCACCTTACCACAAGCACCTCAAGAGGAGGCTTCTCTCAGCTCTAGATATGTGAGAGGGACCCTGAGTTTGCGGCCTCAAGTGGAATGGAGACCGCGATGCCCTGACTCGAAATAAGGCCGGATATCCCTGCAGTGACTTGAATGCAGGCTCGTCTTGCATCTCCCAAGACGAAAGGATGTCTGAATCCCCTGTGGAGACCACAGAGAAAGACCTAGTTCCCCACATCATCGCAACCGGAGGCCTCACATCCTTTGAAAATTCCAGAGGTACGCAGAGATCAGTGCCTCCAAAGGAGACGATGCCTGACTCCTCGTGAAACTTGACATTAGTCCTAGGATTCCTGTGGCACGTGGAAAGGGACCCTTGGTCTCTCGCCTCAGCTGGAGAGGCGTCCCAATTGCCCTGCCAAGCCTCGAGGAGAATCCCGAGTTGTCCCTCGCAACTAGGCAGGAGTCCTTCCATCGCTGAACAAACACGTGTGTGGAAGGGCCATCCCCGTCGTAACTCGAGAATATACCCCAGGTTCCCGCCGCAACTCGAGAAAAACCATGAGACTTCCCCCTCGCCGTGAGATGAGGCCCGATTCCCCTACACTGCATGCAGAGCAATTCCGTGTTGCACATCACACATGAAAGGAGCCTTGATTTCCTTGATGGCACTCCAGAGAAACCCCAAGAACACTGTTTCAAGGCTAGAGGGATTCTGAGGTCACTGTAGCAACACGAAAGAGCTCCGTGGACCAAAAATCAACTCAAGATGAGAGGTTAGTCCCTGGCTTCGACTCCAGAGGAATACCACCTTACCACAAGCACCTCAAGAGGAGGCTTCTCTCAGCTCTAGCTATGTGAGAGGGACCCTGAGTTTGCGGCCTCAAGTGGAATGGACACCGCGATGCCCTGACTCGAAATAAGGCCGGATATCCCTGCAGTGACTTAAATGCAGGCTCGTTTTGCATCTCCCAAGACGAAAGGATGTCTGAATCCCCTGTGGAGACCACAGAGAAAGACATAGTTCCCCACTTCATCGCGACCGGAGGGCTCACATCCTTTGAAAACTCCAGAGGTACGCGGAGATCAGTGCCTCCAAAGGAGACGATGCCTGACTCCTCGTGAAACTTGATAGGAGTCCCAGGATTCCTGTGGCACGTGGAAAGGGACCCTTGGTCTACCGCCTCAGCTGGAGAGGCGTCCCAATTGCCCTGCCAAGCCTCGAGGAGAATCCCGAGTTGTCCCTCGCAACTAGGCAGGAGTCCTGACGTCGCTGAACAAACACGTGGGTGGAAGGGCCATCCCCGTCGTAACTCGAGAATATACCCCAGGTTCCCGCCGCAACTCGAGAAAAACCATGAGACTACACCCTCGCCGTGAGATGAGGTCTGATTCCCCTGCACTGCGTGCAGAGCAATTCCGTGTTGCACATCACACATGAAAGGAGCCTTGATTTCCTTGATGGCACTCCAGAGAAACCCCAAGAACACTGTTTCAAGGCTAGAGGGATCCTGAGGTCACTGTAGCAACAAGAAAGAGCTCCGTGGACTAAAAATCAACTCGAGATGAGAGGTTAGTCCCTGGCTTCGACTCCAGAGGAATACCACCTTACCACAAGCACCTCAAGAGGAGGCTTCTCTCAGCTCTAGATATGTGAGAGGGACCCTGAGTTTGCGGCCTCAAGTGGAATGGACACCGCGATGCCCTGACTCGAAATAAGGCCGGATATCCCTGCAGTGACCTGAATGCAGGCTTGTCTTGCATCTCCCAAACGAAAGGATATCTGAAACCCCTGTGGAGACCACAGAGAAAGACCTAGTTCCCCACCTCATCGCGACCGGAGGCCTCACATCCTTTGAAAACTCCAGAGGTACGCGGAGATCAGTGCCTCCAAAGGAGACGATGCCTGACTCCTAGGGAAACTTGATAGGAGTCCCAGGATTCCTGTGGCACTTGGAAAGGGACCCTCGGTCTCCCGCCTCAGCTGGAGAGGCGTCCCAATTGCCCTGCCAAGCCTCGAGGAGAATCCCGAGTTGTCCCTCGCAACTAGGCTGGAGTCCTGCCATCGCTGAACAAACACGTGTGTGGAAGGGCCATCCCCGTCGTAACTCGAGAATATACCCCAGGTTCCCGCCGCAAATCGAGAAAAACCATGAGACTTCCCCCTCGCCGCGAGATGAGGCCCGATTCCCCTACACTGCGTGCAGAGCAATTCCGTGTTGCACATCACACATGAAAGGAGCCTTGATTTCCTTGATGGCACTCCAGAGAAACCCCAAGAACACTTTTTCAAGGCTAGAGGGATCCTGAGGTCACTGTAGCAACACGAAAGAGCTCCGTGGACCAAAAATCAACTCGAGATGAGAGGTTAGTCCCTGGCTTCGACTCCAGAGGAATACCACCTTACCACAAGCACCTCAAGAGGAGGCTTCTCTCAGCTCTAGTTATGTGAGAGGGACCCTGAGTTTGCGGCCTCAAGTGGAATGGACACCGCGATGCCCTGACTCGAAATAAGACCGGATAACCCTGCAGTGACTTAAATGCAGGCTCGTTTTGCATCTCCCAAGACGAAAGGATGTCTGAATCCCCTGTGGAGACCACAGAGAAAGACATAGCTCCCCATTTCATCGCGACCGGAGGGGTCACATCCTTTGAAAACTCCAGAGGTACGCGGAGATCAGTGCCTCCAAAGGAGACGCTGCCTGACTCCTCGTGAAACTTAATAGTAGTCCCAAGATTCCTGTGGCACGTGGAAAGGGACACTTGGTCTCCCCCCTCAGCTGGAGAGGCGTCCCAATTGCCCTGCCAAGCCTCGAGGAGAATCCCGAGTTTTCCCTCGCAACTAGGCAGGAGTCCTGACGTCGCTGAACAAGCACGTGTGTGTAAGGGCCATCCCCGTCGTAACTCGAGAATATACCCCAGGTTCCCGCCGCAACTCGAGAAAAGCCATGAGACTTCCCCCTCGCCGCAAAATGAGGCCCTATTCCCCTGCACTGCCTGCAGAGCAATTCCGTGTTGCACATCACACATGAAAGGAGCCTTGATTTCCTTGATGGCACTCCAGAGAAACCCCAAGAACACTGTTTCAAGGCTAGAGGGATCCTGAGGTCACTGAAGCCACACGAAAGAGCTCTGTGGACCAAAAATCAACTCGAGATGAGAGGTTAGTCCCTGGCTTCGACTCCAGAGGAATACCACCTTACCACAAGCACCTCAAGAGGAGGCTTCTCTCAGCTCTAGGTATGTGGAGGGACCCTGAGTTTGCGGCCTCAAGTGGAATGGACACCGCGATGCCCTGACTCGATTTAAGGCCGGATTTCCCTGCAGTGACTTGAATGCAGGCTCGTCTTGCATCTCCCAAGATGAAAGGATGACTGAATCCCCTGTGGAGACCACAGAGAAAGACCTAGTTCCCCACCTCATCGCGACCGGAGGCCTCACATCCTTTGAAAACTCCAGAGGTACGCGAAGATCAGTGCCTCCAAAGGAGACGATGCCTGACTCCTCGTGAAACTTGATAGGATTCCCAGGATTCCTGTGGCACGTGGAAAGGGACCCTTGGTCTCCCGCTTCAGCTGGAGAGGCGTCCCAATTGCCCTGCCAACCCTCGAGGAGAATCCCGAGTTTTCCCTCGCAACTAGGCAGGAGTCTTGACGTCGCTGAACAAACACGTGGGTGGAAGGGCCATCCCCGTCGTAACTCGAGAATATACCCCAGGTTCCCGCCGCAACTCGAGAAAAAGCATGAGACTTCCCCCTCGCCGCGAGATGAGGCCCGATTCCCCTTCACTGCGTGCAGAGCAATTCCGTGTTGCACATCACACATGAAAGTAGCCTTGATTTCCTTGATGGCACTCCAGGAAAAACCCCAAGAACACTGTTTCAAGGCTAGAGGGATCCTGAGGTAACTCTAGCCACACGAAAGAGCTCCGTGGACCAAAAATCAACTCGAGATGAGAGGTTAGTCCCTGGCTTCGACTCCAGAAGAATATCACCTTACCAGAAGCACCTCAAGAGGAGGCTTCTCTCAGCTCTAGGTATGTGAGAGGGACCCTGATTTGTGGCCTCAAGTGGAATGGACACCGCGATGCCCTGACTCGAAATAAGGCCGGACATCCCTGCAGAGACTTGAATGCAGGCTCGTCTTGCATCTCCCAAGACGAAAGGATGTCTGACTCCCCTGTGGAGACCACAGAGAAAGACCTAGTTTCCAACCTCATGGCGACCGGAGGCCTCACATCCTTTGAAAAGTCCAGAGGTACGCGGAGATCAGTGCCTCCAAAGGAGACGATGCCTGACTCCTCGTGAAACTTGATAGGAGTCCCAGGATTCCTGTGGCACGGGGAAAGGGAACCTTGGTCTCCCGCCTCAGCTGGAGAGGCGTCCCAATTGCCCTGCCAACCCTCGAGGAGAATCCCGAGTTGTCCCTCGCAACTAGGCAGGAGTCCTGACGTGGCTGAACAAACACGTGGGTGGAAGGGCCATCCCCGTCGTAACTCGAGAATATACCCCAGGTTCCCGCCGCAACTCGAGAAAAACCATGAGACTTCCCCCTCACCGCGAGATGAGGCCCGATTCCCATGCACTGCGTGCAGTGCAATTCCGTCTTGCACATCACACATTAAAGGAGCCTTGATTTCCTTGATGGCACTCCAGAAAAACCACAAGAACACTGTTTCAAGGTAGAGGGATCCTGAGGTCACTGTAGCCACACAAAAAAGCTCCGTGGACCAAAAATCAACTCGAGTTGAGAGGTTAGTCCCTGGCTTCGACTCCAGAGGAATACCACCTTACCACAAGCACCTCAAGAGGAGGCTTCTCTCAGCTCTAGATATGTGAGAGGGACCCTGAGTTTGCGGCCTCAAGTGGAATGGACACCGTGATGCCCTGACTCGAAATAAGGCCAAATATCCCTGCAGTGACTTGAATGCAGGCTCGTCTTGCATCTCCCAAGACGAAAGGATGTCTGATTCCCCTGTGGAGACCACAGAGAAAGACCTAGTTCCCCACCTCATCGCGACCGGAGGCCTCACATCCTTTGAAAACTCCAGAGGTACGCGGAGATCAGTGCCTCCAAAGGAGACGATGCCTGACTCCTCGTGAAACTTGATAGGATTCCCAGGATTCCTGTGGCACGTGGAAAGGGAATCTTGGTCACCCGCCTCAGCTGGAGAGGCGTCCCAATTGCCCTGCCAAGCCTCGAGGAGAATCCCGAGTTTTCCCTCGCAACTAGGCAGGAGTCTTGACGTCGCTGAACAAACACGTGTGTGGAAGGGCCATCCCCGTCGTAACTCGAGAATATACCCCAGGTTCCCGCCGCAACTCGAGAAAAAGCATGAGACTTCCCCCTCGCCATGAGATGAGGCCCGATTCCCCTTCACTGCGTGCAGAGCAATTCCGTGTTGCACATCACACATGAAAGTAGCCTTGATTTCCTTGATGGCACTCCAGAAAAACCCCAAGAACACTGTTTCAAGGCTAGAGGGATCCTGAGGTAACTCTAGTCACACGAAAGAGCTCCGTGGACGAAAAATCAACTCGAGATGAGAGGTTAGTCCCTGGCTTCGACTCCAGAGGAATACCACCTTACCACAAGCACCTCAAGAGGAGGCTTCTCTCAGCTCTAGGTATGTGAGAGGGACCCTGATTTGTGGCCTCAATGGAATGGACACCGCGATGCCCTGACTCGAAATAAGGCCGGACATCCCTGCAGAGACTTGAATGCAGGCTCGTCTTGCATCTCCCAAGACGAAAGGATGTCTGACTCCCCTGTGGAGACCACAGAGAAAGACCTAGTTTCCAACCTCATGGCGACCGGAGGCCTCACATCCTTTGAAAACTCCAGAGGTACGCGGAGATCAGTGCCTCCAAAGGAGACGATGCCTGACTCCTCGTGAAACTTGATAGGAGTCCCAGGATTCCTGTGGCACGGGGAAAGGGAACCTTGGTCTCCCGCCTCACCTGGAGAGGCGTCCCAATTGCCCTGCCAACCCTCGAGGAGAATCCCGAGTTGTCCCTCGCAACTAGGCAGGAGTCCTGACGTGGCTGAACAAACACGTGGGTGGAAGGGCCATCCCCGTCGTAACTCGAGAATATACCCCAGGTTCCCGCCGCAACTCGAGAAAAACCATGAGACTTCCCCCTCACCGCGAGATGAGGCCCGATTCCCATGCACTGCGTGCAGTGCAATTCCGTCTTGCACATCACACATTAAAGGAGCCTTGATTTCCTTGATGGCACTCCAGAAAAACCACAAGAACACTGTTTCAAGGCTAGAGGGATCCTGAGGTCACTGTAGCCACACAAAAAAGCTCCGTGGACCAAAAATCAACTCGAGTTGAGAGGTTAGTCCCTGGCTTCGACTCCAGAGGAATACCACCTTACCACAAGCACCTCAAGAGGAGGCTTCTCTCAGCTCTAGATATGTGAGAGGGACCCTGAGTTTGCGGCCTCAAGTGGAATGGACACCGTGATGCCCTGACTCGAAATAAGGCCAAATATCCCTGCAGTGACTTGAATGCAGGCTCGTCTTGCATCTCCCAAGACGAAAGGATGTCTGATTCCCCTGTGGAGACCACAGAGAAAGACCTAGTTCCCCACCTCATCGCGACCGGAGGCCTCACATCCTTTGAAAACTCCAGAGGTACGCGGAGATCAGTGCCTCCAAAGGAGACGATGCCTGACTCCTCGTGAAACTTGATAGGATTCCCAGGATTCCTGTGGCACGTGGAAAGGGAATCTTGGTCACCCGCCTCAGCTGGAGAGGCGTCCCAATTGCCCTGCCAAGCCTCGAGGAGAATCCCGAGTTTTCCCTCGCAACTAGGCAGGAGTCTTGACGTCGCTGAACAAACACGTGTGTGGAAGGGCCATCCCCGTCGTAACTCGAGAATATACCCCAGGTTCCCGCCGCAACTCGAGAAAAAGCATGAGACTTCCCCCTCGCCATGAGATGAGGCCCGATTCCCCTTCACTGCGTGCAGAGCAATTCCGTGTTGCACATCACACATGAAAGTAGCCTTGATTTCCTTGATGGCACTCCAGAAAAACCCCAAGAACACTGTTTCAAGGCTAGAGGGATCCTGAGGTAACTCTAGCCACACGAAAGAGCTCCGTGGACGAAAAATCAACTCGAGATGAGAGGTTAGTCCCTGGCTTCGACTCCAGAGGAATACCACCTTACCACAAGCACCTCAAGAGGAGGCTTCTCTCAGCTCTAGGTATGTGAGAGGGACCCTGATTTGTGGCCTCAATGGAATGGACACCGCGATGCCCTGACTCGAAATAAGGCCGGATATCCCTGCAGAGACTTGAATGCAGGCTCGTCTTGCATCTCCCAAGACGAAAGGATGTCTGACTCCCCTGTGGAGACCACAGAGAAAGACCTAGTTTCCAACCTCATGGCGACCGGAGGCCTCACATCCTTTGAAAACTCCAGAGGTACGCGGAGATCAGTGCCTCCAAAGGAGACGATGCCTGACTCCTCGTGAAACTTGATAGGAGTCCCAGGATTCCTGTGGCACGGGGAAAGGGAACCTTGGTCTCCCGCCTCACCTGGAGAGGCGTCCCAATTGCCCTGCCAACCCTCGAGGAGAATCCCGAGTTGTCCCTCGCAACTAGGCAGGAGTCCTGACGTGGCTGAACAAACACGTGGGTGGAAGGGCCATCCCCGTCGTAACTCGAGAATATACCCCAGGTTCCCGCCGCAACTCGAGAAAAACCATGAGACTTCCCCCTCACCGCGAGATGAGGCCCGATTCCCATGCACTGCGTGCAGTGCAATTCCGTCTTGCACATCACACATTAAAGGAGCCTTGATTTCCTTGATGGCACTCCAGAAAAACCACAAGAACACTGTTTCAAGGTAGAGGGATCCTGAGGTCACTGTAGCCACACAAAAGAGCTCCGTGGACCAAAAATCAACTCGAGTTGAGAGGTTAGTCCCTGGCTTCGACTCCAGAGGAATACCACCTTACCACAAGCACCTCAAGAGGAGGCTTCTCTCAGCTCTAGATATGTGAGAGGGACCCTGAGTTTGCGGCCTCAAGTGGAATGGACACCGTGATGCCCTGACTCGAAATAAGGCCAAATATCCCTGCAGTGACTTGAATGCAGGCTCGTCTTGCATCTCCCAAGACGAAAGGATGTCTGATTCCCCTGTGGAGACCACAGAAAAAGACCTAGTTCCCCACCTCATCGCGACCGGAGGCCTCACATCCTTTGAAAATTCCAGAGGTACGCGGAGATCAGTGCCTCCAAAGCAGACGATGCCTGACTCTTCGTGAAACTTGATAGGAGTCCCAGGATTCCTGTGGCACGTGGAAAGGGACCCTTGGTCTACCGCCTCAGCTGGAGAGGCGTCCCAATTGCCCTGCCAAGCCTCGAGGAGAATCCCGAGTTGTCCCTCGCAACTAGGCAGGAGTCCTGACGTCGCTGAACAAACACGTGGGTGGAAGGGCCATCCCCGTCGTAACTCGAGAATATACCCCAGGTTCCCGCCGCAACTCGAGAAAAACCATGAGACTTCCCCCTCGCCGCGAGATGAGGCCCGATTCCCCTACACTGCATGCAGAGCAATTCCGTGTTGCACATAACACATGAAAGTAGCCTTGATTTCCTTGATGGCACTCCAGAGAAACCCCAAGAACACTGTTTCAAGGCTAGAGGGATCCTGAGGTCACTGCAGCAACACGAAAGAGCTCCGTGGACCAAAAATCAACTCGAGATGAGAGGTTAGTCCCTGGCTTCGACTCCAGAGGAATACCACCTTACCACAAGCACCTCAAGAGGAGGCTTCTCTCAGCTCTAGATATGTGAGAAGGACCCTGAGTTTGCGGCCTCAAGTGGAATGGACACCGCGATGCCCTGACTCGAAATAAGGCCGGATATCCCTGCAGTGACTTGAATGCAGGCTCGTCTTGCATCTCCCAAACGAAAGGATATCTGAAACCCCTGTGGAGACCACAGAGAAAGACCTAGTTGCCCACCTCATCGCGACCGGAGGCCTCACATCCTTTGAAAACTCCAGAGGTACGCGGAGATCAGTGCCTCCAAAGGAGACGATTCTTGACTCCTCGTTAAACTTGATAGGAGTCCCAGGATTCCTGTGGCTCGTGGAAAGGGACACTTGGTCTCCCGTCTCAGCTGGAGAGGCATCCCAATTGCCCTGCCAAGCCTCGAGGAGAATCGCGAGTTGTCCCTCGCAACTAGGCAGGAGTCCTGACGTCGCTGAACAAACACGTGGGTGGAAGGGCCATCCCCGTCGTAACTCGAGAATATACCCCAGGTTCCCGCCGCAACTCGAGAAAAACCATGAGACTTCACCCTCGCCGAAAAATGAGGCCCGATACCGTGCACTGCGTGCAGAGCAATTCCCTGTTGCACATCACACATGAAAGGAGCCTTGATTCCTTGATGGCACTCCAGAGAAACCCCAAGAACACTGTTTCAAGGCTAGAGGGATCCTGACGTCACTGTAGCAACACGAAAGAGCTCCGTGGACCAAGAATCACCTCGAGATGAGAGGTTAGTCCCTGGCTTCGACTCCAGAGGAATACCAGCTTACCAGAAGCACCTCAAGAGGAGGCTTCTCTCAGCTCTAGGTATGTGAGAGGGACCCTGATTTGCGGTCTCAAGTGGAATGGACACCGCGATGCGCTGACTCGAAATAAGCCGGATATCCCTGCAGTGACTTGAATGCAGGCTCGTCTTGCATCTCTCAAGACGAAAGGATGTCTGACTCCCCTGTGGAGACCACAGAAAAAGAACTAGTTCCCCACCTCATCGCGACCGGAGGCCTCACTTTCTTTGAAAACTCCATAGGTACGCGGTGATCAGTGCCTCCAAAGGAGACGATGCCTGACTCCTCGTGAAACTTGATAGGAGTCCCAGGATTCCTGTGGCACGGGGAAACGGACCCTTGGTCTCCCGCCTCAGCTGGAGAGGCGTCCCAATTAGCCTGCCAAGCCTCGAGGAGAATCCCGAGTTGTCCCTCGCAACTAGGCAGGAGTCCTGCCGTCGCTGAACAAACACGTGTGTTGAAGGGCCATCCCCGTCGTAACTCGAGAATATACCCCAGGTTCCCGCCGCAACTCGAGAAAAACCATGAGACTTCCCCCTCGCCGTGAGATGAGGCCCGATTTACCTGCACTGCGTGCAGAGCAATTCCGTGTTGCACATCACACATGAGAGGACCCTTGATTTCCTTGATGGCACTCCAGAGAAAGCCCAAGAACACTGTTTCAAGGCTAGAGGGATCCTGAGGTCGCTGTAGCAACAAGAAAGAGCTCCGTGGACCAAAAATCAACTCGAGATGAGAGGTTAGTCCCTGGCTTCGACTCCAGAGGAATACCATCTTACCACAAGCACCTCAAGAGGAGGCTTCTCTCAGCTCTAGATATGTGAGAGGGACCCTGAGTTTGCGGCATCAAGTGGAATGGACACCGCGATGCCCTGACTCGAAATAAGGCCGGATATCCCTGCAGTGACTTGAATGCAGGCTCGTCTTGCATCTCCCAAACGAAAGGATATCTGAAACCCCTGTGGAGACCACAGAGAAAGACCTAGTTCCCCACCTCATTGCGACCGGAGGCCTCACATCCTTTGAAAACTCCAGAGGTACGCGGAGATCAGTGCCTCTAAAGGAGACGATGCCTGACTCCTCGTGAAACTTGATAGGAGTCCCAGGATTCCTGTGGCACGGGGAAAGGGAACCTTGGTCTCCCGTCTCAGCTGGAGAGGCATCCCAATTGCCCTGCCAAGCCTCGAGGAGAATCGCGAGTTGTCCCTCGCAACTAGGCAGGAGTCCTGACGTCGCTGAACAAGCATATTTGTGGAAGGGCCATCCCCGTCGTAACTCAAGAATATACCCCAGGTTCCCGCCGCAACTCGAGAAAAACCATGAGACTTCCCCCTCGCCGAAAAATGAGGCCTCATACCGTGCACTGCGTGCAGAGCAATTCCCTGTTGCACATCACACATGAAAGGAGCCTTGATTTCCTTGATGGCACTCCAGAGAAACCCCAAGAACACTGCTTCAAGGCTAGAGGGAAACTGAGGTCACTGTAGCAACACGAAAGAGCTCCGTGGACCAAGAATCAACTCGAGATGAGAGGTTAGTCCCTGGCTTCGACTCCAGAGGAATACCACGTTACCACAAGCACCTCAAGAGGAGGCTTCTCTCAGCTCTAGGTATGTGAGAGGGACCCTGATTTTGTGGCCGTAAGTGGAATGGACACCGCGATGCCCTGACTCGATATAAGGCCGGATATCCCTGCAGGGACTTGAATGCAGGCTCGTCTTGCATCTCCCAAGATGAAAGGATGACTGAATCCCCTGTGGAGACCACAGAGAAAGACCTAGTTCCCCACCTCATCGCGACCAGAGGCCTCACATCCTTTGAAAACTACAGAGGTACACGGAGATCAGTGCCTCCAAAGGAGACGATGGCTGACTCCTCGTGAAACTTGATAGGAGTCCCAGGATTCCTGTGGCACATGGAAAGGGACCCTTGGTCTACCGCCTCAGCTGGAGAGGCGTCCCAATTGCCCTGCCAAGCCTCGAGGAGAATCCCGAGTTGTCCCTCGCAACTAGGCAGGAGTCCTGACGTCGCTGAACAAACACGTGGGTGAAAGGGCCATCCCCGTCGTAAATCGAGAATATACCCCAGGTTCCCGCTGCAACTCGAGAAAAACCATGAGACTTCCCCCTCGCCGCGAGATGAGGCCCGATTTCCCTGCACTGCGTGCAGAGCAATTCCGTGTTGCACATCACACATGAAAGGAGCCTTGATTTCCTTGATGGCACTCCAGAGAAACACCAAGAACACTGTTTCAAGGCTAGAGGGATCCTGAGGTCACTGTAGCAACACGAAAGAGCTCCGTGGACCAAGAATCAACTCGAGGTGAGAGGTTAGTCCCTGGCTTCGACTCCAGAGGAATACCACCTTACCACAAGCACCTCAAGATGAGGCTTCTCTCAGCTCTAAGTATATGAGAGGGACCCTGAGTTTGCGGCCTCAAGTGGAATGGACACCGCGATGCCCTGACTCGAAATAAGGCCGGATATCCCTGCAGTGACTTGAATGCAGGCTCGTCTTGCATCTCCCAAGACGAAAGGATGTCTGAATCCCCTGTGGAGACCACAGAGAAAGACATAGTTCCCCACCTCATCGCGACAGGAGGCCTCATATCCTTTGAAAACTCCAGAGGTACGCGGAGATCAGTGCCTCCAAAGGAGACGATGCCTGACTCCTCGTGAAACTTGATAGGAGTCCCAGGATTACTGTGGCACATGGAAAGGAACCCTTGGTCTCCCGCCTCAGCTGGAGAGGCGTCCCAATTGCCCTGCCAGGCTTCTAGGAGAATCCCGATTTGTCCCTCGCAACTAGGCAAGAGTCCTGACGTGGCTGAACAAACACGTGGGTGGAAGGGCATCCCCGTCGTACCTCGAGAATATACCCCAGGTTCCCGCCGCAACTCGAGAAAAACCATGAGACTTCCCCCTCGCCGCGAGATGAGGCCCGATTCCCCTGCACTGCGTGCAGAGCAATTCCGTGTTGCACATCACACATGAAAGGAGCCTTGATTTCCTTGATGGCACTCCAGAGAAACCCCAAGAACACTGTTTCAAGGCTAGAGGCATCCTGAGGTCACTGTAGCAATACGAAAGAGTTCCGTGGACCAAAAATCAACTCGAGATGAGAGGTTAGGCCCTGGCTTCGACTCCAGAGGAATACCACCTTACCACAAGCACCTCAAGAGGAGGCTTCTCTCACCTTTAGTTATGTGATAGGAACCCTGAGTTTGCGGCCTGAAGTGGAATGGACACTGCGATGCCCTGACTCGAAATAAGGCCAGATATCTCTGCAGTGACTTGAATACCGGCTCGTCTTGCATCTCCAAAGATGAAAGGATGTTTGAATCCCCTGTGGAGACCACAGAGAAAGACCTAGTTCCCCATATCATTGCGACCGGAGGCCTCATATCCTTTGAAAACTCCAGTGGTACGCGGAGATCAGTGCCTCCAAAAGGGACGTTGCCTGACTCCTCGTGAAACTTGATAGGAGTCCCAGGATTCCTGTGGCACGTGGAAAGGGACCCTTGGTCTCCCGCCTCAGCTGGAGAGGCTTCCCAATTGCCCTGCCAAGCCTCAAGGAGAATTCCGAGTTGTCCCTCGCAACTAGGCAGGAGTCCTGACATGGCTGAACAAACACGTGGGTGGAAGGGCCATTCCCGTCGTAACTCAAGAATATACCCCAGGTTCCCGCCGCAACTCGAGAAAAACCATGAGTCTTCCCCCTCGCCGCGAGATGAGGCCCGATTCCCCTGCACTGCGTGCAGAGAAATTCCGTGTTGCACATCACACATGAAAGGAGCTTTGATTTCCTTGATGGCACTCCAGAGAAACCCCAAGAACACTGTTTCAAGGCTAGAGGGATCCTGAGGTCACTGTAGCAACACGAAAGAGCTCCGTGGCTAAAAATCAACTCGAGATGAGAGGTTAGTCCCTGGCTTCGACTCCAGAGGAATACCACCTTACCAGAAGCACCTCAAGAGGAGGCTTCTCTCAGCTCTAGGTATGTGAGAGGGACCCTGATTTGCGGTCTCAAGTGGAATGGACACCGCGATGCCCTGACTCGAAATAAGCCGGATATCCCTGCAGTGACTTGAATGCAGGCTCGTCTTGCATCTCCCAAGACGAAAGGATGTCTGACTCCCCTGTGGAGACCACAGAAAAAGAACTAGTTCCCCACCTCATCGCGACCGGAGGCCTCACTTTCTTTGAAAACTCCATAGGTACGCGGTGATCAGTGCCTCCAAAGGAGACGATGCCTGACTCCTCGTGAAACTTGATAGGAGTCCCAGGATTCCTGTGGCACGGGGAAACGGACCCTTGGTTTCCCGCCTCAGCTGGAGAGGCGTCCAAATTGGCCTGCCAAGCCTCGAGGAGAATCCCGAGTTGTCCCTCGCAACTAGGCAGGAGTCCTGACGTGGCTTAACAAACACGTGGGTGGAAGGGCCATCCCCGTCATAACTCGAGAATATACCCCAGGTTCCCGCCGCAACTCGAGAAAAACCATGAGACTTCCCCCTCGCCGAAAAATGAGGCCAGATTCCCATGCACTGCGTGCTGAGCAATTCCGTCTTGCACATCACACATCAAAGGAGCCTTGATTTCCTTGATGGCACTCCAGAGAAACCCCAAGAACACTGTTTCAAGGTAGAGCGATCCTGAGATCACTGTAGGCACACAAAAGAGCTCCGTGGACCAAAAATCAACTAAAGTTGAGAGGTTAGTCCCTGGCTTCGACTCCAGAGGAATACGACCTTACGACAAGCACCTCAAGAGGAGGCTTCTCTCAGCTCTAGATATGTGAGAGGGACCCTGAGTTTGCGGGCTCAAGTGGAATGGACACCGTGATGCCCTGACTCGAAATAATGCCGAATATCCCTGCAGTGACTTGAATGCAGGCTCGTCTTGCATCTCCCAAGACGAAAGGATGTCTGAATCCCCTGTGGAGACCACAGAGAAAGACATAGTTCCCCACTTCATCGCGACCGGAGGGCTCACATCCTTTGAAAACTCCAGAGGTACGCGAAGATCACTGACTCCAAAGGAGACGATGCCTGACTCCTCGTGAAACTTGATAGGAGTCCCAAGATTCCTGTGGCACGTGGAAAGGGACACTTGGTCTCCCGCCTCAGCTGGAGAGGCGTCCCAATTACCCTGCCAAGCCTCGAGGAGAATCCCGAGTTGTCCCTCGCAACTAGGCAGGAGTCCTGACGTCGCTGAACAAGCACGTGTGTGGAAGGGCCATCCCCGTCGTAACTCGAGAATATACCCCAGGTTCCCGCCGCCACTCGAGAAAAACCATGAGACTTCCCCCTCGCCGCGAGATGAGGCCCGATTCCCCTGCACTGCGTGCAGAGCAATTCCGTGTTGCACATCACACATGAGAGGACCCTTGATTTCCTTGATGGCACTCCAGAGAAAGCCCAAGAACACTGTTTCAAGGCTAGAGGGATCCTGAGGTCGCTGTAGCAACAAGAAAGAGCTCCGTGGACCAAGAATCAACTCGAGATGAGAGGTTAGTCCCTGGCTTCGAATCCAGAGGAATACCACCTTAGCACAAGCACCTCAAGAGGAGGTTTCTCTCAACTCTAGGTATGTGAGAGGGACCCTGATTTTGCGGCCTCAAGTGCAATGGACACCGCGATGCCCTGACTCGATATAAGGCCGGATATGCCTGCAGTGACTTGAATGCAGGCTCGTCTTGCATCTCCCAAGATGAAAGGATGACTGATTCCCCTGTGGAGACCACAGAGAAAGACCCAGTTCCCCAACTCATCGCGACCGGAGGCCTCACAGCCTTTGAAAACTCCAGAGGTATGCGGAGATCAGTGCCTCCAAAGGCGACGATGCCTGACTCCTCGTGAAACTTGATAGGAGTCCCAGGATTCCTGTGGCACGTGGAAAGGGACCCTTGGTCTCCCGCCTCAGATTGAGAGGTGTCCCAATTGCCCTGCCAAGCCTCGAGGAGAATCCCGAGTTGTCCCTCGCAACTAGGCAGGAGTCCTGACGTCGCTGAACAAACACGTGTGTGGAAGGGCCATGCCCGTTGTAACTCGAGAATATAACCCAGGTTCACACAGCAACTCGAGAAAAACCATCAGACTTCCCCCTCGCTGAAAAATGAGGCCCGATACCGTGCACTGCGTGCAGAGCAATTCCCTGTTGCACATCACACATGAAAGGAGTCTTGATTTCCTTGATGGCACTCCAGAGAAACCCCAAGAACACTGTTTCAAGGCTAGAGGGATCCTGAGGTCACTGTAGCAACACGAAAGAGCTCCGTGGACCAAGAATCAACTCGAGATGAGAGGTTAGTCCCTGGCTTCGACTCCAGAGGAATACCACCTTACCACAAGCACCTCAAGAGGAGGCTTCTCTCAGCTCTAGGTATGTGAGAGGGAGCCAGAGTTTGCGGCCTCAAGTGGAATGGACACCGCGATGCCCTGACTCGAAATAAGGCCGGATATCCCTGCAGTGACTTGAATGCAGGCTCGTCTTGCATCTCCCAAGACGAAAGGATGGCTGAATCCCCTGTGGAGACCACAGAGAATGACATAGTTCCCCACCTCATCGCGACCGGAGGCCTCATATCCTTTGAAAACTCCAGAGGTACGCGGAGATCAGTGCCTCCAAAGGAGACGATGCCTGACTCCTCGTGAAACTTGATAGGAGTCCCAGGATTCCTGTGGCACGTGGAAAGGGACCCTTAGTCTCCCGCCTCAGCTGGAGAGGCGTCCCAATTGCCCTGCCAGGCTTCTAGGAGAATCCCGATTTGTCCCTCGCAACTAGGCAGGAGTCCTGAAGTGGCTGAACAAACACGTGGGTGGAAGGGCATCCCCGTCGTACATCGAGAATATACCCCAGGTTCCCGCCGCAACTCGAGAAAAACCATGAGACTTCCCCCTCACCGCGAGATGCGGCCCGATTCCCCTGCACTGCGTGCAGAGCAATTCCGTGTTGCACATCACACATGAAAGGAGCCTTGATTTCCTTGATGGCACTCCAGAGAAACCCCAAGAACACTGTTTCAAGGCTAGAGGCATCCTGAGGTCACTGTAGCAACACGAAAGAGTTCCGTGGACCAAAAATCAAATCGAGATTAGAGGTTAGTCCCTGGCTTCGACTCCAGAGGAATACCACCTTACCACAAGCACCTCAAGAGGAGGCTGCTCTCAGCTCTATGTATGTGAGAGGGACCCTGAGTTTGCGGCCTGAAGTGGAATGGACACTGCGATGCCCTGACTCGAAATAAGGCCAGATATCTCTGCAGTGACTTGAATGCCGGCTCGTCTTGCATCTCCAAAGATGAAAGGATGTTTGAATCCCCTGTGGAGACCACAGAGAAAGACCTAGTTCCCCACCTCATCGCGACCGCAGGCCTCACATCCTTTGAAAACTCCAGAGGTACGCGGAGATCAGTGCCTCCAAAGGAGACGATGCCTGACTCCTCGTGAAACTTGATAGGAGTCCCAGGATAACTGTGGCACGTGGAAAGGGACCCTTGGTCTCCCGCCTCAGCTGGAGAGGCGTCCCAATTGCCCTGCCAAGCCTCAAGGAGAATCACGAATTGTCCCTCACAACTAGGTAGGAGTCCTGACGAGGCTGAATAAACACGTGTGTGGGAGGGCCATTCCCGTCGTAACTCGAGAATATACCCCAGGTTCCCGCCGCAACTCGAGAAAAACCATGAGACTTCCCCCTCGCCGCGAGATGAGGCCCGATTCCCCTCCACTGTGTGCAGAGAAATTCCGTGTTGCACATCACAGATGAAAGGAGCCTTGATTTCCTTGATGGCACTCCCGAGAAACCCCAAGAACACTGTTTCAAGGCTAGAGGGATCCTGAGGTCACTGTAACAACACGAAAGAGCTCCGTGGACCAAAAATCACCTCGACATGAGAGGTTAATCCCCGGCTTCGACTCCAGAGGTATACCACCTTACCACAAGCACCTCAAGAGGAGGCTTTTCTCAGCTCTAGGTATGTGAGAGGGACCCTGCGTTTGCGGCCTCAAGTGGAATGGACACCGCGATGCCCTGACTCGAAATATGGCCGGATATCCCTGCAGTGACTTGAATGCAGGCTCGTCTTGCATTTCCCATGACGAAAGGATGTCTGAATACCCTGGGGAGACCACAGAGAAACACCTAGTTCCCCACCTCATCGCGACTGGAGGCCTCACATCCTTTGAAAACTCCAGAGGTACGCGGAGATCAGTGCCTCCTAAGGAGACGATGCCTGACTCCTCGTTAAACTTGATAGGAGTCCCAGGATTCCTGTGGCACGTGGAAAGGGACCCTTGGTCTCCCGCCTCAGCTGGAGAGGCGTCCCAATTGCCGTGCCCAGCCTCGAGGAGAATCCCGAGTTGTCCCTCCCAACTAGGCAGGATTCCTGACGTGGCTGAACAAAGACGTGTGTGGAAGGGCCATTCCCGTCGTAACTCGAGAATATACCCCAGGTTCCCGCCGCAACTCGAGAAAAACCTGAGACTTCCCCCTCGCCGCCACATGAGGCCCGATTCCCCTGCACTGCGTGCAGAGCAATTCCGTGCTGCACATCACACAAGAAAGGAGCCTTGATTCCCTTGATGGCACTCCAGAGAAACCCCAAGAACACTGTTTCAAGGCTAGAGGGATCCTGAGGTCACTGGAGGAACACGAAAGAGCTCCGTGGACCAAAAATCAGCTCGAGATGAGAGGTTAGTCCCTGGCTTCGACTCCAGAGGAAAACCACCTTACCACAAGCACCTCAAGAGGAGGCTTCTCTCAGCTCTAGGTATGTGAGAGGAACCCTGGTTTTGCGGCCTCATGTGGAATGGACACCGCGATGCCCTGACTCGAAATAAGGCCGGATATCCTTGCAGTGACTTGAATTCAGGCTCGTCTTGCATCTCCCAAGACGAAAGGATGTCTGAATCCCCTTTGGAGACCACTGAGAAAATCTTAGTTCCACACCTCATCGCGAAAGGAGGCCTCACATCCTTTGAAAACTCCAGAGGTACGCGGAGATCACTGCCTCCAAAGGAGACGATGCCTGACTTCTCGTGAAACTTGATAGGAGTCCCAGGATTCCTGTGGCACGGGGAAACGGACCCTTGGTCTCCCGCCTCAGCTGGAGAGGCGTCCCAATTGCCCTGCCAAGCCTCGAGGAGAATCCCGAGTTGTCCCTCGCAACTAGGCAGGAGTCCTGACGTGGCTGAACAAACACGTGGGTGGAAGGGCCATCCCCGTCATAACTCGAGAATATACCCCAGGTTCCCGCCGCAACTCGAGAAAAACCATGAGACTTCCCCCTCGCCGCGAGATGAGGCCCGATTCCCCTGCACTGCGTGCAGAGCAATTCCGTGTTGCACATCACACATGAAAGGAGCCTTGATTTCCTTAATTGCACTCCAGAGAAACCCCAAGAACACTGTTTCAAGGCTAGAGGGATCCTGAGGTCACTGTAGCAACACGAAAGAGCTCCGTGGAACAAAAATCAACTCGAGATGAGAGGTTAGTCCCTGGCTTCGACTCCAGAGCAATACCACCTTACCACAAGCACCTCAAGAGGAGGCTTCTCTCAGCTCTAGGTATATGAGAGGAACCCTGAATTTGCGGCCTCAAGTGGAATGGACACCGCGATTCCCTGACTCGAAATAAGGCCGGATATCCCTGCAGTGACTTAAATGCAGGCTCGTTTTGCATCTCCCAAGACGAAAGGATGTCTGAATCCCCTGTGGAGACCACAGAGAAAGACATAGTTCCCCACTTCATCGCGACCGGAGGGCTCACATCCTTTGAAAACTCCAGAGGTACGCGGAGATCACTGCCTCCAAAGGAGACGATGCCTGACTCCTCGTGAAACTTGATATGAGTCCCAAGATTCCTGTGGCACGTGGAAAGGGACACTTGGTCTCCCGCCTCAGCTGGAGAGGCGTCCCAATTGCCCTGCCAAGCCTCGAGGAGAATCCCGAGTTGTCCCTCGCAACTAGGCAGGAGTCCTGACGTCGCTGAACAAGCACGTGTGTGGAAGGGCCATCCCCGTCGTAACTCGAGAATATACCCCAGGTTCCCGCCGCAACTCGAGAAAAACCATGAGACTTCCCCCTCGCCGTGAGATGAGGCCCGATTCCCCTGCACTGCGTGCAGAGCAATTCCGTGTTGCACATCACACATGAAAGGAGCCTTGATTTCCTTGATGGCACTCCAGAGAAACCCCAAGAACACTGTTTCAAGGCTACAGGGATCCTGAGGTCACTGTAGCAACACGAAAGAGCTCCGTGGACCAAGAATCAACTCGAGATGAGAGGTTAGTCCCTGGCTTCGACTCCAGAGGAATACCACCTTAGCACAAGCACCTCAAGAGCAGGCTTCTCTAAGCTCTAGGTATGTGAGAGGGACCCTGATTTTGCGGCCTCAAGTGGAATGGACACCGCGATGCCCTGACTCGATATAAGGCCGGATATCCCTGCAGTGACTTGAATGCAGGCTCGTCTTGCATCTCCCAAGATGAAAGGATGACTGATTCCCCTGTGGAGACCACAGAGAAAGACCCAGTTCCCCACCTCATCGCGACCGGAGGCCTCACAGCCTTTGAAAACTCCAGAGGTATGCGGAGATCAGTGCCTCCAAAGGCGACGATGCCTGACTCCTCGTGAAACTTGATAGGAGTCCCAGGATTCCTGTGGCACGTGGAAAGGGACCCTTGGTCTCCCGCCTCAGATTGAGAGGTGTCCCAATTGCCCTGCCAAGCCTCGAGGAGAATCCCGAGTTGTCCCTCGCAACTAGGCAGAAGTCCTGACGTCGCTGAACAAACACGTGTGTGGAAGGGCCATCCCCGTCGTAACTCGAGAATATAACCCAGGTTCACACAGCAACTCGAGAAAAACCATGAGACTTCCCCCTCGCCAAAAAATGAGGCCCGATACCGTGCACTGCGTGCAGAGCAATTCCCTGTTGCACATCACACATGAAAGGAGCCTTGATTTCCTTGATGGCACTCCAGAGAAACCCCAAGAACACTGTTTCAAGGCTAGAGGGAAACTGAGGTCACTGTAGCAACACGAAAGAGCTCCGTGGACCAAGAATCAACTCGAGATGAGAGGTTAGTCCCTGGCTTCGACTCCAGAGGAATACCACCTTACCACAAGCACCTCAAGAGGAGGCTTCTCTTAGCTCTAGCTATGTGAGAGGGACCCTGATTTTGCGGCCTCAAGTGGAATGGACACCGCGATGCCGTGACTCGATATAAGGCCGGATATCCCTGCAGTGACTTGAATGCAGGCTCGTTTTGCATCTCCCAAGACAAAAGGATGTCTGAATCCCCTGTGGAGACCACAGAGAAAACCTACTTCCCCACCTCATCGCGACCGGAGTCCTCACATCATTTGAAAACTCCAGAGGTACGCGGAGATGAGTGCCTCCAAAGGAGACGATGCCTGCCTCCTCGGGAAACTTGATAGGAGTCCCAGGATTCCTGTGGCACGTGGAAAGGCACCCTTGGTCTCCCTCCTCAGCTGGAGAGGCGTCCCAATTGCCCTGCCAAGCCTCGAGGAGAATCCCGAGTTGTCCCTCGCAACTAGGCAGGAGTCCTGCCGTCGCTGAAGAAACACGTGTGTGGAAGGGCCATCCCCGTCGTAACTGGAGAATATACCCCAGGTTCCCGCCGCAACTCGAGAAAAACCATGAGACTTCCCCCTCGCCGCGAGATGAGGCCCGATTCCCCTGCACTGCGTGCAGAGCAATTCCGTGTTTCACATAACACATGAAAGGAGCCTTGCTTTCCTTGATGGCACTCCAGAGAAACCCCAAGAACACTGTTTCAAGGCTAGAGGGATCCTGAGGTCACTGTAGCAACACGAAAGAGCTCCGAGGACCAAAAATCAACTCGAGATGAGAGGTTAGTCCCTGGCTTCGACTCCAGAGCAATACCACCTTACCACAGGCACCTCAAGAGGAGGCTTCTCTCAGCTCTAGCTATGTGAGAGGGACCCTGAGTTTGTGGCCTCAAGTGGAATGGACACCGCGATGCCCTGACTCGAAATAAGGCCGGATATCCCTGCAGTGACTTAAATGCAGGCTCGTTTTGCATCTCCCAAGACGAAAGGATGTCTAAATCCCCTGTGGAGACCACAGAGAAAGACATAGTTCCCCACTTCATTGCGACCGGAGGGCTCACATCCTTTGAAAACTCCAGAGGTACGCGGAGATCAGTGCCTCCAAAGGAGACGATGCCTGACTCCTCGTGAAACTTGATATGAGTCCCAAGATTCCTGTGGCACGTGGAAAGGGACACTTGGTCTCCCCTCTCAGATGGAGAGGCGTCCCAATTGCCCTGCCAAGCCTCGAGGAGAATCCCGAGTTGTCCCTCGCAACTAGGCAGGAGTCCTGACGTCGCTGAACAAGCATATTTGTGGAAGGTCCATCCCCGTCGTAACTCAAGAATATACCCCAGGTTCCCGCCGCAACTCGAGAAAAACCATGAGACTTCCCCCTCGCCGAAAAATGAGGCCTCATACCGTGCACTGCGTGCAGAGCAATTCCCTGTTGCACATCACACATGAAAGGAGCCCTGATTTCCTTGATGGCACTCCAGAGAAACCCCAAGAACACTGCTTCAAGGCTAGAGGGAAACTGAGGTCACTGTAGCAACACGAAAGAGCTCCGTGGACCAAGAATCAACTCGAGATGAGAGGTTAGTCCCTGGCTTCGACTCCAGAGGAATACCACGTTACCACAAGCACCTCAAGAGGAGGCTTCTCTCAGCTCTAGGTATGTGAGAGGGACCCTGATTTTGTGGCCGCAAGTGGAATGGACACCGCGATGCCCTGACTCGATATAAGGCCGGATATCCCTGCAGTGACTTGAATGCAGGCTCGTCTTGCATCTCCCAAGATGAAAGGATGACTGAATCCCCTGTGGAGACCACAGAGAAAGACCTAGTTCCCCACCTCATCGCGACCAGAGGCCTCACATCCTTTGAAAACTACAGAGGTACACGGAGATCAGTGCCTCCAAAGGAGACGATGGCTGACTCCTCGTGAAACTTGATAGGAGTCCCAGGATTCCTGTGGCACATGGAAAGGGACCCTTGGTCTACCGCCTCAGCTGGAGAGGCGTCCCAATTGCCCTGCCAAGCCTCGAGGAGAATCCCGAGTTGTCCCTCGCAACTAGGCAGGAGTCCTGACGTCGCTGAACAAACACGTGGGTGAAAGGGCCATCCCCGTCGTAAATCGAGAATATACCCCAGGTTCCCGCTGCAACTCGAGAAAAACCATGAGACTTCCCCCTCGCCGCGAGATGAGGCCCGATTCCCCTGCACTGCGTGCAGAGCAATTCCGTGTTGCACATCACACATGAAAGGAGCCTTGATTTCCTTGATGGCACTCCAGAGAAACACCAAGAACACTGTTTCAAGGCTAGAGGGATCCTGAGGTCACTGTAGCAACACGAAAGAGCTCCGTGGACCAAGAATCAACTCGAGGTGAGAGGTTAGTCCCTGGCTTCGACTCCAGAGGAATACCACCTTACCACAAGCACCTCAAGATGAGGCTTCTCTCAGCTCTAAGTATATGAGAGGGACCCTGAGTTTGCGGCCTCAAGTGGAATGGACACCGCGATGCCCTGACTCGAAATAAGGCCGGATATCCCTGCAGTGACTTGAATGCAGGCTCGTCTTGCATCTCCCAAGACGAAAGGATGTCTGAATCCCCTGTGGAGACCACAGAGAAAGACATAGTTCCCCACCTCATCGCGACAGGAGGCCTCATATCCTTTGAAAACTCCAGAGGTATGCGGAGATCAGTGCCTCCAAAGGAGACGATGCCTGACTCCTCGTGAAACATGATAGGAGTCCCAGGATTACTGTGGCACATGGAAAGGAACCCTTGGTCTCCCGCCTCAGCTGGAGAGGCGTCCCAATTGCCCTGCCAGGCTTCTAGGAGAATCCCGATTTGTCCCTCGCAACTAGGCAAGAGTCCTGACGTGGCTGAACAAACACGTGGGTGGAAGGGCATCCCCGTCGTACCTCGAGAATATACCCCAGGTTCCCGCCGCAACTCGAGAAAAACCATGAGACTTCCCCCTCGCCGCGAGATGAGGCCCGATTCCCCTGCACTGCGTGCAGAGCAATTCCGTGTTGCACATCACACATGAAAGGAGCCTTGATTTCCTTGATGGCACTCCAGAGAAACCCCAAGAACACTGTTTCAAGGCTAGAGGCATCCTGAGGTCACTGTAGCAACACGAAAGAGTTCCGTGGACCAAAAATCAACTCGAGATGAGAGGTTAGGCCCTGGCTTCGACTCCAGAGGAATACCACCTTACCACAAGCACCTCAAGAGGAGGCTTCTCTCACCTTTAGTTATGTGATAGGAACCCTGAGTTTGCGGCCTGAAGTGGAATGGACACTGCGATGCCCTGACTCGAAATAAGGCCAGATATCTCTGCAGTGAATTGAATACCGGCTCGTCTTGCATCTCCAAAGATGAAAGGATGTTTGAATCCCCTGTGGAGACCACAGAGAAAGACCTAGTTCCCCATATCATTGCGACCGGAGGCCTCATATCCTTTGAAAACTCCAGAGGTACGCGGAGATCAGTGCCTCCAAAAGGGACGTTGCCTGACTCCTCGTGAAACTTGATAGGAGTCCCAGGATTCCTGTGGCACGTGGAAAGGGACCCTTGGTCTCCCGCCTCAGCTGGAGAGGCTTCCCAATTGCCCTGCCAAGCCTCAAGGAGAATTCCGAGTTGTCCCTCGCAACTAGGCAGGAGTCCTGACATGGCTGAACAAACACGTGGGTGGAAGGGCCATTCCCGTCGTAACTCAAGAATATACCCCAGGTTCCCGCCGCAACTCGAGAAAAACCATGAGTCTTCCCCCTCGCCGCGAGATGAGGCCCGATTCCCCTGCACTGCGTGCAGAGAAATTCCGTGTTGCACATCACACATGAAAGGAGCTTTGATTTCCTTGATGGCACTCCAGAGAAACCCCAAGAACACTGTTTCAAGGCTAGAGGGATCCTGAGGTCACTGTAGCAACACGAAAGAGCTCCGTGGCTAAAAATCAACTCGAGATGAGAGGTTAGTCCCTGGCTTCGACTCCAGAGGAATACCACCTTACCAGAAGCACCTCAAGAGGAGGCTTCTCTCAGCTCTAGGTATGTGAGAGGGACCCTGATTTGCGGTCTCAAGTGGAATGGACACCGCGATGCCCTGACTCGAAATAAGCCGGATATCCCTGCAGTGACTTGAATGCAGGCTCGTCTTGCATCTCCCAAGACGAAAGGATGTCTGACTCCCCTGTGGAGACCACAGAAAAAGAACTAGTTCCCCACCTCATCGCGACCGGAGGCCTCACTTTCTTTGAAAACTCCATAGGTACGCGGTGATCAGTGCCTCCAAAGGAGACGATGCCTGACTCCTTGTGAAACTTGATAGGAGTCCCAGGATTCCTGTGGCACGGGGAAACGGACCCTTGGTTTCCCGCCTCAGCTGGAGAGGCGTCCAAATTGGCCTGCCAAGCCTCGAGGAGAATCCCGAGTTGTCCCTCGCAACTAGGCAGGAGTCCTGACGTGGCTTAACAAACACGTGGGTGGAAGGGCCATCCCCGTCATAACTCGAGAATATACCCCAGGTTCCCGCCGCAACTCGAGAAAAACCATGAGACTTCCCCCTCGCCGAAAAATGAGGCCAGATTCCCATGCACTGCGTGCTGAGCAATTCCGTCTTGCACATCACACATCAAAGGAGCCTTGATTTCCTTGATGGCACTCCAGAGAAACCCCAAGAACACTGTTTCAAGGTAGAGCGATCCTGAGATCACTGTAGGCACACAAAAGAGCTCCGTGGACCAAAAATCAACTAAAGTTGAGAGGTTAGTCCCTGGCTTCGACTCCAGAGGAATACGACCTTACGACAAGCACCTCAAGAGGAGGCTTCTCTCAGCTCTAGATATGTGAGAGGGACCCTGAGTTTGCGGGCTCAAGTGGAATGGACACCGTGATGCCCTGACTCGAAATAATGCCGAATATCCCTGCAGTGACTTGAATGCAGGCTCGTCTTGCATCTCCCAAGACGAAAGGATGTCTGAATCCCCTGTGGAGACCACAGAGAAAGACATAGTTCCCCACTTCATCGCGACCGGAGGGCTCACATCCTTTGAAAACTCCAGAGGTACGCGAAGATCACTGACTCCAAAGGAGACGATGCCTGACTCCTCGTGAAACTTGATAGGAGTCCCAAGATTCCTGTGGCACGTGGAAAGGGACACTTGGTCTCCCGCCTCAGCTGGAGAGGCGTCCCAATTACCCTGCCAAGCCTCGAGGAGAATCCCGAGTTGTCCCTCGCAACTAGGCAGGAGTCCTGACGTCGCTGAACAAGCACGTGTGTGGAAGGGCCATCCCCGTCGTAACTCGAGAATATACCCCAGGTTCCCGCCGCCACTCGAGAAAAACCATGAGACTTCCCCCTCGCCGCGAGATGAGGCCCGATTCCCCTGCACTGCGTGCAGAGCAATTCCGTGTTGCACATCACACATGAGAGGACCCTTGATTTCCTTGATGGCACTCCAGAGAAAGCCCAAGAACACTGTTTCAAGGCTAGAGGGATCCTGAGGTCGCTGTAGCAACAAGAAAGAGCTCCGTGGACCAAGAATCAACTCGAGATGAGAGGTTAGTCCCTGGCTTCGAATCCAGAGGAATACCACCTTAGCACAAGCACCTCAAGAGGAGGTTTCTCTCAACTCTAGGTATGTGAGAGGGACCCTGATTTTGCGGCCTCAAGTGCAATGGACACCGCGATGCCCTGACTCGATATAAGGCCGGATATGCCTGCAGTGACTTGAATGCAGGCTCGTCTTGCATCTCCCAAGATGAAAGGATGACTGATTCCCCTGTGGAGACCACAGAGAAAGACCCAGTTCCCCAACTCATCGCGACCGGAGGCCTCACAGCCTTTGAAAACTCCAGAGGTATGCGGAGATCAGTGCCTCCAAAGGCGACGATGCCTGACTCCTCGTGAAACTTGATAGGAGTCCCAGGATTCCTGTGGCACGTGGAAAGGGACCCTTGGTCTCCCGCCTCAGATTGAGAGGTGTCCCAATTGCCCTGCCAAGCCTCGAGGAGAATCCCGAGTTGTCCCTCGCAACTAGGCAGGAGTCCTGACGTCGCTGAACAAACACGTGTGTGGAAGGGCCATGCCCGTTGTAACTCGAGAATATAACCCAGGTTCACACAGCAACTCGAGAAAAACCATGAGACTTCCCCCTCGCTGAAAAATGAGGCCCGATACCGTGCACTGCGTGCAGAGCAATTCCCTGTTGCACATCACACATGAAAGGAGTCTTGATTTCCTTGATGGCACTCCAGAGAAACCCCAAGAACACTGTTTCAAGGCTAGAGGGATCCTGAGGTCACTGTAGCAACACGAAAGAGCTCCGTGGACCAAGAATCAACTCGAGATGAGAGGTTAGTCCCTGGCTTCGACTCCAGAGGAATACCACCTTACCACAAGCACCTCAAGAGGAGGCTTCTCTCAGCTCTAGGTATGTGAGAGGGAGCCAGAGTTTGCGGCCTCAAGTGGAATGGACACCGCGATGCCCTGACTCGAAATAAGGCCGGATATCCCTGCAGTGACTTGAATGCAGGCTCGTCTTGCATCTCCCAAGACGAAAGGATGGCTGAATCCCCTGTGGAGACCACAGAGAATGACATAGTTCCCCACCTCATCGCGACCGGAGGCCTCATATCCTTTGAAAACTCCAGAGGTACGCGGAGATCAGTGCCTCCAAAGGAGACGATGCCTGACTCCTCGTGAAACTTGATAGGAGTCCCAGGATTCCTGTGGCACGTGGAAAGGGACCCTTAGTCTCCCGCCTCAGCTGGAGAGGCGTCCCAATTGCCCTGCCAGGCTTCTAGGAGAATCCCGATTTGTCCCTCTTAACTAGGCAGGAGTCCTGAAGTGGCTGAACAAACACGTGGGTGGAAGGGCATCCCCGTCGTACATCGAGAATATACCCCAGGTTCCCGCCGCAACTCGAGAAAAGCCATGAGACTTCCCCCTCGCCGCGAGATGCGGCCCGATTCCCCTGCACTGCGTGCAGAGCAATTCCGTGTTGCACATCACACATGAAAGGAGCCTTGATTTCCTTGATGGCACTCCAGAGAAACCCCAAGAACACTGTTTCAAGGCTAGAGGCATCCTGAGGTCACTGTAGCAACACGAAAGAGTTCCGTGGACCAAAAATCAAATCGAGATTAGAGGTTAGTCCCTGGCTTCGACTCCAGAGGAATACCACCTTACCACAAGCACCTCAAGAGGAGGCTGCTCTCAGCTCTATGTATGTGAGAGGGACCCTGAGTTTGCGGCCTGAAGTGGAATGGACACTGCGATGCCCTGACTCGAAATAAGGCCAGATATCTCTGCAGTGACTTGAATGCCGGCTCGTCTTGCATCTCCAAAGATGAAAGGATGTTTGAATCCCTTGTGGAGACCACAGAGAAAGACCTAGTTCCCCACCTCATCGCGACCGCAGGCCTCACATCCTTTGAAAACTCCAGAGGTACGCGGAGATCAGTGCCTCCAAAGGAGACGATGCCTGACTCCTCGTGAAACTTGATAGGAGTCCCAGGATAACTGTGGCACGTGGAAAGGGACCCTTGGTCTCCCGCCTCAGCTGGAGAGGCGTCCCAATTGCCCTGCCAAGCCTCAAGGAGAATCACGAATTGTCCCTCACAACTAGGTAGGAGTCCTGACGAGGCTGAACAAACACGTGTGTGGGAGGGCCATTCCCGTCGTAACTCGAGAATATACCCCAGGTTCCCGCCGCAACTCGAGAAAAACCATGAGACTTCCCCCTCGCCGCGAGATGAGGCCCGATTCCCCTCCACTGTGTGCAGAGAAATTCCGTGTTGCACATCACAGATGAAAGGAGCCTTGATTTCCTTGATGGCACTCCCGAGAAACCCCAAGAACACTGTTTCAAGGCTAGAGGGATCCTGAGGTCACTGTAACAACACGAAAGAGCTCCGTGGACCAAAAATCACCTCGACATGAGAGGTTAATCCCCGGCTTCGACTCCAGAGGAATACCACCTTACCACAAGCACCTCAAGAGGAGGCTTTTCTCAGCTCTAGGTATGTGAGAGGGACCCTGCGTTTGCGGCCTCAAGTGGAATGGACACCGCGATGCCCTGACTCGAAATATGGCCGGATATCCCTGCAGTGACTTGAATGCAGGCTCGTCTTGCATTTCCCATGACGAAAGGATGTCTGAATACCCTGGGGAGACCACAGAGAAACACCTAGTTCCCCACCTCATCGCGACTGGAGGCCTCACATCCTTTGAAAACTCCAGAGGTACGCGGAGATCAGTGCCTCCTAAGGAGACGATGCCTGACTCCTCGTTAAACTTGATAGGAGTCCCAGGATTCCTGTGGCACGTGGAAAGGGACCCTTGGTCTCCCGCCTCAGCTGGAGAGGCGTCCCAATTGCCGTGCCCAGCCTCGAGGAGAATCCCGAGTTGTCCCTCCCAACTAGGCAGGATTCCTGACGTGGCTGAACAAAGACGTGTGTGGAAGGGCCATTCCCGTCGTAACTCGAGAATATACCCCAGGTTCCCGCCGCAACTCGAGAAAAACCTGAGACTTCCCCCTCGCCGCCACATGAGGCCCGATTCCCCTGCACTGCGTGCAGAGCAATTCCGTGCTGCACATCACACAAGAAAGGAGCCTTGACTCCCTTGATGGCACTCCAGAGAAACCCCAAGAACACTGTTTCAAGGCTAGAGGGATCCTGAGGTCACTGGAGGAACACGAAAGAGCTCCGTGGACCAAAAATCAGCTCGAGATGAGAGGTTAGTCCCTGGCTTCGACTCCAGAGGAAAACCACCTTACCACAAGCACCTCAAGAGGAGGCTTCTCTCAGCTCTAGGTATGTGAGAGGAACCCTGGTTTTGCGGCCTCATGTGGAATGGACACCGCGATGCCCTGACTCGAAATAAGGCCGGATATCCTTGCAGTGACTTGAATTCAGGCTCGTCTTGCATCTCCCAAGACGAAAGGATGTCTGAATCCCCTTTGGAGACCACTGAGAAAATCTTAGTTCCACACCTCATCGCGAAAGGAGGCCTCACATCCTTTGAAAACTCCAGAGGTACGCGGAGATCAGTGCCTCCAAAGGAGACGATGCCTGACTCCTCGTGAAACTTGATAGGAGTCCCAGGATTCCTGTGGCACGTGGAAAGGGACCCTTGGTCTCCCGCCTCAACTGGAGAGGCGTCCCAGTTGCCTTGCCAAGCCTCGAGGAGAATCCCGAGTTGTCCCTCGCAACTAAGCTGGAGTCCTGACGAGGCTGAACAAACACGTGGGTGGAAGGGCCATCCCCGTCGTAACTCGAGAATGTTCCCCAGGTTCCCGCCGCAACTCGAGAAAAACCATGAGACTTCCCCCTCGCCGCGAGATGAGGCCCGATTCCCCTGCACTGCATGCAGAGCAATTCCGTGTTGCACATCACACATGAAAGGAGCTTGATTTCCTTGATGGCACTCCAGAGAAACCCCAAAAACACTGTTCCAAAGCTAGAGGGATCCTGAGGTCACTGTAGCCTCACTAAAGAGCTCCGTGGACCAAAAATCAACTCGAGATGAGAGGTTAGTCCCTGGCTTCGACTCCAGAGGAATACCACCTTACCACAAGCACCTCAAGAGGAGGCTTCTCTCAGCTCTAGGTATGTGAGAGGGACCCTGAGTTTGTGGCCTCAAGTGGAATGGACAGAGTGATGCCCTGACTCGAAATAAGGCCGGATATCTCTGCAGTGACTTGAATGCAGGCTCGTCTTGCATCTCCCAAGACGAAAGGATGTCTGAATCCCCTGTGGAGACCACAGAGAAAGACCTAGATCCCCACCTCATCGCGACCGGAGGCCTCACATCCTTTGAAAACTCCAGAGGTACGGGGAGATTAGTGCTTCCAAAGGAGACGATGCCTGACTCCTCGTGAAACTTGATAGGAATACCAGGATTGCTGTGGCACGTGGAAAGGGACCCTTGGTCTCCCGCCTCAGCTGGGGAGGCATCCCAATTGCCCTGCCAAGCCTCGAGGAGAATCCCGAGTTGTCCCTCGCAACTAGGCAGGAGTCCTGACGTCACTGAACAAACACGTGTGTGGAAGGGCCATCCCCGTCGTAACTCGAGAATATACCCCAGGTTCCCGCCGCAACTCGAGAAAAACCATGAGACTTCCCCCTCGCCGCGAGATGAGGCCCGATTCCCCTGCACTGCGTGCAGTGCAGTTCCGTGTTGCACATCACACATGAAAGGAGCCTTTATTTCCTTGATGGCAATCCAGAGAAACCCCAAGAACACTGTTTCAAGGCTAGAGGGATCCTGAGGTCACTGTAGCAACACGAAAGACCTCCGTGGACCAAAAATCAACTCGAGAAGAGGGGTTAGTCCCTGGCTTCGACTCCAGAGGAATACCACCTTACCACAAGCACCTCAAGAGGAGGCTTCTCTCAGCTCTAGGTATGTGAGAGGGACCCTGAGTTTGCGGCCTCAAGGGGAATGGACACCGCGATGCCCTGACTCGAAATAAGGCCGGATATCCCTGCAGTGACTTGAATGCAGGCTCGTCTTGCATCTCCCAAGACGAAAGGATGTCTGAATCCCCTGTGAAGACCACAGAGAAAGACCTAGTTCCCAACCTCATCGCGACTGGAGGCCTCACATCCTTTGAAAACTCCAGAGGTACGCGGAGATCAGTGCCTCCAAAGCAGACAATGCCTGACTCCTCGTGAAACTTGACAGGAGTCCCAGGATTCCTGTGGCACGTGGAAAGGGACCCTTGGTCTCTCGCCTCAGCTGGAGAGGCGTCCCAATTGCCCTGCCAAGCCTCGAGGAGAATCCCGAGTTGTCCCTCGCAACTAGGAAGGAGTACTTACTTGGCTGAACAAACACGTGTGTGGAAGGGCCATCCCCGTCGTAACTCGAGAATATACCCCAGGTTCCCGCCGCAACTCGAGAAAAACCATGAGACTTCCCCCTCGCCGCGAGATGCGGCCCGATTCCCCTGCACTGCGTGCAGAGCAATTCCGTGTTGCACATCACACATGAAAGGAGCCTTGATTTCCTTGATGGCACTCCAGAGAAACCCCAAGAACACTGTTTCAAGGCTAGAGGCATCCTGAGGTCACTGTAGCAACACGAAAGAGTTCCGTGGACCAAAAATCAAATCGAGATTAGAGGTTAGTCCCTGGCTTCGACTCCAGAGGAATACCACCTTACCACAAGCACCTCAAGAGGAGGCTGCTCTCAGCTCTATGTATGTGAGAGGGACCCTGAGTTTGCGGCCTGAAGTGGAATGGACACTGCGATGCCCTGACTCGAAATAAGGCCAGATATCTCTGCAGTGACTTGAATGCCGGCTCGTCTTGCATCTCCAAAGATGAAAGGATGTTTGAATCCCCTGTGGAGACCACAGAGAAAGACCTAGTTCCCCACCTCATCGCGACCGGAGGCCTCACATCCTTTGAAAACTCCAGAGGTACGCGGAGATCAGTGCCTCCAAAGGAGACGATGCCTGACTCCTCGTGAAACTTGATAGGAGTCCCAGGATAACTGTGGCACGTGGAAAGGGACCCTTGGTCTCCCGCCTCAGCTGGAGAGGCGTCCCAATTGCCCTGCCAAGCCTCAAGGAGAATCACGAATTGTCCCTCACAACTAGGCAGGAGTCCTGACGAGGCTGAACAAACACGTGTGTGGGAGGGCCATTCCCCTCGTAACTCGAGAATATACCCCAGGTTCCCGCCGCAACTCGAGAAAAACCATGAGACTTCCCCCTCGCCGCGAGATGAGGCCCGATTCCCCTCCACTGTGTGCAGAGAAATTCCGTGTTGCACATCACAGATGAAAGGAGCCTTGATTTCCTTGATGGCACTCCAGAGAAACCCCAAGAACACTGTTTCAAGGCTAGAGGGATCCTGAGGTCACTGTAACAACACGAAAGAGCTCCGTGGACCAAAAATCACCTCGACATGAGAGGTTAATCCCTGGCTTCGACTCCAGAGGAATACCACCTTACCACAAGCACCTCAAGAGGAGGCTTTTCTCAGCTCTAGGTATGTGAGAGGGACCCTGCGTTTGCGGCCTCAAGTGGAATGGACACCGCGATGCCCTGACTCGAAATATGGCCGGATATCCCTGCAGTGACTTGAATGCAGGCTCGTCTTGCATTTCCCATGACGAAAGGATGTCTGAATACCCTGGGGAGACCACAGAGAAACACCTAGTTCCCCACCTCATCGCGACCGGAGGCCTCACATCCTTTGAAAACTCCAGAGGTACGCGGAGATCAGTGCCTCCTAAGGAGACGATGCCTGACTCCTCGTTAAACTTGATAGGAGTCCCAGGATTCCTGTGGCACGTGGAAAGGGACCCTTGGTCTCCCGCCTCAGCTGGAGAGGCGTCCCAATTGCCGTGCCCAGCCTCGAGGAGAATCCCGAGTTGTCCCTCCCAACTAGGCAGGATTCCTGACGTGGCTGAACAAAGACGTGTGTGGAAGGGCCATTCCCGTCGTAACTCGAGAATATACCCCAGGTTCCCGCCGCAACTCGAGAAAAACCCGAGACTTCCCCCTCGCCGCCACATGAGGCCCGATTCCCCTGCACTGCGTGCAGAGCAATTCCGTGCTGCACATCACACATGAAAGGAGCCTTGATTTCCTTGATGGCACTCCAGAGAAACCCCAAGAACACTGTTTCAAGGCTAGAGGGATCCTGAGGTCACTGGAGGAACACGAAAGAGCTCCGTGGACCAAAAATCAGCTCGAGATGAGAGGTTAGTCCCTGGCTTCGACTCCAGAGGAAAACCACCTTACCACAAGCACTTCAAGAGGAGGCTTCTCTCAGCTCTAGGTATGTGAGAGGAACCCTGGTTTTGCGGCCTCATGTGGAATGGACACCGCGATGCCCTGACTCGAAATAAGGCCGGATATCCTTGCAGTGACTTGAATGCAGGCTCGTCTTGCATCTCCCAAGACGAAAGGATGTCTGAATCCCCTTTGGAGACCACTGAGAAAATCTTAGTTCCCCACCTCATCGCAAAAGGAGGCCTCACATCATTTGAAAACTCCAGAGGTACGCGGAGATCAGTGCCTCCAAAGGAGACGATGCCTGACTCCTCGTGAAACTTGATAGGAGTCCCAGGATTCCTGTGGCACGTGGAAAGGGACCCTTGGTCTCCCGCCTCAACTGGAGAGGCGTCCCAGTTGCCTTGCCAAGCCTCGAGGAGAATCCCGAGTTGTCCCTCGCAACTAGGCTGGAGTCCTGACGAGGCTGAACAAACACGTGGGTGGAAGGGCCATCCCCGTCGTAACTCGAGAATGTTCCCCAGGTTCCCGCCGCAACTCGAGAAAAACCATGAGACTTCCCCCTCGCCGCGAGATGAGGCCCGATTCCCCTGCACTGCATGCAGAGCAATTCCGTGTTGCACATCACACATGAAAGGAGCTTGATTTCCTTGATGGCACTCCAGAGAAACCCCAAAAACACTGTTCCAAAGCTAGAGGGATCCTGAGGTCACTGTAGCCTCACTAAAGAGCTCCGTGGACCAAAAATCAACTCGAGATGAGAGGTTAGTCCCTGGCTTCGACTCCAGAGGAATACCACCTTACCACAAGCACCTCAAGAGGAGGCTTCTCTCAGCTCTAGGTATGTGAGAGGGACCCTGAGTTTGTGGCCTCAAGTGGAATGGACAGAGCGATGCCCTGACCGAAATAAGGCCGGATATCTCTGCAGTGACTTGAATGCAGGCTCGTCTTGCATCTCCCAAGACGAAAGGATGTCTGAATCCCCTGTGGAGACCACAGAGAAAGACCTAGATCCCCACCTCATCGCGACCGGAGGCCTCACATCCTTTGAAAACTCCAGAGGTACGGGGAGATTAGTGCTTCCAAAGGAGACGATGCCTGACTCCTCGTGAAACTTGATAGGAATACCAGGATTGCTGTGGCACGTGGAAAGGGACCCTTGGTCTCCCGCCTCAGCTGGGGAGGCATCCCAATTGCCCTGCCAAGCCTCGAGGAGTATCCCGAGTTGTCCCTCGCAACTAGGCAGGAGTCCTGACGTCACTGAACAAACACGTGTGTGGAAGGGCCATCCCCGTCGTAACTCGAGAATATACCCCAGGTTCCCGCCGCAACTCGAGAAAAACCATGAAACTTCCCCCTCGCCGCGAGATGAGGCCCGATTCCCCTGCACTGCGTGCAGAGCAGTTCCGTGTTGCACATCACACATGAAAGGAGCCTTGATTTCCTTGATGGCACTGCAGAGAAACCCCAAGAACACTGTTTCAAGGCTAGAGGGATCCTGAGGTCACTGTAGCAACACGAAAGACCTCCGTGGACCAAAAATCAACTCGAGAAGAGGGGTTAGTCCCTGGCTTCGACTCCAGAGGAATACCACCTTACCACAAGCACCTCAAGAGGAGGCTTCTCTCAGCTCTAGGTATGTGAGAGGGACCCTGAGTTTGCAGCCTCAACTGGAATGGACACCGCGATGCCCTGACTCGAAATAAGGCCGGATATCCCTGCAGTGACTTGAATGCAGGCTCGTCTTGCATCTCCCAAGACGAAAGGATGTCTGAATCCCCTGTGAAGACCACAGAGAAAGACCTAGTTCCCAACCTCATCGCGACTGGAGGCCTCACATCCTTCGAAAACTCCAGAGGTATGCGGAGATCAATGCCTCCAAAGCAGACAATGCCTGACTCCTCGTGAAACTTGACAGGAGTCCCAGGATTCCTGTGGCACGTGGAAAGGGACCCTTGGTCTCTCGCCTCAGCTGGAGAGGCGTCCCAATTGCCCTGCCAAGCCTCGAGGAGAATCCCGAGTTGTCCCTCGCAACTAGGCTGGAGTCCTGACGAGGCTGAACAAACACGTGGGTGGAAGGGCCATCCCCGTCGTAACTCGAGAATGTTCCCCAGGTTCCCGCCGCAACTCGAGAAAAACCATGAGACTTCCCCCTCGCCGCGAGATGAGGCCCGATTCCCCTGCACTGCATGCAGAGCAATTCCGTGTTGCACATCACACATGAAAGGAGCTTGATTTCCTTGATGGCACTCCAGAGAAACCCCAAAAACACTGTTCCAAAGCTAGAGGGATCCTGAGGTCACTGTAGCCTCACTAAAGAGCTCCGTGGACCAAAAATCAACTCGAGATGAGAGGTTAGTCCCTGGCTTCGACTCCAGAGGAATACCACCTTACCACAAGCACCTCAAGAGGAGGCTTCTCTCAGCTCTAGGTATGTGAGAGGGACCCTGAGTTTGTGGCCTCAAGTGGAATGGACAGAGCGATGCCCTGACTCGAAATAAGGCCGGATATCTCTGCAGTGACTTGAATGCAGGCTCGTCTTGCATCTCCCAAGACGAAAGGATGTTTGAATCCCCTGTGGAGACCACAGAGAAAGACCTAGATCCCCACCTCATCGCGACCGGAGGCCTCACATCCTTTGAAAACTCCAGAGGTACGGGGAGATTAGTGCTTCCAAAGGAGACGATGCCTGACTCCTCGTGAAACTTGATAGGAATACCAGGATTGCTGTGGCACGTGGAAAGGGACCCTTGGTCTCCCGCCTCAGCTGGGGAGGCATCCCAATTGCCCTGCCAAGCCTCGAGGAGAATCCCGAGTTGTCCCTCGCAACTAGGCAGGAGTCCTGACGTCACTGAACAAACACGTGTGTGGAAGGGCCATCCCCGTCGTAACTCGAGAATATACCCCAGGTTCCCGCCGCAACTCGAGAAAAACCATGAGACTTCCCCCTCGCCGCGAGATGAGGCCCGATTCCCCTGCACTGCGTGCAGAGCAGTTCCGTGTTGCACATCACACATGAAAGGAGCCTTGATTTCCTTGATGGCACTGCAGAGAAACCCCAAGAACACTGTTTCAAGGCTAGAGGGATCCTGAGGTCACTGTAGCAACACGAAAGACCTCCGTGGACCAAAAATCAACTCGAGAAGAGGGGTTAGTCCCTGGCTTCGACTCCAGAGGAATACCACCTTACCACAAGCACCTCAAGAGGAGGCTTCTCTCAGCTCTAGGTATGTGAGAGGGACCCTGAGTTTGCAGCCTCAACTGGAATGGACACCGCGATGCCCTGACTCGAAATAAGGCCGGATATCCCTGCAGTGACTTGAATGCAGGCTCGTCTTGCATCTCCCAAGACGAAAGGGTGTCTGAATCCCCTGTGAAGACCACAGAGAAAGACCTAGTTCCCAACCTCATCGCGACTGGAGGCCTCACATCCTTTGAAAACTCCAGAGGTATGCGGAGATCAGTGCCTCCAAAGGAGACGATGTCTGACTCCGCGTGAAACTTGATAGGAGTCCCAGGATTCCTGTGGCACGTGGAAAGGGACCCTTGGTCTCCCGCCTCAGATTGAGAGGTGTCCCAATTGCCCTGCCAAGCCTCGAGGAGAATCCCGAGTTGTCCCTCGCAACTAGGCAGGAGTCCTGACGTCGCTGAACAAACACGTGTGTGGAAGGGCCATGCCCGTTGTAACTCGAGAATATAACCCAGGTTCACACAGCAACTCGAGAAAAACCATGAGACTTCCCCCTCGCTGAAAAATGAGGCCCGATACCGTGCACTGCGTGCAGAGCAATTCCCTGTTGCACATCACACATGAAAGGAGTCTTGATTTCCTTGATGGCACTCCAGAGAAACCCCAAGAACACTGTTTCAAGGCTAGAGGGATCCTGAGGTCACTGTAGCAACACGAAAGAGCTCCGTGGACCAAGAATCAACTCGAGATGAGAGGTTAGTCCCTGGCTTCGACTCCAGAGGAATACCACCTTACCACAAGCACCTCAAGAGGAGGCTTCTCTCAGCTCTAGGTATGTGAGAGGGAGCCAGAGTTTGCGGCCTCAAGTGGAATGGACACCGCGATGCCCTGACTCGAAATAAGGCCGGATATCCCTGCAGTGACTTGAATGCAGGCTCGTCTTGCATCTCCCAAGACGAAAGGATGGCTGAATCCCCTGTGGAGACCACAGAGAATGACATAGTTCCCCACCTCATCGCGACCGGAGGCCTCATATCCTTTGAAAACTCCAGAGGTACGCGGAGATCAGTGCCTCCAAAGGAGACGATGCCTGACTCCTCGTGAAACTTGATAGGAGTCCCAGGATTCCTGTGGCACGTGGAAAGGGACCCTTAGTCTCCCGCCTCAGCTGGAGAGGCGTCCCAATTGCCCTGCCAGGCTTCTAGGAGAATCCCGATTTGTCCCTCTTAACTAGGCAGGAGTCCTGAAGTGGCTGAACAAACACGTGGGTGGAAGGGCATCCCCGTCGTACATCGAGAATATACCCCAGGTTCCCGCCGCAACTCGAGAAAAACCATGAGACTTCCCCCTCGCCGCGAGATGCGGCCCGATTCCCCTGCACTGCGTGCAGAGCAATTCCGTGTTGCACATCACACATGAAAGGAGCCTTGATTTCCTTGATGGCACTCCAGAGAAACCCCAAGAACACTGTTTCAAGGCTAGAGGCATCCTGAGGTCACTGTAGCAACACGAAAGAGTTCCGTGGACCAAAAATCAAATCGAGATTAGAGGTTAGTCCCTGGCTTCGACTCCAGAGGAATACCACCTTACCACAAGCACCTCAAGAGGAGGCTGCTCTCAGCTCTATGTATGTGAGAGGGACCCTGAGTTTGCGGCCTGAAGTGGAATGGACACTGCGATGCCCTGACTCGAAATAAGGCCAGATATCTCTGCAGTGACTTGAATGCCGGCTCGTCTTGCATCTCCAAAGATGAAAGGATGTTTGAATCCCCTGTGGAGACCACAGAGAAAGACCTAGTTCCCCACCTCATCGCGACCGCAGGCCTCACATCCTTTGAAAACTCCAGAGGTACGCGGAGATCAGTGCCTCCAAAGGAGACGATGCCTGACTCCTCGTGAAACTTGATAGGAGTCCCAGGATAACTGTGGCACGTGGAAAGGGACCCTTGGTCTCCCGCCTCAGCTGGAGAGGCGTCCCAATTGCCCTGCCAAGCCTCAAGGAGAATCACGAATTGTCCCTCACAACTAGGTAGGAGTCCTGACGAGGCTGAACAAACACGTGTGTGGGAGGGCCATTCCCGTCGTAACTCGAGAATATACCCCAGGTTCCCGCCGCAACTCGAGAAAAACCATGAGACTTCCCCCTCGCCGCGAGATGAGGCCCGATTCCCCTCCACTGTGTGCAGAGAAATTCCGTGTTGCACATCACAGATGAAAGGAGCCTTGATTTCCTTGATGGCACTCCCGAGAAACCCCAAGAACACTGTTTCAAGGCTAGAGGGATCCTGAGGTCACTGTAACAACACGAAAGAGCTCCGTGGACCAAAAATCACCTCGACATGAGAGGTTAATCCCCGGCTTCGACTCCAGAGGAATACCACCTTACCACAAGCACCTCAAGAGGAGGCTTTTCTCAGCTCTAGGTATGTGAGAGGGACCCTGCGTTTGCGGCCTCAAGTGGAATGGACACCGCGATGCCCTGACTCGAAATATGGCCGGATATCCCTGCAGTGACTTGAATGCAGGCTCGTCTTGCATTTCCCATGACGAAACGATGTCTGAATACCCTGGGGAGACCACAGAGAAACACCTAGTTCCCCACCTCATCGCGACTGGAGGCCTCACATCCTTTGAAAACTCCAGAGGTACGCGGAGATCAGTGCCTCCTAAGGAGACGATGCCTGACTCCTCGTTAAACTTGATAGGAGTCCCAGGATTCCTGTGGCACGTGGAAAGGGACCCTTGGTCTCCCGCCTCAGCTGGAGAGGCGTCCCAATTGCCGTGCCCAGCCTCGAGGAGAATCCCGAGTTGTCCCTCCCAACTAGGCAGGATTCCTGACGTGGCTGAACAAAGACGTGTGTGGAAGGGCCATTCCCGTCGTAACTCGAGAATATACCCCAGGTTCCCGCCGCAACTCGAGAAAAACCTGAGACTTCCCCCTCGCCGCCACATGAGGCCCGATTCCCCTGCATTGCGTGCAGAGCAATTCCGTGCTGCACATCACACAAGAAAGGAGCCTTGACTCCCTTGATGGCACTCCAGAGAAACCCCAAGAACACTGTTTCAAGGCTAGAGGGATCCTGAGGTCACTGGAGGAACACGAAAGAGCTCCGTGGACCAAAAATCAGCTCGAGATGAGAGGTTAGTCCCTGGCTTCGACTCCAGAGGAAAACCACCTTACCACAAGCACCTCAAGAGGAGGCTTCTCTCAGCTCTAGGTATGTGAGAGGAACCCTGGTTTTGCGGCCTCATGTGGAATGGACACCGCGATGCCCTGACTCGAAATAAGGCCGGATATCCTTGCAGTGACTTGAATTCAGGCTCGTCTTGCATCTCCCAAGACGAAAGGATGTCTGAATCCCCTTTGGAGACCACTGAGAAAATCTTAGTTCCACACCTCATCGCGAAAGGAGGCCTCACATCCTTTGAAAACTCCAGAGGTACGCGGAGATCAGTGCCTCCAAAGGAGACGATGCCTGACTCCTCGTGAAACTTGATAGGAGTCCCAGGATTCCTGTGGCACGTGGAAAGGGACCCTTGGTCTCCCGCCTCAACTGGAGAGGCGTCCCAGTTGCCTTGCCAAGCCTCGAGGAGAATCCCGAGTTGTCCCTCGCAACTAGGCTGGAGTCCTGACGAGGCTGAACAAACACGTGGGTGGAAGGGCCATCCCCGTCGTAACTCGAGAATGTTCCCCAGGTTCCCGCCGCAACTCGAGAAAAACCATGAGACTTCCCCCTCGCCGCGAGATGAGGCCCGATTCCCCTGCACTGCATGCAGAGCAATTCCGTGTTGCACATCACACATGAAAGGAGCTTGATTTCCTTGATGGCACTCCAGAGAAACCCCAAAAACACTGTTCCAAAGCTAGAGGGATCCTGAGGTCACTGTAGCCTCACTAAAGAGCTCCGTGGACCAAAAATCAACTCGAGATGAGAGGTTAGTCCCTGGCTTCGACTCCAGAGGAATACCACCTTACCACAAGCACCTCAAGAGGAGGCTTCTCTCAGCTCTAGGTATGTGAGAGGGACCCTGAGTTTGTGGCCTCAAGTGGAATGGACAGAGCGATGCCCTGACTCGAAATAAGGCCGGATATCTCTGCAGTGACTTGAATGCAGGCTCGTCTTGCATCTCCCAAGACGAAAGGATGTCTGAATCCCCTGTGGAGACCACAGAGAAAGACCTAGATCCCCACCTCATCGCGACCGGAGGCCTCACATCCTTTGAAAACTCCAGAGGTACGGGGAGATTAGTGCTTCCAAAGGAGACGATGCCTGACTCCGCGTGAAACTTGATAGGAATACCAGGATTGCTGTGGCACGTGGAAAGGGACCCTTGGTCTCCCGCCTCAGCTGGGGAGGCATCCCAATTGCCCTGCCAAGCCTCGAGGAGAATCCCGAGTTGTCCCTCGCAACTAGGCAGGAGTCCTGACGTCACTGAACAAACACGTGTGTGGAAGGGCCATCCCCGTCGTAACTCGAGAATATACCCCAGGTTCCCGCCGCAACTCGAGAAAAACCATGAGACTTCCCCCTCGCCGCGAGATGAGGCCCGATTCCCCTGCACTGCGTGCAGTGCAGTTCCGTGTTGCACATCACACATGAAAGGAGCCTTTATTTCCTTGATGGCAATCCAGAGAAACCCCAAGAACACTGTTTCAAGGCTAGAGGGATCCTGAGGTCACTGTAGCAACACGAAAGACCTCCGTGGACCAAAAATCAACTCGAGAAGAGGGGTTAGTCCCTGGCTTCGACTCCATAGGAATACCACCTTACCACAAGCACCTCAAGAGGAGGCTTCTCTCAGCTCTAGGTATGTGAGAGGGACCCTGAGTTTGCGGCCTCAAGGGGAATGGACACCGCGATGCCCTGACTCGAAATAAGGCCGGATATCCCTGCAGTGACTTGAATGCAGGCTCGTCTTGCATCTCCCAAGACGAAAGGATGTCTGAATCCCCTGTGAAGACCACAGAGAAAGACCTAGTTCCCAACCTCATCGCGACTGGAGGCCTCACATCCTTTGAAAACTCCAGAGGTACGCGGAGATCAGTGCCTCCAAAGCAGACAATGCCTGACTCCTCGTGAAACTTGACAGGAGTCCCAGGATTCCTGTGGCACGTGGAAAGGGACCCTTGGTCTCTCGCCTCAGCTGGAGAGGCGTCCCAATTGCCCTGCCAAGCCTCGAGGAGAATCCCGAGTTGTCCCTCGCAACTAGGAAGGAGTACTTACTTGGCTGAACAAACACGTGTGTGGAAGGGCCATCCCCGTCGTAACTCGAGAATATACCCCAGGTTCCCGCCGCAACTCGAGAAAAACCATGAGACTTCCCCCTCGCCGCGAGATGCGGCCCGATTCCCCTGCACTGCGTGCAGAGCAATTCCGTGTTGCACATCACACATGAAAGGAGCCTTGATTTCCTTGATGGCACTCCAGAGAAACCCCAAGAACACTGTTTCAAGGCTAGAGGCATCCTGAGGTCACTGTAGCAACACGAAAGAGTTCCGTGGACCAAAAATCAAATCGAGATTAGAGGTTAGTCCCTGGCTTCGACTCCAGAGGAATACCACCTTACCACAAGCACCTCAAGAGGAGGCTGCTCTCAGCTCTATGTATGTGAGAGGGACCCTGAGTTTGCGGCCTGAAGTGGAATGGACACTGCGATGCCCTGACTCGAAATAAGGCCAGATATCTCTGCAGTGACTTGAATGCCGGCTCGTCTTGCATCTCCAAAGATGAAAGGATGTTTGAATCCCCTGTGGAGACCACAGAGAAAGACCTAGTTCCCCACCTCATCGCGACCGGAGGCCTCACATCCTTTGAAAACTCCAGAGGTACGCGGAGATCAGTGCCTCCAAAGGAGACGATGCCTGACTCCTCGTGAAACTTGATAGGAGTCCCAGGATAACTGTGGCACGTGGAAAGGGACCCTTGGTCTCCCGCCTCAGCTGGAGAGGCGTCCCAATTGCCCTGCCAAGCCTCAAGGAGAATCACGAATTGTCCCTCACAACTAGGCAGGAGTCCTGACGAGGCTGAACAAACACGTGTGTGGGAGGGCCATTCCCCTCGTAACTCGAGAATATACCCCAGGTTCCCGCCGCAACTCGAGAAAAACCATGAGACTTCCCCCTCGCCGCGAGATGAGGCCCGATTCCCCTCCACTGTGTGCAGAGAAATTCCGTGTTGCACATCACAGATGAAAGGAGCCTTGATTTCCTTGATGGCACTCCAGAGAAACCCCAAGAACACTGTTTCAAGGCTAGAGGGATCCTGAGGTCACTGTAACAACACGAAAGAGCTCCGTGGACCAAAAATCACCTCGACATGAGAGGTTAATCCCTGGCTTCGACTCCAGAGGAATACCACCTTACCACAAGCACCTCAAGAGGAGGCTTTTCTCAGCTCTAGGTATGTGAGAGGGACCCTGCGTTTGCGGCCTCAAGTGGAATGGACACCGCGATGCCCTGACTCGAAATATGGCCGGATATCCCTGCAGTGACTTGAATGCAGGCTCGTCTTGCATTTCCCATGACGAAAGGATGTCTGAATACCCTGGGGAGACCACAGAGAAACACCTAGTTCCCCACCTCATCGCGACCGGAGGCCTCACATCCTTTGAAAACTCCAGAGGTACGCGGAGATCAGTGCCTCCTAAGGAGACGATGCCTGACTCCTCGTTAAACTTGATCGGAGTCCCAGGATTCCTGTGGCACGTGGAAAGGGACCCTTGGTCTCCCGCCTCAGCTGGAGAGGCGTCCCAATTGCCGTGCCCAGCCTCGAGGAGAATCCCGAGTTGTCCCTCCCAACTAGGCAGGATTCCTGACGTGGCTGAACAAAGACGTGTGTGGAAGGGCCATTCCCGTCGTAACTCGAGAATATACCCCAGGTTCCCGCCGCAACTCGAGAAAAACCCGAGACTTCCCCCTCGCCGCCACATGAGGCCCGATTCCCCTGCACTGCGTGCAGAGCAATTCCGTGCTGCACATCACACATGAAAGGAGCCTTGATTTCCTTGATGGCACTCCAGAGAAACCCCAAGAACACTGTTTCAAGGCTAGAGGGATCCTGAGGTCACTGGAGGAACACGAAAGAGCTCCGTGGACCAAAAATCAGCTCGAGATGAGAGGTTAGTCCCTGGCTTCGACTCCAGAGGAAAACCACCTTACCACAAGCACCTCAAGAGGAGGCTTCTCTCAGCTCTAGGTATGTGAGAGGAACCCTGGTTTTGCGGCCTCATGTGGAATGGACACCGCGATGCCCTGACTCGAAATAAGGCCGGATATCCTTGCAGTGACTTGAATGCAGGCTCGTCTTGCATCTCCCAAGACGAAAGGATGTCTGAATCCCCTTTGGAGACCACTGAGAAAATCTTAGTTCCCCACCTCATCGCAAAAGGAGGCCTCACATCATTTGAAAACTCCAGAGGTACGCGGAGATCAGTGCCTCCAAAGGAGACGATGCCTGACTCCTCGTGAAACTTGATAGGAGTCCCAGGATTCCTGTGGCACGTGGAAAGGGACCCTTGGTCTCCCGCCTCAACTGGAGAGGCGTCCCAGTTGCCTTGCCAAGCCTCGAGGAGAATCCCGAGTTGTCCCTCGCAACTAGGCTGGAGTCCTGACGAGGCTGAACAAACACGTGGGTGGAAGGGCCATCCCCGTCGTAACTCGAGAATGTTCCCCAGGTTCCCGCCGCAACTCGAGAAAAACCATGAGACTTCCCCCTCGCCGCGAGATGAGGCCCGATTCCCCTGCACTGCATGCAGAGCAATTCCGTGTTGCACATCACACATGAAAGGAGCTTGATTTCCTTGATGGCACTCCAGAGAAACCCCAAAAACACTGTTCCAAAGCTAGAGGGATCCTGAGGTCACTGTAGCCTCACTAAAGAGCTCCGTGGACCAAAAATCAACTCGAGATGAGAGGTTAGTCCCTGGCTTCGACTCCAGAGGAATACCACCTTACCACAAGCACCTCAAGAGGAGGCTTCTCTCAGCTCTAGGTATGTGAGAGGGACCCTGAGTTTGTGGCCTCAAGTGGAATGGACAGAGCGATGCCCTGACCGAAATAAGGCCGGATATCTCTGCAGTGACTTGAATGCAGGCTCGTCTTGCATCTCCCAAGACGAAAGGATGTCTGAATCCCCTGTGGAGACCACAGAGAAAGACCTAGATCCCCACCTCATCGCGACCGGAGGCCTCACATCCTTTGAAAACTCCAGAGGTACGGGGAGATTAGTGCTTCCAAAGGAGACGATGCCTGACTCCTCGTGAAACTTGATAGGAATACCAGGATTGCTGTGGCACGTGGAAAGGGACCCTTGGTCTCCCGCCTCAGCTGGGGAGGCATCCCAATTGCCCTGCCAAGCCTCGAGGAGTATCCCGAGTTGTCCCTCGCAACTAGGCAGGAGTCCTGACGTCACTGAACAAACACGTGTGTGGAAGGGCCATCCCCGTCGTAACTCGAGAATATACCCCAGGTTCCCGCCGCAACTCGAGAAAAACCATGAAACTTCCCCCTCGCCGCGAGATGAGGCCCGATTCCCCTACACTGCGTGCAGAGCAGTTCCGTGTTGCACATCACACATGAAAGGAGCCTTGATTTCCTTGATGGCACTGCAGAGAAACCCCAAGAACACTGTTTCAAGGCTAGAGGGATCCTGAGGTCACTGTAGCAACACGAAAGACCTCCGTGGACCAAAAATCAACTCGAGAAGAGGGGTTAGTCCCTGGCTTCGACTCCAGAGGAATACCACCTTACCACAAGCACCTCAAGAGGAGGCTTCTCTCAGCTCTAGGTATGTGAGAGGGACCCTGAGTTTGCAGCCTCAACTGGAATGGACACCGCGATGCCCTGACTCGAAATAAGGCCGGATATCCCTGCAGTGACTTGAATGCAGGCTCGTCTTGCATCTCCCAAGACGAAAGGATGTCTGAATCCCCTGTGAAGACCACAGAGAAAGACCTAGTTCCCAACCTCATCGCGACTGGAGGCCTCACATCCTTCGAAAACTCCAGAGGTATGCGGAGATCAATGCCTCCAAAGCAGACAATGCCTGACTCCTCGTGAAACTTGACAGGAGTCCCAGGATTCCTGTGGCACGTGGAAAGGGACCCTTGGTCTCTCGCCTCAGCTGGAGAGGCGTCCCAATTGCCCTGCCAAGCCTCGAGGAGAATCCCGAGTTGTCCCTCGCAACTAGGCTGGAGTCCTGACGAGGCTGAACAAACACGTGGGTGGAAGGGCCATCCCCGTCGTAACTCGAGAATGTTCCCCAGGTTCCCGCCGCAACTCGAGAAAAACCATGAGACTTCCCCCTCGCCGCGAGATGAGGCCCGATTCCCCTGCACTGCATGCAGAGCAATTCCGTGTTGCACATCACACATGAAAGGAGCTTGATTTCCTTGATGGCACTCCAGAGAAACCCCAAAAACACTGTTCCAAAGCTAGAGGGATCCTGAGGTCACTGTAGCCTCACTAAAGAGCTCCGTGGACCAAAAATCAACTCGAGATGAGAGGTTAGTCCCTGGCTTCGACTCCAGAGGAATACCACCTTACCACAAGCACCTCAAGAGGAGGCTTCTCTCAGCTCTAGGTATGTGAGAGGGACCCTGAGTTTGTGGCCTCAAGTGGAATGGACAGAGCGATGCCCTGACTCGAAATAAGGCCGGATATCTCTGCAGTGACTTGAATGCAGGCTCGTCTTGCATCTCCCAAGACGAAAGGATGTCTGAATCCCCTGTGGAGACCACAGAGAAAGACCTAGATCCCCACCTCATCGCGACCGGAGGCCTCACATCCTTTGAAAACTCCAGAGGTACGGGGAGATTAGTGCTTCCAAAGGAGACGATGCCTGACTCCTCGTGAAACTTGATAGGAATACCAGGATTGCTGTGGCACGTGGAAAGGGACCCTTGGTCTCCCGCCTCAGCTGGGGAGGCATCCCAATTGCCCTGCCAAGCCTCGAGGAGAGTCCCGAGTTGTCCCTCGCAACTAGGCAGGAGTCCTGACGTCACTGAACAAACACGTGTGTGGAAGGGCCATCCCCGTCGTAACTCGAGAATATACCCCAGGTTCCCGCCGCAACTCGAGAAAAACCATGAGACTTCCCCCTCGCCGCGAGATGAGGCCCGATTCCCCTGCACTGCGTGCAGAGCAGTTCCGTGTTGCACATCACACATGAAAGGAGCCTTGATTTCCTTGATGGCACTGCAGAGAAACCCCAAGAACACTGTTTCAAGGCTAGAGGGATCCTGAGGTCACTGTAGCAACACGAAAGACCTCCGTGGACCAAAAATCAACTCGAGAAGAGGGGTTAGTCCCTGGCTTCGACTCCAGAGGAATACCACCTTACCACAAGCACCTCAAGAGGAGGCTTCTCTCAGCTCTAGGTATGTGAGAGGGACCCTGAGTTTGCAGCCTCAACTGGAATGGACACCGCGATGCCCTGACTCGAAATAAGGCCGGATATCCCTGCAGTGACTTGAATGCAGGCTCGTCTTGCATCTCCCAAGACGAAAGGGTGTCTGAATCCCCTGTGAAGACCACAGAGAAAGACCTAGTTCCCAACCTCATCGCGACTGGAGGCCTCACATCCTTTGAAAACTCCAGAGGTATGCGGAGATCAGTGCCTCCAAAGGAGACGATGTCTGACTCCGCGTGAAACTTGATAGGAGTCCCAGGATTCCTGTGGCACGTGGAAAGGGACCCTTGGTCTCCCGCCTCAGCTGGAGAGGCGTCCAAATTGCCCTGCCAGGCTTCTAGGAGAATCCCGATTTGTCCCTCGCAACTAGGCAGGAGTCCTGACGTGGCTGAACAAACACGTGGGTGGAAGGGCATCCCCGTCGTAACTCGAGAATATACCACAGGTTCCCGCCGCAACTCGAGAAAAACCATGAGACTTCCCCCTCGCCGCGAGATGAGGCCCAATTCCCCTGCAATGCGTGCAGAGCAATTCCGTGTTGCACATCACACATGAAAGGAGCCTTGATTTCCTTGATAGCACTCCAGAGAAACCCAAAGAACACTGTTTCAAGGCTAGAGGCATCCTGAGGTCACTGTAGCAACACGAAAGAGCTCCGTGGACCAAAAATCAACTCGAGATGAGAGGTTAGTCCCTGGCTTCGACTCCAGAGGAATACCACCTTACCACAAGTACCTCAAGAGGAGGCTTCTCTCAGCTCTAGGTATGTGAGAGGGACCCTGACTTTGCGGCCTGAAGTGGAATGGACACTGCGATGCCCTGACTCGAAATAAGGCCAGATATCTCTGCAGTGACTTGAATGCCGGCTCGTCTTGCATCTCCAAAGATGAAAGGATGTTTGAATCCCCTGTGGAGACCACAGAGAAAGACCTAGTTCCCCATCTCATTGCGACCGGAGGCCTCATAACCTTTGAAAACTCCAGAGGTACGCGGAGATCAGTGCCTCCAAAAGGGACGATGCCTAACTCCTCGTGAAACTTGACAGGAGTCCCAGGATTCCTGTGGCACGTGGAAAGGGACCCTTGGTCTCCCGCCTCAGCTGGAGAGGCGTCCCAATTGCGCTGCCAAGCCTCGAGGAGAATCCCGAGTTGTCCCTCGCAACTAGAAAGGAGTACTTACTTGGCTGAACAAACACGTGTGTGGAAGGGCCATCAGCGTCGTAACTCGAGAATATACCCCAGGTTCCCGCCGCAACTCGAGAAAAACCATGAGACTTCCCCTTCGCCGCGAGATGAGGCCCGATTCCCCTGCACTGCGTGCAAAGCAATTCCGTGTTGCACATCACAGATGAAAGGAGCCTTGATTTCCTTGATGGCACTCCAGAGAAACCCCAAGAACACTGTTTCAAGGCTAGAGGGATCCTGAGGTCACTGTAACAACACGAAAGAGCTCCGTGGACCAAAAATCACCTCGACATGAGAGGTTAATCCCCGGCTTCGACTCCAGAGGAATACCACCTTACCACAAGCACCTCAAAAGGAGGCTTTTCCCAGCTCGAGGTATGTGAGAGGTACCCTGAGTTTGCGGCCTCAAGTGGAATGGACACCGCGATGCCCTGACTCGAAATAAGGCCGGATATCCTTGCAGTGACTTGAATGCAGGCTCGTCTTGCATTTCCCATGACGAAAGGATGTCTGAATCCCCTGGGGAGACCACAGAGAAACACCTAGTCTCCAACCTCATCGTGATAGGAGGCCTCACATCCTTTGAAAACTCCAGAGGTAGGCGGAGATCAGTGCCTCCAAAGGAGACGATGCCTGACTCCTCGTGAACCTTGACAGGAGTCCCAGGATTCCTGTGGCACGTGGAAAGGGACCGTTGGTCACCCGCCTCAGCTGGAGAGGCGTCCCAATTGCCCTGCCAAGCCTCGAGGAGAATCCCGAGTTGTCCCTCGCAACTATGAAGGAGTACTTACTTGGTTGAACAAACACGTGTGTGGAAGGGCCATCCCCGTCGTAACTCGAGAATATACCCCAGGTTCCCGCCGCAACTCGAGAAAAACCATGAGACTTCCCCCTCGCCGCGAGATGAGGCCCGATTCCCCTGCACTGCGTGCAGAGCAATGCCGTGTTGCACATCACACAGGAAAGGAGCTTTGATTTCCTTGATGGCACTCCAGAGAAACCCCAAGAACACTGTTTCAAGGCTAGAGGGATCCTGAGGTCACTGTAGCAACACAAAAGAGCTCCGTGGACCAAGAATCAACTCGAGATGAGAGGTTAGTCCCTGGCTTCGACTCCAGAGGAATACCACCTTACCACAAGCACCTCAAGATGAGGCTTCTCTCAGCTCTAGGTATGTGAGAGGGACCCTGAGTTTGCGGCCTCAAGTGGAATGGACACCGCAATGCCCTGACTCGAAATAAGGCCGGATATCCCTGCAGTGACTTGAATGCAGGCTCGTCTTGCATCTCCCAAGACGAAAGGATGGCTGAATCCCCTGTGGAGGCCACAGAGAAAGAACTAGGTCCCCACCTCATCGCGACCGGAGGCCTCATATCCTTTGAAAACACCAGAGGTACGCGGAGATCAGTGCCTCCAAAGGAAACGATGTCTGACTCCTCGTGAAAATTGATAGGAGTCCCAGGATTCCTGTGGCACGTGGAAAGGGACTCTTGGTCTCCCGCCTCAGCTGGAGAGGCGTCCCAATTGCCCTGCCAGGCTCTAGGAGAATCCCGATTTGTCCCTCGCAACTAGGCAGGAGTCCTGATGTGGCTGAACAAACACGTGGGTGGAAGGGCATCCCCGTCGTAACTCAGGAATATACCCCAGGTTCCCGCCGCAACTCGAGAAAAACCATGAGACTTCCCCCTCGCCGCGAGATGAGGCCCAATTCCCCTGCACTGCGTGCAGAGCAATTCCGTGTTGCACATCACACATGAAAGGAGCCTTGATTTCCTTGATGGCACTCCAGAGAAACCCCAAGAACACTGTTTCAAGGCTAGAGGCATCCTGAGGTCACTGTAGCAACACGAAAGAGCTCCGTGGACCAAAAATCAACTCGAGATGAGAGGTTAGTCCCTGGCTTCGACTCCAGAGGAATACCACCTTACCACAAGCACCTCAAGAGGAGGCTTCTCTCACCTCTAGGTATGTGAGAGGTACCCTGAGTTTGCGGCCTGAAGTGGAATGGACACTGCGATGCCCTGACTCGAAATAAGGCCAGATATCTCTGCAGTGACTTGAATGCCGGCTCGTCTTGCATCTCCAAAGATGAAAGGATGTTTGAATCCCCTGTGGAGACCACAGAGAATGACCTAGTTCCCCATCTCATTGCGACCGGAGGCCTCATAACCTTTGAAAACTCCAGAGTTAGGCGGAGATCAGTGCCTCCAAAAGGGACGATGCCTGACTCCTCGTGAAACTTGACAGGAGTCCCAGGATTCCTGCGGCACGTGGAAAGGGACCCTTGGTCTCCCGCCTCAGCTGGAGAGGCGTCCCAATTGCCCTGCCAAGCCTCGAGGAGAATCCCGAGTTGTCCCTCGCAACTAGAAAGGAGTACTTACTTGGCTGAACAAACACGTGTGTGGAAGGGCCATCCCTGTCGTAACTCGAGAATATACCCCAGGTTCCCGCCGCAACTCGAGAAAAACCATGAGACTTCCCCCTCGCCGCGAGATGAGGCCCGATTCCCCTGCACTGCGTGCAGAGCAATTCCGTGTTGCACATCACACATGAAAGGAGCCTTGATTTCCTTGATGGCACTCCAGAGAAACCCCAAGAACACTGTTTCAAGGCTAGAGGGATCCTGAGGTCACTGTAGCAACACGAAAGAGCTCCGTGGACCAAGAATCAACTTGAGATGAGAGGTTAGTCCCTGGCTTCGACTCCAGAGGAATACCACCTTACAACAAGCTCCTCAAGATGAGGCTTCTCTCAGCTCTAAGTATATGAGAGGGACCCTGAGTTTGCGGCCTCAAGTGGAATGGACACCGCGATGCCCTGACTTGAAGTAAGGCCGGATATCCCTGCAGTGACTTGAATGCAGGCTCGTCTTACATCTCCCAAGACGAAAGGATGGCTGAATCCCCTGTGGAGGCCACAGAGAAAGAACTAGGTCCCCACCTCATCGCGATCGGAGGCCTCATATCCTTTGAAAACTCCAGAGGTATGCGGAGATCAGTGCCTACAAAGGAGACGATGCCTGACTCCTCATGAAACTTGATAGGAGTCCCAGGATTCCTGTGGCACGTGGAAAGGGACACTTGGTCTCCCGCCTCAGCTGGAGAGGCATCCCAATTGCCCTGCCAGGCTTCTAGGAGAATCCCGATTTGTCCCTCGCAACTAGGCAGGAGTCCTGACGTGGCTGAACAAACACGTGGGTGGAAGGGCATCCCCGTCGTAACTCGAGAATATACCCCAGGTTCCCGCCGCAACTCGAGAAAAACCATGAGCCTTCCCCCTCGCCGCGAGATGAGGCCCGATTCCCCTGCACTGCGTGCAGAGCAATTCCGTGTTGCACATCACACATGAAAGGAGCCTTGATTTCCTTGATGGCACTCCAGAGAAACCCCAAGAACACTGTTTCAAGGCTAGAGGGATCCTGATGTCACTGTAGCAACACGAAAGAGCTCCGTGGACCAAAAATCAACTCGAGATGAGAGGTTAGTCCCTGGCTTCGACTCCAGAGGAATACCACCTTACCACAAGCACCTCAAAAGGAGGCTTTTCCCAGCTCGAGGTATGTGAGAGGTACCCTGAGTTTGCGGCCTCAAGTGGAATGGACACCGCGATGCCCTGACTCGAAATAAGGCCGGATATCCTTGCAGTGACTTGAATGCAGGCTCGTCTTGCATTTCCCATGACGAAAGGATGTCTGAATACCCTGGGGAGACCACAGAGAAACACCTAGTTCCCCACCTCATCGCGACCGGAGGCCTCACATCCCTTGAAAACTCCAGAGGTACGCGGAGATCAGTGCCTCCAAAGGAGACGATGCCTGACTCCTCGTTAAACTTGATAGAAGTCCCAGGATTCCTGTGGCACGTGGAGAGGGACCCTTGGTCTCCCGCCTCAGCTGGAGAGGCATCCCAATTGCCCTGCCAAGCCTCGAGGAGAATCCCGAGTTGTCCCTCCCAACTAGGCAGGATTCCTGACGTGGCTGAACAAAGACGTGTGTGGAAGGGCCATTCCCGTCGTAACTCGAGAATATACCCCAGGTTCCCGCCGCAACTCGAGAAAAACCATGAGAGTTCCCCCTCGCCGCGAGATGAGGCCCGATTCCCCTGCACTGCGTGCAGAGCAATTCCGTGTTGCACATCACACATGAAAGGAGCCTTGATTTCCTTGATGGAACTCCAGAGAAAACCCAAGAACACTGTTTCAAGGCTAGAGGGATCCTGAGGTCACTGTAGCAACACGAAAGAGCTCCGTGGACCACAAATCAACTCGAGATGAGAGGTTAGTCCCTGGCTTCGACTCCAGAGGAATACCACCTTACCACAAGCACCTCAAGAGGAGGCTTCTCTCACCTCTAGGTATGTGATAGGGGCCCTGAGTTTGCGGCCTCAAGTGGAATGGACACCGCGATGCCCTGACTCGAAATAAGGCCGAATATCCCTGCAGTGACTTGAATGCAGGCTCGTCTTGCATCTCCCAAGACGAAAGGATGTCTGAATCCCCTGTGGAGACCACAGAGAAAGACATAGTTCCCCACTTCATCGCAACCGGAGGCCTCACATCCTTTGAAAACTCCAGAGGTACGCGGAGATCAGTGCTTCCAAAGGAGACGATGCCTGACTCCTCGTGAAACTTGATAGGAGTCCCAGGATTCCTGTGGCACATGGAAAGGGACACTTGGTCTACCGCCTCAGCTGGAGAGGCGTCCCAATTGCCCTGCCAAGCCTTAACGAGATTCACGAGTTGTCCCTCGCAACTAGGCAGGAGTCCTGACGTCGCTGAACAAACACGTGGGTGGAAGGGCCAACCCCGTCGTAACTCGAGAATATACCCCAGGTTCCCGCCGCAACTCGAGAAAAACCATGAGACTACCCACTCGCCGCGAGATGAGGCCCGATTCCCCTGCACTGCGGGCAGAGCAAATCCGTGTTACACATCACACATGAAAGGAGCCTTGATTTCCTTGATGGCACTCCAGAGAAAACCCAAGAACACTGTTTCAAGGCTAGAGGGATCCTGAGGTCACTGTAGCAACACGAAAGAGCTCCGTGGACCACAAATTAACTCGAGATGAGAGGTTAGTCCCTGGCTTCGACTCCAGAGGAATACCACCTTACCACAAGCACCTCAAGAGGAGGCTTCTCTCACCTCTAGGTATGTGATAGGGGCCCTGAGTGTGTGGCCTCAAGTGGAATGGACACCCCGATTCCCTGACTTGAAATAAGGCCGCATATCCCTGCAGTGACTTGAATGCAGGCTCGTCTTGCATCTCCCAAGATGAAAGGATGTCTGAATCCCCTGTGGAGACCACAGGGAAAGACCTAGTCTCCCACCTCATCGCGATAGGAGGCCTCAAATCCTTTGAAAACTCCAGAGGTAGGCGGAGATCAGTGCCTCCAAAGGAGACGATGCCTGACTCCTCGTGAACCTTGACAGGAGTCCCAGGATTCCTGTGGCACGTGGAAAGGGACCCTTGGTCTCCCGCCTCAGCTGGAGAGGCGTCCCAATTGCCCTGCCAAGCCTCGAGGAGAATCTCGAGTTGTCCCTCGCAACTATGAAGGAGTACTTACTTGGCTGAACAAACACGTGTGTGGAAGGGCCATCCCCGTCGTAACTCGAGAATATACCCCAGGTTCCCGCCGCAACTCGAGAAAAACCATGAGACTTCCCCCTCGCCGCGAGATGAGGCCCGATTCCCCTGCACTGCGTGCAGAGCAATTCCGTGTTGCACATCACACATGAAAGGAGCCTTGATTTCCTTGATAGCACTCCAGAGAAACCCCAAGAACACTGTTTCAAGGCTAGAGGGATCCTGAGGTCACTGTAACAACACGAAAGAGCTCCGTGGACCACGAATCAACTCGAGATGAGAGGTTAGTCCCTGGCTTCGACTCCAGAGGAATACCACCTTACCACAAGCACCACAAGATGAGGCTTCTCTCAGCTCTAAGTATATGAGAGGGACCCTGAGTTTGCGGCCTCAAGTGGAATGGACACCGCGATGCCCTGACTCGAAATAAGGCCGGATATCCCTGCAGTGACTTGAATGCAGGCTCGTCTTGCATCTCCCAAGACGAAAGGATGGCTGAATCCCCTGTGGAGGTCACAGAGAAAGAACTAGGTCCCCACCTCATCGCGACCGGAGGCCTCATATCCTTTGAAAACTCCAGAGGTACGCGGAGATCAGTGCCTCCAAAGGAGACGATGTCTGACTCCTCGTGAAACTTGATAGGAGTCCCAGGATTCCTGTGGCACGTGGAAAGGGACCCTTGGTCTCCCGCCTCAGCTGGAGAGGCGTCCCAATTGCCCTGCCAGGCTTCTAGGAGAATCCCGATTTGTCCCTCGCAACTAGGCAGGAGTCCTGACGTGGCTGAACAAACACGTGGGTGGAAGGGCATCCCCGTCGTAACTCGAGAATATACCCCAGGTTCCCGACGCAACTCGAGAAAAACCATGAGACTTCCCCCTCCCCGCGAGATGAGGCCCAATTCCCCTGCACTGCGTGCAGAGCAATTCCCTGTTGCACATCACACATGAAAGGAGCCTTGATTTCCTTGATGGCACTCCAGAGAAACCCCAAGAACACTGTTTCAAGGCTAGAGGCATCCTGAGGTCACTGTAGCAACACGAAAGAGCTCCGTGGACCAAGAATCAACTCGAGATGAGAGGTTAGTCCCTGGCTTCGAATCCAGAGGAATACCACCTTACCACAAGCACCTCAAGAGGAGGCTTCTCTCAGCTCTAGGTATGTGAGAGGTACCCTGAGTTTGCGGCCTGAAGTGTAACGGACACTGCGATGCCCTGACTCGAAATAAGGCCAGATATCTTTGCAGTGACTTGAATGACGGCTCGTCTTGCATCTCCAAAGATGAAAGGATGTTTGAATCCCCTGAGGAGACCACAGAGAAAGACCTAGTTCCCCACCTCATCGCGACCGGAGGCCTCACATCCTTTGAAAACTCCAGAGTACGCGGAGATCAGTGCCTCCAAAGGAGACGATGCCTGACTCCTCGTGAACCTTGACAGGAGTCCCAGGATTCCTGTGGCACGTGGAAAGGGACCCTTGGTCTCCCGCCTCAGCTGGAGAGGCGTCCCAATTGCCCTGCCAAGCCTCGAGGAGAATCTCGAGTTGTCCCTCGCAACTATGAAGGAGTACTTACTTGGCTGAACAAACACGTGTGTGGAAGGGCCATCCCCGTCGTAACTCGAGAATATACCCCAGGTTCCCGCCACAACTCTAGAAAAACCATGAGACTTCCCCCTCGCCGCGAGATGAGGCCCGATTCCCCTGCACTGCGTGCAGAGCAATCCCGTGTTGCACATCACACATGAAAGGAGCCTTGATTTCCTTGATGGCACTCCAGAAAAACCCCAAGAACACTGTTTCAAGGCTAGAGGGATCCTGAGGTCACTGTAGCCACAAGAAAGAGCTCCGTGGACCAAAAATCAACTCGAGATGAGAGGTTAGTCCCTGGCTTCGACTCCAGAAGAATACCACCTTACCACAAGCACCTCAAGAGGAGGCTTCTCTCAGCTCTAGATATGTGAGAGGGACGCTGAGTTTGCGGCCTCAAGTGGAATGGACACCGCGATACCCTGGCTCGAAATAAGGCCGAATATCCCTGCAGTGACTTGAATGCAGGCTCGTCTTGCATCTCCCAAGACGAAAGGATGTCTGAATCCCCTGTGGAGACCACAGAGAAAGACATAGTTCCCCACTTCATCGCGACCGGAGGCCTCACATCCTTTGAAAACTCCAGAGGTACGCGGAGATCAGTGCTTCCAAAGGAGACGATGCCTGACTCCTCGTGAAACATGATAGGAGTCCCAAGATTCCTGTGGCACGTGGAAAGGGACACTTGTTCTCCCGCCTCAGCTGGAGAGGCGTCCCAATTGCCCTGCCAAGCCTCGAGGAGAATCCCGAGTTGTCCCTCGCAACTAGGCAGGAGTCCTGACGTCGCTGAACAAACACGTGGGTGGAAGGGCCATCCACGTCGTAACTCGAGAATATACCCCAGGTTCCCGCCGCAACTCGAGAAAAACCATGAGACTTCCCCCTCGCCGCGAGATGAGACCGGATTCCCCTGTAGTGCGAGCAGAGCAATTCCGTGTTGCACATCACACATGAAAGGAGCCTTGATTTCCTTGATGGCACTCCAGAGAAACCCCAAGAACACTGTTTCAAGGCTAGAGGGATCCTGAGGTCACTGTAGCAACACGAAAGAGCTCCGTGGACCAAAAATCTACTCGAGATGAGAGGTTAGTCCCTGGCTTCGACTCCAGAGGAATACCACCTTACCATAAGCACCTCAAGAGCAGGCTTATCTCAGCTCTAGGTATGTGAGAGGGACCCTGAGTTTGCGGCCTCAAGTGGAATGGACACCGCGATGCCCTGACTCGAAATAAGGCCGAATATCCCTGCAGTCACTTGAATGCAGGCTCGTCTTGCATCTCCCAAGACGAAAGGATGTCTGAAACCTCTGTGGAGACCACAAGGAAACCTATTTCCCTACCTCACCGCGACCGGAGGCCTCACATCCTTTGAAAACTCCAGAGGTACGCGGAGATCAGTGCCTCCAAAGGAGACGATGCCTGACTCCTCGTGAACCTTGATAGGAGTCCCAGGATTCCTGTGGCACGTGGAAAGGGACCCTTGGTCTACCGCCTCAGCTGGAGAGGCGTCCCAATTGCCCTGCCAAGCCTTGAGGAGATTCACGAGTTGTCCCTCGCAACTAGGCAGGAGTCCTGACGTCGCTGAACAAACACGTGCGTGGAAGGGCCAACCCCGTCGTAACTCGAGAATATACCCCAGGTTCCCGCCGCAACTCGAGAAAAACCATGAGACTACCCACTCGCCGCGAGATGAGGCCCGATTCCCCTGCACTGCGGGCAGAGCAATTCCGTGTTGCACATCACACATGAAAGGAGCCTTGATTTCCTTGATGGCACTCCAGAGAAACCCCAAGAACACTGTTTCAAGGCTAGAGGGATCCTGAGGTCACTGTAGCAACAAGAAAGAGCTCCGTGGACCAAAAATCAACTCGAGATGAGAGGTTAGTCCCTGGCTTCGACTCCAGAGGATACCACCTTACCACAAGCACCTCAAGAGGAGGCTTCTCTCAGCTCTAGCTATGTGAGAGGGACCCTGAGTTTGCGGCCTCAAGTGGAATGGACACCGCGATGCCCTGACTCGAAATAAGGCCGGATATCCCTGCAGTGACTTGAATGAAGTCTCGTCTTGCATCTCCCAAGATGAAAGGATGTCTGAATCCCCTGTGGAGACCACAGAGAAAGACCTAGTTCCCCACCTCATCGCGACCGGAGGCCTCACATCCTTTGAAAACTCCAGAGGTACGCGGAGATCAGTGCCTCCAAAGGAGACGATGCCTTACTCCTCGTGAAACTTGATAGGAGTCCCAGGATTCCTGTGGCACGTGGAAAGGGACCCTTGGTCTCCTGCCTCAGCTGGAGAGGCGTCCCAATTGCGCTGCCAAGCCTCGAGGAGAATCCCGATTTGTCCCTCGCAACTAGGCAGGAGTCCTGCCGTCGCTGAACAAACACGTGTGTGGAAGGGCCATCCCCGTCGTAACTCGAGAATATACCCCAGCTTCCCGCCGCAACTCGAGAAAAACCATGAGACTTCCCCCTCGCCGCGAGTTGAGGCCCGATTCCCCTGCACTGCGTGCAGAGCATTTCCGTATTGCACATCACACATGAAAGGAGCCTTGATTTCCTTGATGGCACTCCAGAGAAACCCCAAGAACACTGTTTCAAGGCTAGAGGGATCCTGAGGTCACTGTAGCAACACGAAAGAGCACCGTGGACCAAAAATCAACTCGAGATGAGAGGTTAGTCCCTGGCTTCAACTCCAGAGCAATACCACCTTACCACAGGCACCTCAAGAGGAGGCTTCTCTCAGCTCTAACTATGTGAGAGGGACCCTGAGTTTGCGGCCTCAAGTGGAATGGACACCGCGATGCCCTGACTCGAAATAAGGCCGGATATTCCTGCAGTGACTTAAATGCAGGCTCATTTTGCATCTCCCAAGACGAAAGGATGTCTGAATCCCCTATGGAGACCACAGAGAAAGACATAGTTCCCCACTTCATCGCGACCGGAGGGCTCACATCCTTTGAAAACTCCAGAGGTACGCGGAGATCAGTGCCTCCAAAGGAGACGATGCCTGACTCTTCGTGAAACTTGATATGAGTCCCAAGATTCCTGTGGCACGTGGAAAGGGACACTTGGTCTCCCCCCTCAGCTGGAGAGGCGTCCCAATTGCCCTGCCAAGCCTCGAGGAGAATCCCGAGTTGTCCCTCGCAACTAGGCAGGAGTCCTGACATCGCTCAACAAAAATATGTGTGGAAGGGCCATCCCTGTCGTAACTCAAGAATATACCCCAGGTTCCCGCCGCAACTCGAGATAAACCATGAGACTTTCACCTCGCCGAAAAATGAGGCCCCATACCGTGCACTGCATGCAGAGCAATTCCCTGTTGCACATCACACATGAAAGGAGCCTTGATTTCCTTGATGGCACTCCAGGAAACCCCAAGAACACTGCTTCAAGGCTAGAGGCATCCTGAGGTCACTGTAGCAACACGAAAGAGCTCCGTGGACCAAGAATCAACTCGAGATGAGAGGTTAGTCCCTGGCTTCGAATCCAGAGGAATACCACCTTACCACAAGCACCTCAAGAGGAGGCTTCTCTCAGCTCTAGGTATGTGAGAGGGACCCTGATTTTGCGGCCTCAAGTGGAATGGACACCGCGATGCCCTGACTCGATATAAGGCCGGATATCCCTGCAGTGACTTGAATGCAGGCTCGTCTTGCATCTCCCAAGATGAAAGGATGACTGAATCCCCTGTGGAGACCACAGAGAAAGACCTAGTTCCCCACCTCATCGCGACCAGAGGCCTCACATCCTTTGAAAACTCCAGAGGTACGCGGAGATCAGTGCCTCCAAAAGAGACGATGCCTAACTTCTCGTGAAACTTGATAGGAGTCCCAGGATTCCTGTGGCACGGGGAAAGGGACCCTTGGTCTCCCTCCTCAGCTAGAGAGGCGTCCCAAATGCCCTGCCAAGCCTCGAGGAGAATCCCGAGTTGTCCCTCGCAACTAGGCAGGAGTCCTGACGCGGCTGAACAAACACGTGTGTGTAATGGCCATCCCCGTCGTAACTCGAGAATATACCCCAGGTTCCCGACCCAACTCGAGAAAAACCATGAGACTTCCCCCTCGCCGCGAGATGAGGCCCGATTCCCCTGCACTGCATGCAGAGCAATTCCGTGTTGCACATCACACATGAAAGGAGCCTTGATTTCCTTGATGGCACTCCAGAGAAACCCCAAGAACACTGTTTCATGGCTAGAGGGATCCTGAGGTCACTGTAGCAACACGAAAGAACTCCGTGGACCAAAAATCAACTCGAGATGAGAGGTTAGTCCCTGGCTTCGACTCCAGAGGAATACCACCTTACCACAAGCACCTCAAGAGGAGGCTTCTCCCAGCTCTAGCTATGTGAGAGGGACCCTGAGTTTGCGGCCTCAAGTGGAATGGACACCCCGATTCCCTGACTCGAAATAAGGCGGCATATCCCTGCAGTAACTTGAATTCAGGCTCGTCTTGCATCTCCCAAGATGAAAGGATGTTTGAATCCCCTGTGGATACCACAGAGAAAGAACTAGTTCCCCACCTCATCGCGACCGGAGGCCTCAAATCCTTTGAAAACTCCAGAGGTACGTGGAGATCAGTGCCTCCAAAGGAGACGATGCCTGACTCCTTGTGAAACTTGATAGGAGTCCCAGGATTCTTGTGGCACGTGGAAAGGGACCCTTGGTCTCCTGCCTCAGCTGGAGAGGCGTCCCAATTGCCCTGCCAAGCCTCGAGGAGAATCCCGAGTTGTCCCTCGCAACTAGGCAGGAGTCCTAACGTCGCTGAACAAAGACGTGTGTGGAAGGGCCATCCCCGTCGTAACTCGAGAATATACCCCAGGTTCCCGCCGCAACTCGAGAAAAACCATGAGACTTCCTCCTCGCCGCGAGATGAGGCCCGATTCCCCTGTACTGCGTACAGAGCAATTCCGTGTTGCACATCACACATGAAAGGAGTCTTGATTTCCTTGATGGCACTGCAGAGAAACCCCAAGAACACTGTTTCAAGGCTAGAGGGATCCTGAGGTCACTGTAGCAACACGAAAGAACTCCGTGGACCAAGAATCAACTCGAGATGAGAGGTTAGTCCCTGGCTTCGACTCCAGAGGAATACCAGCTTACCACAAGCACCTCAAGAGGAGGCTTCTCTCAGCTCTAGGTATGTGAGAGGGACCCTGAGTTTGCGGCCTCAAGTGGAATGGACACCGCGATGCCCTGACTCGAAATAAGGCCGGATATCCCTGCAGTGACTTGAATGCAGGCTCGTCTTGCATCTCCCAAGACGAAAGGATGTCTGAATCCTCTGTGGAGACCACAAGGAAACCTACTTCCCCACCTCATCGCGACCGGAGGCCTCACATCCTTTGAAAACTCCAGAGGTACGCGGAGATCAGTGCCTCCAAAGGAGACGATGCCTGACTCCTCGTGAACCTTGATAGGAGTCCCAGGATTCCTGTGGCACGTGGAAAGGGACCCTTGGTCTACCGCCTCAGCTGGAGAGGCGTCCCAATTGCCCTGCCAAGCCTCGAGGAGAATCCCGAGTTGTCCCTCGCAACTAGGCAGGAGTCCTGACGTCGCTGAACAAACACGTGCGTGGAAGGGCCAACCCCGTCGTAACTCGAGAATATAGCCCAGGTTCCCGCCGCAACTCGAGAAAAACCATGAGACTACCCACTCGCCACGAGATGAGGCCCGATTCCCCTGCACTGCGGGCAGAGCAATTCCGTGTTGCACATCACACATGAAAGGAGCCTTGATTTCCTTGATGGCACTCCAGAAAAACCCCAAGAACACTGTTTCAAGGCTAGAGGGATCCTGAGGTCACTGTAGCAACACGAAAGAGCTCCGTGGACCAAAAATCACCTCGACATGAGAGGTTAATCCCCGGCTTCGACTCCAGAGGAATACCACCTTACCACAAGCACCTCAAAAGGAGGCTTTTCCCAGCTCGAGGTATGTGAGAGGTACCCTGAGTTTGCGGTCTCAAGTGGAATGGACACCGCGATGCCCTGACTCGAAATAAGGCCGGATATCTTGCAGTGACTTGAATGCAGGCTCGTCTTGCATTTCCCATGACGAAAGGATGTCTGAATACCCTGGGGAGACCACAGAGAAACACCTAGTTCCCCACCTCATCGCGACCGGAGGCCTCATATCCTCCAGAGGTACGCGGAGATCAGTGCCTCCAAAGGAGACGATGCCTGACTCCTCGGTTAAACTTGATAGAAGTCCCAGGATTCCTGTGGCACGTGGAAAGGGACCCTTGGTCTCCCGCCTCAGCTGGAGAGGCATCCCAATTGCCCTGCCAAGCCTCGAGGAGAATCCCGAGTTGTCCCTCCCAACTAGGCAGGAGTCCTGACGTCGCTGAACAAAGACGTGTGTGGAAGGGCCATTCCCGTCGTAACTCGAGAATATACCCCAGGTTCCCGCCGCAACTCGAGAAAAACCATGAGAGTTCCCCCTCGCCGCGAGATGAGGCCCGATTCCCCTGCACTGCGTGCAGAGCAATTCCGTGTTGCACATCACACATGAAAGGAGCCTTGATTTCCTTGATGGCACTCCAGAGAAAACCCAAGAACACTGTTTCAAGGCTAGAGGGATCCTGAGGTCACTGTAGCAACACGAAAGAGCTCCGTGGACCACAAATCAACTCGAGATGAGAGGTTAGTCCCTGGCTTCGACTCCAGAGGAATACCACCTTACCCACAAGCACCTCAAGAGGAGGCTTCTCTCACCTCTAGGTATGTGATAGGGGGCCCTGAGTTTGCGGCTTCAAGTGGAATGGACACCGCGATGCCCTGACTCGAAATAAGGCCGAATATCCCTGCAGTGACTTGAATGAAGTCTCGTCTTGCATCTCCCAAGATGAAAGGATGTCTGAATCCCCTGTGGAGACCACAGAGAAAGACCTAGTTCCCCACCTCATCGCGACCCGGAGGCCTCACATCCTTTGAAAACTCCAGAGGTACGCGGAGATCAGTGCCTCCAAAGGAGACGATGCCTTACTCCTCGTGAAACTTGATAGGAGTCCCAGGATTCCTGTGGCACGTGGAAAGGGACCCTTGGTCTCCCGCCTCAGCTGGAGAGGCGTCCCAATTGCGCTGCCAAGCCTCGAGGAGAATCCCGAGTTGTCCCTCGCAACTAGGCAGGAGTCCTGCCGTCGCTGAACAAACACGTGTGTGGAAGGGCCATCCCCGTCGTAACTCGAGAATATACCCCAGCTTCCCGCCGCAACTCGAGAAAAACCATGAGACTTCCCCCTCGCCGCGAGTTGAGGCCCGATTCCCCTGCACTGCGTGCAGAGCATTTCCGTATTGCACATCACACATGAAAGGAGCCTTGATTTCCTTGATGGCACTCCAGAGAAACCCCAAGAACCACTGTTTCAAGGCTAGAGGGATCCTGAGGTCACTGTAGCAAACACGAAAGAGCACCGTGGACCAAAAATCAACTCGAGATGAGAGGTTAGTCCCTGGCTTCAACTCCAGAGCAATACCACCTTACCACAGGCACCTCAAGAGGAGGCTTCTCTCAGCTCTAACTATGTGAGAGGGACCCTGAGTTTGCGGCCTCAAGTGGAATGGCCACCGCGATGCCCTGACTCGAAATAAGGCCGGATATTCCTGCAGTGACTTAAATGCAGGCTCATTTTGCATCTCCCAAGACGAAAGGATGTCTGAATCCCCTATGGAGACCACAGAGAAAGACATAGTTCCCCACTTCATCGCGACCGGAGGGCTCACATCCTTTGAAAACTCCAGAGGTACGCGGAGATCAGTGCCTCCAAAGGAGACGATGCCTGACTCTTCGTGAAACTTGATATGAGTCCCAAGATTCCTGTGGCACGTGGAAAGGGACACTTGGTCTCCCCCCTCAGCTGGAGAGGCGTCCCAATTGCCCTGCCAAGCCTCGAGGAGAATCCCGAGTTGTCCCTCGCAACTAGGCAGGAGTCCTGACATCGCTCAACAAAAATATGTGTGGAAGGGCCATCCCCTGTCGTAACTCAAGAATATACCCCAGGTTCCCGCCGCAACTCGAGATAAACCATGAGACTTTCACCTCGCCGAAAAATGAGGCCCCCATACCGTGCACTGCATGCAGAGCAATTCCCTGTTGCACATCACACATGAAAGGAGCCTTGATTTCCTTGATGGCACTCCAGGAAACCCCAAGAACACTGCTTCAAGGCTAGAGGCATCCTGAGGTCACTGTAGCAACACGAAAGAGCTCCGTGGACCAAGAATCAACTCGAGATGAGAGGTTAGTCCCTGGCTTCGAATCCAGAGGAATACCACCTTACCACAAGCACCTCAAGAGGAGGCTTCTCTCAGCTCTAGGTATGTGAGAGGGACCCTGATTTTGCGGCCTCAAGTGGAATGGACACCGCGATGCCCTGACTCGATATAAGGCCGGATATCCCTGCAGTGACTTGAATGCAGGCTCGTCTTGCATCTCCCAAGATGAAAGGATGACTGAATCCCCTGTGGAGACCACAGAGAAAGACCTAGTTCCCCACCTCATCGCGACCAGAGGCCTCACATCCTTTGAAAACTCCAGAGGTACGCGGAGATCAGTGCCTCCAAAAGAGACGATGCCTAACTTCTCGTGAAACTTGATAGGAGTCCAAGGATTCCTGTGGCACGGGGAAAGGGACCCTTGGTCTCCCTCCTCAGCTAGAGAGGCGTCCCAAATGCCCTGCCAAGCCTCGAGGAGAATCCCGAGTTGTCCCTCGCAACTAGGCAGGAGTCCTGACGCGGCTGAACAAACACGTGTGTGTAATGGCCATCCCCGTCGTAACTCGAGAATATACCCCAGGTTCCCGACCCAACTCGAGAAAAACCATGAGACTTCCCCCTCGCCGCGAGATGAGGCCCGATTCCCCTGCACTGCATGCAGAGCAATTCCGTGTTGCACATCACACATGAAAGGAGCCTTGATTTCCTTGATGGCACTCCAGAGAAACCCCAAGAACACTGTTTCATGGCTAGAGGGATCCTGAGGTCACTGTAGCAACACGAAAGAACTCCGTGGACCAAAAATCAACTCGAGATGAGAGGTTAGTCCCTGGCTTCGACTCCAGAGGAATACCACCTTACCACAAGCACCTCAAGAGGAGGCTTCTCCCAGCTCTAGCTATGTGAGAGGGACCCTGAGTTTGCGGCCTCAAGTGGAATGGACACCCCGATTCCCTGACTCGAAATAAGGCGGCATATCCCTGCAGTAACTTGAATTCAGGCTCGTCTTGCATCTCCCAAGATGAAAGGATGTTTGAATCCCCTGTGGATACCACAGAGAAAGAACTAGTTCCCCACCTCATCGCGACCGGAGGCCTCAAATCCTTTGAAAACTCCAGAGGTACGTGGAGATCAGTGCCTCCAAAGGAGACGATGCCTGACTCTTCGTGAAACTTGATAGGAGTCCCAGGATTCTTGTGGCACGTGGAAAGGGACCCTTGGTCTCCTGCCTCAGCTGGAGAGGCGTCCCAATTGCCCTGCCAAGCCTCGAGGAGAATCCCGAGTTGTCCCTCGCAACTAGGCAGGAGTCCTAACGTCGCTGAACAAAGACGTGTGTGGAAGGGCCATCCCCGTCGTAACTCGAGAATATACCCCAGGTTCCCGCCGCAACTCGAGAAAAACCATGAGACTTCCTCCTCGCCGCGAGATGAGGCCCGATTCCCCTGTACTGCGTACAGAGCAATTCCGTGTTGCACATCACACATGAAAGGAGTCTTGATTTCCTTGATGGCACTGCAGAGAAACCCCAAGAACACTGTTTCAAGGCTAGAGGGATCCTGAGGTCACTGTAGCAACACGAAAGAACTCCGTGGACCAAGAATCAACTCGAGATGAGAGGTTAGTCCCTGGCTTCGACTCCAGAGGAATACCAGCTTACCACAAGCACCTCAAGAGGAGGCTTCTCTCAGCTCTAGGTATGTGAGAGGGACCCTGAGTTTGCGGCCTCAAGTGGAATGGACACCGCGATGCCCTGACTCGAAATAAGGCCGGATATCCCTGCAGTGACTTGAATGCAGGCTCGTCTTGCATCTCCCAAGACGAAAGGATGTCTGAATCCTCTGTGGAGACCACAAGGAAACCTACTTCCCCACCTCATCGCGACCGGAGGCCTCACATCCTTTGAAAACTCCAGAGGTACGCGGAGATCAGTGCCTCCAAAGGAGACGATGCCTGACTCCTCGTGAACCTTGATAGGAGTCCCAGGATTCCTGTGGCACGTGGAAAGGGACCCTTGGTCTACCGCCTCAGCTGGAGAGGCGTCCCAATTGCCCTGCCAAGCCTCGAGGAGAATCCCGAGTTGTCCCTCGCAACTAGGCAGGAGTCCTGACGTCGCTGAACAAACACGTGCGTGGAAGGGCCAACCCCGTCGTAACTCGAGAATATAGCCCAGGTTCCCGCCGCAACTCGAGAAAAACCATGAGACTACCCACTCGCCACGAGATGAGGCCCGATTCCCCTGCACTGCGGGCAGAGCAATTCCGTGTTGCACATCACACATGAAAGGAGCCTTGATTTCCTTGATGGCACTCCAGAAAAACCCCAAGAACACTGTTTCAAGGCTAGAGGGATCCTGAGGTCACTGTAACAACACGAAAGAGCTCCGTGGACCAAAAATCACCTCGACATGAGAGGTTAATCCCCGGCTTCGACTCCAGAGGAATACCACCTTACCACAAGCACCTCAAAAGGAGGCTTTTCCCAGCTCGAGGTATGTGAGAGGTACCCTGAGTTTGCGGTCTCAAGTGGAATGGACACCGCGATGCCCTGACTCGAAATAAGGCCGGATATCCTTGCAGTGACTTGAATGCAGGCTCGTCTTGCATTTCCCATGACGAAAGGATGTCTGAATACCCTGGGGAGACCACAGAGAAACACCTAGTTCCCCACCTCATCGCGACCGGAGGCCTCACATCCTTTGAAAACTCCAGAGGTACGCGGAGATCAGTGCCTCCAAAGGAGACGATGCCTGACTCCTCGTTAAACTTGATAGAAGTCCCAGGATTCCTGTGGCACGTGGAAAGGGACCCTTGGTCTCCCGCCTCAGCTGGAGAGGCATCGCAATTGCCCTGCCAAGCCTCGAGGAGAATCCCGAGTTGTCCCTCCCAACTAGGCAGGAGTCCTGACGTCGCTGAACAAAGACGTGTGTGGAAGGGCCATTCCCGTCGTAACTCGAGAATATACCCCAGGTTCCCGCCGCAACTCGAGAAAAACCATGAGAGTTCCCCCTCGCCGCGAGATGAGGCCCGATTCCCCTGCACTGCGTGCAGAGCAATTCCGTGTTGCACATCACACATGAAAGGAGCCTTGATTTCCTTGATGGCACTCCAGAGAAAACCCAAGAACACTGTTTCAAGGCTAGAGGGATCCTGAGGTCACTGTAGCAACACGAAAGAGCTCCGTGGACCACAAATCAACTCGAGATGAGAGGTTAGTCCCTGGCTTCGACTCCAGAGGAATACCACCTTACCACAAGCACCTCAAGAGGAGGCTTCTCTCACCTCTCGGTATGTGATAGGGGCCCTGAGTTTGCGGCCTCAAGTGGAATGGACACCGCGATGCCCTGACTCGAAATAAGGCCGAATATCCCTGCAGTGACTTGAATGCAGGCTCGTCTTGCATCTCCCAAGACGAAAGGATGTCTGAATCCCCTGTGGAGACCACAGAGAAAGACATAGTTCCCCACTTCATCGCGACCGGAGGCCTCACATCCTTTGAAAACTCCAGAGGTACGCGGAGATCAGTGCTTCCAAAGGAGACGATGCCTGACTCCTCGTGAAACTTGATAGGAGTCCCAAGATTCCTGTGGCACGTGGAAAGGGACACTTGGTCTCCCCCCTCAGCTGGAGAGGCGTCCCAATTGCCCTGCCAAGCCTCGAGGAGAATCCCGAGTTGTCCCTCGCAACTAGGCAGGAGTCCTGACGTCGCTGAACAAACACGTGGGTGAAAGGGCCATCCCCGTCGTAACTCGAGAATATACCCCAGGTTCCCGCCGCAACTCGAGAAAAACCATGAGACTTCCCCCTCGCCGCGAGATGAGACCGGATTCCCCTGTAGTGCGAGCAGAGCAATTCCGTGTTGCACATCACACATGAAAGGAGCCTTGATTTCCTTGATGGCACTCCAGAGAAACCCCAAGAACACTGTTTCAAGGCTAGAGGGATCCTGAGGTCACCGTAGCAACACGAAAGAGCTCCGTGGACCAAAAATCTACTCGAGATGAGAGGTTAGTCCCTGGCTTCGACTCCAGAGGAATACCACCTTACCATAAGCACCTCAAGAGCAGGCTTATCTCAGCTCTAGGTATGTGAGAGGGACCCTGAGTTTGCGGCCTCAAGTGGAATGGACACCGCGATGCCCTGACTCGAAATAAGGCCGGATATCCCTGCAGTGACTTGAATGCAGGCTCGTCTTGCATCTCCCAAGACGAAAGGATGTCTGAATCCTCTGTGGAGACCACAAGGAAACCTACTTCCCCACCTCACCGCGACCGGAGGCCTCACATCCTTTGAAAACTCCAGAGGTACGCGGAGATCAGTGCCTCCAAAGGAGACGATGCCTGACTCCTCGTGAACCTTGATAGGAGTCCCAGGATTCCTGTGGCACATGGAAAGGGACACTTGGTCTACCGCCTCAGCTGGAGAGGCGTCCCAATTGCCCTGCCAAGCCTTGAGGAGATTCACGAGTTGTCCCTCGCAACTAGGCAGGAGTCCTGACGTCGCTGAACAAACACGTGGGTGGAAGGGCCAACCCCGTCGTAACTCGAGAATATACCCCAGGTTCCCGCCGCAACTCGAGAAAAACCATGAGACTACCCACTCGCCGCGAGATGAGGCCCGATTCCCCTGCACTGCGGGCAGAGCAATTCCGTGTTACACATCACACATGAAACGAGCCTTGATTTCCTTGATGGCACTCCAGAGAAAACCCAAGAACACTGTTTCAAGGCTAGAGGGATCCTGAGGTCACTGTAGCAACACGAAAGAGCTCCGTGGACCACAAATCAACTCGAGATGAGAGGTTAGTCCCTGGCTTCGACTCCAGAGGAATACCACCTTACCACAATCACCTCAAGAGGAGGCTTCTCTCACCTCTAGGTATGTGATAGGGGCCCTGAGTGTGTGGCCTCAAGTGGAATGGACACCCCGATTCCCTGACTTGAAATAAGGCCGCATATCCCTGCAGTGACTTGAATGCAGGCTCGTCTTGCATCTCCCAAGATGAAAGGATGTCTGAATCCCCTGTGGAGACCACAGGGAAAGACCTAGTCTCCCACCTCATCGCGATAGGAGGCCTCACATCCTTTGAAAACTCCAGAGGTAGGCGGAGATCAGTGCCTCCAAAGGAGACGATGCCTGACTCCTCGTGAACCTTGACAGGAGTCCCAGGATTCCTGTGGCACGTGGAAAGGGACCCTTGGTCTCCCGCCTCAGCTGGAGAGGCGTCCCAATTGCCCTGCCAAGCCTCGAGGAGAATCTCGAGTTGTCCCTCGCAACTATGAAGGAGTACTTACTTGGCTGAACAAACACGTGTGTGGAAGGGCCATCCCCGTCGTAACTCGAGAATATACCCCAGGTTCCCGCCACAACTCTAGAAAAACCATGAGACTTCCCCCTCGCCGCGAGATGAGGCCCGATTCCCCTGCACTGCGTGCAGAGCAATCCCGTGTTGCACATCACACATGAAAGGAGCCTTGATTACCTTGATGGCACTCCAGAAAAACCCCAAGAACACTGTTTCAAGGCTAGAGGGATCCTGAGGTCACTGTAGCAACACGAAAGAGCTCCGTGGACCAAAAATCAACTCGAGATGAGAGGTTAGTCCCTGGCTTCGACTCCAGAAGAATACCACCTTACCACAAGCACCTCAAGAGGAGGCTTCTCTCAGCTCTAGATATGTGAGAGGGACCCTGAGTTTGCGGCCTCAAGTGGAATGGACACCGCGATGCCCTGGCTCGAAATAAGGCCGAATATCCCTGCAGTGACTTGAATGCAGGCTCGTCTTGCATCTCCCAAGACGAAAGGATGTCTGAATCCCCTGTGGAGACCACAGAGAAAGACATAGTTCCCCACTTCATCGCGACCGGAGGCCTCACATCCTTTGAAAACTCCAGAGGTACGCGGAGATCAGTGCTTCCAAAGGAGACGATGCCTGACTCCTCGTGAAACTTGATAGGAGTCCCAAGATTCCTGTGGCACGTGGAAAGGGACACTTGGTCTCCCCCCTCAGCTGGAGAGGCGTCCCAATTGCCCTGCCAAGCCTCGAGGAGAATCCCGAGTTGTCCCTCGCAACTAGGCAGGAGTCCTGACGTCGCTGAACAAACACGTGGGTGGAAGGGCCATCCACGTCGTAACTCGAGAATATACCCCAGGTTCCCGCCGCAACTCGAGAAAAACCATGAGACTTCCCCCTCGCCGCGAGATGAGACCGGATTCCCCTGTAGTGCGAGCAGAGCAATTCCGTGTTGCACATCACCCATCAAAGGAGCCTTGATTTCCTTGATGGCACTCCAGAGAAACCCCAAGAACACTGTTTCAAGGTAGAGGGATCCTGAGGTCGCTGTAGCCACACAAAAGAGCTCCGTGGACAAAAAATCAACTCGAGTTGAGAGGTTAGTCCCTGGCTTGGACTCCCGAGGAATACCACCTTACCACAAGCACCTCAAGAGGAGGCTTCTCTCAGCTCTAGATATGTGAGAGGGACCCTGAGTTTGCGGCCTCAAGTGGAATGGACACCGCGATGCCCTGACTCGAAATAAGGCCGAATATCCCTGCAGTGACTTGAATGCAGGCTCGTCTTGCATCTCCCAAGACGAAAGGATGTCTGAATCCTCTGTGGAGACCACAAGGAAACCTACTTCCCCTCCTCACCGCGACCGGAGGCCTCACATCCTTTGAAATCTCCAGAGGTACGCGGAGATCAGTGCCTCCAAAGGAGACGATGCCTGACTCCTCGTGAACCTTGATAGGAGTCCCAGGATTCCTGTGGCACATGGAAAGGGACCCTTGGTCTACCGCCTCAGCTGGAGAGGCGTCCCAATTGCCCTGCCAAGCCTTGAGGAGATTCACGAGTTGTCCCTCGCAACTAGGCAGGAGTCCTGACGTCGCTGAACTAACACGTGCGTGGAAGGGCCAACCCCGTCGTAACTCGAGAATATACCCCAGGTTCCCGCCGCAACTCGAGAAAAACCATGAGACTACCCACTCGCCGCGAGATGAGGCCCGATTCCCCTGCACTGCGGGCAGAGCAATTCCGTGTTGCACATCACACATGAAAGGAGCCTTGATTACCTTGATGGCACTCCAGAGAAAACCCAAGAACACTGTTTCTAGGCTAGAGGGATGGTGAGGTCACTGTAGCAACAAGAAAGAGCTCCGTGGACCAAAAATCAACTCGAGATGAGAGGTTAGTCCCTGGCTTCGACTCCAGAGGCATACCACCTTACCACAAGCACCTCAAGAGGAGGCTTCTCTCAGCTCTAGGTATGTGAGAGGGACCCTGAGTTTGCGGCCTCAAGTGGAATGGACACCGCGATGCCCTGACTCGAAATAAGGCCGGATATTCCTGCAGTGACTTAAATGCAGGCTCATTTTGCATCTCCCAAGACGAAAGGATGTCTGAATCCCCTATGGAGACAACAGAGAAAGACCTAGTTCCCCACTTCATCGCGACCGGAGGCCTCACATCCTTTGAAAACTCCAGAGGTACGCGGAGATCAGTGCCTCCAAAGGAGACGATGCCTGACTCTTCGTGAAACTTGATAGGAGTCCCAGGATTCCTGTGGCACGTGGAAAGGGACACTTGGTCTCCCGCCTCAGCTGGAGAGGCGTCCCAATTGCCCTGCCAAGCCTCGAGGAGAATCCCGAGTTGTCCCTCGCAACTAGGCAGGAGTCCTGCCGTCGCTGAACAAACACGTGGGTGGAAGGGCCATCCCCGTCGTAACTCTAGAATATACCCCAGGTTCCCCCCACAAATCGAGAAAAACCATGAGACTTCCCCCTCGCCGCGAGATGAGGCCCGATTCCCCTGCACTGCGTGCAGAGCAATTCCGTGTTGCACATCACACAAGAAAGGAGCCTTGATTTCCTTAATGGCACTCCAGAGAAACCCCAATAACACTGTTTCAAGGCTAGAGGGATCCTGAGGTCACTGTAGCCACACGAAAGAGCTCCGTGGACCAAAAATCAACTCGAGATGAGAGGGTAGTCCCTGGCTTCGACTCCAGAGGAATACCACCTTACAACAAGCACCTCAAGAGGAGGCTTCTCTCAGCTCTAGGTATGTGAGAGGGACCCTGAGTTTGCGGCCTCAAGTGGAATGGACACTGCGATGACCTGACGCAAAGTAAGGCCGGATATCCCTGCAGTGACTTAAATGCAGGCTCGTCTTGCATCTCCCAAGACGAAAGGATGTCTGAATCCCCTGTGGAGACCACAGAGAAAAGCCTAGTTCCCCACATCATCGCGACCGGAGGCCTCACATCCTTTGAAAACTCCAGAGGTACGTGGAGATCAGTGCCTCCAAAGGAGACGATGCCTGACTCCTCGTGAAACTTGATAGGAGCCCCAGGATTCCTGTGGCACGTGGAAAGGGACCCTTGGTCTCCCGCCTCAGCTGGAGAGGCGTCCCAATTCCCCTGCAAGCCTCGAGGAGAATCCCGAGTTGTCCCTCACAATTAGGCAGGCGTCCTGACGTCGCTGAACAAAAACGTGGGTGGAAGGTCCATCCCCGTCGTAACTCGAGAATATACCCCAGGTTCCCGCCCAACTCGAGAAAAACCATGAGACTTCCCCCTCGCTGCAAAATAAGGCCCGATTCCCCTGCACTGCGTGCAGAGCAATTCCGTGTTGCACATCACACATGAAAGGAGCCTTGATTTCCTTGATGGCACTCCAGAGAAAGCCCAAGAACACTGCTTCAAGGCTAGAGGGATCCTGAGGTCACTGTAGCAACACGAAAGAGCTCCGTGGCCCAAAAATCAACTCGAGATGAGAGGTTAGTCCCTGGCTTCGACTCCAGAGGAATACCACCTTAACACAAGCACCTCAAGAGGAGGCTTCTCTCAGCTCTAGGTATGTGAGAGGGACCCTGAGTTTGCGGCCTCAAGTGGAATGGACACCGCGATGCCCTGACTCGAAATAAGGCCGGATATCCCTGGAGTGACTTGAATGCAGGCTCATCTTGCATCTCCCAAGACGAAAGAAAGTCTGAATACCCTGTGGAGACCACAGAGAAGACCTAGTTCCCCACCTCATCGCGACCGGAGGCCTCACATCCTTTGAAAACTCCAGAGGTACGCGGAGATCAGTGCCTCCAAAGGAGACGATGCCTGACTCCTCGTGAAACTTGATAGGAGTCCCAGGATTCCTGTGGCACGTGGAAAGGGACCCTTGGTCTCCCGCCTCAGCTGGAGAGGCGTCCCAATTGCCCTGCCAAGCCTCGAGGAGAATCCCGAGTTGTCCCTCGCAACTAGGCAGGAGTCCTGCCATCGCTGAACAAACACGAGGGTGGAAGGGCCATCCCCGTCGTAACTCTAGAATATACCCCAGGTTCCCGCCGCAAATCGAGAAAAACCATGAGACTTCCCCCTCGCCGCGAGATGAGGCCCGATTCCCCTGCACTGCGTGCAGAGCAATTCCGTGTTGCACATCACACATGAAAGGAGCCTTGATTTCCTTAACGGCACTCCAGAGAAACCCCAAGAACACTGTTTCAAGGCTAGAGGGATCCTGAGGTCACTCTAGCCACACGAAAGAGCTCCGTGGACCAAAAATCAACTCGAGATGAGAGGGTAGTCCCTGGCTTCGACTCCAGAGGAATACAACCTTACCACAAGCACCTCAAGAGGAGGCTTCTCTCAGCTCTAGGTATGTGAGAGGGACCCTGAGTTTGCGGCCTCAAGTGGAATGGACACTGCGATGACCTGACGCAAAGTAAAGCCGGATATCCCAGCAGTGACTTGAATGCAGGCTCGTCTTGCATCTCCCAAGGCGAAAGGATGTCTGAATCCCCTGTGGAGACCACAGAGAAAGACCTAGTTCCCCACCTCATCGCGACCGGAGGCCTCACATCCTTTGAAAACTCCAGAGGTACGCGGAGATCAGTGCCTCCAAAGGAGACGATGCCTGACTCTTCGTGAAACTTGATAGGAGTCCCAGGATTCCTGTGGCACGTGGAAAGGGACACTTGGTCTCCCGCCTCAGCTGGAGAGGCGTCCCAATTGCCCTGCAAGCCTCGAGGAGAATCCCGAGTTGTCCCTCGCAACTAGGCAGGAGTCCTGACGTCGCTGAACAAACACGTGTGTGGAAGGGCCATCCCCGTCGTAACTCGAGAAAAACGATGATACGTCCCCCTCGCCGCGAGATGAGGCCCGATTCCCCTGCACTGCGAGCAGAGCAATTCCGTGTTGCACATCACACATGAAAGGAGTCTTGATTTCCTTGATGGCACTCCAGAGAAACCCCAAGAACACTGTTTCAAGGCTAGAGGGATCCTGAGGTCACTGTAGCAACACGAAAGAGCTCCGTGGCCCAAAAATCAACTCGAGATTAGAGGTTAGTCCCTGGCTTCGACTCCAGAGGAATACCACCTTACCACAAGCACCTCAAGAGGAGGATTCTCTCAGCTCTAGGTATGTGAGAGGGACCCTGAGTTTGCGGCCTCAAGTGGAATGGACACTGCGATTCCCTGACGCGAAATAAGGCCGGATATCCCTGCAGTGACTTGAATGCAGGCTCGTCTTGCATCTCCCAAGATGAAAGGATGTCTGAATCCCCTGAGGAGACCACAGAGAAAGACCTAGTTCCCCACCTCATCGCGACACAAGGCCTCACATCCTTTGAAAACTCCAGAGGTATGCGGAGATCAGTGCCTCCAAAGGAGACGATGTCTGACTCCGCGTGAAACTTGATAGGAGTCCCAGGATTCCTGTGGCACGTGGAAAGGGACCCTTGGTCTCCCGCCTCAGCTGGAGAGGCGTCCCAATTGCCCTGCCAAGCCTCGAGGAGAATCCCGAGATGTCCCTCGCAACTAGGCAGGAGTCCTGACGTCGCTGAACAAGCACGTGTGTGGAAGGGCCATCCCCGTCGTAACTCGAGAATATACCCCAGGTTCCCGCCGCAACTCGAGAAAAACCATGAGATTTCCCCCTCGCCGCGAGATGAGGCCGATTCCCCAGCACGGCGTGCAGAGCAATTCCGTGTTGCACATCACACATGAAAGGAGCCTTGATATCCTTGATGGCACTCCAGAGAAACCCCAAGAACACTGTTTCAAGGCTAGAGGGATCCTGAGGTCACTGTAGCAACACGAAAGAGCTCCGTGGACCAAAAATCAACTCGAGATGAGAGGTTAGTCCCTGGCTTCGACTCCAGAGGAATACCACCTTACCACAAGCACCTCAAGAGGAGGCTTTTCTCAGCTCTAGGTATGTGAGAGGGACCCTGAGTTTGCGGCCTCAAGTGGAATGGACACCGGGATGCCCTGCTTCGAAATAAGGCCGGAAATCCCTGCAGTGACTTGAATGCAGGCTCGTCTTGCATCTCCCAAGATGAAAGGATGTCTAAATCCCCTGTGGAGACCACAGAGAAAGACCTAGTTCCCCACCTCATCGCGACCGGAGGCCTCACATCCTTTGAAAACTCCAGAGGTACGCGGAGATCAGTGCCTCCAAAGGAGACGATGCCTGACTCCTCGTGAAACTTGATAGGAGTCCCAGGATTCCTGTGGCACGTGGAAAGGGACCCTTGGTGTCCCGCCTCAGCTGGAGAGGCGTCCCAATTGCCCTGCCAAGCCTCGAGGAGAATCCCGAGTTGTCGCTCGCAACTAGGCAGGAGTCCTGACGTGGCTGAACAAAAACGTGGGTGGAAGGGCCATCCCCGTCGTAACTCGAGAATATACCCCCGGTTCCCGCCGCAACTCGAGAAAAACCATGAGACTTCCCCCTCGCCGCGAGATGAGGCCCGATTCCCCTGCACTGCGTGCAGAGCAATTCCGTGTTGCACATCACACATGAAAGGAGCCTTGATTTCCAGGATGGCACTCCAGAGAAACCCCAAGAACACTGTTTCAAGGCTAGAGGGATCCTGAGGTCACTGTAGCAACACGAAACAGCTCCATGGCCCAAAAATCAACTCGAGATGAGAGGTTATTCCCTGGCTTCGAATCCAGAGGAATACCACCTTACCACAAGCACCTCAAGTAAAAGCTTCTCTCAGCTCTAGCTATGTGAGAGGGACCCTGAGTTTGCGGCCACAAGTGGAATGGACACCGCGATGCCCTGACTCGAAATAAGGCCGGATATCCCTGCAGTGACTTGAATGCAGGCTCGTCTTGCATCTCCCAAGACGAAAGGTTGTCTGAATCCCTTGTGGAGACCACAGAGAAAGACCTAGTTCACCACCTCATCGTGACCGGAGGCCTCACATCCTTTGAAAACTCCAGAGGTATGCGGAGATCAGTGCCTCCAAAGGAGACGATGCCTGACTCCTCGTGAAACTTGATAGGAGTCCCAGGATTCCTGTGGCACGTGGAAAGGGACCCTTGGTCTCCCGCCTCAGCTGGAGAGGCGTCCCAATTGCCCTGCCAAGCCTCGAGGAGAATCCCGAGTTGTCCCTCGCAACTAGGCAGGAGTCCTGCCATCGCTGAACAAACACGAGGGTGGAAGGGCCATCCCCGTCGTAACTCTAGAATATACCCCAGGTTCCCGCCGCAAATCGAGAAAAACCATGAGACTTCCCCCTCGCCGCGAGATGAGGCCCGATTCCCCTGCACTGCGTGCAGAGCAATTCCGTGTTGCACATCACACATGAAAGGAGCCTTGATTTCCTTAACGGCACTCCAGAGAAACCCCAAGAACACTGTTTCAAGGCTAGAGGGATCCTGAGGTCACTGTAGCCACACGAAAGAGCTCCGTGGACCAAAAATCAACTCGAGATGAGAGGGTAGTCCCTGGCTTCGACCCCAGAGGAATACAACCTTACCACAAGCACCTCAAGAGGAGGCTTCTCTCAGCTCTAGGTATGTGAGAGGGACCCTGAGTTTGCGGCCTCAAGTGGAATGGACACTGCGATGACCTGACGCAAAGTAAAGCCGGATATCCCAGCAGTGACTTGAATGCAGGCTCGTCTTGCATCTCCCAAGGCGAAAGGATGTCTGAATCCCCTGTGGAGACCACAGAGAAAGACCTAGTTCCCCACCTCATCGCGACCGGAGGCCTCACATCCTTTGAAAACTCCAGAGGTACGCGGAGATCAGTGCCTCCAAAGGAGACAATGCCTGACTCCTCGTGAAACTTGATAGGAGTCCCAGGATTCCTGTGGCACGTGGAAAGGGACCCTTGGTCTCCCGCCTCAGCTGGAGAGGCGTCCCAATTGCCCTGCAAGCCTCGAGGAGAATCCCGAGTTGTCCCTCGCAACTAGGCAGGAGTCCTGACGTCGCTGAACAAACACGTGTGTGGAAGGGCCATCCCCGTCGTAACTCGAGAATATACCCCAGATTCCCGCCGCAACTCGAGAAAAACGATGAGACGTCCCCCTCGCCGCGAGATGAGGCCCGATTCTCCTGCACTGCGAGCAGAGCAATTCCGTGTTGCACATCACACATGAAAGGAGTCTTGATTTCCTTGATGGCACTCCAGAGAAACCCCAAGAACACTGTTTCAAGGCTAGAGGGATCCTGAGGTCACTGTAGCAACACGAAAGAGCTCCGTGGCCCAAAAATCAACTCGAGATTAGAGGTTAGTCCCTGGCTTCGACTCCAGAGGAATACCACCTTACCACAAGCACCTCAAGAGGAGGATTCTCTCAGCTCTAGGTATGTGAGAGGGACCCTGAGTTTGCGGCCTCAAGTGGAATGGACACTGCGATTCCCTGACGCGAAATAAGGCCGGATATCCCTGCAGTGACTTGAATGCAGGCTCGTCTTGCATCTCCCAAGATGAAAGGATGTCTGAATCCCCTGAGGAGACCACAGAGAAAGACCTAGTTCCCCACCTCATCGCGACACAAGGCCTCACATCCTTTGAAAACTCCAGAGGTACGCGGAGATCAGTGCCTCCAAAGGAGACGATGCCTGACTAATCGTGAAACTTGATAGGAGTCCCAGGATTCCTGTGGCACGTGGAAAGGGACCCTTGGTCTCCCGCCTCAGCTGGAGAGGCGTCCCAATTGCCCTGCCAAGCCTCGAGGAGAATCCCGAGATGTCCCTCGCAACTAGGCAGGAGTCCTGACGTCGTTGAACAAGCACGTGTGTGGAAGGGCCATCCCCGTCGTAACTCGAGAATATACCCCAGGTTCCCGCCGCAACTCGAGAAAAACCATGAGATTTCCCCCTCGCCGCGAGATGAGGCCCGATTCCCCAGCACGGCGTGCAGAGCAATTCCGTGTTGCACATCACACATGAAAGGAGCCTTGATATCCTTGATGGCACTCCAGAGAAACCCCAAGAACACTGTTTCAAGGCTAGAGGGATCCTGAGGTCACTGTAGCAACACGAAAGAGCTCCGTGGACCAAAAATCAACTCGAGATGAGAGGTTAGTCCCTGGCTTCGACTCCAGAGGAATACCACCTTACCACAAGCACCTCAAGAGGAGGCTTTTCTCAGCTCTAGGTATGTGAGAGGGACCCTGAGTTTGCGGCCTCAAGTGGAATGGACACCGGGATGCCCTGCCTCGAAATAAGGCCGGAAATCCCTGCAGTGACTTGAATGCAGTCTCGTCTTGCATCTCCCAAGATGAAAGTATGTCTGAATCCCCTGTGGAGACCACAGAGAAAGACCTAGTTCCCCACCTCATCGCGACCGGAGGCCTCACATCCTTTGAAAACTCCAGAGGTACGCGGAGATCAGTGCCTCCAAAGGAGACGATGCCTGACTCCTCGTGAAACTTGATAGGAGTCCCAGGATTCCTGTGGCACGTGGAAAGGGACCCTTGGTGTCCCGCCTCAGCTGGAGAGGCGTCCCAATTGCCCTGCCAAGCCTCGAGGAGAATCCCGAGTTGTCGCTCGCAACTAGGCAGGAGTCCTGACGTGGCTGAACAAAAACGTGGGTGGAAGGGCCATCCCCGTCGTAACTCGAGAATATACCCCCGGTTCCCGCCGCAACTCGAGAAAAACCATGAGACTTCCCCCTCGCCGCGAGATGAGGCCCGATTCCCCTGCACTGCGTGCAGAGCAATTCCGTGTTGCACATCACACATGAAAGGAGCCTTGATTTCCAGGATGGCACTCCAGAGAAACCCCAAGAACACTGTTTCAAGGCTAGAGGGATCCTGAGGTCACTGTAGCAACACGAAACAGCTCCATGGCCCAAAAATCAACTCGAGATGAGAGGTTATTCCCTGGCTTCGAATCCAGAGGAATACCACCTTACCACAAGCACCTCAAGAAAAAGCTTCTCTCAGCTCTAGCTATGTGAGAGGGACCCTGAGTTTGCGGCCTCAAGTGGAATGGACACCGCGATGCCCTGACTCGAAATAAGGCCGGATATCCCTGCAGTGACTTGAATGCAGGCTCGTCTTGCATCTCCCAAGACGAAAGGTTGTCTGAATCCCTTGTGGAGACCACAGAGAAAGACCTAGTTCACCACCTCATCGTGACCGGAGGCCTCACATCCTTTGAAAACTCCAGAGGTATGCGGAGATCAGTGCCTCCAAAGGAGACGATGCCTGACTCCTCGTCAAACTTGATAGGAGTCCCAGGATTCCTGTGGCACGTGGAAAGGGACCCTTGGTCTCCCGCCTCAGCTGGAGAGGCGTTCCACTTGCCCTGCCAAGCCTCGAAGAGAATCCGAAGCTGTCCCTCGCAACTAGGCAGGAGTCCTGACGTCCCTGAATAAACACGTGGGTGGAAGGGCCATCCCCGTCGTAACTCGAGAATATACCACAGATTCTCGCCGCAACTCGAGAAAAACCATGAGACTTCCCCCTCGCCGTGAAATGAGGCCCGATTCCCCTGCACTGCATGCGGAGCAATTCCGTGTTGCACATCAAACATGAAAGGAGCCTTGATTTCCTTGATGACACTCCAGAGAAACCCCAAGAACACTGTTTCAAGGCTAGAGGGATCCAGAGGTCACTGTAGCAACACGAAAGAGCTCCGTGGACCAAAAATCAACTCGAGATGAGAGGTTAGTCCCTGGCTTCGACTCCAGAGGAATACCACCTTACCTCAAGCACCTCAAGAGGAGGCTTCTGTCAGCTCTAGGTATGTGAGAGGGACCCTGATTTTGCGGCCTCAAGTAGAATGACACTACGATGCCCTGACGCGAAATAAGGCCGGATATCCCTGCAGTGACTTGAATACAGGCTCGTCTTGCATCTCCCAAAACGAAAGGTTGTCTGAATCCCCTGTGGAGACCACAGAGAAAGACTTAGTTCCCCACCTCATCGCGACCGGAGGCCTCACATCCTTTGAAAACTCCAGAGGTAAGCGGAGATAAGTGCCTCCAAAGGTGACAATGCCTGACTCCTCGTGAAACTTGATAGGACTCTCAGGATTCCTGTGGCACGTGGAAAGAGACCCTTGGTCTCCCGCCTCAGCTGGAGAGGCGTCCCAATTGCCCTGCCAAGCCTCGAGGAGAATCCTGAGTTGTCCCTCGCAACTAGGCAGGAGTCCTGACGTCGCTGAACAAACACGTGGGTGGAAGGGCCATCCCCGTCGTAACTCGAGAATATACCCCAGGTTCCCGCCGCAACTCGAGAAAAACCATGAGACTTCCCCCTCGCCGCGTGATGAGGCCCGATTCCCCTGCACTGCGTGCAGAACAATTCCGTGTTGCACATCACACATGAAAGGAACCTTGATTTCCTTGATGGCACTCCAGAGAAACCCCAAGAACACTGTTTCCAGGCTGGAGGGATCCTGAGGTCACTGTAGCAACACGAAAGAGCTCCGTGGAACGAAAATCAACTCGAGATGAGAGGTTAGTCCCTGGTTTCGACTCCAGAGGAATACCACCTTACCACAAGCACCTCAAGAGGAGGCTTCTCTCAGCTCTAGGTATGTGAGAGGGACCCTGATTTTGCGGCCTCAAGTGAAATGGACACCGTGATGCCCTGACGCGAAATAAGGCCGGATATTCCTGCAGTGACTTGAATGCAGGCTCGTCTTGCATCTCCCAAGACGAAAGGATGTCTGAATCCCCTGTGGAGACCACAGAGAAAGACCTAGTTCCCCACCTCATCGCGACAGGAGGCCTCACATCCTTTGAAAACTCCAGAGGTACGCGGAGATCAGTGCCTCCAAAGGAGACGAGGACTGAATCCTCGTGAAACTTGATAGGAGTCCCAGGATTCCTGTGGCACGTGGAAAGGGAACCTTGGTCTCCCGCCTCAGCTGGAGAGGCGTCCCTATTGCCCTGCCAAGCCTCGAGGAGTATCCTGAGTTGTTCCTCGCAACTACGCAGGAGTCCTGACGTCGCTGAAGAGACACGTGTGTGGAAGGGCCATCCCCATCGTAACTCGAGAATATACCCCAGGTTCCCGCCGCAACTCGAGAAAAACCATGAGACTTCCCCCTCGTCGCGAGATGTGGCCCGATTCCCCTGCACTGCGTGCAGAGCAATTCCGTGTTGCACAACATACATGAAAGGAGCCTTGATTTCCTTGATGGCACTCCAGAGAAACCCCAAGAACACTGTTTCAAGGCTAGAGGGATCCTGAGGTCATTGTAGCAACACGAAAGAGCTCCGTGGACCAAAAATCAACTCAAGATGAGAGGTTAGTCCCTGGCTTCGACTCCAGAGGAATACCACCTTACCACAAGCACCTCAAGAGGAGGCTTCTCTCAGCTCTAGGTATGTGAGAGGGACCCTGAGTTTGCGGCCTCAAGTGGAATGGACACCGCGATGCCCTGACTCGAAATAAGGCCGGATATCCCTGCAGTGACTTGAATGCAGGCTCGTCTTGCATCTCCCAAAACAAAAGGATGTCTGAATCCCCTGTGGAGACCACAGAGAAAGACCTAGTTCCCCACCTCATCGCGACCGGACGCCTCACATCATTTGAAAACTCCAGAGGTATGCAGATATCAGTGCCTCCCAAGGAGAAAATGCCTGACTCCTCGTGAAACTTGATAGGAGTCCCAGGATTCCTGTGGCACGTGGAAAGGGACCATTGGTCTCCCGCCTCAGCTGCAGAGGCGTCCCAATTGCCCTGCCAAGCCTCGAGGAGAATCCCGAGTTGTCCCTCACAACTAGGCAGGAGTCCTGACGTCGCTGAACAAAAACGTGGGTGGAAGGGCCATCCCCGTCGTAACTTGAGAATATACCCCAGGTTCCCGCCCAACTCCAGAAAAACCATGAGACTTCCCCCTCGCTGCAAAATAAGGCCCGATTCCCCAGCACTGCGTGCAGAGCAATTCCGTGTTGCACATCACACATGAAAGGAGCCTTGATTTCCAGGATGGCACTCCAGAGAAACCCCAAGAACACTGTTTCAAGGCTAGAGGGATCCTGAGGTCACTGTAGCAACACGAAAGAGCTCCGTGGACCAAAAATCAACTCGAGATGAGAGGGTAGTCCCTGGCTTCGACTCCAGAGGAATACCAGCTTACCACAAGCACCTCAAGAGAAAGGCTTTTCTCAGCTCTAGGTATGTGAGAGGGACCCTGAGTTTGCGGCCTCAAGTGGAATGGACACTGCGATGACCTGACGCAAAGTAAGGCCGGATATCCCTACAGTGACTTGAATGCAGGCTGGTCTTGCATCTCCCAAGACGAAAGGATGTCTGAATCCCCAGTGGAGACCACAGAGAAAAGCCTAGTTCCCCACCTCATCGCGACCGGAGGCCTCACATCCTTTGAAAACTCCAGAGGTACGCGGAGATCAGTGCCTCCAAAGGAGACGATGCCTGACTCCTCGTGAAACTTGATAGGAGTCCCAGGATTCCTGTGGCACGTGGAAAGGGACCCTTGGTCTCCCGCCTCAGCTGGAGAGGCGTCCCAATTCCCCTGCAAGCCTCGAGGAGAATCCCGAGTTGTCCCTCACAACTAGGCAGGCGTCCTGACGTCGCTGAACAAAAACGTGGGTGGAAGGTACATCCCCGTCGTAACTCGAGAATATACCCCAGGTTCCCGCCCAACTCGAGAAAAACCATGAGACTTCCCCCTCGCTGCAAAATAAGGCCCGATTCCCCTGCACTGCGTGCAGAGCAATTCCGTGTTGCACATCACACATGAAAGGAGCCTTTATTTCCTTGATGGCACTCCAGAGAAAGCCCAAGAACACTGTTTCAAGGCTAGAGGGATCCTGAGGTCACTGTAGCAACACGAAAGAGCCCCGTGGCCCAAAAATCAACTCGAGATGAGAGGTTAGTCCCTGGCTTCGACTCCAGAGGAATATCACCTTACCACAAGCACCTCAAGAGGAGGCTTCTCTCAGCTCTAGGTATGTGAGAGGGACCCTGAGTTTGCGGCCTCAAGTGGAATGGACACCGCGATGCCCTGACTCGAAATAAGGCCGGATATCCCTGGAGTGACTTGAATGCAGGCTCGTCTTGCATCTCCCAAAACGAAAGGATGTCTGAATACCCTGTGGAGACCACAGAGAAAGACCTAGTTCCCCACCTCATCGCGACCGGAGGCCTCACATCCTTTGAAAACTCCAGAGGTACGCGGAGATCAGTGCCTCCAAAGGAGACGATGCCTGACTCCTCGTGAAACTTGATAGGAGTCCCAGGATTCCTGTGGCACGTGGAAAGGGACCCTTGGTCTCCCGCCTTAGCTGGAGAGGCGTCCCAATTGCCCTGCCAAGCCTCGAGGAGAATCCCGAGTTGTCCCTCGCAACTAGGCAGGAGTCCTGCCGTCGCTGAACAAGCACGTGGGTGGAAGGGCCATCCCCGTCGTAACTCGAGAATATACCCCAGGTTCCCGCCGCAAATCGAGAAAAACCATGAGACTTCCCCCTCGACGCGAGATGAGGCCCGATTCCCCTGCACTGCGTGCAGAGCAATTCCGTGTTGCACATCACACATGAAAGGAGCCTTGATTTCCTTAATGGCACTCCAGAGAAACCCCAAGAACACTGTTTCAAGGCTAGAGGGATCCTGAGGTCACTGTAGCCACACGAAAGAGCTCCGTGGACCAAAAATCAACTCGAGATGAGAGGGTAGTCCCTGGCTTCGACTCCAGAGGAATACCACCTTACCACAAGCACCTCAAGAGGAGGCTTCTCTCAGCTCTAGGTATGTGAGAGGGACCCTGAGTTTGCGGCCTCAAGTGGAATGGACACTGCGATGACCTGACGCAAAGTAAGGCCGATATCCCTACAGTGACTTGAATGCAGGCTCGTCTTGCATCTCCAAGGCGAAAGGATGTCTGAATCCCCTGTGGAGACCACAGAGAAAAGCCTAGTTCCCCACCTCATCGCGACCGGAGGCCTCACATCCTTTGAAAACTCCAGAGGTACTCGGAGATCAGTGCCTTCAAAGGAGACGATGTCTGACTCCTCGTGAAACTTGATAGGAGTCCCAGGATTCCTGTGGCACGAGGAAAGGGACCCTTGGTCTCCCGCCTCAGCTGGAGAGGCGTCCCAATTGCCCTGCAAGCCTCGAGGCGAATCCCGAGTTGTCCCTCGCAACTAGGCAGGAGTCCTGACGTCGCTGAACAAACACGTGGCTGGGAGGTCCATCCCCGTCGTAACTCGAGAATATACCCCAGGTTCCCGCCGCAACTCGAGAAAAACCATGAGACGTCCCCCTCGCCGCGAGATGAGGCCCGATTCCCCTGCACTGCGTGCAGAGCAATTCCATGTTGCACATCACACATGAAAGGAGTCTTGATTTCCTTGATGGCACTCCAGAGAAACCCCAAGAACACTGTTTCAAGGCTAGAGGGATCCTGAGGTCACTGTAGCAACACGAAAGAGCTCCGTGGATCAAAAATCAACTCGAGATTAGAGGTTAGTCCCTGGCTTCGACTCCAGAGGAATACCACCTTACCACAAGCACCTCAAGAGGAGGATTCTCTCAGCTCTAGGTATGTGAGAGGGACCCTGAGTTTGCGGCCTCAAGTAATATGGACACTGCGATGCCCTGACGCGAAGTAAGGCCGGATATCCCTGCAGTGACTTGAATGCAGGCTCGTCTTGCATCTCCCAAGATGAAAGGATGTCTGAATCCCCTGAGGAGACCACAGAGAAAGACCTAGTTCCCCACCTCATCGCGACACGAGGCCTCACATCCTTTGAAAACTCCAGAGTTTCAGGGAGATCAGTGCCTCCAAAGGAGACGATGGCTGACTCCTCGTGAAACTTGATAGGAGTCCAAGGATTCCTGTGGCACGTGGAAAGGGACCCTTGGTCTCCCGCATCAGCTGGAGAGGCGTCCCAATTGCCCTGCCAAGCCTCGAGGAGAATCCCGAGTTGTCCCTCGCAACTAGGCAGGAGTCCTATCGTCGCTGAACAAGCACGTGTGTGGAAGGGCCATCCCCGTCGTAACTCGAGAATATACCCCAGGTTCCCGCTGCAACTCGAGAAAAACCATGAGACTTACCCCTCGCCGTGACATTAGGCCCGATTCCCCAGCACGGCGTGCAGAGCAATTCCGTGTTGCACATCACACATGAAAGGAGCCTTGATATCCTTGATGGCACTCCAGAGAAACCCCAAGAACACTGTTTCAAGGCTAGAGGGATCCTGAGGTCACTGTAGCAACACGAAAGAGCTCCGTGGACGAAAAATCAACTCGAGATGAGAGGTTAGTCCCTGGCTTCGACTCCAGAGGAATACCACCTTACCACAAGCACCTCAAGAGGAGGCTTTTCTCAGCTCTAGGTATGTGAGAGGGACCCTTAGTTTGCGGCCTCAAGTGGAATGGACACCGGGATGCCCTGCCTCGAAATAAGGCCGGAAATCCTTGCAGTGCCTTGAATGCAGGCTCGTCTTGCATCTCCCAAGACGAAAGGTTGTCTGAATCCCCTGTGGAGACCACAGAGAAAGACCTAGTTCCCCACCTCATCGCGACCGGAGGCGTCACATCCTTTGAAAACTCCAGAGGTACGCGGAGATCAGTGCCTCCAAAGGAGACGATGCCTGACTCCTCGTGAAACTTGATAGGAGTCCCAGGATTCCTGTGGCACGTGGAAAGGGACCCTTGGTCTCCCGCCTCAGCTGGAGAGGCGTCCCAATTGCCCTGCCAAACCTCGAGGAGAATCACGAGTTGTCCCTCGCAGCTAGGCAGGAGTCCTGACGTCGCTGAACAAACACGTGTGTGGAAGGGCCATCCCCGACATAACTCGAGAATATACCCCATGTTGCCGCCGCAACTCGAGGAAAACCATGAGACTTCCCCCTCGCCGCGAGATGAGGCCCGATTCCCCTGCACTGCGTGCAGAGCAATTCCGTGTTGCACATCACACATGAAAGGAGCCTTGATTTCCTTGATGGCACTCCAGTGAAACTCCAAGAACACTGTTTCAAGGATAGAGGGATCCTGAGGTCACTGTAGCAACAGGAAAGAACTCCGTGGACCAAAAATCAACTCGAGATGAGAGGGTAGTCCCTGGCTTCGACTCCAGAGGAATACCACCTTACCACAAGCACCTCAAGAGGAGGCTTCTCTCAGCTCTAGGTATGTGAGAGGGACCCTGAGTTTGCGGCCTCAAGTGGAATGGACACCGCGATGCCCTGACTCGAAATAAGGCCGGATATCCCTGCAGTGACTTGAATGCAGGATCGTCTTGCATTTCCGAAGACGAAAGGATGTCTGAATCCCCGGTGGAGACCACAGAGAAAGACCTAGTTCCCCACCTCATCGTGACCAGAGGCCTCACATCCTTTGAAAACTCCAGAGGTATGCGGAGATCATGCCTCCAAAGGAGACGATGCCTGACACCACGTGAAACTTGATAGGAGTCCCAGGATTCCTGTGGCACGTGGAAAGGGACCCTTGGTCTCCCGCCTCAGCTGGAGAGGCGTACCAAATGCCCTGCCAAGCCTCGAGGAGAATCCCGAGTTGTCCCTCGCAACTAGGCAGGAGTCCTGACGTCGCTGAACAAACACGTGGGTGGAAGGGCCATCCCCATCGTAACTCGAGAATATACCCCAGGTTCCCGCCGCAACTCGAGAAAATCCATGAGACTTCCCCCTCGCCGCGAGATGAGGCCCGATTCCCCTGCACTGCTTGCAGAGCAATTCCGTGTTGCACATCACACATGAAAGGAGCCTTGATTTCCTTGATGGCACTCCAGAGTAACCCCAAGAACACTGTTTCAAGGCAAGAGGGATCCAGAGGTCACTGTAGCCACACAAAAGAGCTCCGTGGACCAAAAATCAACTCGAGATGAGAGGTTAGTCCCTGGCTTCGACTCCAGAGGAATACCACCTTACCACAAGCACCTCAAGAGGAGGCTTCTCTCAGCTCTAGGTATGTGAGAGGGACCCTGAGTTTGCGGCATCAAGTGGAATGGACACCGCGATGCCCTGACTCGAAATAAGGCCGGATATCCCTGCAGTGACTTGAATGCAGGCTCGTCTTGCATCTCCCAAAACGAAAGGATGTCTGAATCCCCTGTGGAGACCACAGAGAAAGACCTAGTTCCCCACCTACTCGTGACAGGGGGCCTCACATCCTTTGAAAACTCCAGAGCAATGCAGATATCAGTGCCTCCCAAGGAGAAAATGCCTGACTCCTCGTGAAACTTGATAGGAGTCCCAGGATTCCTGTGGCACGTGGAAAGGGACCATTGGTCTCCCGCCTCAGCTGCAGAGGCGTCCCAATTGCCCTGCCAAGCCTCGAGGAGAATCCCGAGTTGTCCCTCACAACTAGGCAGGAGTCCTGACGTCGCTGAACAAAAACGTCTGTGGAAGGGCCATCCCCGTCGTAACTTGAGAATATATCCCAGTTTCCCGCCCAACTGGAGAAAAACCATGAGACTTCCCCCTCGCTGCAAAATAAGGCCCGATTCCCCTGCACTGCGTGCAGAGCAATTCCGTGTTGCACATCACACATGAAAGGAGCCTTGATTTCCTTGATGGCACTCCAGAGAAAGCCCAAGAACACGGTTTCAAGGCTAGAGGGATCCTGAGGTCACTGTAGCAACACGAAAAAGCTCCGTGGCCCAAAAATCAACTGGAGATGAGAGGTTAGTCCCTGGCTTCGACTCCAGAGGAATACCACCTTACCACAAGCACCTCAAGAGGAGGCTTCTCTCAGCTCTAGGTATGTGAGAGGGACCCTGAGTTTGCGGCGTCAAGTGGAATGGACACCACGATGCCCTGACTCGAAATAAGGCCGGATATCCCTGGAGTGACTTGAATGCAGGCTCGTCTTGCATCTCCCAAGACGAAAGGATGTCTGAATCCCCGGTGGAGACCACAGAGAAAGACCTAGTTCCCCACCTCATCGCGACCGGAGGCCTCACATCCTTTGAAAACTCCAGAGGTACGCAGAGATCAGTGCCTCCAAAGGAGACGATGCCTGACTCCTCGTGAAACTTGATAGGAGTCCCAGGATTCCTGTGGCACGTGGAAAGGGACCCTTGGTCTCCCGCCTCAGCTGGAGAGGCGTCCCAATTGCCCTGCCAAGCCTCGAGGAGAATCCCGAGTTGTCCCTCGCAACTAGGCAGGAGTCCTGCCGTCCCTGAACAAACACGTGGGTGGAAGGGCAATCCCCGTCGTAACTCTAGAATATACCCCAGGATCCCACCGCAAATCGAGAAAAATCATGAGACTTCCCCCTCGCCACGAGATGAGGCCCGATTCCCCTGCACTGCGTGCAGAGCAATTCCGTGTTGCACATCACACATGAAAGGAGCCTTGATTTCCTTAATGGCACTCCAGAGAAACCCCAAGAACACTGTTTCAAGGCTAGAGGGATCCTGAGGTCACTGTAGCAACACGAAAGAGCTCCGTGGACCAAAAATCAACTCGAGATGAGAGGGTAGTCCCTGGCTTCGACTCCAGAGGAATACCACCTTACCACAAGCACCTCAAGAGCAGGCTTCTCTCAGCTCTAGGTATGTGAGAGGGACCCTGAGTTTGCGGCCTCAAGTGGAATGGACACTGCGATGACCTGACGCAAAGTAAGGCCGGATATCCCTGCAGTGACTTGAATGCAGGCTGGTCTTGCATCTCCCAAGACGAAAGGATGTCTGAATCCCCTGTGGAGACCACAGAGAAAAGCCTAGTTCCCCACCTCATCGCGACCGGAGGCCTCACATCCTTTGAAAACTCCAGAGGTACGCGGAGATCAGTGCCTCCAAAGGAGACGATGCCTGACTCCTCGTGAAACTTGATAGGAGTCCCAGGATTCCTGTGGCACGTGGAAAGGGACCCTTGGTCTCCCGCCTCAGCTGGAGAGGCGTCCCAATTCCCCTGCAAGCCTCGAGGAGAATCCCGAGTTGTCCCTCACAACTAGGCAGGCGTCCTGACGTCGCTGAACAAAAACGTGGGTGGAAGGTCCATCCCCGTCGTAACTCGAGAATATACCCCAGGTTCCCGCCCAACTCGAGAAAAACCATGAGACTTCCCCCTCGCTGCAAAATAAGGCCCGATTCCCCTGCACTGCGTGCAGAGCAATTCCGTGTTGCACATCACACATGAAAGGAGCCTTGATTTCCTTGATGGCACTCCAGAGAAAGCCCAAGAACACTGTTTCAAGGCTAGAGGGATCCTGAGGTCACTGTAGCAACACGAAAGAGCCCCGTGGCCCAAAAATCAACTCGAGATGAGAGGTTAGTCCCTGGCTTCGACTCCAGAGGAATACCACCTTACCACAAGCACCTCAAGAGGAGGCTTCTCTCAGCTCTAGGTATGTGAGAGGGACCCTGAGTTTGCGGCCTCAAGTGGAATGGACACCGCGATGCCCTGACTCGAAATAAGGCCGGATATCCCTGGAGTGACTTGAATGCAGGCTCGTCTTGCATCTCCAAGGCGAAAGGATGTCTGAATCCCCTGTGGAGACCACAGAGAAAAGCCTAGTTCCCCACCTCATCGCGACCGGAGGCCTCACATCCTTTGAAAACTCCAGAGGTACGCGGAGATCAGTGCCTCCAAAGGAGACGATGTCTGACTCCTCGTGAAACTTGATAGGAGTCCCAGGATTCCTGTGGCACGTGGAAAGGGACCCTTGGTCTCCCGCCTCAGCTGGAGAGGCGTCCCAATTGCCCTGCAAGCCTCGAGGAGAATCCCGAGTTGTCCCTCGCAACTAGGCAGGAGTCCTGACGTCGCTGAACAAACACGTGGCTGGAAGGGCCATCCCCGTCATAACTCGAGAATATACCCCAGGTTCCCGCCGCAACTCGAGAAAAACCATGAGACGTCCCCCTCGCCGCGAGATAAGGCCCGATTCCCCTGCACTGCGTGCAGAGCAATTCCATGTTGCACATCACACATGAAAGGAGCCTTGATTTCCTTGATGGCACTCCAGAGAAACCCCAAGAACACTGTTTCAAGGCTAGAGGGATCCTGAGGTCACTGTAGCAACACGAAAGAGCTCCGTGGATCAAAAATCAACTCGAGATTAGAGGTTAGTCCCTGGCTTCGACTCCAGAGGAATACCACCTTACCACAAGCACCTCAAGAGGAGGATTCTCTCAGCTCTAGGTATGTGAGAGGGACCCTGAGTTTGCGGCCTCAAGTAATATGGACACTGCGATGCCCTGACGCGAAGTAAGGCCGGATATCCCTGCAGTGACTTGAATGCAGGCTCGTCTTGCATCTCCCAAGATGAAAGGATGTCTGAATCCCCTGAGGAGACCACAGAGAAAGACCTAGTTCCCCACCTCATCGCGACACGAGGCCTCACATCCTTTGAAAACTCCAGAGTTCCAGGGAGATCAGTGCCTCCAAAGGAGACGATGGCTGACTCCTCGTGAAACTTGATAGGAGTCCCAGGATTCCTGTGGCACGTGGAAAGGGACCCTTGGTCTCCCGCCTCAGCTGGAGAGGCGTCCCAATTGCCCTGCCAAGCCTCGAGGAGAATCCCGAGTTGTCCCTCGCAACTAGGCAGGAGTCCTGACGTCGCTGAACAAGCACGTGTGTGGAAGGGCCATCCCCGTCGTAACTCGAGAATATACCCCAGGTTCCCGCTGCAACTCGAGAAAAACCATGAGACTTACCCCTCGCCGTGACATTAGGCCCGATTCCCCAGCACGGCGTGCAGAGCAATTCCGTGTTGCACATCACACATGAAAGGAGCCTTGATATCCTTGATGGCACTCCAGAGAAACCCCAAGAACACTGTTTCAAGGCTAGAGGGATCCTGAGGTCACTGTAGCAACACGAAAGAGCTCCGTGGACGAAAAATCAACTCGAGATGAGAGGTTAGTCCCTGGCTTCGACTCCAGAGGAATACCACCTTACCACAAGCACCTCAAGAGGAGGCTTTTCTCAGCTCTAGGTATGTGAGAGGGACCCTGAGTTTGCGGCCTCAAGTGGAATGGACACCGGGATGCCCTGCCTCGAAATAAGGCCGGAAATCCTTGCAGTGACTTGAATGCAGGCTCGTCTTGCATCTCCCAAGACGAAAGGATGTCTGAATCCCCTCTGGAGACCACAGAGAAAGACCTAGTTCCCCACCTCATCGCGACCGGAGGCGTCACATCCTGTGAAAACTCCAGAGGTACGCGGAGATCAGTGCCTCCAAAGGAGACGATGCCTGACTCCTCGTGAAACTTGATAGGAGTCCCAGGATTCCTGTGGCACGTGGAAAGGGACCCTTGGTCTCCCGCCTCAGCTGGAGAGGCGTCCCAATTGCCCTGCCAAACCTCGAGGAGAATCCCGAGTTGTCCCTCGCAGCTAGGCAGGAGTCCTGACGTCGCTGAACAAACACGTGTGTGGAAGGGCCATCCCCGTCGTAACTCGAGAATATACCCCATGCTGCCGCCGCAACTCGAGAAAAACCATGAGACTTCCCCCTCGCCGCGAGATGAGGCCCGATTCCCCTGCACTGCGTGCAGAGCAATTCCGTGTTGCACATCACACATGAAAGGAGCCTTGATTTCCTTGATGGCACTCCAGTGAAACTCCAAGAACACTGTTTCAAGGATAGAGGGATCCTGAGGTCACTGTAGCAACAGGAAAGAACTCCGTGGACCAAAAATCAACTCGAGATGAGAGGGTAGTCCCTGGCTTCGACTCCAGAGGAATACCAGCTTACCACAAGCACCTCAAGAGGAGGCTTCTCTCAGCTCTAGGTATGTGAGAGGGACCCTGAGTTTGCGGCCTCAAGTGGAATGGACACCGCGATGCCCTGACTCGAAATAAGGCCGGATATCCCTGCAGTGACTTGAATGCAGGCTCGTCTTGCATCTCCCAAGACGAAAGGATGTCTGAATCCCCTGTGGAGACCACAGAGAAAGACCTAGTTTCCCACCTCATCGCGATCGGAGGCCTCACATCCTTTGAAAACTCCAGAGGTACGCGGAGATCAGTGCCTCCAAAGGAGACGATGCCTGACTCCTCGTGAAACTTGATAGGAGCCCCAGGATTCCTGTGGCACGTGGAAAGGGACCCTTGGTCTCCCGCCTCAGCTGGAGAGGCGTCCCAATTGCCCTGTCAAGCCTCGAGGAGAATCCCGAGTTGTCCCTCGCAACTAGGCAGGAGTCCTGACGTCACTGAACAAACACGTGGGTGGAAGGGCCATCCCCATCGTAACTGGAGAATATACCCCAGGTTCCCACCGCAAATCGAGAAAAACCATGAGACTTCCCCCTCGCCGCGAGATGAGGCCCGATTCCCCTGCACTGCACGCAGAGCAATTCCGTGTTGCACATCACACATGAAAGGAGCCTTGATTTCCTTAATGGCACTCCAGAGAAACCCCAAGAACACTGTTTCAAGGCTAGAGCGATCCTGAGGTCACTGTAGCAACACGAAAGAGCTCCGTGGACCAAAAATCAACTCGAGATGAGAAGGTAGTCCCTGGCTTCGACTCCAGAGGAATACCACCTTACCACAAGCACCTCAAGAGGAGGCTTCTCTCAGCTCTAGGTATGTGAGAGGGACCCTGAGTTTGCGGCCTCAAGTAATATGGACACTGCGATGCCCTGACGCGAAGTAAGGCCGGATATCCCTGCAGTGACTTGAATGCAGGCTCGTCTTGCATCTCCCAAGACGAAAGGATGTCTGAATCCCCTGTGGAGACCACAGAGAAAGACCTAGTTCCCCACCTCATCGCGACAGGAGGCCTCACATCCTTTGAAAACTCCAGAGGTACGCGGAGATCAGTGCCTCCAAAGGAGACGATGCCTGACTCCTCGTGAAACTTGATAGGAGTCCCAGGATTCCTGTGGCACGTTGAAAGGGACCTTTGGTCTCCCGCCTCAGGTGGAGAGGCGTCCCAATTGCCCTGCCAAGCCTCGAGGAGAATCCCGAGTTGTCCCTCGCAACTAGGCAGGAGTCCTGACGTCGCTGACAAACAGGTGGGTGGAAGGGCCATCCCCGTTGTAACTAGAGAATATACCCCAGGTTCCCGCCGCAACTCGAGAAAAACCATGAGACTTCGACCTCGCCACAAGATGAGGCCCGATTCCCCTGCACTGCGTGCAGAGCAATTCCGTGTTGCACATCACACATGAAAGGAGCCTTGCTTTCCATGATGGCACTCCAGAGAAACCCCAAGAACACTGTTTCAAGGCTAGAGGGATCCTGAGGTCACTGTAGCAACACGAAAGAGCTCCGTGGCCCAAAAATCAACTCGAGATGAGAGGTTAGTCCCTGGCTTCGACTCCAGAGGAATACCACCTTACCACAAGCACCTCAAGAGGAGGTTTCTCTAAGCTCTAGGTATGTGAGAGGGACCCTGAGTTTGCGGCCTCAAGTGGAATGGACACCGCGATGCCCTGACTCGAAATAAGGCCGGATATTCCTACAGTGACTTGAATGCAGGCTCGTCTTGCATCTCCCAAGATGAAAGGATGTCTGAATCCCCTCTGGAGACCACAGAGAAAGACCTAGTTCCCCATCTCATCGTGACCGGAGGCCTCACATCCTTTGAAAACTACAGAGGTACGCGGAGATCAGTGCCTCCAAAGGAGACGATGCCTGACTCCTCGTGAAACTTGATAGGAGTCCCGGGATTCCTGTGGCACGTGGAACGGGACCCTTGGTCTCCCGCCTCAGTTGGAGAGGCGTCCCAATTGTCCTGCCAAGCCTCGAGGAGAATCCCGAGTTGTCCCTCACAACTAGGAGGCGTCCTGACGTCGCTGAACAAACACGTGGGTGGAAGGGCCATCCCCGTTGTAACTCGAGAATATACCCCAGGTTCCCGCCGCAACTCGAGAAAAACCATGAGACTTCTCCCTCGCCGCGAGATGAGGCCCGATTCCCCTGCACTGCATGCAGAGCAATTCCGTGTTGCACATCAAACATGAAAGGAGCCTTGATTTCCTTGATGGCACTCCAGTGAAACCCCAAGAACACTGTCTCAAGGCTAGAGGGATCCTGAGGTCACTGTAGCCACACGAAAGAGCTCCGTGGACCAAAAATCAACTCGAGATGAGAGGTTAGTCCCTGGCTTAGACTCCAGAGGAATACCACCTTACCACAAGCACCTCAAGAGGAGGCCTCTCTCAGCTCTAGCTATGTGAGAGGGACCCTGAGTTTGCGGCCTCAAGTGGAATGGACACCGCAATGCCCTGACTCGAAATAAGGCCGGATATCCCTGCACTGACTTGAATGCAGGCTCGTCTTGCATCTCCCAAGACGAAAGGATGTCTGAATCCCCTGTGGAGGCCACAGAGAAAGACCTAGTTCCCCACCTTATCACGACTGGAGGCCTCACATCCTTTGAAAACTCCAGAGGTATACAGAGATCAGTGCCTCAAAAGGAGACGATGCCTGACTCCTCGTGAAACTTGATAGGAGTCCCAGGATTCCTGTGACACGTGGAAAGGGACACTTGGTCTCCCGCCTCAGCTGGAGAGGCGTCCCAGTTGCCCTGCCAAGCCTCAAGGAGAATCCCGACTTGTCCCTCGCAACTAGGCAGGAGTCCTGCCGTTGCTGAACAAACACGTGTGTGGAAGGGCCATCCCCGTCGTAACTCGAGAATATACCCGAGGTTCCCGCCGCAACTCGAGAAAAACCATGAGACTTCCCCCTCGCCGCGAGATGAGGCCCGATTCCCCTGCACTGCGTGCAGAGCAATTCCGTGTTGCACATCACACATGAAAGGAGCCTTGCTTTCCTTGATGGCACCTCAGAGAAACCCCAAGAACACTGTTTCAAGGCTAGAGGCATCCTGAGGTCACTGTAGCAACACGAAAGAGCTCCGTGGCCCAAAAATCAACTCGAGATGAGAGGTTAGTCCCTGGCTTCGACTCCAGAGGAATACCACCTTACCACAAGCACCTCAAGAGGAGGCTTCTCTAAGCTCTAGGTATGTGAGAGGGACCCTGAGTTTGCGGCCTCAAGTGGAAAGGACACCGCGATGCCCTGACTCGAAATAAGGCCGGATATCCCTGCAGTGACTTGAATGCAGGCTCGGCTTGCATTTCCCAAGATGAAAGGATGACTGAATCCCCTCTGGAGACCACAGAGAAAGACCTAGTTCCCCATCTCATCGTGACCGGAGGCCTCACATCCTTTGAAAACTCCAGAGGTACGCGGAGATCAGTGCCTCCAAAGGAGACGATGCCTGACTCCTCGTGAAACTTGATAGGAGTCCCAGGATTCCTGTGGCACGTGGAAAGGGACCCTTGGTCTCCCGCCTCAGTTGGAGAGGCGTCCCAATTGCCCTGCCAAGCCTCGAGGAGAATCCCGAGTTGTCCCTCGCAACTAGGCAGGAGTCCTGCCGTCGCTGAACAAACACGTGGGTGGAAGGGCCATCCCCGTTGTAACTCGAGAATATACCCCAGGTTCCCGCCGCAACTCGAGAAAAACCATGAGACTTCTCCCTCGCCGCGAGATGAGGCCCGATTCCCCTGCACTGCACGCAGAGCAATTCCGTGTTGCACATCACACATGAAAGGAGCCTTGATTTCCTTGATGGCACTCCAGTGAAACCCCAAGAACACTGTTTCAAGGCTAGAGGGATCCTGAGGTCACTGTAGCCACACCAAAGAGCTCCGTGGACCAAAAATCAACTCGAGATGAGAGGGTAGTCCCTGGCTTCGACTCCAGAGGAATACCACCTTACCTCAAGCATCTCAAGGGGAGGCTTCTCTCAGCTCTAGGTATGTGAGAGGGAACCTGAGTTTGCGGCCTCAAGTGGAATGGACACTGCGTTGCCCTGGCTCGAAATAAGGCCGGATATCCCTGCAGTGACTTGAATGCAGGCTCGTCTTGCATCTCCCAAGACGAAAGGATGTCTGAATCCCCTGTGGAGACCACAGAGAAGGACCTAGTTCCCCACCTCATCGCGACCGGAGGCCTCACATCCTTTGAAAACTCCAGAGGTATGCGGAGATCAGTGCCTCCAAAGGAGACGATGCCTGACTCCTCGTGAAACTTGATAGAAGTCCCAGGATTCCTGTGGCACGTGGAAAGGGACACTTGTTCTCCCGCCTCAGCTGGAGAGGCGTCCCAATTGCCCTGCCAAGCCTCGAGGAGAATCCCGAGTTGTCCCTCGCAACTAGGCAGCAGTCCTGACGTCGCTGAACAAACACGTGTGTGGAAGGGCCATCCCCGTCGTAACTCGAGAATATACCCCAGGTTCCTGCCGCAACTCGAGAAAAACCATGAGACTTCCCCCTCGCCGCGAGATGAGGCCCGATTCCCCTGCACTGCGTGCAGAGCAATGCCGTGTTGCACATCACACATGAAAGGAGCCTTGATTTCCTTGATGGCACTACAAGGAAACCCCAAGAACACTGTTTCAAGGCTAGAGGGATCCTGAGGTCACTGTAGCAATAGGAAAGAGCTCCGTGGACCAAAAATCAACTCGAGATGAGAGGTTAGTCCCTGGCTTCGACTCCAGAGGAATACCACCTTACCACAAAAACCTCAAGAGGAGACTTCTCTCAGCTCTAGGTATGTGAGAGGGACCCTGATTTTGCGGCCTCAAGTGGAATGGACACTGCGATGCCCTGACACAAAATAAGGCCGGATATCCCTGCAGTGACTTGAATGCAGGCTCGTCTTGCATCTCCCAAGATGAAAGGATGTCTGAATCCCCTGTGGAGACCACAGAGAAAGACCTAGTTCCCCACCTCATCGCGACCGGAGGCGTCACATCCTTTGAAAACTCCAGAGGTACGCGGAGATCAGTGCCTCCAAAGGAGACGATGCCTGACTCCTCGTGAAACTTGATAGGAGTCCCAGGATTCCTGTGGCTCGTGGAAAGGGACACTTGGTCTCCCGCCTCAGCTGGAGAGGCGTCCCAGTTGCCCTGCCAAGCCTCAAGGAGAATCCCGAGTTGTCCCTCGCAACTAGGCAGGAGTCCTGCCGTTGCTGAACAAACACGTGTGTGGAAGGGCCATCCCCGTCGTAACTCGAGAATATACCCCAGGTTCCCGCCGCAACTCGAGAAAAACCATGAGACTTCCCCCTCGCCGCGAGATGAGGCCCGATTCCCCTGCACTGCGTGCAGAGCAATTCCGTGTTGCACATCACACATGAAAGGAGCCTTGCTTTCCTTGATGGCACTCCAGAGAAACCCCAAGAACACTGTTTCAAGGCTAGAGGGATCCTGAGGTCACTGTAGCAACACGAAAGAGCTCCGTGGCCCAAAAATCAACTCGAGATGAGAGGTTAGTCCCTGGCTTCGACTCCAGAGGAATACCACCTTACCACAAGCACCTCAAGAGGATGCTTCTCTCAGCTCTAGGTATGTGAGAGGGACCCTGAGTTTGCGGCCTCAAGTAATATGGACACTGCGATGCCCTGACGCGAAGTAAGGCCGGATATCCCTGCAGTGACTTGAATGCAGGCTCGTCTTGCATCTCCCAAGATGAAAGGATGTCTGAATCCCCTGAGGAGACCACAGAGAAAGACCTAGTTCCCCACCTCATCGCGACACGAGGCCTCACATCCTTTGAAAACTCCAGAGTTCCAGGGAGATCAGTGCCTCCAAAGGAGACGATGGCTGACTCCTCGTGAAACTTGATAGGAGTCCCAGGATTCCTGTGGCACGTGGAAAGGGACCCTTGGTCTCCCGCCTCAGCTGGAGAGGCGTCCCAATTGCCCTGCCAAGCCTCGAGGAGAATCCCGAGTTGTCCCTCGCAACTAGGCAGGAGTCCTGACGTCGCTGAACAAGCACGTGTGTGGAAGGGCCATCCCCGTCGTAACTCGAGAATATACCCCAGGTTCCCGCTGCAACTCGAGAAAAACCATGAGACTTACCCCTCGCCGTGACATTAGGCCCGATTCCCCAGCACGGCGTGCAGAGCAATTCCGTGTTGCACATCACACATGAAAGGAGCCTTGATATCCTTGATGGCACTCCAGAGAAACCCCAAGAACACTGTTTCAAGGCTAGAGGGATCCTGAGGTCACTGTAGCAACACGAAAGAGCTCCGTGGACGAAAAATCAACTCGAGATGAGAGGTTAGTCCCTGGCTTCGACTCCAGAGGAATACCACCTTACCACAAGCACCTCAAGAGGAGGCTTTTCTCAGCTCTAGGTATGTGAGAGGGACCCTGAGTTTGCGGCCTCAAGTGGAATGGACACCGGGATGCCCTGCCTCGAAATAAGGCCGGAAATCCTTGCAGTGACTTGAATGCAGGCTCGTCTTGCATCTCCCAAGACGAAAGGATGTCTGAATCCCCTCTGGAGACCACAGAGAAAGACCTAGTTCCCCACCTCATCGCGACCGGAGGCGTCACATCCTGTGAAAACTCCAGAGGTACGCGGAGATCAGTGCCTCCAAAGGAGACGATGCCTGACTCCTCGTGAAACTTGATAGGAGTCCCAGGATTCCTGTGGCAAGTGGAAAGGGACCCTTGGTCTCCCGCCTCAGCTGGAGAGGCGTCCCAATTGCCCTGCCAAACCTCGAGGAGAATCCCGAGTTGTCCCTCGCAGCTAGGCAGGAGTCCTGACGTCGCTGAACAAACACGTGTGTGGAAGGGCCATCCCCGACATAACTCGAGAATATACCCCATGCTGCCGCCGCAACTCGAGAAAAACCATGAGACTTCCCCCTCGCCGCGAGATGAGGCCCGATTCCCCTGCACTGCGTGCAGAGCAATTCCGTGTTGCACATCACACATGAAAGGAGCCTTGATTTCCTTGATGGCACTCCAGTGAAACTCCAAGAACACTGTTTCAAGGATAGAGGGATCCTGAGGTCACTGTAGCAACAGGAAAGAACTCCGTGGACCAAAAATCAACTCGAGATGAGAGGGTAGTCCCTGGCTTCGACTCCAGAGGAATACCAGCTTACCACAAGCACCTCAAGAGGAGGCTTCTCTCAGCTCTAGGTATGTGAGAGGGACCCTGAGTTTGCGGCCTCAAGTGGAATGGACACCGCGATGCCCTGACTCGAAATAAGGCCGGATATCCCTGCAGTGACTTGAATGCAGGCTCGTCTTGCATCTCCCAAGACGAAAGGATGTCTGAATCCCCTGTGGAGACCACAGAGAAAGACCTAGTTTCCCACCTCATCGCGATCGGAGGCCTCACATCCTTTGAAAACTCCAGAGGTACGCGGAGATCAGTGCCTCCAAAGGAGACGATGCCTGACTCCTCGTGAAACTTGATAGGAGCCCCAGGATTCCTGTGGCACGTGGAAAGGGACCCTTGGTCTCCCGCCTCAGCTGGAGAGGCGTCCCAATTGCCCTGTCAAGCCTCGAGGAGAATCCCGAGTTGTCCCTCGCAACTAGGCAGGAGTCCTGACGTCACTGAACAAACACGTGGGTGGAAGGGCGATCCCCATCGTAACTGGAGAATATACCCCAGGTTCCCACCGCAAATCGAGAAAAACCATGAGACTTCCCCCTCGCCGCGAGATGAGGCCCGATTCCCCTGCACTGCGTGCAGAGCAATTCCGTGTTGCACATCACACATGAAAGGAGCCTTGATTTCCTTAATGGCACTCCAGAGAAACCCCAAGAACACTGTTTCAAGGCTAGAGCGATCCTGAGGTCACTGTAGCATTAGGAAAGAGCTCCGTGGACCAAAAATCAACTCGAGATGAGAAGGTAGTCCCTGGCTTCGACTCCAGAGGAATACCACCTTACCACAAGCACCTCAAGAGGAGGCTTCTCTCAGCTCTAGGTATGTGAGAGGGACCCTGAGTTTGCGGCCTCAAGTAATATGGACACTGCGATGCCCTGACGCGAAGTAAGGCCGGATATCCCTGCAGTGACTTGAATGCAGGCTCGTCTTGCATCTCCCAAGATGAAAGGATGTCTGAATCCCCTCTGGAGACCACAGAGAAAGACCTAGTTCCCCATCTCATCGTGACCGGAGGCCTCACATCCTTTGAAAACTACAGAGGTACGCGGAGATCAGTGCCTCCAAAGGAGACGATGCCTGACTCCTCGTGAAACTTGATAGGAGTCCCGGGATTCCTGTGGCACGTGGAACGGGACCCTTGGTCTCCCGCCTCAGTTGGAGAGGCGTCCCAATTGTCCTGCCAAGCCTCGAGGAGAATCCCGAGTTGTCCCTCACAACTAGGAGGCGTCCTGACGTCGCTGAACAAACACGTGGGTGGAAGGGCCATCCCCGTTGTAACTCGAGAATATACCCCAGGTTCCCGCCGCAACTCGAGAAAAACCATGAGACTTCTCCCTCGCCGCGAGATGAGGCCCGATTCCCCTGCACTGCATGCAGAGCAATTCCGTGTTGCACATCAAACATGAAAGGAGCCTTGATTTCCTTGATGGCACTCCAGTGAAACCCCAAGAACACTGTCTCAAGGCTAGAGGGATCCTGAGGTCACTGTAGCCACACGAAAGAGCTCCGTGGACCAAAAATCAACTCGAGATGAGAGGTTAGTCCCTGGCTTAGACTCCAGAGGAATACCACCTTACCACAAGCACCTCAAGAGGAGGCCTCTCTCAGCTCTAGGTATGTGAGAGGGACCCTGAGTTTGCGGCCTCAAGTGGAATGGACACCGCAATGCCCTGACTCGAAATAAGGCCGGATATCCCTGCAGTGACTTGAATGCAGGCTCGTCTTGCATCTCCCAAGACGAAAGGATGTCTGAATCCCCTGTGGAGGCCACAGAGAAAGACCTAGTTCCCCACCTTATCACGACTGGAGGCCTCACATCCTTTGAAAACTCCAGAGATATACAGAGATCAGTGCCTCAAAAGGAGACGATGCCTGACTCCTCGTGAAACTTGATAGGAGTCCCAGGATTCCTGTGACACGTGGAAAGGGACACTTGGTCTCCCGCCTCAGCTGGAGAGGCGTCCCAGTTGCCCTGCCAAGCCTCAAGGAGAATCCCGACTTGTCCCTCGCAACTAGGCAGGAGTCCTGCCGTTGCTGAACAAACACGTGTGTGGAAGGGCCATCCCCGTCGTAACTCGAGAATATACCCCAGGTTCCCGCCGCAACTCGAGAAAAACCATGAGACTTCCCCCTCGCCGCGAGATGAGGCCCGATTCCCCTGCACTGCGTGCAGAGCAATTCCGTGTTGCACATCACACATGAAAGGAGCCTTGCTTTCCTTGATGGCACCTCAGAGAAACCCCAAGAACACTGTTTCAAGGCTAGAGGCATCCTGAGGTCACTGTAGCAACACGAAAGAGCTCCGTGGCCCAAAAATCAACTCGAGATGAGAGGTTAGTCCCTGGCTTCGACTCCAGAGGAATACCACCTTACCACAAGCACCTCAAGAGGAGGCTTCTCTAAGCTCTAGGTATGTGAGAGGGACCCTGAGTTTGCGGCCTCAAGTGGAAAGGACACCGCGATGCCCTGACTCGAAATAAGGCCGGATATCCCTGCAGTGACTTGAATGCAGGCTCGGCTTGCATTTCCCAAGATGAAAGGATGACTGAATCCCCTCTGGAGACCACAGAGAAAGACCTAGTTCCCCATCTCATCGTGACCGGAGGCCTCACATCCTTTGAAAACTCCAGAGGTACGCGGAGATCAGTGCCTCCAAAGGAGACGATGCCTGACTCCTCGTGAAACTTGATAGGAGTCCCAGGATTCCTGTGGCACGTGGAAAGGGACCCTTGGTCTCCCGCCTCAGTTGGAGAGGCGTCCCAATTGCCCTGCCAAGCCTCGAGGAGAATCCCGAGTTGTCCCTCGCAACTAGGCAGGAGTCCTGCCGTCGCTGAACAAACACGTGGGTGGAAGGGCCATCCCCGTTGTAACTCGAGAATATACCCCAGGTTCCTGCCGCAACTCGAGAAAAACCATGAGACTTCTCCCTCGCCGCGAGATGAGGCCCGATTCCCCTGCACTGCACGCAGAGCAATTCCGTGTTGCACATCACACATGAAAGGAGCCTTGATTTCCTTGATGGCACTCCAGTGAAACCCCAAGAACACTGTTTCAAGGCTAGAGGGATCCTGAGGTCACTGTAGCCACACCAAAGAGCTCCGTGGACCAAAAATCAACTCGAGATGAGAGGGTAGTCCCTGGCTTCGACTCCAGAGGAATACCACCTTACCTCAAGCACCTCAAGGGGAGGCTTCTCTCAGCTCTAGGTATGTGAGAGGGAACCTGAGTTTGCGGCCTCAAGTGGAATGGACACTGCGTTGCCCTGGCTCGAAATAAGGCCGGATATCCCTGCAGTGACTTGAATGCAGGCTCGTCTTGCATCTCCCAAGACGAAAGGATGTCTGAATCCCCTGTGGAGACCACAGAGAAGGACCTAGTTCCCCACCTCATCGCGACCGGAGGCCTCACATCCTTTGAAAACTCCAGAGGTATGCGGAGATCAGTGCCTCCAAAGGAGACGATGCCTGACTCCTCGTGAAACTTGATAGAAGTCCCAGGATTCCTGTGGCACGTGGAAAGGGACACTTGTTCTCCCGCCTCAGCTGGAGAGGCGTCCCAATTGCCCTGCCAAGCCTCGAGGAGAATCCCGAGTTGTCCCTCGCAACTAGGCAGCAGTCCTGACGTCGCTGAACAAACACGTGTGTGGAAGGGCCATCCCCGTCGTAACTCGAGAATATACCCCAGGTTCCTGCCGCAACTCGAGAAAAACCATGAGACTTCCCCCTCGCCGCGAGATGAGGCCCGATTCCCCTGCACTGCGTGCAGAGCAATGCCGTGTTGCACATCACACATGAAAGGAGCCTTGATTTCCTTGATAGCACTACAAGGAAACCCCAAGAACACTGTTTCAAGGCTAGAGGGATCCTGAGGTCACTGTAGCAATAGGAAAGAGCTCCGTGGACCAAAAATCAACTCGAGATGAGAGGTTAGTCCCTGGCTTCGACTCCAGAGGAATACCACCTTACCACAAAAACCTCAAGAGGAGACTTCTCTCAGCTCTAGGTATGTGAGAGGGACCCTGATTTTGCGGCCTCAAGTGGAATGGACACTGCGATGCCCTGACACAAAATAAGGCCGGATATCCCTGCAGTGACTTGAATGCAGGCTCGTCTTGCATCTCCCAAGATGAAAGGATGTCTGAATCCCCTGTGGAGACCACAGAGAAAGACCTAGTTCCCCACCTCATCGCGACCGGAGGCGTCACATCCTTTGAAAACTCCAGAGGTACGCGGAGATCAGTGCCTCCAAAGGAGACGATGCCTGACTCCTCGTGAAACTTGATAGGAGTCCCAGGATTCCTGTGGCTCGTGGAAAGGGACACTTGGTCTCCCGCCTCAGCTGGAGAGGCGTCCCAGTTGCCCTGCCAAGCCTCAAGGAGAATCCCGAGTTGTCCCTCGCAACTAGGCAGGAGTCCTGCCGTTGCTGAACAAACACGTGTGTGGAAGGGCCATCCCCGTCGTAACTCGAGAATATACCCCAGGTTCCCGCCGCAACTCGAGAAAAACCATGAGACTTCCCCCTCGCCGCGAGATGAGGCCCGATTCCCCTGCACTGCGTGCAGAGCAATTCCGTGTTGCACATCACACATGAAAGGAGCCTTGCTTTCCTTGATGGCACTCCAGAGAAACCCCAAGAACACTGTTTCAAGGCTAGAGGGATCCTGAGGTCACTGTAGCAACACGAAAGAGCTCCGTGGCCCAAAAATCAACTCGAGATGAGAGGTTAGTCCCTGGCTTCGACTCCAGAGGAATACCACCTTACCACAAGCACCTCAAGAGGATGCTTCTCTCAGCTCTAGGTATGTGAGAGGGACCCTGAGTTTACGGCCTCCAGTGGAACGGACACCGCGATGCCCTGGCTCGAAATAAGGCCGGATATCCCTGCAGTGACTTGAATACAGGCTCGTCTTGCATCTCCCAAGACGAAAGGATGTCTGAATCCCCTGTGGAGACCACAGAGAAAGACCTAGTTCCCCACCTCATCGCGACCGGAGGCCTCACATCCTTTGAAAACTCCAGAGGTACGCGGAGATCAGTGCCTCCAAAGGAGACGATGCCTGACTCCTCGTGAAACTTGATAGGAGTCCCAGGATTCCTGTGACACGTGGAAAGGGACACTTGGTCTCCCGCCTCAGCTGGAGAGGCGTCCCAGTTGCCCTGCCAAGCCTCAAGGAGAATCCCGACTTGTCCCTCGCAACTAGGCAGGAGTCCTGCCGTTGCTGAACAAACACGTGTGTGGAAGGGCCATCCCCGTCGTAACTCGAGAATATACCCCAGGTTCCCGCCGCAACTCGAGAAAAACCATGAGACTTCCCCCTCGCCGCGAGATGAGGCCCGATTCCCCTGCACTGCGTGCAGAGCAATTCCGTGTTGCACATCACACATGAAAGGAGCCTTGCTTTCCTTGATGGCACCTCAGAGAAACCCCAAGAACACTGTTTCAAGGCTAGAGGCATCCTGAGGTCACTGTAGCAACACGAAAGAGCTCCGTGGCCCAAAAATCAACTCGAGATGAGAGGTTAGTCCCTGGCTTCGACTCCAGAGGAATACCACCTTACCACAAGCACCTCAAGAGGAGGCTTCTCTAAGCTCTAGGTATGTGAGAGGGACCCTGAGTTTGCGGCCTCAAGTGGAAAGGACACCGCGATGCCCTGACTCGAAATAAGGCCGGATATCCCTGCAGTGACTTGAATGCAGGCTCGGCTTGCATTTCCCAAGATGAAAGGATGACTGAATCCCCTCTGGAGACCACAGAGAAAGACCTAGTTCCCCATCTCATCGTGACCGGAGGCCTCACATCCTTTGAAAACTCCAGAGGTACGCGGAGATCAGTGCCTCCAAAGGAGACGATGCCTGACTCCTCGTGAAACTTGATAGGAGTCCCAGGATTCCTGTGGCACGTGGAAAGGGACCCTTGGTCTCACGCCTCAGTTGGAGAGGCGTCCCAATTGCCCTGCCAAGCCTCGAGGAGAATCCCGAGTTGTCCCTCGCAACTAGGCAGGAGTCCTGCCGTCGCTGAACAAACACGTGGGTGGAAGGGCCATCCCCGTTGTAACTCGAGAATATACCCCAGGTTCCTGCCGCAACTCGAGAAAAACCATGAGACTTCTCCCTCGCCGCGAGATGAGGCCCGATTCCCCTGCACTGCACGCAGAGCAATTCCGTGTTGCACATCACACATGAAAGGAGCCTTGATTTCCTTGATGGCACTCCAGTGAAACCCCAAGAACACTGTTTCAAGGCTAGAGGGATCCTGAGGTCACTGTAGCCACACCAAAGAGCTCCGTGGACCAAAAATCAACTCGAGATGAGAGGGTAGTCCCTGGCTTCGACTCCAGAGGAATACCACCTTACCTCAAGCACCTCAAGGGGAGGCTTCTCTCAGCTCTAGGTATGTGAGAGGGAACCTGAGTTTGCGGCCTCAAGTGGAATGGACACTGCGTTGCCCTGGCTCGAAATAAGGCCGGATATCCCTGCAGTGACTTGAATGCAGGCTCGTCTTGCATCTCCCAAGACGAAAGGATGTCTGAATCCCCTGTGGAGACCACAGAGAAGGACCTAGTTCCCCACCTCATCGCGACCGGAGGCCTCACATCCTTTGAAAACTCCAGAGGTATGCGGAGATCAGTGCCTCCAAAGGAGACGATGCCTGACTCCTCGTGAAACTTGATAGAAGTCCCAGGATTCCTGTGGCACGTGGAAAGGGACACTTGTTCTCCCGCCTCAGCTGGAGAGGCGTCCCAATTGCCCTGCCAAGCCTCGAGGAGAATCCCGAGTTGTCCCTCGCAACTAGGCAGCAGTCCTGACGTCGCTGAACAAACACGTGTGTGGAAGGGCCATCCCCGTCGTAACTCGAGAATATACCCCAGGTTCCTGCCGCAACTCGAGAAAAACCATGAGACTTCCCCCTCGCCGCGAGATGAGGCCCGATTCCCCTGCACTGCGTGCAGAGCAATGCCGTGTTGCACATCACACATGAAAGGAGCCTTGATTTCCTTGATGGCACTACAAGGAAACCCCAAGAACACTGTTTCAAGGCTAGAGGGATCCTGAGGTCACTGTAGCAATAGGAAAGAGCTCCGTGGACCAAAAATCAACTCGAGATGAGAGGTTAGTCCCTGGCTTCGACTCCAGAGGAATACCACCTTACCACAAAAACCTCAAGAGGAGACTTCTCTCAGCTCTAGGTATGTGAGAGGGACCCTGATTTTGCGGCCTCAAGTGGAATGGACACTGCGATGCCCTGACACAAAATAAGGCCGGATATCCCTGCAGTGACTTGAATGCAGGCTCGTCTTGCATCTCCCAAGATGAAAGGATGTCTGAATCCCCTGTGGAGACCACAGAGAAAGACCTAGTTCCCCACCTCATCGCGACCGGAGGCGTCACATCCTTTGAAAACTCCAGAGGTACGCGGAGATCAGTGCCTCCAAAGGAGACGATGCCTGACTCCTCGTGAAACTTGATAGGAGTCCCAGGATTCCTGTGGCTCGTGGAAAGGGACACTTGGTCTCCCGCCTCAGCTGGAGAGGCGTCCCAGTTGCCCTGCCAAGCCTCAAGGAGAATCCCGAGTTGTCCCTCGCAACTAGGCTGGAGTCCTGCCGTTGCTGAACAAACACGTGTGTGGAAGGGCCATCCCCGTCGTAACTCGAGAATATACCCCAGGTTCCCGCCGCAACTCGAGAAAAACCATGAGACTTCCCCCTCGCCGCGAGATGAGGCCCGATTCCCCTGCACTGCGTGCAGAGCAATTCCGTGTTGCACATCACACATGAAAGGAGCCTTGCTTTCCTTGATGGCACTCCAGAGAAACCCCAAGAACACTGTTTCAAGGCTAGAGGGATCCTGAGGTCACTGTAGCAACACGAAAGAGCTCCGTGGCCCAAAAATCAACTCGAGATGAGAGGTTAGTCCCTGGCTTCGACTCCAGAGGAATACCACCTTACCACAAGCACCTCAAGAGGATGCTTCTCTCAGCTCTAGGTATGTGAGAGGGACCCTGAGTTTACGGCCTCCAGTGGAACGGACACCGCGATGCCCTGGCTCGAAATAAGGCCGGATATCCCTGCAGTGACTTGAATACAGGCTCGTCTTGCATCTCCCAAGACGAAAGGATGTCTGAATCCCCTGTGGAGACCACAGAGAAAGACCTAGTTCCCCACCTCATCGCGACCGGAGGCCTCACATCCTTTGAAAACTCCAGAGGTACGCGGAGATCAGTGCCTCCAAAGGAGACGATGCCTGACTCCTCGTGAAACTTGATAGGAGTCCCAGGATTCCTGTGGCACGTGGAAAGGGTCCCTTGGTCTCCCGCCTCAGCTGGAGAGGCGTCCCAAATGCCCTGCCAAGCCTCGAGGAGAATCCCGAGTTGTCACTCGCAACTAGGCAGGAGTCCTGACGTCGCTGAACAAACACGTGGGTGGAAGGGCCATCCCCGTCGTAACTCGAGAATATACCCGAGGTTCCCGCCGCAACTTGAGAAAAACCATGAGACTTCCCCCTCGCCGCGAGATGAGGCCCGATTCCCCTGCACTGCGTGCAGAGCAATTCCGTGTTGCACATCACACATGAAAGGAGCCTTGCTTTCCTTGATGGCACTCCAGAGAAACCCCAAGAACACTGTTTCAAGGCTAGAGGGATCCTGAGGTCACTGTAGCAACACGAAAGAGCTCCGTGGCCCAAAAATCAACTCGAGATGAGAGGTTAGTCCCTGGCTTCGACTCCAGAGGAATACCACCTTACCACAAGCACCTCAAGAGGAGGCTTCTCTAAGCTCTAGGTATGTGAGAGGGACCCTGAGTTTGCGGCCTCAAGTGGAAAGGTCACCGCGATGCCCTGACTCGAAATAAGGCCGGATATCCCTGCAGTGACTTGAATGCAGGCTCGGCTTGCATCTCCCAAGATGAAAGGATGTCTGAATCCCCTCTGGAGACCACAGAGAAAGACCTAGTTCCCCATCTCATCGTGACCGGAGGCCTCACATCCTTTGAAAACTCCAGAGGTACGCGGAGATCAGTGCCTCCAAAGGAGACGATGCCTGACTCCTCGTGAAACTTGATAGGAGTCCCAGGATTCCTGTGGCACGTGGAAAGGGACCCTTGGTCTCCCGCCTCAGTTGGAGAGGCGTCCCAATTGCCCTGCCAAGCCTCGAGGAGAATCCCGAGTTGTCCCTCGCAACTAGGCAGGAGTCCTGCCGTCGCTGAACAAACACGTGGGTGGAAGGGCCATCCCCGTTGTAACTCGAGAATATACCCCAGGTTCCCGCCGCAACTCGAGAAAAACCATGAGACTTCTCCCTCGCCGCGAGATGAGGCCCGATTCCCCTGCACTGAACGTAGAGCAATTCCGTGTTGCACATCAAACATGAAAGGAGCCTTGATTTCCTTGATGGCACTCCAGTTAAACCCCAAGAACACTGTTTCAAGGCTAGAGGGATCCTGAGGTCACTGTAGCCACACCAAAGAGCTCCGTGGACCAAAAATCAACTCGAGATGAGAGGGTAGTCCCTGGCTTCGACTCCAGAGGAATACCACCTTACCTCAAGCACCTCAAGAGGAGGCTTCTCTCAGCTCTAGGTATGTGAGAGGGAACCTGAGTTTGCGGCCTCAATTGGAATGGACACTGCTTTGCCCTGGCTCGAAATAAGGCCGGATATCCCTGCAGTGACTTGAATGCAGGCTCGTCTTGCATCTCCAAAGACGAAAGGATGTCTGAATCCCCTGTGGAGACCACAGAGAAGGACCTAGTTCCCCACCTCATCGCGACCGGAGGCCTCACATCCTTTGAAAACTCCAGAGGTATGCGGAGATCAGTGCCTCCAAAGGAGACGATGCCTGACTCCTCGTGAAACTTGATAGGAGTCCCAGGATTCCTGTGGCACGTGGAAAGGGACACTTGGTCTCCCGCCTCAGCTGGAGAGGCGTCCCAATTGCCCTGCCAAGCCTCGAGGAGAATCCCGAGTTGTCCCTCGCAACTAGGCAGCAGTCCTGACGTCGCTGAACAAACACGTGTGTGGAAGGGCCATCCCCGTCGTAACTCGAGAATATACCCCAGGTTCCTGCCGCAACTCGAGAAAAACCATGAGACTTCCCCCTCGCCGCGAGATGAGGCCCGATTCCCCTGCACTGCGTGCAGAGCAATGCCGTGTTGCACATCACACATGAAAGGAGCCTTGATTTCCTTGATGGCACTACAAGGAAACCCCAAGAACACTGTTTCAAGGCTAGAGGGATCCTGAGGTCACTGTAGCAATAGGAAAGAGCTCCGTGGACCAAAAATCAACTCGAGATGAGAGGTTAGTCCCTGGCTTCGACTCCAGAGGAATACCACCTTACCACAAAAACCTCAAGAGGAGACTTCTCTCAGCTCTAGGTATGTGAGAGGGACCCTGATTTTGCGGCCTCAAGTGGAATGGACACTGCGATGCCCTGACACAAAATAAGGCCGGATATCAATGCAGTGACTTGAATGCAGGCTCGTCTTGCATCTCCCAAGACGAAAGGATGTCTGAATCCCCGGTGGAGACCACAGAGAAAGACCTAGTTCCCCACCTCATCGCGACCGGAGGCGTCACATCCTTTGAAAACTCCAGAGGTACGCGGAGATCAGTGCCTCCAAAGGAGACGATGCCTGACTCCTCGTGAAACTTGATAGGAGTCCCAGGATTCCTGTGGCTCGTGGAAAGGGACCCTTGGTCTCCCGCCTCAGCTGGAGAGGCGTCCCAGTTGCCCTGCCAAGCCTCAAGGAGAATCCCGAGTTGTCCCTCGCAACTAGGCTGGAGTCCTGCCGTTGCTGAACAAACACGTGTGTGGAAGGGCCATCCCCGTCGTAACTCGAGAATATACCCCAGGTTCCCGCCGCAACTCGAGAAAAACCATGAGACTTCCCCCTCGCCGCGAGATGAGGCCCGATTCCCCTGCACTGCGTGCAGAGCAATTCCGTGTTGCACATCACACATGAAAGGAGCCTTGATTTCCTTGATGGCACTCCAGAGAAACCCCAAGAACACTGTTTCAAGGCTAGAGGGATCCTGAGGTCACTGTAGCAACACGAAAGAGCTCCGTGGCCCAAAAATCAACTCGAGATGAGAAGTTAGTCCCTGGCTTCGACTCCAGAGGAATACCACCTTACCACAAAAACCTCAAGAGGAGGCTTCTCTAAGCTCTAGGTATGTGAGAGGGACCCTGAGTTTGTGGCCTCAAGTGGAATGGACACCGCGATGCCCTGACTCGAAATAAGGCCGGATATCCCTGCAGTGACTTGAATGCAGGCTTGTCTTGCATCTCCCAAGATGAAAGGATGTCTGAATTCCCTCTGGAGGCCACAGAGAAAGACCTAGTTCCCCATCTCATCGTGACCGGAGGCCTCACATCCTTTGAAAACTCCAGAGGTACGCGGAGATCAGTGCCTCCAAAGGAGACGATGCCTGACTCCTCGTGAAACTTGATAGGAGTCCCAGGATTCCTGTGGCACGTGGAAAGGGACCCTTGGTCTCCCGGCTCAGCTGGAAAGGCGTCCCAATTGCCCTGCCAAGCCTCGAGGAGAATCCCGAGTTGTCCCTCGCAACTAGGCAGGAGTCCTGCCGTCGCTGAACAAACACGTGGGTGGAAGGGCCATCCCCGTTGTAACTCGAGAATATACCCCAGGTTCCCGCCGCAACTCGAGAAAAACCATGAGACTTCTCCCTCGCCGCGAGATGAGGCCCGATTCCCCTGCACTGCATGCAGAGCAATTCCGTGTTGCACATCAAACATGAAAGGAGCCTTGATTTCCTTGATGGCACTCCAGTGAAACCCCAAGAACACTGTTTCAAGGCTAGAGGGATCCTGAGGTCACTGTAGCCACACCAAAGAGCTCCGTGGACCAAAAATCAACTCGAGATGAGAGGGTAGTCCCTGGCTTTGACTCCAGAGGAATACCACCTTACCTCAAGCACCTCAAGAGGAGGCTTCTCTCAGCTCTAGGTATGTGAGAGGGAACCTGAGTTTGCGGCCTCAAGTGGAATGGACACTGCGTTGCCCTGGCTCGAAATAAGGCCGGATATCCCTGCAGTGACTTGAATGCCGGCTCGTCTTGCATCTCCCAAGACGAAAGGATGTCTGAATCCCCTGTGGAGACCACAGAGAAGGACCTAGTTCCCCACCTCATCGCGACCGGAGGCCTCACATCCTTTGATAACTCCAGAGGTATGCGGTGATCAGTGCCTCCAAAGGAGACGATGCCTGACTCCTCGTGAAACTTGATAGGAGTCCCAGGATTCCTGTGGCACGTGGAAAGGGACACTTGGTCTCCCGCCTCAGCTGGAGAGGCGTCCCAATTGCCCTGCCAAGCCTCGAGGAGAATCCCGAGTTGTCCCTCGCAACTAGGCAGCAGTCCTGACGTCGCTGAACAAACACGTGGGTGGAAGGGCCATCCCCGTCGTAACTCGAGAATATACCCCAGGTTCCTGCCGCAACTCGAGAAAAACCATGAGACTTCCCCCTCGCCGAGAGATGAGGCCCGATTCCCCTGCACTGCGTGCAGAGCAATGCCGTGTTGCACATCACACATGAAAGGAGCCTTGATTTCCTTGATGGCACTACAAGGAAACCCCAAGAACACTGTTTCAAGGCTAGAGGGATCCTGAGGTCACTGTAGCAATAGGAAAGAGCTCCGTGGACCAAAAATCAACTCGAGATGAGAGGTTAGTCCCTGGCTTCGACTCCAGAGGAATACCACCTTACCACAAAAACCTCAAGAGGAGACTTCTCTCAGCTCTAGGTATGTGAGAGGGACCCTGATTTTGCGGCCTCAAGTGGAATGGACACTGCGATGCCCTGACACAAAATAAGGCCGGATATCCCTGCAGTGACTTGAATGCAGGCTCGTCTTGCATCTCCCAAGACGAAAGGATGTCTGAATCCCCGGTGGAGACCACAGAGAAAGACCTAGTTCCCCACCTCATCGCGACCGGAGGCGTCACATCCTTTGAAAACTCCAGAGGTACGCGGAGATCAGTGCCTTCAAAGGAGACGATGCCTGACTCCTCGTGAAACTTGATAGGAGTCCCAGGATTCCTGTGGCTCGTGGAAAGGGACCCTTGGTCTCCCGCCTCAGCTGGAGAGGCGTCCCAAATGCCCTGCCAAGCCTCGAGGAGAATCCCGAGTTGTCACTCGCAACTAGGCTGGAGTCCTGACGTCGCTGAACAAACACGTGGGTGGAAGGGCCATCCCCGTCGTAACTCGAGAATATACCGGAGGTTCCCGCCGCAACTTGAGAAAAACCATGAGACTTCCCCCTCGCCGCGAGATGAGGCCCGATTCCCCTGCACTGCGTGCAGAGCAATGCCGTGTTGCACATCACACATGAAAGGAGCCTTGCTTTCCTTGATGGCACTCCAGAGAAACCCCAAGAACACTGTTTCAAGGCTACAGGGATCCTGAGGTCACTGTAGCAACACGAAAGAGCTCCGTGGCCCAAAAATCAACTCGAAATGAGAGGTTAGTCCCTGGCTTCGACTCCAGAGGAATACCACCTTACCACAAGCACCTCAAGAGGAGGCTTCTCTAAGCTCTAGGTATGTGAGAGGGACCCTGAGTTTGCGGCCTCAAGTGGAAAGGACACCGCGATGCCCTGACTCGAAATAAGGCCGGATATCCCTGCAGTGACTTGAATGCAGGCTCGTCTTGCATCTCCCAAGATGAAAGGATGTCTGAATCCCCTCTGGAGACCACAGAGAAAGACCTAGTTCCCCATCTCATCGTGACCAGAGGCCTCACATCCTTTGAAAACTCCAGAGGTACGCGGAGATCAGTGCCTCCAAAGGAGACGATGCCTGACTCCTCGTGAAACTTGATAGGAGTCCCAGGATTCCTGTGGCACGTGGAAAGGGTCCCTTGGTCTCCCGCCTCAGTTGGAGAGGCGTCCCAATTGCCCTGCCAAGCCTCGAGGAGAATCCCGAGTTGTCCCTCGCAACTAGGCAGGAGTCCTGCCGTCGCTGAACAAACACGTGGGTGGAAGGGCCATCCTCGTTGTAACTCGAGAATATACCCCAGGTTCCCGGCGCAACTCGAGAAAAACCATGAGACTTTTCCCTCGCCGCGAGATGAGGCCCGATTCCCCTGTAATGCATGCAGAGCAATTCCGTGTTGCACATCAAACATGAAAGGAGCCTTGATTTCCTTGATGGCACTCCAGTTAAACCCCAAGAACACTGTCTCAAGGCTAGAGGGATCCTGAGGTCACTGTAGCTACACGAAAGAGCTCCGTGGACCAAAAATCAACTGAGATGAGAGGTTAGTCCCTGGCTTCGACTCCAGAGGAATACCACCTTACCACAAGCACCTCAAGAGGAGGCCTCTCTCAGCTCTAGCTATGTGAGAGGGACCCTGAGTTTGCGGCCTCAAGTGGAATGGACACCGCGATGCCCTGACTCGAAATAAGGCCGGATATCCCTGCAGTGACTTGAATGCAGGCTCGTCTTGCATCTCCCAAGACGAAAGGATGTCTGAATCCCCTGTGGAGGCCACAGAGAAAGACCTAGTTCCCCACCTCATCACGACTGGAGGCCTCACATCCTTTGAAAACTCCAGAGGTATACAGAGATCAGTGCCTCAAAAGGAGACGATGCCTGACTCCTCGTGAAACTTGATAGGAGTCCCAGGATTCCTGTGGCACGTGGAAAGGGACCCTTGGTCTCCCGCCTCAGCTGGAGAGGCGTCCCAGTTGCCCTGCCAAGCCTCAAGGAGAATCCTGAGTTGTCCCTCGCAACTAGGCAGGAGTCCTGCCGTTGCTGAACAAACACGTGTGTGGAAGGGCCATCCCCATCGTAACTCGAGAATATACCCCCGGTTCCCGCCGCAACTCGAGAAAAACCATGAGACTTCCCCCTCGCCGCGAGATGAGGCCCGATTCCCCTGCACTGCGTGCAGAGCAATTCCGTGTTGCACATCACACATGAAAGGAGCCTTGATTTCCTTGATGGCACTCCAGAGAAACCCCAAGAACACTGTTTCAAGGCTAGAGGGATCCTGAGGTCACTGTAGCAACACGAAAGAGCTCCGTGGCCCAAAAATCAACTCGAGATGAGAAGTTAGTCCCTGGCTTCGACTCCAGAGGAATACCACCTTACCACAAAAACCTCAAGAGGAGGCTTCTCTAAGCTCTAGGTATGTGAGAGGGACCCTGAGTTTGTGGCCTCAAGTGGAATGGACACCGCGATGCCCTGACTCGAAATAAGGCCGGATATCCCTGCAGTGACTTGAATGCAGGCTTGTCTTGCATCTCCCAAGATGAAAGGATGTCTGAATTCCCTCTGGAGGCCACAGAGAAAGACCTAGTTCCCCATCTCATCGTGACCGGAGGCCTCACATCCTTTGAAAACTCCAGAGGTACGCGGAGATCAGTGCCTCCAAAGGAGACGATGCCTGACTCCTCGTGAAACTTGATAGGAGTCCCAGGATTCCTGTGGCACGTGGAAAGGGACCCTTGGTCTCCCGGCTCAGCTGGAAAGGCGTCCCAATTGCCCTGCCAAGCCTCGAGGAGAATCCCGAGTTGTCCCTCGCAACTAGGCAGGAGTCCTGCCGTCGCTGAACAAACACGTGGGTGGAAGGGCCATCCCCGTTGTAACTCGAGAATATACCCCAGGTTCCCGCCGCAACTCGAGAAAAACCATGAGACTTCTCCCTCGCCGCGAGATGAGGCCCGATTCCCCTGCACTGCATGCAGAGCAATTCCGTGTTGCACATCAAACATGAAAGGAGCCTTGATTTCCTTGATGGCACTCCAGTGAAACCCCAAGAACACTGTTTCAAGGCTAGAGGGATCCTGAGGTCACTGTAGCCACACCAAAGAGCTCCGTGGACCAAAAATCAACTCGAGATGAGAGGGTAGTCCCTGGCTTTGACTCCAGAGGAATACCACCTTACCTCAAGCACCTCAAGAGGAGGCTTCTCTCAGCTCTAGGTATGTGAGAGGGAACCTGAGTTTGCGGCCTCAAGTGGAATGGACACTGCGTTGCCCTGGCTCGAAATAAGGCCGGATATCCCTGCAGTGACTTGAATGCCGGCTCGTCTTGCATCTCCCAAGACGAAAGGATGTCTGAATCCCCTGTGGAGACCACAGAGAAGGACCTAGTTCCCCACCTCATCGCGACCGGAGGCCTCACATCCTTTGATAACTCCAGAGGTATGCGGTGATCAGTGCCTCCAAAGGAGACGATGCCTGACTCCTCGTGAAACTTGATAGGAGTCCCAGGATTCCTGTGGCACGTGGAAAGGGACACTTGGTCTCCCGCCTCAGCTGGAGAGGCGTCCCAATTGCCCTGCCAAGCCTCGAGGAGAATCCCGAGTTGTCCCTCGCAACTAGGCAGCAGTCCTGACGTCGCTGAACAAACACGTGGGTGGAAGGGCCATCCCCGTCGTAACTCGAGAATATACCCCAGGTTCCTGCCGCAACTCGAGAAAAACCATGAGACTTCCCCCTCGCCGAGAGATGAGGCCCGATTCCCCTGCACTGCGTGCAGAGCAATGCCGTGTTGCACATCACACATGAAAGGAGCCTTGATTTCCTTGATGGCACTACAAGGAAACCCCAAGAACACTGTTTCAAGGCTAGAGGGATCCTGAGGTCACTGTAGCAATAGGAAAGAGCTCCGTGGACCAAAAATCAACTCGAGATGAGAGGTTAGTCCCTGGCTTCGACTCCAGAGGAATACCACCTTACCACAAAAACCTCAAGAGGAGACTTCTCTCAGCTCTAGGTATGTGAGAGGGACCCTGATTTTGCGGCCTCAAGTGGAATGGACACTGCGATGCCCTGACACAAAATAAGGCCGGATATCCCTGCAGTGACTTGAATGCAGGCTCGTCTTGCATCTCCCAAGACGAAAGGATGTCTGAATCCCCGGTGGAGACCACAGAGAAAGACCTAGTTCCCCACCTCATCGCGACCGGAGGCGTCACATCCTTTGAAAACTCCAGAGGTACGCGGAGATCAGTGCCTTCAAAGGAGACGATGCCTGACTCCTCGTGAAACTTGATAGGAGTCCCAGGATTCCTGTGGCTCGTGGAAAGGGACCCTTGGTCTCCCGCCTCAGCTGGAGAGGCGTCCCAAATGCCCTGCCAAGCCTCGAGGAGAATCCCGAGTTGTCACTCGCAACTAGGCTGGAGTCCTGACGTCGCTGAACAAACACGTGGGTGGAAGGGCCATCCCCGTCGTAACTCGAGAATATACCGGAGGTTCCCGCCGCAACTTGAGAAAAACCATGAGACTTCCCCCTCGCCGCGAGATGAGGCCCGATTCCCCTGCACTGCGTGCAGAGCAATGCCGTGTTGCACATCACACATGAAAGGAGCCTTGCTTTCCTTGATGGCACTCCAGAGAAACCCCAAGAACACTGTTTCAAGGCTACAGGGATCCTGAGGTCACTGTAGCAACACGAAAGAGCTCCGTGGCCCAAAAATCAACTCGAAATGAGAGGTTAGTCCCTGGCTTCGACTCCAGAGGAATACCACCTTACCACAAGCACCTCAAGAGGAGGCTTCTCTAAGCTCTAGGTATGTGAGAGGGACCCTGAGTTTGCGGCCTCAAGTGGAAAGGACACCGCGATGCCCTGACTCGAAATAAGGCCGGATATCCCTGCAGTGACTTGAATGCAGGCTCGTCTTGCATCTCCCAAGATGAAAGGATGTCTGAATCCCCTCTGGAGACCACAGAGAAAGACCTAGTTCCCCATCTCATCGTGACCAGAGGCCTCACATCCTTTGAAAACTCCAGAGGTACGCGGAGATCAGTGCCTCCAAAGGAGACGATGCCTGACTCCTCGTGAAACTTGATAGGAGTCCCAGGATTCCTGTGGCACGTGGAAAGGGTCCCTTGGTCTCCCGCCTCAGTTGGAGAGGCGTCCCAATTGCCCTGCCAAGCCTCGAGGAGAATCCCGAGTTGTCCCTCGCAACTAGGCAGGAGTCCTGCCGTCGCTGAACAAACACGTGGGTGGAAGGGCCATCCTCGTTGTAACTCGAGAATATACCCCAGGTTCCCGGCGCAACTCGAGAAAAACCATGAGACTTTTCCCTCGCCGCGAGATGAGGCCCGATTCCCCTGTAATGCATGCAGAGCAATTCCGTGTTGCACATCAAACATGAAAGGAGCCTTGATTTCCTTGATGGCACTCCAGTTAAACCCCAAGAACACTGTCTCAAGGCTAGAGGGATCCTGAGGTCACTGTAGCTACACGAAAGAGCTCCGTGGACCAAAAATCAACTGAGATGAGAGGTTAGTCCCTGGCTTCGACTCCAGAGGAATACCACCTTACCACAAGCACCTCAAGAGGAGGCCTCTCTCAGCTCTAGCTATGTGAGAGGGACCCTGAGTTTGCGGCCTCAAGTGGAATGGACACCGCGATGCCCTGACTCGAAATAAGGCCGGATATCCCTGCAGTGACTTGAATGCAGGCTCGTCTTGCATCTCCCAAGACGAAAGGATGTCTGAATCCCCTGTGGAGGCCACAGAGAAAGACCTAGTTCCCCACCTCATCACGACTGGAGGCCTCACATCCTTTGAAAACTCCAGAGGTATACAGAGATCAGTGCCTCCAAAGGAGACGATGCCTGACTCCTCGTGAAACTTGATAGGAGTCCCAGGATTCCTGTGGCACGTGGAAAGGGACCCTTGGTCTCCCGCCTCAGCTGGAGAGGCGTCCCAGTTGCCCTGCCAAGCCTCAAGGAGAATCCTGAGTTGTCCCTCGCAACTAGGCAGGAGTCCTGCCGTTGCTGAACAAACACGTGTGTGGAAGGGCCATCCCCATCGTAACTCGAGAATATACCCCCGGTTCCCGCCGCAACTCGAGAAAAACCATGAGACTTCCCCCTCGCCGCGAGATGAGGCCCGATTCCCCTGCACTGCGTGCAGAGCAATTCCGTGTTGCACATCACACATGAAAGGAGCCTTGCTTTCCTTGATGGCACTCCAGAGAAACCCCAAGAACACTGTTTCAAGGCTAGAGGGATCCTGAGGTCACTGTAGCAACACGAAAGAGCTCCGTGGCCCAAAAATCAACTCGAGATGAGAGGTTAGTCCCTGGCTTCGACTCCAGAGGAATACCACCTTACCACAAGCACCTCAAGAGGAGGCTTCTCTAAGCTCTAGGTATGTGAGAGGGACCCTGAGTTTGTGGCCTCAAGTGGAATGGACACCGCGATGCCCTGACTCGAAATAAGGCCGGATATCCCTGCAGTGACTTGAATGCAGGCTCGTCTTGCATCTCCCAAGATGAAAGGATGTCTGAATTCCCTCTGGAGGCCACAGAGAAAGACCTAGTTCCCCATCTCATCGTGACCGGAGGCCTCACATCCTTTGAAAACTCCAGAGGTACGCGGAGATCAGTGCCTCCAAAGGAGACGATGCCTGACTCCTCGTGAAACTTGATAGGAGTCCCAGGATTCCTGTGGCACGTGGAAAGGGACCCTTGGTCTCACGCCTCAGTTGGAGAGGCGTCCCAATTGCCCTGCCAAGCCTCGAGGAGAATCCCGAGTTGTCCCTCGCAACTAGGCAGGAGTCCTGCCGTCGCTGAACAAACACGTGGGTGGAAGGGCCATCCCCGTTGTAACTCGAGAATATACCCCAGGTTCCCGCCGCAACTCGAGAAAAAACCATGAGACTTCTCCCTCGCCGCGAGATGAGGCCCGATTCCCCTGCACTGCATGCAGAGCAATTCCGTGTTGCACATCAAACATGAAAGGAGCCTTGATTTCCTTGATGGCACTCCAGTGAAACCCCAAGAACACTGTTTCAAGGCTAGAGGGATCCTGAGGTCACTGTAGCCACACCAAAGAGCTCCGTGGACCAAAAATCAACTCGAGATGAGAGGGTAGTCCCTGGCTTTGACTCCAGAGGAATACCACCTTACCTCAAGCACCTCAAGAGGAGGCTTCTCTCAGCTCTAGGTATGTGAGAGGGAACCTGAGTTTGCGGCCTCAAGTGGAATGGACACTGCGTTGCCCTGGCTCGAAATAAGGCCGGATATCCCTGCAGTGACTTGAATGCCGGCTCGTCTTGCATCTCCCAAGACGAAAGGATGTCTGAATCCCCTGTGGAGACCACAGAGAAGGACCTAGTTCCCCACCTCATCGCGACCGGAGGCCTCACATCCTTTTATAACTCCAGAGGTATGCGGAGATCAGTGCCTCCAAAGGAGACGATGCCTGACTCCTCGTGAAACTTGATAGGAGTCCCAGGATTCCTGTGGCACGTGGAAAGGGACACTTGGTCTCCCGCCTCAGCTGGAGAGGCGTCCCAATTGCCCTGCCAAGCCTCGAGGAGAATCCCGAGTTGTCCCTCGCAACTAGGCAGCAGTCCTGACGTCGCTGAACAAACACGTGTGTGGAAGGGCCATCCCCGTCGTAACTCGAGAATATACCCCAGGTTCCTGCCGCAACTCGAGAAAAACCATGAGACTTCCCCCTCGCCGCGAGATGAGGCCCGATTCCCCTGCACTGCGTGCAGAGCAATGCCGTGTTGCACATCACACATGAAAGGAGCCTTGATTTCCTTGATGGCAGTACAAGGAAACCCCAAGAACACTGTTTCAAGGCTAGAGGGATCCTGAGGTCACTGTAGCAATAGGAAAGAGCTCCGTGGACCAAAAATCAACTCGAGATGAGAGGTTAGTCCCTGGCTTCGACTCCAGAGGAATACCACCTTACCACAAGCACCTCAAGAGGAGGCTTCTCTCAGCTCTAGGTATATGAGAGGTACCCTGAGTTTGCGGCCTCAAGTGGAATGGACACTGCGATGCCCTGACACAAAATAAGGCCGGATATCCCTGCAGTGACTTGAATGCAGGCTCGTCTTGCATCTCCCAAGACGAAAGGATGTCTGAATCCCCGGTGGAGACCACAGAGAAAGACCTAGTTCCCCACCTCATCGCGACCGGAGGCGTCACATCCTTTGAAAACTCCAGAGGTACGCGGAGATCAGTGCCTCCAAAGGAGACGATGCCTGACTCCTCGTGAAACTTGATAGGAGTCCCAGGATTCCTGTGGCTCGTGGAAAGGGACCCTTGGTCTCCCGCCTCAGCTACAGAGGCGTCCCAATTGCCCTGCCAAGCCTCGAGGAGAATCCCGAGTTGTCCCTTGCAACTAGGCAGGAGTCCTGCCGTCGCTGAACAAACACGTGTGTGGAAGGGCCATCCCCGTCGTAACTCGAGAATATACCCCAGGTTCCCGCCGCAACTCGAGAAAAACCATGAGACTTCCCCCTCGCCGCGAGATGAGGCCTGATTCCCCTGTACTGCGTGCAGAGCAATTCAGTGTTGCACATCACACATTAAAAAAGCCTTGATTTCCTTGATGGCACTCCAGAGAAACCCCAAGAACACTGTTTCAAGGCTAGAGGCATCCTGAGGTCACTGTAGCAACACGAAAGAGCTCCGTTGACCAAAAATCAACTCGAGATGAGATGTTAGTCCCGGCTTCGACTTCAGAGGAATACCACCTTACCACAAGCACCTCAAGAGGAGGCTTCTCTCAGCTCTAGCTATGTGAGAGGGACCCTGAGTTTACGGCCTCCAGTGGAACGGACACCGCGATGCCCTGGCTCGAAATAAGGCCGGATATCCCTGCAGTGACTTGAATGCAGGCTCGTCTTGCATCTCCCAAGACGAAAGGATGTCTGAATCCCCTGTGGAGACCACAGAGAAAGACCTAGTTCCCCACCTCATCGCGACCGGAGGCCTCACATCCTTTGAAAACTCCAGAGGTACGCGGAGATCAGTGCCTCCAAAGGAGACGATGCCTGACTCCTCGTGAAACTTGATAGGAGTCCCAGGATTCCTGTGGCACGTGGAAAGGGTCCCTTGGTCTCCCGCCTCAGCTGGAGAGGCGTCCCAAATGCCCTGCCAAGCCTCGAGGAGAATCCCGAGTTGTCACTCGCAACTAGGCAGGAGTCCTGACGTCGCTGAACAAACACGTGGGTGGAAGGGCCATCCCCGTCGTAACTCGAGAATATACCCGAGGTTCCCGCCGCAACTTGAGAAAAACCATGAGACTTCCCCCTCGCCGCGAGATGAGGCCCGATTCCCCTGCACTGCATGCAGAGCAATTCCGTGTTGCACATCACACATGAAAGGAGCCTTGCTTTCCTTGATGGCACTCCAGAGAAACCCCAAGAACACTGTTTCAAGGCTAGAGGGATCCTGAGGTCACTGTAGCAACACGAAAGAGCTCCGTGGCCCAAAAATCAACTCGAGATGAGAGGTTAGTCCCTGGCTTCGACTCCAGAGGAATATCACCTTACCACAAGCACCTCAAGAGGAGGCTTCTCTAAGCTCTAGGTATGTGAGAGGGACCCTGAGTTTGCGGCCTCAAGTGGAAAGGACACCGCGATGCCCTGACTCGAAATAAGGCCGGATATCCCTGCAGTGACTTGAATGCAGGCTCGGCTTGCATCTCCCAAGATGAAAGGATGACTGAATCCCCTCTGGAGACCACAGAGAAAGACCTAGTTCCCCATCTCATCGTGACCGGAGGCCTCACATCCTTTGAAAACTCCAGAGGTACGCGGAGATCAGTGCCTCCAAAGGAGACGATGCCTGACTCCTCGTGAAACTTGATAGGAGTCCCAGGATTCCTGTGGCACGTGGAAAGGGACCCTTGGTCTCCCGCCTCAGTTGGAGAGGCGTCCCAATTGCCCTGCCAAGCCTCGAGGAGAATCCCGAGTTGTCCCTCGCAACTAGGCAGGAGTCCTGCCGTCGCTGAACAAACACGTGGGTGGAAGGGCCATCCCCGTTGTAACTCGAGAATATACCCCAGGTTCCCGCCGCAACTCGAGGAAAACCATGAGACTTCTCCCTCGCCGCGAGATGAGGCCCGATTCCCCTGCACTGCACGCAGAGCAATTCCGTGTTGCACATCAAACATGAAAGGAGCCTTGATTTCCTTGATGGCACTCCAGTGAAACCCCAAGAACACTGTTTCAAGGCTAGAGGGATCCTGAGGTCACTGTAGCAATAGGAAAGAGCTCCGTGGACCAAAAATCAACTCGAGATGAGAGGTTAGTCCCTGGCTTCGACTCCAGAGGAATACCACCTTACCACAAAAACCTCAAGAGGAGACTTCTCTCAGCTCTAGGTATGTGAGAGGGACCCTGATTTTGAGGCCTCAAGTGGAATGGACACTGCGATGCCCTGACACAAAATAAGGCCGGATATCCCTGCAGTGACTTGAATGCAGGCTCGTCTTGCATCTCCCAAGATGAAAGGATGTCTGAATCCCCGGTGGAGACCACAGAGAAAGACCTAGTTCCCCACCTCATCGCGACCGGAGGCGTCACATCCTTTGAAAACTCCAGAGGTACGCGGAGATCAGTGCCTCCAAAGGAGACGATGCCTGACTCCTCGTGAAACTTGATAGGAGTCCCAGAATTCCTGTGGCTCGTGGAAAGGGACACTTGGTCTCCCGCCTCAGCTACAGAGGCGTCCCAATTGCCCTGCCAAGCCTCGAGGAGAATCCCGAGTTGTCCCTCACAACTAGGCAGGAGTCCTGCCGTCGCTGAACAAACACGTGTGTGGAAGGGCCATCCCCGTCGTAACTCGAGAATATACCCCAGGTTCCCGCTGCAACTCGAGAAAAACCATGAGACTTCCCCCTCGCCGCGAGATGAGGCCCGATTCCCCTGTACTGCGTGCAGAGCAATTCAGTGTTGCACATCACACATTAAAAAAGCCTTGATTTCCTTGATGGCACTCCAGAGAAACCCCAAGAACACTGTTTCAAGGCTAGAGGCATCCTGAGGTCACTGTAGCAACACGAAAGAGCTCCGTGGACCAAAAATCAACTCGAGATGAGATGTTAGTCCCGGCTTCGACTTCAGAGGAATACCACCTTACCACAAGCACCTCAAGAGGAGGCTTCTCTCAGCTCTAGCTATGTGAGAGGGTCCCTGAGTTTGCGGCCTCCAGTGGAACGGACACCGCGATGCCCTGGCTCGAAATAAGGCCGGATATCCCTGCAGTGACTTGAATGCAGGCTCGTCTTGCATCTCCCAAGACGAAAGGATGTCTGAATCCCCTCTGGAGACCACAGAGAAAGACCTAGTTCCCCACCTCATCGTGACCGGAGGCCTCACATCCTTTGAAAACTCCAGAGGTACGCGGAGATCAGTGCCTCCAAAGGAGACGATGCCTGACTCCTCGTGAAACTTGATAGGAGTCCCAGGATTCCTGTGGCACGTGGAAAGGGTCCCTTGGTCTCCCGCCTCAGCTGGAGAGGCGTCCCAAATGCCATGCCAAGCCTCGAGGAGAATCCCGAGTTGTCCCTCGCAACTAGGCAGGAGTCCTGACGTCGCTGAACAAACACGTGGGTGGAAGGGCCATCCCCGTCGTAACTCGAGAATATACCCGAGGTTCCCGCCGCAACTTGAGAAAAACCATGAGACTTCCCCCTCGCCGCGAGATGAGGCCCGATTCCCCTGCACTGCGTGCAGAGCAATTAAGTGTTGCACATCACACATGAAAGGAGCCTTGCTTTCCTTGATGGCACTCCAGAGAAACCCCAAGAACACTGTTTCAAGGCTAGAGGGATCCTGAGGTCACTGTAGCAACACGAAAGAGCTCCGTGGCCCAAAAATCAACTCGAGATGAGAGGTTAGTCCCTGGCTTCGACTCCAGAGGAATACCACCTTACCACAAGCACCTCAAGAGGAGGCTTCTCTAAGCTCTAGGTATGTGAGAGGGACCCTGAGTTTGCGGCCTTAAGTGGAATGGACACCGCGATGCCCTGACTCGAAATAAGGCCGGATATCCCTGCAGTGACTTGAATGCAGGCTCGTCTTGCATCTCCCAAGATGAAAGGATGTCTGAATCCCTTTGGAGACCACAGAGAAAGACCTAGTTCCCCATCTCATCGTGACCGGAGGCCTCACATCCTTTGAAAACTCCAGAGGTACGCGGAGATCAGTGCCTCCAAAGGAGACGATGCCTGACTCCTCGTGAAACTTGATAGGAGTCCCGGGATTCCTGTGGCACGTGGAAAGGGACCCTTGGTCTCCCGCCTCAGTTGGAGAGGCGTCCCAATTGTCCTGCCAAGCCTCGAGGAGAATCCCGAGTTGTCCCTCACAACTAGGCAGGCGTCCTGACGTCGCTGAACAAACACGTGGGTGGAAGGGCCATCCCCGTTGTAACTCGAGAATATACCCCAGGTTCCCGCCGCAACTCGAGAAAAACCATGAGACTTCTCCCTCGCCGCGAGATGAGGCCCGATTCCCCTGCACTGCACGCAGAGCAAATCCGTGTTGCACATCAAACATGAAAGGAGCCTTGATTTCCTTGATGGCACTCCAGTGAAACCCCAAGAACACTGTCTCAAGGCTAGAGGGATCCTGAGGTCACTGTAGCCACACCAAAGAGCTCCGTGGACCAAAAATCAACTCGAGATGAGAGGGTAGTCCCTGGCTTTGACTCCAGAGGAATACCACCTTACCTCAAGCACCTCAAGAGGAGGCTTCTCTCAGCTCTAGGTATGTGAGAGGGAACCTGAGTTTGCGGCCTCAAGTGGAATGGACACTGCGTTGCCCTGGCTCGAAATAAGGCCGGATATCCCTGCAGTGACTTGAATGCCGGCTCGTCTTGCATCTCCCAAGACGAAAGGATGTCTGAATCCCCTGTGGAGACCACAGAGAAGGACCTAGTTCCCCACCTCATCGCGACCGGAGGCCTCACATCCTTTGATAACTCCAGAGGTATGCGGAGATCAGTGCCTCCAAAGGAGACGATGCCTGACTCCTCGTGAAACTTGATAGGAGTCCCAGGATTCCTGTGGCACGTGGAAAGGGACACTTGGTCTCCCGCCTCAGCTGGAGAGGCGTCCCAATTGCCCTGCCAAGCCTCGAGGAGAATCCCGAGTTGTCCCTCGTAACTAGGCAGCAGTCCTGACGTCGCTGAACAAACACGTGTGGGGAAGGGCCATCCCCGTCGAAACTCGAGAATATACCCCAGGTTCCTGCCGCAACTCGAGAAAAACCATGAGACTTCCCCCTCGCCGCGAGATGAGGCCCGATTCCCCTGCACTGCGTGCAGAGCAATGCCGTGTTGCACATCACACATGAAAGGAGCCTTGATTTCCTTGATGGCACTACAAGGAAACCCCAAGAACACTGTTTCAAGGCTAGAGGGATCCTGAGGTCACTGTAGCAATAGGAAAGAGCTCCGTGGACCAAAAATCAACTCGAGATGAGAGGTTAGTCCCTGGCTTCTACTCCAGAGGAATACCACCTTACCACAAAAACCTCAAGAGGAGACTTCTCTCAGCTCTAGGTATGTGAGAGGGACCCTGATTTTGCGGCCTCAAGTGGAATGGACACTGCGATACCCTGACACAAAATAAGGCCGGATATCCCTGCAGTGACTTGAATGCAGGCTCGTCTTGCATCTCCCAAGACGAAAGGATGTCTGAATCCCCGGTGGAGACCACAGAGAAAGACCTAGTTCCCCACCTCATCACGACCGGAGGCCTCACATCCTTTGAAAACTCCAGAGGTACGCGGAGATCAGTGCCTCCAAAGGAGACAATGCCTGACTCCTCGTGAAACTTGATAGGAGTCCCAGGATTCCTGTGGCTCGTGGAAAGGGACCCTTGGTCTCCCGCCTCAGCTACAGAGGCGTCCCAATTGCCCTGCCAAGCCTCGAGGAGAATCCCGAGTTGTCCCTTGCAACTAGGCAGGAGTCCTGCCGTCGCTGAACAAACACGTGTGTGGAAGGGCCATCCCCGTCGTAACTCGAGAATATACCCCAGGTTCCCGCCGCAACTCGAGAAAAACCATGAGACTTCCCCCTCGCCGCGAGATGAGGCCCGATTCCCCTGTACTGCGTGCAGAGCAATTCAGTGTTGCACATCACACATTAAAAAAGCCTTGATTTCCTTGATGGCACTCCAGAGAAACCCCAAGAACACTGTTTCAAGGCTAGAGGCATCCTGAGGTCACTGTAGCAACACGAAAGAGCTCCGTGGACCAAAAATCAACTCGAGATGAGATGTTAGTCCCGGCTTCGACTTCAGAGGAATACCACCTTACCACAAGCACCTCAAGAGGAGGCTTCTCTCAGCTCTAGCTATGTGAGAGGGACCCTGAGTTTACGGCCTCCAGTGGAACGGACACCGCGATGCCCTGGCTCGAAATAAGGCCAGATATCCCTGCAGTGACTTGAATGCAGGCTCGTCTTGCATCTCCCAAGACGAAAGGATGTCTGAATCCCCTGTGGAGACCACAGAGAAAGACCTAGTTCTCCACCTCATCGTGACCGGAGGCCTCACATCCTTTGAAAACTCCAGAGGTACGCGGAGATCAGTGCCTCCAAAGGAGACGATGCCTGACTCCTCGTGAAACTTGATAGGAGTCCCAGGATTCCTGTGGCACGTGGAAAGGGTCCCTTGGTCTCCCGCCTCAGTTGGAGAGGCGTCCCAATTGCCCTGCCAAGCCTCGAGGAGAATCCCGAGTTGTCCCTCGCAACTAGGCAGGAGTCCTGACGTCGCTGAACAAACACGTGGGTGGAAGGGCCATCCCCGTTGTAACTCGAGAATATACCCCAGGTTCCCGCCGCAACTCGAGAAAAACCATGAGACTTCTCCCTCGCCGCGAGATGAGGCCCGATTCCCCTGCACTGCATGCAGAGCAATTCCGTGTTGCACATCAAACATGAAAGGAGCCTTGATTACCTTGATGGCACTCCAGTGAAACCCCAAGAACACTGTCTCAAGGCTAGAGGGATCCTGAGGTCACTGTAGCCACACGAAAGAGCTCCGTGGACCAAAAATCAACTCGAGATGAGAGGTTAGCCCCTGGCTTCGACTCCAGAGGAATACCACCTTACCACAAGCACCTCAAGAGGAGGCTTCTCTCAGCTCTAGCTATGTGAGAGGGACCCTGAGTTTGCGGCCTCAAGTGGAATGGACACCGCAATGCCCTGACTCGAAATAAGGCCGGATATCCCTGCAGTGACTTGAATGCAGGCTCGTCTTGCATCTCCCAAGACGAAAGGATGTCTGAATCCCCTGTGGAGGCCACAGAGAAAGACCTAGTTCCCCACCTCATCACGACTGGAGGCCTCACATCCTTTGATAACTCCAGAGGTATACAGAGATCAGTGCCTCAAAAGGAGACGATGCCTGACTCCTCGTGAAACTTGATAGGAGTCCCAGGATTCCTGTGGCACGTGGAAAGGGACCCTTGGTCTCCCGCCTCAGCTGGAGAGGCGTCCCAGTTGCCCTGCCAAGCCTCAAGGAGAATCCCGAGTTGTCCCTCGCAGCTAGGCAGGAGTCCTGACGTCGCTGAACAAACACGTGTGTGGAAGGGCCATCCCCGTCGTAACTCGAGAATATACCCCATGCTGCCGCCGCAACTCGAGAAAAACCATGAGACTTCCCCCTCGCCGCGAGATGAGGCCCGATTCCCCTGCACTGCGTGCAGAGCAATTCCGTGTTGCACATCACACATGAAAGGAGCCTTGATTTCCTTGATGGCACTCCAGTGAAACTCCAAGAACACTGTTTCAAGGATAGAGGGATCCTGAGGTCACTGTAGCAACAGGAAAGAACTCCGTGGACCAAAAATCAACTCGAGATGAGAGGGTAGTCCCTGGCTTCGACTCCAGAGGAATACCAGCTTACCACAAGCACCTCAAGAGGAGGCTTCTCTCAGCTCTAGGTATGTGAGAGGGACCCTGAGTTTGCGGCCTCAAGTGGAATGGACACCGCGATGCCCTGACTCGAAATAAGGCCGGATATCCCTGCAGTGACTTGAATGCAGGCTCGTCTTGCATCTCCCAAGACGAAAGGATGTCTGAATCCCCTGTGGAGACCACAGAGAAAGACCTAGTTTCCCACCTCATCGCGATCGGAGGCCTCACATCCTTTGAAAACTCCAGAGGTACGCGGAGATCAGTGCCTCCAAAGGAGACGATGCCTGACTCCTCGTGAAACTTGATAGGAGCCCCAGGATTCCTGTGGCACGTGGAAAGGGACCCTTGGTCTCCCGCCTCAGCTGGAGAGGCGTCCCAATTGCCCTGTCAAGCCTCGAGGAGAATCCCGAGTTGTCCCTCGCAACTAGGCAGGAGTCCTGACGTCACTGAACAAACACGTGGGTGGAAGGGCCATCCCCATCGTAACTGGAGAATATACCCCAGGTTCCCACCGCAAATCGAGAAAAACCATGAGACTTCCCCCTCGCCGCGAGATGAGGCCCGATTCCCCTGCACTGCACGCAGAGCAATTCCGTGTTGCACATCACACATGAAAGGAGCCTTGATTTCCTTAATGGCACTCCAGAGAAACCCCAAGAACACTGTTTCAAGGCTAGAGCGATCCTGAGGTCACTGTAGCAACACGAAAGAGCTCCGTGGACCAAAAATCAACTCGAGATGAGAAGGTAGTCCCTGGCTTCGACTCCAGAGGAATACCACCTTACCACAAGCACCTCAAGAGGAGGCTTCTCTCAGCTCTAGGTATGTGAGAGGGACCCTGAGTTTGCGGCCTCAAGTGGAATGGACACCGCGATGCCCTGACTCGAAATAAGGCCGGATATCCCTGCAGTGACTTGAATGCAGGCTCGTCTTGCATCTCCCAAGACGAAAGGATGTCTGAATCCCCTGTGGAGACCACAGAGAAAGACCTAGTTTCCCACCTCATCGCGATCGGAGGCCTCACATCCTTTGAAAACTCCAGAGGTACGCGGAGATCAGTGCCTCCAAAGGAGACGATGCCTGACTCCTCGTGAAACTTGATAGGAGCCCCAGGATTCCTGTGGCACGTGGAAAGGGACCCTTGGTCTCCCGCCTCAGCTGGAGAGGCGTCCCAATTGCCCTGTCAAGCCTCGAGGAGAATCCCGAGTTGTCCCTCGCAACTAGGCAGGAGTCCTGACGTCACTGAACAAACACGTGGGTGGAAGGGCCATCCCCATCGTAACTGGAGAATATACCCCAGGTTCCCACCGCAACTCGAGAAAAACCATGAGACTTCCCCCTCGCCGCGAGATGAGGCCCGATTCCCCTGCACTGCACGCAGAGCAATTCCGTGTTGCACATCACACATGAAAGGAGCCTTGATTTCCTTAATGGCACTCCAGAGAAACCCCAAGAACACTGTTTCAAGGCTAGAGCGATCCTGAGGTCACTGTAGCAACACGAAAGAGCTCCGTGGACCAAAAATCAACTCGAGATGAGAAGGTAGTCCCTGGCTTCGACTCCAGAGGAATACCACCTTACCACAAGCACCTCAAGAGGAGGCTTCTCTCAGCTCTAGGTATGTGAGAGGGACCCTGAGTTTGCGGCCTCAAGTAATATGGACACTGCGATGCCCTGACGCGAAGTAAGGCCGGATATCCCTGCAGTGACTTGAATGCAGGCTCGTCTTGCATCTCCCAAGACGAAAGGATGTCTGAATCCCCTGTGGAGACCACAGAGAAAGACCTAGTTCCCCACCTCATCGCGACAGGAGGCCTCACATCCTTTGAAAACTCCAGAGGTACGCGGAGATCAGTGCCTCCAAAGGAGACGATGCCTGACTCCTCGTGAAACTTGATAGGAGTCCCAGGATTCCTGTGGCACGTTGAAAGGGACCTTTGGTCTCCCGCCTCAGGTGGAGAGGCGTCCCAATTGCCCTGCCAAGCCTCGAGGAGAATCCCGAGTTGTCCCTCGCAACTAGGCAGGAGTCCTGACGTCGCTGACAAACAGGTGGGTGGAAGGGCCATCCCCGTTGTAACTAGAGAATATACCCCAGGTTCCCGCCGCAACTCGAGAAAAACCATGAGACTTCGACCTCGCCACAAGATGAGGCCCGATTCCCCTGCACTGCGTGCAGAGCAATTCCGTGTTGCACATCACACATGAAAGGAGCCTTGCTTTCCATGATGGCACTCCAGAGAAACCCCAAGAACACTGTTTCAAGGCTAGAGGGATCCTGAGGTCACTGTAGCAACACGAAAGAGCTCCGTGGCCCAAAAATCAACTCGAGATGAGAGGTTAGTCCCTGGCTTCGACTCCAGAGGAATACCACCTTACCACAAGCACCTCAAGAGGAGGTTTCTCTAAGCTCTAGGTATGTGAGAGGGACCCTGAGTTTGCGGCCTCAAGTGGAATGGACACCGCGATGCCCTGACTCGAAATAAGGCCGGATATTCCTACAGTGACTTGAATGCAGGCTCGTCTTGCATCTCCCAAGATGAAAGGATGTCTGAATCCCCTCTGGAGACCACAGAGAAAGACCTAGTTCCCCAACTCATCGTGACCGGAGGCCTCACATCCTTTGAAAACTACAGAGGTACGCGGAGATCAGTGCCTCCAAAGGAGACGATGCCTGACTCCTCGTGAAACTTGATAGGAGTCCCGGGATTCCTGTGGCACGTGGAACGGGACCCTTGGTCTCCCGCCTCAGTTGGAGAGGCGTCCCAATTGTCCTGCCAAGCCTCGAGGAGAATCCCGAGTTGTCCCTCACAACTAGGAGGCGTCCTGACGTCGCTGAACAAACACGTGGGTGGAAGGGCCATCCCCGTTGTAACTCGAGAATATACCCCAGGTTCCCGCCGCAACTCGAGAAAAACCATGAGACTTCTCCCTCGCCGCGAGATGAGGCCCGATTCCCCTGCACTGCATGCAGAGCAATTCCGTGTTGCACATCAAACATGAAAGGAGCCTTGATTTCCTTGATGGCACTCCAGTGAAACCCCAAGAACACTGTCTCAAGGCTAGAGGGATCCTGAGGTCACTGTAGCCACACGAAAGAGCTCCGTGGACCAAAAATCAACTCGAGATGAGAGGTTAGTCCCTGGCTTAGACTCCAGAGGAATACCACCTTACCACAAGCACCTCAAGAGGAGGCCTCTCTCAGCTCTAGCTATGTGAGAGGGACCCTGAGTTTGCGGCCTCAAGTGGAATGGACACCGCAATGCCCTGACTCGAAATAAGGCCGGATATCCCTGCAGTGACTTGAATGCAGGCTCGTCTTGCATCTCCCAAGACGAAAGGATGTCTGAATCCCCTGTGGAGGCCACAGAGAAAGACCTAGTTCCCCACCTTATCACGACTGGAGGCCTCACATCCTTTGAAAACTCCAGAGGTATACAGAGATCAGTGCCTCAAAAGGAGACGATGCCTGACTCCTCGTGAAACTTGATAGGAGTCCCAGGATTCCTGTGACACGTGGAAAGGGACACTTGGTCTCCCGCCTCAGCTGGAGAGGCGTCCCAGTTGCCCTGCCAAGCCTCAAGGAGAATCCCGACTTGTCCCTCGCAACTAGGCAGGAGTCCTGCCGTTGCTGAACAAACACGTGTGTGGAAGGGCCATCCCCGTCGTAACTCGAGAATATACCCCAGGTTCCCGCCGCAACTCGAGAAAAACCATGAGACTTCCCCCTCGCCGCGAGATGAGGCCCGATTCCCCTGCACTGCGTGCAGAGCAATTCCGTGTTGCACATCACACATGAAAGGAGCCTTGCTTTCCTTGATGGCACCTCAGAGAAACCCCAAGAACACTGTTTCAAGGCTAGAGGCATCCTGAGGTCACTGTAGCAACACGAAAGAGCTCCGTGGCCCAAAAATCAACTCGAGATGAGAGGTTAGTCCCTGGCTTCGACTCCAGAGGAATACCACCTTACCACAAGCACCTCAAGAGGAGGCTTCTCTAAGCTCTAGGTATGTGAGAGGGACCCTGAGTTTGCGGCCTCAAGTGGAAAGGACACCGCGATGCCCTGACTCGAAATAAGGCCGGATATCCCTGCAGTGACTTGAATGCAGGCTGGGCTTGCATTTCCCAAGATGAAAGGATGACTGAATCCCCTCTGGAGACCACAGAGAAGACCTAGTTCCCCATCTCATCGTGACCGGAGGCCTCACATCCTTTGAAAACTCCAGAGGTACGCGGAGATCAGTGCCTCCAAAGGAGACGATGCCTGACTCCTCGTGAAACTTGATAGGAGTCCCAGGATTCCTGTGGCACGTGGAAAGGGACCCTTGGTCTCCCGCCTCAGTTGGAGAGGCGTCCCAATTGCCCTGTCAAGCCTCGAGGAGAATCCCGAGTTGTCCCTCGCAACTAGGCAGGAGTCCTGCCGTCGCTGAACAAACACGTGGGTGGAAGGGCCATCCCCGTTGTAACTCGAGAATATACCCCAGGTTCCCGCCGCAACTCGAGAAAAACCATGAGACTTCTCCCTCGCCGCGAGATGAGGCCCGATTCCCCTGCACTGCACGCAGAGCAATTCCGTGTTGCACATCACACATGAAAGGAGCCTTGATTTCCTTGATGGCACTCCAGTGAAACCCCAAGAACACTGTTTCAAGGCTAGAGGGATCCTGAGGTCACTGTAGCCACACCAAAGAGCTCCGTGGACCAAAAATCAACTCGAGATGAGAGGGTAGTCCCTGGCTTCGACTCCAGAGGAATACCACCTTACCTCAAGCATCTCAAGGGGAGGCTTCTCTCAGCTCTAGGTATGTGAGAGGGAACCTGAGTTTGCGGCCTCAAGTGGAATGGACACTGCGTTGCCCTGGCTCGAAATAAGGCCGGATATCCCTGCAGTGACTTGAATGCAGGCTCGTCTTGCATCTCCCAAGACGAAAGGATGTCTGAATCCCCTGTGGAGACCACAGAGAAGGACCTAGTTCCCCACCTCATCGCGACCGGAGGCCTCACATCCTTTGAAAACTCCAGAGGTATGCGGAGATCAGTGCCTCCAAAGGAGACGATGCCTGACTCCTCGTGAAACTTGATAGAAGTCCCAGGATTCCTGTGGCACGTGGAAAGGGACACTTGTTCTCCCGCCTCAGCTGGAGAGGCGTCCCAATTGCCCTGCCAAGCCTCGAGGAGAATCCCGAGTTGTCCCTCGCAACTAGGCAGCAGTCCTGACGTCGCTGAACAAACACGTGTGTGGAAGGGCCATCCCCGTCGTAACTCGAGAATATACCCCAGGTTCCTGCCGCAACTCGAGAAAAACCATGAGACTTCCCCCTCGCCGCGAGATGAGGCCCGATTCCCCTGCACTGCGTGCAGAGCAATGCCGTGTTGCACATCACACATGAAAGGAGCCTTGATTTCCTTGATGGCACTACAAGGAAACCCCAAGAACACTGTTTCAAGGCTAGAGGGATCCTGAGGTCACTGTAGCAATAGGAAAGAGCTCCGTGGACCAAAAATCAACTCGAGATGAGAGGTTAGTCCCTGGCTTCGACTCCAGAGGAATACCACCTTACCACAAAAACCTCAAGAGGAGACTTCTCTCAGCTCTAGGTATGTGAGAGGGACCCTGATTTTGCGGCCTCAAGTGGAATGGACACTGCGATGCCCTGACACAAAATAAGGCCGGATATCCCTGCAGTGACTTGAATGCAGGCTCGTCTTGCATCTCCCAAGATGAAAGGATGTCTGAATCCCCTGTGGAGACCACAGAGAAAGACCTAGTTCCCCACCTCATCGCGACCGGAGGCGTCACATCCTTTGAAAACTCCAGAGGTACGCGGAGATCAGTGCCTCCAAAGGAGACGATGCCTGACTCCTCGTGAAACTTGATAGGAGTCCCAGGATTCCTGTGGCTCGTGGAAAGGGACACTTGGTCTCCCGCCTCAGCTGGAGAGGCGTCCCAGTTGCCCTGCCAAGCCTCAAGGAGAATCCCGAGTTGTCCCTCGCAACTAGGCAGGAGTCCTGCCGTTGCTGAACAAACACGTGTGTGGAAGGGCCATCCCCGTCGTAACTCGAGAATATACCCCAGGTTCCCGCCGCAACTCGAGAAAAACCATGAGACTTCCCCCTCGCCGCGAGATGAGGCCCGATTCCCCTGCACTGCGTGCAGAGCAATTCCGTGTTGCACATCACACATGAAAGGAGCCTTGCTTTCCTTGATGGCACTCCAGAGAAACCCCAAGAACACTGTTTCAAGGCTAGAGGGATCCTGAGGTCACTGTAGCAACACGAAAGAGCTCCGTGGCCCAAAAATCAACTCGAGATGAGAGGTTAGTCCCTGGCTTCGACTCCAGAGGAATACCACCTTACCACAAGCACCTCAAGAGGATGCTTCTCTCAGCTCTAGGTATGTGAGAGGGACCCTGAGTTTGCGGCCTCAAGTAATATGGACACTGCGATGCCCTGACGCGAAGTAAGGCCGGATATCCCTGCAGTGACTTGAATGCAGGCTCGTCTTGCATCTCCCAAGATGAAAGGATGTCTGAATCCCCTGAGGAGACCACAGAGAAAGACCTAGTTCCCCACCTCATCGCGACACGAGGCCTCACATCCTTTGAAAACTCCAGAGTTCCAGGGAGATCAGTGCCTCCAAAGGAGACGATGGCTGACTCCTCGTGAAACTTGATAGGAGTCCCAGGATTCCTGTGGCACGTGGAAAGGGACCCTTGGTCTCCCGCCTCAGCTGGAGAGGCGTCCCAATTGCCCTGCCAAGCCTCGAGGAGAATCCCGAGTTGTCCCTCGCAACTAGGCAGGAGTCCTGACGTCGCTGAACAAGCACGTGTGTGGAAGGGCCATCCCCGTCGTAACTCGAGAATATACCCCAGGTTCCCGCTGCAACTCGAGAAAAACCATGAGACTTACCCCTCGCCGTGACATTAGGCCCGATTCCCCAGCACGGCGTGCAGAGCAATTCCGTGTTGCACATCACACATGAAAGGAGCCTTGATATCCTTGATGGCACTCCAGAGAAACCCCAAGAACACTGTTTCAAGGCTAGAGGGATCCTGAGGTCACTGTAGCAACACGAAAGAGCTCCGTGGACGAAAAATCAACTCGAGATGAGAGGTTAGTCCCTGGCTTCGACTCCAGAGGAATACCACCTTACCACAAGCACCTCAAGAGGAGGCTTTTCTCAGCTCTAGGTATGTGAGAGGGACCCTGAGTTTGCGGCCTCAAGTGGAATGGACACCGGGATGCCCTGCCTCGAAATAAGGCCGGAAATCCTTGCAGTGACTTGAATGCAGGCTCGTCTTGCATCTCCCAAGACGAAAGGATGTCTGAATCCCCTCTGGAGACCACAGAGAAAGACCTAGTTCCCCACCTCATCGCGACCGGAGGCGTCACATCCTGTGAAAACTCCAGAGGTACGCGGAGATCAGTGCCTCCAAAGGAGACGATGCCTGACTCCTCGTGAAACTTGATAGGAGTCCCAGGATTCCTGTGGCAAGTGGAAAGGGACCCTTGGTCTCCCGCCTCAGCTGGAGAGGCGTCCCAATTGCCCTGCCAAACCTCGAGGAGAATCCCGAGTTGTCCCTCGCAGCTAGGCAGGAGTCCTGACGTCGCTGAACAAACACGTGTGTGGAAGGGCCATCCCCGACATAACTCGAGAATATACCCCATGCTGCCGCCGCAACTCGAGAAAAACCATGAGACTTCCCCCTCGCCGCGAGATGAGGCCCGATTCCCCTGCACTGCGTGCAGAGCAATTCCGTGTTGCACATCACACATGAAAGGAGCCTTGATTTCCTTGATGGCACTCCAGTGAAACTCCAAGAACACTGTTTCAAGGATAGAGGGATCCTGAGGTCACTGTAGCAACAGGAAAGAACTCCGTGGACCAAAAATCAACTCGAGATGAGAGGGTAGTCCCTGGCTTCGACTCCAGAGGAATACCAGCTTACCACAAGCACCTCAAGAGGAGGCTTCTCTCAGCTCTAGGTATGTGAGAGGGACCCTGAGTTTGCGGCCTCAAGTGGAATGGACACCGCGATGCCCTGACTCGAAATAAGGCCGGATATCCCTGCAGTGACTTGAATGCAGGCTCGTCTTGCATCTCCCAAGACGAAAGGATGTCTGAATCCCCTGTGGAGACCACAGAGAAAGACCTAGTTTCCCACCTCATCGCGATCGGAGGCCTCACATCCTTTGAAAACTCCAGAGGTACGCGGAGATCAGTGCCTCCAAAGGAGACGATGCCTGACTCCTCGTGAAACTTGATAGGAGCCCCAGGATTCCTGTGGCACGTGGAAAGGGACCCTTGGTCTCCCGCCTCAGCTGGAGAGGCGTCCCAATTGCCCTGTCAAGCCTCGAGGAGAATCCCGAGTTGTCCCTCGCAACTAGGCAGGAGTCCTGACGTCACTGAACAAACACGTGGGTGGAAGGGCCATCCCCATCGTAACTGGAGAATATACCCCAGGTTCCCACCGCAAATCGAGAAAAACCATGAGACTTCCCCCTCGCCGCGAGATGAGGCCCGATTCCCCTGCACTGCGTGCAGAGCAATTCCGTGTTGCACATCACACATGAAAGGAGCCTTGATTTCCTTAATGGCACTCCAGAGAAACCCCAAGAACACTGTTTCAAGGCTAGAGCGATCCTGAGGTCACTGTAGCAACACGAAAGAGCTCCGTGGACCAAAAATCAACTCGAGATGAGAAGGTAGTCCCTGGCTTCGACTCCAGAGGAATACCACCTTACCACAAGCACCTCAAGAGGAGGCTTCTCTCAGCTCTAGGTATGTGAGAGGGACCCTGAGTTTGCGGCCTCAAGTAATATGGACACTGCGATGCCCTGACGCGAAGTAAGGCCGGATATCCCTGCAGTGACTTGAATGCAGGCTCGTCTTGCATCTCCCAAGATGAAAGGATGTCTGAATCCCCTCTGGAGACCACAGAGAAAGACCTAGTTCCCCATCTCATCGTGACCGGAGGCCTCACATCCTTTGAAAACTACAGAGGTACGCGGAGATCAGTGCCTCCAAAGGAGACGATGCCTGACTCCTCGTGAAACTTGATAGGAGTCCCGGGATTCCTGTGGCACGTGGAACGGGACCCTTGGTCTCCCGCCTCAGTTGGAGAGGCGTCCCAATTGTCCTGCCAAGCCTCGAGGAGAATCCCGAGTTGTCCCTCACAACTAGGAGGCGTCCTGACGTCGCTGAACAAACACGTGGGTGGAAGGGCCATCCCCGTTGTAACTCGAGAATATACCCCAGGTTCCCGCCGCAACTCGAGAAAAACCATGAGACTTCTCCCTCGCCGCGAGATGAGGCCCGATTCCCCTGCACTGCATGCAGAGCAATTCCGTGTTGCACATCAAACATGAAAGGAGCCTTGATTTCCTTGATGGCACTCCAGTGAAACCCCAAGAACACTGTCTCAAGGCTAGAGGGATCCTGAGGTCACTGTAGCCACACGAAAGAGCTCCGTGGACCAAAAATCAACTCGAGATGAGAGGTTAGTCCCTGGCTTAGACTCCAGAGGAATACCACCTTACCACAAGCACCTCAAGAGGAGGCCTCTCTCAGCTCTAGGTATGTGAGAGGGACCCTGAGTTTGCGGCCTCAAGTGGAATGGACACCGCAATGCCCTGACTCGAAATAAGGCCGGATATCCCTGCAGTGACTTGAATGCAGGCTCGTCTTGCATCTCCCAAGACGAAAGGATGTCTGAATCCCCTGTGGAGGCCACAGAGAAAGACCTAGTTCCCCACCTTATCACGACTGGAGGCCTCACATCCTTTGAAAACTCCAGAGGTATACAGAGATCAGTGCCTCAAAAGGAGACGATGCCTGACTCCTCGTGAAACTTGATAGGAGTCCCAGGATTCCTGTGACACGTGGAAAGGGACACTTGGTCTCCCGCCTCAGCTGGAGAGGCGTCCCAGTTGCCCTGCCAAGCCTCAAGGAGAATCCCGACTTGTCCCTCGCAACTAGGCAGGAGTCCTGCCGTTGCTGAACAAACACGTGTGTGGAAGGGCCATCCCCGTCGTAACTCGAGAATATACCCCAGGTTCCCGCCGCAACTCGAGAAAAACCATGAGACTTCCCCCTCGCCGCGAGATGAGGCCCGATTCCCCTGCACTGCGTGCAGAGCAATTCCGTGTTGCACATCACACATGAAAGGAGCCTTGCTTTCCTTGATGGCACCTCAGAGAAACCCCAAGAACACTGTTTCAAGGCTAGAGGCATCCTGAGGTCACTGTAGCAACACGAAAGAACTCCGTGGCCCAAAAATCAACTCGAGATGAGAGGTTAGTCCCTGGCTTCGACTCCAGAGGAATACCACCTTACCACAAGCACCTCAAGAGGAGGCTTCTCTAAGCTCTAGGTATGTGAGAGGGACCCTGAGTTTGCGGCCTCAAGTGGAAAGGACACCGCGATGCCCTGACTCGAAATAAGGCCGGATATCCCTGCAGTGACTTGAATGCAGGCTCGGCTTGCATTTCCCAAGATGAAAGGATGACTGAATCCCCTCTGGAGACCACAGAGAAAGACCTAGTTCCCCATCTCATCGTGACCGGAGGCCTCACATCCTTTGAAAACTCCAGAGGTACGCGGAGATCAGTGCCTCCAAAGGAGACGATGCCTGACTCCTCGTGAAACTTGATAGGAGTCCCAGGATTCCTGTGGCACGTGGAAAGGGACCCTTGGTCTCCCGCCTCAGTTGGAGAGGCGTCCCAATTGCCCTGCCAAGCCTCGAGGAGAATCCCGAGTTGTCCCTCGCAACTAGGCAGGAGTCCTGCCGTCGCTGAACAAACACGTGGGTGGAAGGGCCATCCCCGTTGTAACTCGAGAATATACCCCAGGTTCCTGCCGCAACTCGAGAAAAACCATGAGACTTCTCCCTCGCCGCGAGATGAGGCCCGATTCCCCTGCACTGCACGCAGAGCAATTCCGTGTTGCACATCACACATGAAAGGAGCCTTGATTTCCTTGATGGCACTCCAGTGAAACCCCAAGAACACTGTTTCAAGGCTAGAGGGATCCTGAGGTCACTGTAGCCACACCAAAGAGCTCCGTGGACCAAAAATCAACTCGAGATGAGAGGGTAGTCCCTGGCTTCGACTCCAGAGGAATACCACCTTACCTCAAGCACCTCAAGGGGAGGCTTCTCTCAGCTCTAGGTATGTGAGAGGGAACCTGAGTTTGCGGCCTCAAGTGGAATGGACACTGCGTTGCCCTGGCTCGAAATAAGGCCGGATATCCCTGCAGTGACTTGAATGCAGGCTCGTCTTGCATCTCCCAAGACGAAAGGATGTCTGAATCCCCTGTGGAGACCACAGAGAAGGACCTAGTTCCCCACCTCATCGCGACCGGAGGCCTCACATCCTTTGAAAACTCCAGAGGTATGCGGAGATCAGTGCCTCCAAAGGAGACGATGCCTGACTCCTCGTGAAACTTGATAGAAGTCCCAGGATTCCTGTGGCACGTGGAAAGGGACACTTGTTCTCCCGCCTCAGCTGGAGAGGCGTCCCAATTGCCCTGCCAAGCCTCGAGGAGAATCCCGAGTTGTCCCTCGCAACTAGGCAGCAGTCCTGACGTCGCTGAACAAACACGTGTGTGGAAGGGCCATCCCCGTCGTAACTCGAGAATATACCCCAGGTTCCTGCCGCAACTCGAGAAAAACCATGAGACTTCCCCCTCGCCGCGAGATGAGGCCCGATTCCCCTGCACTGCGTGCAGAGCAATGCCGTGTTGCACATCACACATGAAAGGAGCCTTGATTTCCTTGATGGCACTACAAGGAAACCCCAAGAACACTGTTTCAAGGCTAGAGGGATCCTGAGGTCACTGTAGCAATAGGAAAGAGCTCCGTGGACCAAAAATCAACTCGAGATGAGAGGTTAGTCCCTGGCTTCGACTCCAGAGGAATACCACCTTACCACAAAAACCTCAAGAGGAGACTTCTCTCAGCTCTAGGTATGTGAGAGGGACCCTGATTTTGCGGCCTCAAGTGGAATGGACACTGCGATGCCCTGACACAAAATAAGGCCGGATATCCCTGCAGTGACTTGAATGCAGGCTCGTCTTGCATCTCCCAAGATGAAAGGATGTCTGAATCCCCTGTGGAGACCACAGAGAAAGACCTAGTTCCCCACCTCATCGCGACCGGAGGCGTCACATCCTTTGAAAACTCCAGAGGTACGCGGAGATCAGTGCCTCAAAAGGAGACGATGCCTGACTCCTCGTGAAACTTGATAGGAGTCCCAGGATTCCTGTGGCTCGTGGAAAGGGACACTTGGTCTCCCGCCTCAGCTGGAGAGGCGTCCCAGTTGCCCTGCCAAGCCTCAAGGAGAATCCCGAGTTGTCCCTCGCAACTAGGCAGGAGTCCTGCCGTTGCTGAACAAACACGTGTGTGGAAGGGCCATCCCCGTCGTAACTCGAGAATATACCCCAGGTTCCCGCCGCAACTCGAGAAAAACCATGAGACTTCCCCCTCGCCGCGAGATGAGGCCCGATTCCCCTGCACTGCGTGCAGAGCAATTCCGTGTTGCACATCACACATGAAAGGAGCCTTGCTTTCCTTGATGGCACTCCAGAGAAACCCCAAGAACACTGTTTCAAGGCTAGAGGGATCCTGAGGTCACTGTAGCAACACGAAAGAGCTCCGTGGCCCAAAAATCAACTCGAGATGAGAGGTTAGTCCCTGGCTTCGACTCCAGAGGAATACCACCTTACCACAAGCACCTCAAGAGGATGCTTCTCTCAGCTCTAGGTATGTGAGAGGGACCCTGAGTTTACGGCCTCCAGTGGAACGGACACCGCGATGCCCTGGCTCGAAATAAGGCCGGATATCCCTGCAGTGACTTGAATACAGGCTCGTCTTGCATCTCCCAAGACGAAAGGATGTCTGAATCCCCTGTGGAGACCACAGAGAAAGACCTAGTTCCCCACCTCATCGCGACCGGAGGCCTCACATCCTTTGAAAACTCCAGAGGTACGCGGAGATCAGTGCCTCCAAAGGAGACGATGCCTGACTCCTCGTGAAACTTGATAGGAGTCCCAGGATTCCTGTGACACGTGGAAAGGGACACTTGGTCTCCCGCCTCAGCTGGAGAGGCGTCCCAGTTGCCCTGCCAAGCCTCAAGGAGAATCCCGACTTGTCCCTCGCAACTAGGCAGGAGTCCTGCCGTTGCTGAACAAACACGTGTGTGGAAGGGCCATCCCCGTCGTAACTCGAGAATATACCCCAGGTTCCCGCCGCAACTCGAGAAAAACCATGAGACTTCCCCCTCGCCGCGAGATGAGGCCCGATTCCCCTGCACTGCGTGCAGAGCAATTCCGTGTTGCACATCACACATGAAAGGAGCCTTGCTTTCCTTGATGGCACCTCAGAGAAACCCCAAGAACACTGTTTCAAGGCTAGAGGCATCCTGAGGTCACTGTAGCAACACGAAAGAGCTCCGTGGCCCAAAAATCAACTCGAGATGAGAGGTTAGTCCCTGGCTTCGACTCCAGAGGAATACCACCTTACCACAAGCACCTCAAGAGGAGGCTTCTCTAAGCTCTAGGTATGTGAGAGGGACCCTGAGTTTGCGGCCTCAAGTGGAAAGGACACCGCGATGCCCTGACTCGAAATAAGGCCGGATATCCCTGCAGTGACTTGAATGCAGGCTCGGCTTGCATTTCCCAAGATGAAAGGATGACTGAATCCCCTCTGGAGACCACAGAGAAAGACCTAGTTCCCCATCTCATCGTGACCGGAGGCCTCACATCCTTTGAAAACTCCAGAGGTACGCGGAGATCAGTGCCTCCAAAGGAGACGATGCCTGACTCCTCGTGAAACTTGATAGGAGTCCCAGGATTCCTGTGGCACGTGGAAAGGGACCCTTGGTCTCCCGCCTCAGTTGGAGAGGCGTCCCAATTGCCCTGCCAAGCCTCGAGGAGAATCCCGAGTTGTCCCTCGCAACTAGGCAGGAGTCCTGCCGTCGCTGAACAAACACGTGGGTGGAAGGGCCATCCCCGTTGTAACTCGAGAATATACCCCAGGTTCCTGCCGCAACTCGAGAAAAACCATGAGACTTCTCCCTCGCCGCGAGATGAGGCCCGATTCCCCTGCACTGCACGCAGAGCAATTCCGTGTTGCACATCACACATGAAAGGAGCCTTGATTTCCTTGATGGCACTCCAGTGAAACCCCAAGAACACTGTTTCAAGGCTAGAGGGATCCTGAGGTCACTGTAGCCACACCAAAGAGCTCCGTGGACCAAAAATCAACTCGAGATGAGAGGGTAGTCCCTGGCTTCGACTCCAGAGGAATACCACCTTACCTCAAGCACCTCAAGGGGAGGCTTCTCTCAGCTCTAGGTATGTGAGAGGGAACCTGAGTTTGCGGCCTCAAGTGGAATGGACACTGCGTTGCCCTGGCTCGAAATAAGGCCGGATATCCCTGCAGTGACTTGAATGCAGGCTCGTCTTGCATCTCCCAAGACGAAAGGATGTCTGAATCCCCTGTGGAGACCACAGAGAAGGACCTAGTTCCCCACCTCATCGCGACCGGAGGCCTCACATCCTTTGAAAACTCCAGAGGTATGCGGAGATCAGTGCCTCCAAAGGAGACGATGCCTGACTCCTCGTGAAACTTGATAGAAGTCCCAGGATTCCTGTGGCACGTGGAAAGGGACACTTGTTCTCCCGCCTCAGCTGGAGAGGCGTCCCAATTGCCCTGCCAAGCCTCGAGGAGAATCCCGAGTTGTCCCTCGCAACTAGGCAGCAGTCCTGACGTCGCTGAACAAACACGTGTGTGGAAGGGCCAACCCCGTCGTAACTCGAGAATATACCCCAGGTTCCTGCCGCAACTCGAGAAAAACCATGAGACTTCCCCCTCGCCGCGAGATGAGGCCCGATTCCCCTGCACTGCGTGCAGAGCAATGCCGTGTTGCACATCACACATGAAAGGAGCCTTGATTTCCTTGATGGCACTACAAGGAAACCCCAAGAACACTGTTTCAAGGCTAGAGGGATCCTGAGGTCACTGTAGCAATAGGAAAGAGCTCCGTGGACCAAAAATCAACTCGAGATGAGAGGTTAGTCCCTGGCTTCGACTCCAGAGGAATACCACCTTACCACAAAAACCTCAAGAGGAGACTTCTCTCAGCTCTAGGTATGTGAGAGGGACCCTGATTTTGCGGCCTCAAGTGGAATGGACACTGCGATGCCCTGACACAAAATAAGGCCGGATATCCCTGCAGTGACTTGAATGCAGGCTCGTCTTGCATCTCCCAAGATGAAAGGATGTCTGAATCCCCTGTGGAGACCACAGAGAAAGACCTAGTTCCCCACCTCATCGCGACCGGAGGCGTCACATCCTTTGAAAACTCCAGAGGTACGCGGAGATCAGTGCCTCCAAAGGAGACGATGCCTGACTCCTCGTGAAACTTGATAGGAGTCCCAGGATTCCTGTGGCTCGTGGAAAGGGACACTTGGTCTCCCGCCTCAGCTGGAGAGGCGTCCCAGTTGCCCTGCCAAGCCTCAAGGAGAATCCCGAGTTGTCCCTCGCAACTAGGCTGGAGTCCTGCCGTTGCTGAACAAACACGTGTGTGGAAGGGCCATCCCCGTCGTAACTCGAGAATATACCCCAGGTTCCCGCCGCAACTCGAGAAAAACCATGAGACTTCCCCCTCGCCGCGAGATGAGGCCCGATTCCCCTGCACTGCGTGCAGAGCAATTCCGTGTTGCACATCACACATGAAAGGAGCCTTGCTTTCCTTGATGGCACTCCAGAGAAACCCCAAGAACACTGTTTCAAGGCTAGAGGGATCCTGAGGTCACTGTAGCAACACGAAAGAGCTCCGTGGCCCAAAAATCAACTCGAGATGAGAGGTTAGTCCCTGGCTTCGACTCCAGAGGAATACCACCTTACCACAAGCACCTCAAGAGGATGCTTCTCTCAGCTCTAGGTATGTGAGAGGGACCCTGAGTTTACGGCCTCCAGTGGAACGGACACCGCGATGCCCTGGCTCGAAATAAGGCCGGATATCCCTGCAGTGACTTGAATACAGGCTCGTCTTGCATCTCCCAAGACGAAAGGATGTCTGAATCCCCTGTGGAGACCACAGAGAAAGACCTAGTTCCCCACCTCATCGCGACCGGAGGCCTCACATCCTTTGAAAACTCCAGAGGTACGCGGAGATCAGTGCCTCCAAAGGAGACGATGCCTGACTCCTCGTGAAACTTGATAGGAGTCCCAGGATTCCTGTGGCACGTGGAAAGGGTCCCTTGGTCTCCCGCCTCAGCTGGAGAGGCGTCCCAAATGCCCTGCCAAGCCTCGAGGAGAATCCCGAGTTGTCACTCGCAACTAGGCAGGAGTCCTGACGTCGCTGAACAAACACGTGGGTGGAAGGGCCATCCCCGTCGTAACTCGAGAATATACCCGAGGTTCCCGCCGCAACTTGAGAAAAACCATGAGACTTCCCCCTCGCCGCGAGATGAGGCCCGATTCCCCTGCACTGCGTGCAGAGCAATTCCGTGTTGCACATCACACATGAAAGGAGCCTTGCTTTCCTTGATGGCACTCCAGAGAAACCCCAAGAACACTGTTTCAAGGCTAGAGGGATCCTGAGGTCACTGTAGCAACACGAAAGAGCTCCGTGGCCCAAAAATCAACTCGAGATGAGAGGTTAGTCCCTGGCTTCGACTCCAGAGGAATACCACCTTACCACAAGCACCTCAAGAGGAGGCTTCTCTAAGCTCTAGGTATGTGAGAGGGACCCTGAGTTTGCGGCCTCAAGTGGAAAGGTCACCGCGATGCCCTGACTCGAAATAAGGCCGGATATCCCTGCAGTGACTTGAATGCAGGCTCGGCTTGCATCTCCCAAGATGAAAGGATGTCTGAATCCCCTCTGGAGACCACAGAGAAAGACCTAGTTCCCCATCTCATCGTGACCGGAGGCCTCACATCCTTTGAAAACTCCAGAGGTACGCGGAGATCAGTGCCTCCAAAGGAGACGATGCCTGACTCCTCGTGAAACTTGATAGGAGTCCCAGGATTCCTGTGGCACGTGGAAAGGGACCCTTGGTCTCCCGCCTCAGTTGGAGAGGCGTCCCAATTGCCCTGCCAAGCCTCGAGGAGAATCCCGAGTTGTCCCTCGCAACTAGGCAGGAGTCCTGCCGTCGCTGAACAAACACGTGGGTGGAAGGGCCATCCCCGTTGTAACTCGAGAATATACCCCAGGTTCCCGCCGCAACTCGAGAAAAACCATGAGACTTCTCCCTCGCCGCGAGATGAGGCCCGATTCCCCTGCACTGAACGTAGAGCAATTCCGTGTTGCACATCAAACATGAAAGGAGCCTTGATTTCCTTGATGGCACTCCAGTTAAACCCCAAGAACACTGTTTCAAGGCTAGAGGGATCCTGAGGTCACTGTAGCCACACCAAAGAGCTCCGTGGACCAAAAATCAACTCGAGATGAGAGGGTAGTCCCTGGCTTCGACTCCAGAGGAATACCACCTTACCTCAAGCACCTCAAGAGGAGGCTTCTCTCAGCTCTAGGTATGTGAGAGGGAACCTGAGTTTGCGGCCTCAATTGGAATGGACACTGCTTTGCCCTGGCTCGAAATAAGGCCGGATATCCCTGCAGTGACTTGAATGCAGGCTCGTCTTGCATCTCCAAAGACGAAAGGATGTCTGAATCCCCTGTGGAGACCACAGAGAAGGACCTAGTTCCCCACCTCATCGCGACCGGAGGCCTCACATCCTTTGAAAACTCCAGAGGTATGCGGAGATCAGTGCCTCCAAAGGAGACGATGCCTGACTCCTCGTGAAACTTGATAGGAGTCCCAGGATTCCTGTGGCACGTGGAAAGGGACACTTGGTCTCCCGCCTCAGCTGGAGAGGCGTCCCAATTGCCCTGCCAAGCCTCGAGGAGAATCCCGAGTTGTCCCTCGCAACTAGGCAGCAGTCCTGACGTCGCTGAACAAACACGTGTGTGGAAGGGCCATCCCCGTCGTAACTCGAGAATATACCCCAGGTTCCTGCCGCAACTCGAGAAAAACCATGAGACTTCCCCCTCGCCGCGAGATGAGGCCCGATTCCCCTGCACTGCGTGCAGAGCAATGCCGTGTTGCACATCACACATGAAAGGAGCCTTGATTTCCTTGATGGCACTACAAGGAAACCCCAAGAACACTGTTTCAAGGCTAGAGGGATCCTGAGGTCACTGTAGCAATAGGAAAGAGCTCCGTGGACCAAAAATCAACTCGAGATGAGAGGTTAGTCCCTGGCTTCGACTCCAGAGGAATACCACCTTACCACAAAAACCTCAAGAGGAGACTTCTCTCAGCTCTAGGTATGTGAGAGGGACCCTGATTTTGCGGCCTCAAGTGGAATGGACACTGCGATGCCCTGACACAAAATAAGGCCGGATATCAATGCAGTGACTTGAATGCAGGCTCGTCTTGCATCTCCCAAGACGAAAGGATGTCTGAATCCCCGGTGGAGACCACAGAGAAAGACCTAGTTCCCCACCTCATCGCGACCGGAGGCGTCACATCCTTTGAAAACTCCAGAGGTACGCGGAGATCAGTGCCTCCAAAGGAGACGATGCCTGACTCCTCGTGAAACTTGATAGGAGTCCCAGGATTCCTGTGGCTCGTGGAAAGGGACCCTTGGTCTCCCGCCTCAGCTGGAGAGGCGTCCCAGTTGCCCTGCCAAGCCTCAAGGAGAATCCCGAGTTGTCCCTCGCAACTAGGCTGGAGTCCTGCCGTTGCTGAACAAACACGTGTGTGGAAGGGCCATCCCCGTCGTAACTCGAGAATATACCCCAGGTTCCCGCCGCAACTCGAGAAAAACCATGAGACTTCCCCCTCGCCGCGAGATGAGGCCCGATTCCCCTGCACTGCGTGCAGAGCAATTCCGTGTTGCACATCACACATGAAAGGAGCCTTGATTTCCTTGATGGCACTCCAGAGAAACCCCAAGAACACTGTTTCAAGGCTAGAGGGATCCTGAGGTCACTGTAGCAACACGAAAGAGCTCCGTGGCCCAAAAATCAACTCGAGATGAGAGGTTAGTCCCTGGCTTCGACTCCAGAGGAATACCACCTTACCACAAAAACCTCAAGAGGAGGCTTCTCTAAGCTCTAGGTATGTGAGAGGGACCCTGAGTTTGTGGCCTCAAGTGGAATGGACACCGCGATGCCCTGACTCGAAATAAGGCCGGATATCCCTGCAGTGACTTGAATGCAGGCTTGTCTTGCATCTCCCAAGATGAAAGGATGTCTGAATTCCCTCTGGAGGCCACAGAGAAAGACCTAGTTCCCCATCTCATCGTGACCGGAGGCCTCACATCCTTTGAAAACTCCAGAGGTACGCGGAGATCAGTGCCTCCAAAGGAGACGATGCCTGACTCCTCGTGAAACTTGATAGGAGTCCCAGGATTCCTGTGGCACGTGGAAAGGGACCCTTGGTCTCCCGGCTCAGCTGGAAAGGCGTCCCAATTGCCCTGCCAAGCCTCGAGGAGAATCCCGAGTTGTCCCTCGCAACTAGGCAGGAGTCCTGCCGTCGCTGAACAAACACGTGGGTGGAAGGGCCATCCCCGTTGTAACTCGAGAATATACCCCAGGTTCCCGCCGCAACTCGAGAAAAACCATGAGACTTCTCCCTCGCCGCGAGATGAGGCCCGATTCCCCTGCACTGCATGCAGAGCAATTCCGTGTTGCACATCAAACATGAAAGGAGCCTTGATTTCCTTGATGGCACTCCAGTGAAACCCCAAGAACACTGTTTCAAGGCTAGAGGGATCCTGAGGTCACTGTAGCCACACCAAAGAGCTCCGTGGACCAAAAATCAACTCGAGATGAGAGGGTAGTCCCTGGCTTTGACTCCAGAGGAATACCACCTTACCTCAAGCACCTCAAGAGGAGGCTTCTCTCAGCTCTAGGTATGTGAGAGGGAACCTGAGTTTGCGGCCTCAAGTGGAATGGACACTGCGTTGCCCTGGCTCGAAATAAGGCCGGATATCCCTGCAGTGACTTGAATGCCGGCTCGTCTTGCATCTCCCAAGACGAAAGGATGTCTGAATCCCCTGTGGAGACCACAGAGAAGGACCTAGTTCCCCACCTCATCGCGACCGGAGGCCTCACATCCTTTGATAACTCCAGAGGTATGCGGTGATCAGTGCCTCCAAAGGAGACGATGCCTGACTCCTCGTGAAACTTGATAGGAGTCCCAGGATTCCTGTGGCACGTGGAAAGGGACACTTGGTCTCCCGCCTCAGCTGGAGAGGCGTCCCAATTGCCCTGCCAAGCCTCGAGGAGAATCCCGAGTTGTCCCTCGCAACTAGGCAGCAGTCCTGACGTCGCTGAACAAACACGTGGGTGGAAGGGCCATCCCCGTCGTAACTCGAGAATATACCCCAGGTTCCTGCCGCAACTCGAGAAAAACCATGAGACTTCCCCCTCGCCGAGAGATGAGGCCCGATTCCCCTGCACTGCGTGCAGAGCAATGCCGTGTTGCACATCACACATGAAAGGAGCCTTGATTTCCTTGATGGCACTACAAGGAAACCCCAAGAACACTGTTTCAAGGCTAGAGGGATCCTGAGGTCACTGTAGCAATAGGAAAGAGCTCCGTGGACCAAAAATCAACTCGAGATGAGAGGTTAGTCCCTGGCTTCGACTCCAGAGGAATACCACCTTACCACAAAAACCTCAAGAGGAGACTTCTCTCAGCTCTAGGTATGTGAGAGGGACCCTGATTTTGCGGCCTCAAGTGGAATGGACACTGCGATGCCCTGACACAAAATAAGGCCGGATATCCCTGCAGTGACTTGAATGCAGGCTCGTCTTGCATCTCCCAAGACGAAAGGATGTCTGAATCCCCGGTGGAGACCACAGAGAAAGACCTAGTTCCCCACCTCATCGCGACCGGAGGCGTCACATCCTTTGAAAACTCCAGAGGTACGCGGAGATCAGTGCCTTCAAAGGAGACGATGCCTGACTCCTCGTGAAACTTGATAGGAGTCCCAGGATTCCTGTGGCTCGTGGAAAGGGACCCTTGGTCTCCCGCCTCAGCTGGAGAGGCGTCCCAAATGCCCTGCCAAGCCTCGAGGAGAATCCCGAGTTGTCACTCGCAACTAGGCTGGAGTCCTGACGTCGCTGAACAAACACGTGGGTGGAAGGGCCATCCCCGTCGTAACTCGAGAATATACCGGAGGTTCCCGCCGCAACTTGAGAAAAACCATGAGACTTCCCCCTCGCCGCGAGATGAGGCCCGATTCCCCTGCACTGCGTGCAGAGCAATGCCGTGTTGCACATCACACATGAAAGGAGCCTTGCTTTCCTTGATGGCACTCCAGAGAAACCCCAAGAACACTGTTTCAAGGCTACAGGGATCCTGAGGTCACTGTAGCAACACGAAAGAGCTCCGTGGCCCAAAAATCAACTCGAAATGAGAGGTTAGTCCCTGGCTTCGACTCCAGAGGAATACCACCTTACCACAAGCACCTCAAGAGGAGGCTTCTCTAAGCTCTAGGTATGTGAGAGGGACCCTGAGTTTGCGGCCTCAAGTGGAAAGGACACCGCGATGCCCTGACTCGAAATAAGGCCGGATATCCCTGCAGTGACTTGAATGCAGGCTCGTCTTGCATCTCCCAAGATGAAAGGATGTCTGAATCCCCTCTGGAGACCACAGAGAAAGACCTAGTTCCCCATCTCATCGTGACCAGAGGCCTCACATCCTTTGAAAACTCCAGAGGTACGCGGAGATCAGTGCCTCCAAAGGAGACGATGCCTGACTCCTCGTGAAACTTGATAGGAGTCCCAGGATTCCTGTGGCACGTGGAAAGGGTCCCTTGGTCTCCCGCCTCAGTTGGAGAGGCGTCCCAATTGCCCTGCCAAGCCTCGAGGAGAATCCCGAGTTGTCCCTCGCAACTAGGCAGGAGTCCTGCCGTCGCTGAACAAACACGTGGGTGGAAGGGCCATCCTCGTTGTAACTCGAGAATATACCCCAGGTTCCCGGCGCAACTCGAGAAAAACCATGAGACTTTTCCCTCGCCGCGAGATGAGGCCCGATTCCCCTGTAATGCATGCAGAGCAATTCCGTGTTGCACATCAAACATGAAAGGAGCCTTGATTTCCTTGATGGCACTCCAGTTAAACCCCAAGAACACTGTCTCAAGGCTAGAGGGATCCTGAGGTCACTGTAGCTACACGAAAGAGCTCCGTGGACCAAAAATCAACTGAGATGAGAGGTTAGTCCCTGGCTTCGACTCCAGAGGAATACCACCTTACCACAAGCACCTCAAGAGGAGGCCTCTCTCAGCTCTAGCTATGTGAGAGGGACCCTGAGTTTGCGGCCTCAAGTGGAATGGACACCGCGATGCCCTGACTCGAAATAAGGCCGGATATCCCTGCAGTGACTTGAATGCAGGCTCGTCTTGCATCTCCCAAGACGAAAGGATGTCTGAATCCCCTGTGGAGGCCACAGAGAAAGACCTAGTTCCCCACCTCATCACGACTGGAGGCCTCACATCCTTTGAAAACTCCAGAGGTATACAGAGATCAGTGCCTCAAAAGGAGACGATGCCTGACTCCTCGTGAAACTTGATAGGAGTCCCAGGATTCCTGTGGCACGTGGAAAGGGACCCTTGGTCTCCCGCCTCAGCTGGAGAGGCGTCCCAGTTGCCCTGCCAAGCCTCAAGGAGAATCCTGAGTTGTCCCTCGCAACTAGGCAGGAGTCCTGCCGTTGCTGAACAAACACGTGTGTGGAAGGGCCATCCCCATCGTAACTCGAGAATATACCCCCGGTTCCCGCCGCAACTCGAGAAAAACCATGAGACTTCCCCCTCGCCGCGAGATGAGGCCCGATTCCCCTGCACTGCGTGCAGAGCAATTCCGTGTTGCACATCACACATGAAAGGAGCCTTGCTTTCCTTGATGGCACTCCAGAGAAACCCCAAGAACACTGTTTCAAGGCTAGAGGGATCCTGAGGTCACTGTAGCAACACGAAAGAGCTCCGTGGCCCAAAAATCAACTCGAGATGAGAGGTTAGTCCCTGGCTTCGACTCCAGAGGAATACCACCTTACCACAAGCACCTCAAGAGGAGGCTTCTCTAAGCTCTAGGTATGTGAGAGGGACCCTGAGTTTGTGGCCTCAAGTGGAATGGACACCGCGATGCCCTGACTCGAAATAAGGCCGGATATCCCTGCAGTGACTTGAATGCAGGCTCGTCTTGCATCTCCCAAGATGAAAGGATGTCTGAATTCCCTCTGGAGGCCACAGAGAAAGACCTAGTTCCCCATCTCATCGTGACCGGAGGCCTCACATCCTTTGAAAACTCCAGAGGTACGCGGAGATCAGTGCCTCCAAAGGAGACGATGCCTGCCTCCTCGTGAAACTTGATAGGAGTCCCAGGATTCCTGTGGCACGTGGAAAGGGACCCTTGGTCTCACGCCTCAGTTGGAGAGGCGTCCCAATTGCCCTGCCAAGCCTCGAGGAGAATCCCGAGTTGTCCCTCGCAACTAGGCAGGAGTCCTGCCGTCGCTGAACAAACACGTGGGTGGAAGGGCCATCCCCGTTGTAACTCGAGAATATACCCCAGGTTCCCGCCGCAACTCGAGAAAAACCATGAGACTTCTCCCTCGCCGCGAGATGAGGCCCGATTCCCCTGCACTGCATGCAGAGCAATTCCGTGTTGCACATCAAACATGAAAGGAGCCTTGATTTCCTTGATGGCACTCCAGTGAAACCCCAAGAACACTGTTTCAAGGCTAGAGGGATCCTGAGGTCACTGTAGCCACACCAAAGAGCTCCGTGGACCAAAAATCAACTCGAGATGAGAGGGTAGTCCCTGGCTTTGACTCCAGAGGAATACCACCTTACCTCAAGCACCTCAAGAGGAGGCTTCTCTCAGCTCTAGGTATGTGAGAGGGAACCTGAGTTTGCGGCCTCAAGTGGAATGGACACTGCGTTGCCCTGGCTCGAAATAAGGCCGGATATCCCTGCAGTGACTTGAATGCCGGCTCGTCTTGCATCTCCCAAGACGAAAGGATGTCTGAATCCCCTGTGGAGACCACAGAGAAGGACCTAGTTCCCCACCTCATCGCGACCGGAGGCCTCACATCCTTTTATAACTCCAGAGGTATGCGGAGATCAGTGCCTCCAAAGGAGACGATGCCTGACTCCTCGTGAAACTTGATAGGAGTCCCAGGATTCCTCTGGCACGTGGAAAGGGACACTTGGTCTCCCGCCTCAGCTGGAGAGGCGTCCCAATTGCCCTGCCAAGCCTCGAGGAGAATCCCGAGTTGTCCCTCGCAACTAGGCAGCAGTCCTGACGTCGCTGAACAAACACGTGTGTGGAAGGGCCATCCCCGTCGTAACTCGAGAATATACCCCAGGTTCCTGCCGCAACTCGAGAAAAACCATGAGACTTCCCCCTCGCCGCGAGATGAGGCCCGATTCCCCTGCACTGCGTGCAGAGCAATGCCGTGTTGCACATCACACATGAAAGGAGCCTTGATTTCCTTGATGGCAGTACAAGGAAACCCCAAGAACACTGTTTCAAGGCTAGAGGGATCCTGAGGTCACTGTAGCAATAGGAAAGAGCTCCGTGGACCAAAAATCAACTCGAGATGAGAGGTTAGTCCCTGGCTTCGACTCCAGAGGAATACCACCTTACCACAAGCACCTCAAGAGGAGGCTTCTCTCAGCTCTAGGTATGTGAGAGGTACCCTGAGTTTGCGGCCTCAAGTGGAATGGACACTGCGATGCCCTGACACAAAATAAGGCCGGATATCCCTGCAGTGACTTGAATGCAGGCTCGTCTTGCATCTCCCAAGACGAAAGGATGTCTGAATCCCCGGTGGAGACCACAGAGAAAGACCTAGTTCCCCACCTCATCGCGACCGGAGGCGTCACATCCTTTGAAAACTCCAGAGGTACGCGGAGATCAGTGCCTCCAAAGGAGACGATGCCTGACTCCTCGTGAAACTTGATAGGAGTCCCAGGATTCCTGTGGCTCGTGGAAAGGGACCCTTGGTCTCCCGCCTCAGCTACAGAGGCGTCCCAATTGCCCTGCCAAGCCTCGAGGAGAATCCCGAGTTGTCCCTTGCAACTAGGCAGGAGTCCTGCCGTCGCTGAACAAACACGTGTGTGGAAGGGCCATCCCCGTCGTAACTCGAGAATATACCCCAGGTTCCCGCCGCAACTCGAGAAAAACCATGAGACTTCCCCCTCGCCGCGAGATGAGGCCTGATTCCCCTGTACTGCGTGCAGAGCAATTCAGTGTTGCACATCACACATTAAAAAAGCCTTGATTTCCTTGATGGCACTCCAGAGAAACCCCAAGAACACTGTTTCAAGGCTAGAGGCATCCTGAGGTCACTGTAGCAACACGAAAGAGCTCCGTTGACCAAAAATCAACTCGAGATGAGATGTTAGTCCCGGCTTCGACTTCAGAGGAATACCACCTTACCACAAGCACCTCAAGAGGAGGCTTCTCTCAGCTCTAGCTATGTGAGAGGGACCCTGAGTTTACGGCCTCCAGTGGAACGGACACCGCGATGCCCTGGCTCGAAATAAGGCCGGATATCCCTGCAGTGACTTGAATGCAGGCTCGTCTTGCATCTCCCAAGACGAAAGGATGTCTGAATCCCCTGTGGAGACCACAGAGAAAGACCTAGTTCCCCACCTCATCGCGACCGGAGGCCTCACATCCTTTGAAAACTCCAGAGGTACGCGGAGATCAGTGCCTCCAAAGGAGACGATGCCTGACTCCTCGTGAAACTTGATAGGAGTCCCAGGATTCCTGTGGCACGTGGAAAGGGTCCCTTGGTCTCCCGCCTCAGCTGGAGAGGCGTCCCAAATGCCCTGCCAAGCCTCGAGGAGAATCCCGAGTTGTCACTCGCAACTAGGCAGGAGTCCTGACGTCGCTGAACAAACACGTGGGTGGAAGGGCCATCCCCGTCGTAACTCGAGAATATACCCGAGGTTCCCGCCGCAACTTGAGAAAAACCATGAGACTTCCCCCTCGCCGCGAGATGAGGCCCGATTCCCCTGCACTGCATGCAGAGCAATTCCGTGTTGCACATCACACATGAAAGGAGCCTTGCTTTCCTTGATGGCACTCCAGAGAAACCCCAAGAACACTGTTTCAAGGCTAGAGGGATCCTGAGGTCACTGTAGCAACACGAAAGAGCTCCGTGGCCCAAAAATCAACTCGAGATGAGAGGTTAGTCCCTGGCTTCGACTCCAGAGGAATATCACCTTACCACAAGCACCTCAAGAGGAGGCTTCTCTAAGCTCTAGGTATGTGAGAGGGACCCTGAGTTTGCGGCCTCAAGTGGAAAGGACACCGCGATGCCCTGACTCGAAATAAGGCCGGATATCCCTGCAGTGACTTGAATGCAGGCTCGGCTTGCATCTCCCAAGATGAAAGGATGACTGAATCCCCTCTGGAGACCACAGAGAAAGACCTAGTTCCCCATCTCATCGTGACCGGAGGCCTCACATCCTTTGAAAACTCCAGAGGTACGCGGAGATCAGTGCCTCCAAAGGAGACGATGCCTGACTCCTCGTGAAACTTGATAGGAGTCCCAGGATTCCTGTGGCACGTGGAAAGGGACCCTTGGTCTCCCGCCTCAGTTGGAGAGGCGTCCCAATTGCCCTGCCAAGCCTCGAGGAGAATCCCGAGTTGTCCCTCGCAACTAGGCAGGAGTCCTGCCGTCGCTGAACAAACACGTGGGTGGAAGGGCCATCCCCGTTGTAACTCGAGAATATACCCCAGGTTCCCGCCGCAACTCGAGAAAACCATGAGACTTCTCCCTCGCCGCGAGATGAGGCCCGATTCCCCTGCACTGCACGCAGAGCAATTCCGTGTTGCACATCAAACATGAAAGGAGCCTTGATTTCCTTGATGGCACTCCAGTGAAACCCCAAGAACACTGTTTCAAGGCTAGAGGGATCCTGAGGTCACTGTAGCAATAGGGAAGAGCTCCGTGGACCAAAAATCAACTCGAGATGAGAGGTTAGTCCCTGGCTTCGACTCCAGAGGAATACCACCTTACCACAAAAACCTCAAGAGGAGACTTCTCTCAGCTCTAGGTATGTGAGAGGGACCCTGATTTTGAGGCCTCAAGTGGAATGGACACTGCGATGCCCTGACACAAAATAAGGCCGGATATCCCTGCAGTGACTTGAATGCAGGCTCGTCTTGCATCTCCCAAGATGAAAGGATGTCTGAATCCCCGGTGGAGACCACAGAGAAAGACCTAGTTCCCCACCTCATCGCGACCGGAGGCGTCACATCCTTTGAAAACTCCAGAGGTACGCGGAGATCAGTGCCTCCAAAGGAGACGATGCCTGACTCCTCGTGAAACTTGATAGGAGTCCCAGAATTCCTGTGGCTCGTGGAAAGGGACACTTGGTCTCCCGCCTCAGCTACAGAGGCGTCCCAATTGCCCTGCCAAGCCTCGAGGAGAATCCCGAGTTGTCCCTCACAACTAGGCAGGAGTCCTGCCGTCGCTGAACAAACACGTGTGTGGAAGGGCCATCCCCGTCGTAACTCGAGAATATACCCCAGGTTCCCGCTGCAACTCGAGAAAAACCATGAGACTTCCCCCTCGCCGCGAGATGAGGCCCGATTCCCCTGTACTGCGTGCAGAGCAATTCAGTGTTGCACATCACACATTAAAAAAGCCTTGATTTCCTTGATGGCACTCCAGAGAAACCCCAAGAACACTGTTTCAAGGCTAGAGGCATCCTGAGGTCACTGTAGCAACACGAAAGAGCTCCGTGGACCAAAAATCAACTCGAGATGAGATGTTAGTCCCGGCTTCGACTTCAGAGGAATACCACCTTACCACAAGCACCTCAAGAGGAGGCTTCTCTCAGCTCTAGCTATGTGAGAGGGTCCCTGAGTTTGCGGCCTCCAGTGGAACGGACACCGCGATGCCCTGGCTCGAAATAAGGCCGGATATCCCTGCAGTGACTTGAATGCAGGCTCGTCTTGCATCTCCCAAGACGAAAGGATGTCTGAATCCCCTGTGGAGACCACAGAGAAAGACCTAGTTCCCCAGCTCATCGTGACCGGAGGCCTCACATCCTTTGAAAACTCCAGAGGTACGCGGAGATCAGTGCCTCCAAAGGAGACGATGCCTGACTCCTCGTGAAACTTGATAGGAGTCCCAGGATTCCTGTGGCACGTGGAAAGGGTCCCTTGGTCTCCCGCCTCAGCTGGAGAGGCGTCCCAAATGCCATGCCAAGCCTCGAGGAGAATCCCGAGTTGTCCCTCGCAACTAGGCAGGAGTCCTGACGTCGCTGAACAAACACGTGGGTGGAAGGGCCATCCCCGTCGTAACTCGAGAATATACCCGAGGTTCCCGCCGCAACTTGAGAAAAACCATGAGACTTCCCCCTCGCCGCGAGATGAGGCCCGATTCCCCTGCACTGCGTGCAGAGCAATTAAGTGTTGCACATCACACATGAAAGGAGCCTTGCTTTCCTTGATGGCACTCCAGAGAAACCCCAAGAACACTGTTTCAAGGCTAGAGGGATCCTGAGGTCACTGTAGCAACACGAAAGAGCTCCGTGGCCCAAAAATCAACTCGAGATGAGAGGTTAGTCCCTGGCTTCGACTCCAGAGGAATACCACCTTACCACAAGCACCTCAAGAGGAGGCTTCTCTAAGCTCTAGGTATGTGAGAGGGACCCTGAGTTTGCGGCCTTAAGTGGAATGGACACCGCGATGCCCTGACTCGAAATAAGGCCGGATATCCCTGCAGTGACTTGAATGCAGGCTCGTCTTGCATCTCCCAAGATGAAAGGATGTCTGAATCCCTTTGGAGACCACAGAGAAAGACCTAGTTCCCCATCTCATCGTGACCGGAGGCCTCACATCCTTTGAAAACTCCAGAGGTACGCGGAGATCAGTGCCTCCAAAGGAGACGATGCCTGACTCCTCGTGAAACTTGATAGGAGTCCCGGGATTCCTGTGGCACGTGGAAAGGGACCCTTGGTCTCCCGCCTCAGTTGGAGAGGCGTCCCAATTGTCCTGCCAAGCCTCGAGGAGAATCCCGAGTTGTCCCTCACAACTAGGCAGGCGTCCTGACGTCGCTGAACAAACACGTGGGTGGAAGGGCCATCCCCGTTGTAACTCGAGAATATACCCCAGGTTCCCGCCGCAACTCGAGAAAAACCATGAGACTTCTCCCTCGCCGCGAGATGAGGCCCGATTCCCCTGCACTGCACGCAGAGCAATTCCGTGTTGCACATCAAACATGAAAGGAGCCTTGATTTCCTTGATGGCACTCCAGTGAAACCCCAAGAACACTGTCTCAAGGCTAGAGGGATCCTGAGGTCACTGTAGCCACACCAAAGAGCTCCGTGGACCAAAAATCAACTCGAGATGAGAGGGTAGTCCCTGGCTTTGACTCCAGAGGAATACCACCTTACCTCAAGCACCTCAAGAGGAGGCTTCTCTCAGCTCTAGGTATGTGAGAGGGAACCTGAGTTTGCGGCCTCAAGTGGAATGGACACTGCGTTGCCCTGGCTCGAAATAAGGCCGGATATCCCTGCAGTGACTTGAATGCCGGCTCGTCTTGCATCTCCCAAGACGAAAGGATGTCTGAATCCCCTGTGGAGACCACAGAGAAGGACCTAGTTCCCCACCTCATCGCGACCGGAGGCCTCACATCCTTTGATAACTCCAGAGGTATGCGGAGATCAGTGCCTCCAAAGGAGACGATGCCTGACTCCTCGTGAAACTTGATAGGAGTCCCAGGATTCCTGTGGCACGTGGAAAGGGACACTTGGTCTCCCGCCTCAGCTGGAGAGGCGTCCCAATTGCCCTGCCAAGCCTCGAGGAGAATCCCGAGTTGTCCCTCGTAACTAGGCAGCAGTCCTGACGTCGCTGAACAAACACGTGTGGGGAAGGGCCATCCCCGTCGAAACTCGAGAATATACCCCAGGTTCCTGCCGCAACTCGAGAAAAACCATGAGACTTCCCCCTCGCCGCGAGATGAGGCCCGATTCCCCTGCACTGCGTGCAGAGCAATGCCGTGTTGCACATCACACATGAAAGGAGCCTTGATTTCCTTGATGGCACTACAAGGAAACCCCAAGAACACTGTTTCAAGGCTAGAGGGATCCTGAGGTCACTGTAGCAATAGGAAAGAGCTCCGTGGACCAAAAATCAACTCGAGATGAGAGGTTAGTCCCTGGCTTCTACTCCAGAGGAATACCACCTTACCACAAAAACCTCAAGAGGAGACTTCTCTCAGCTCTAGGTATGTGAGAGGGACCCTGATTTTGCGGCCTCAAGTGGAATGGACACTGCGATACCCTGACACAAAATAAGGCCGGATATCCCTGCAGTGACTTGAATGCAGGCTCGTCTTGCATCTCCCAAGACGAAAGGATGTCTGTATCCCCGGTGGAGACCACAGAGAAAGACCTAGTTCCCCACCTCATCACGACCGGAGGCCTCACATCCTTTGAAAACTCCAGAGGTACGCGGAGATCAGTGCCTCCAAAGGAGACAATGCCTGACTCCTCGTGAAACTTGATAGGAGTCCCAGGATTCCTGTGGCTCGTGGAAAGGGACCCTTGGTCTCCCGCCTCAGCTACAGAGGCGTCCCAATTGCCCTGCCAAGCCTCGAGGAGAATCCCGAGTTGTCCCTTGCAACTAGGCAGGAGTCCTGCCGTCGCTGAACAAACACGTGTGTGGAAGGGCCATCCCCGTCGTAACTCGAGAATATACCCCAGGTTCCCGCCGCAACTCGAGAAAAACCATGAGACTTCCCCCTCGCCGCGAGATGAGGCCCGATTCCCCTGTACTGCGTGCAGAGCAATTCAGTGTTGCACATCACACATTAAAAAAGCCTTGATTTCCTTGATGGCACTCCAGAGAAACCCCAAGAACACTGTTTCAAGGCTAGAGGCATCCTGAGGTCACTGTAGCAACACGAAAGAGCTCCGTGGACCAAAAATCAACTCGAGATGAGATGTTAGTCCCGGCTTCGACTTCAGAGGAATACCACCTTACCACAAGCACCTCAAGAGGAGGCTTCTCTCAGCTCTAGCTATGTGAGAGGGACCCTGAGTTTACGGCCTCCAGTGGAACGGACACCGCGATGCCCTGGCTCGAAATAAGGCCGGATATCCCTGCAGTGACTTGAATGCAGGCTCGTCTTGCATCTCCCAAGACGAAAGGATGTCTGAATCCCCTGTGGAGACCACAGAGAAAGACCTAGTTCTCCACCTCATCGTGACCGGAGGCCTCACATCCTTTGAAAACTCCAGAGGTACGCGGAGATCAGTGCCTCCAAAGGAGACGATGCCTGACTCCTCGTGAAACTTGATAGGAGTCCCAGGATTCCTGTGGCACGTGGAAAGGGTCCCTTGGTCTCCCGCCTCAGTTGGAGAGGCGTCCCAATTGCCCTGCCAAGCCTCGAGGAGAATCCCGAGTTGTCCCTCGCAACTAGGCAGGAGTCCTGACGTCGCTGAACAAACACGTGGGTGGAAGGGCCATCCCCGTTGTAACTCGAGAATATACCCCAGGTTCCCGCCGCAACTCGAGAAAAACCATGAGACTTCTCCCTCGCCGCGAGATGAGGCCCGATTCCCCTGCACTGCATGCAGAGCAATTCCGTGTTGCACATCAAACATGAAAGGAGCCTTGATTACCTTGATGGCACTCCAGTGAAACCCCAAGAACACTGTCTCAAGGCTAGAGGGATCCTGAGGTCACTGTAGCCACACGAAAGAGCTCCGTGGACCAAAAATCAACTCGAGATGAGAGGTTAGCCCCTGGCTTCGACTCCAGAGGAATACCACCTTACCACAAGCACCTCAAGAGGAGGCTTCTCTCAGCTCTAGCTATGTGAGAGGGACCCTGAGTTTGCGGCCTCAAGTGGAATGGACACCGCAATGCCCTGACTCGAAATAAGGCCGGATATCCCTGCAGTGACTTGAATGCAGGCTCGTCTTGCATCTCCCAAGACGAAAGGATGTCTGAATCCCCTGTGGAGGCCACAGAGAAAGACCTAGTTCCCCACCTCATCACGACTGGAGGCCTCACATCCTTTGATAACTCCAGAGGTATACAGAGATCAGTGCCTCAAAAGGAGACGATGCCTGACTCCTCGTGAAACTTGATAGGAGTCCCAGGATTCCTGTGGCACGTGGAAAGGGACCCTTGGTCTCCCGCCTCAGCTGGAGAGGCGTCCCAGTTGCCCTGCCAAGCCTCAAGGAGAATCCCGAGTTGTCCCTCGCAACTAGGCAGGAGTCCTGCCGTTGCTGAACAAACACGTGTGTGGAAGGGCCATCCCCGTCGTAACTCGAGAATATACCCCAGGTTCCTGCCGCAACTCGAGAAAAACCATGAGACTTCCCCCTCGCCGCGAGATGAGGCCCGATTCTCCTGCACTGCGTGCGTGGCAATTCCGTGTTGCACATCACACATGAAAGGAGCCTTGATTTCCTTGATGGCACTCCAGAGAAACCCCAAGAACACTGTTTCAAAGCTAGAGGGATCCTGAGGTCACTGTAGCAACCCGAAAGAGCTCCGTGGACCAAAAATCAACTCGAGATGAGAGGTTAATCCCTGGCTTCGACTCCAGAGGAATACCACCTTACCCCAAGCACCTCAAGAGGAGGCTTCTCTCAGCTCTAGGTATATGAGAGGTAGCCTGAGTTTGCGGCCTCAAGTGGAATGGACACCGTGATGCCCTGACTCGAAATAAGGCCAGATATCCCTGCAGTGACTTGAATGCAGGCTCGTCTTGCATCTCCCAAGATGAAAGGATGTCTGAATCCCCTGTGGAGACCACAGAGAAAGACCTAGTTCCCCAGCTCATCACGACCGGAGGCCTCACATCCTTTGAAAACTCCAGAGGTACGCGGAGATCAGTGCCTCCAAAGGAGACGATGCCTGACTCCTCGTGAAACTTGATAGGAGTCCCAGGATTCCTGTGGCACGTGGAAAGGGTCCCTTGGTCTCCCGCCTCAGCTGGAGAGGCGTCCCAATTGCCCGGCCAAGCCTCGAGGAGAATCCCGAGTTGTCCCTCGCAACTAGGCAGGAGTCCTGACGTCGCTGAACAAACACGTGTGTGGAAGGGCCATCCCCGTCGTAACTCGAGAATATACCCCAGGTTCCCGCCGCAACTCGAGAAAAACCAGGAGACTTCCCCCTCGCCGCGAGATGAGGCCCGATTCTCCTGCACTGCGTGCGTGGCAATTCCGTGTTGCACATCACACATGAAAGGAGCCTTGATTTCCTTGATGGCACTCCAGAGAAACCCCAAGAACACTGTTTCAAGGCTAGAGGGATCCTGAGGTCACTGTAGCAACACGAAAGAGCTCCGTGGACCAAAAATCAACTCGAGATGAGATGTTAGTCCCGGCTTCGACTTCAGAGGAATACCACCTTACCACAAGCACCTCAAGAGGAGGCTTCTCTCAGCTCTAGCTATGTGAGAGGGACCCTGAGTTTGCGGCCTCCAGTGGAACGGACACCGCGATGCCCTGGCTCGAAATAAGGCCGGATATCCCTGCAGTGACTTGAATGCAGGCTCGTCTTGCATCTCCCAAGACGAAAGGATGTCTGAATCCCCTGTGGAGACCACAGAAAAAGACCTAGTTCCCCACCTCATCGCGACCGGAGGCCTCACATCCTTTGAAAACTCCAGAGGTACGCGGAGATCAGTGCCTCCAAAGGAGACGATGCCTGACTCCTCGTGAAACTTGATAGGAGTCCCAGGATTCCTGTGGCACATCGAAAGGGTCCCTTGGTCTCCCGCCTCAGCTGGAGAGGCGTCCCAATTGCCCTGCCAAGCCTCGAGGAGAATCCCGAGTTGTCCCTCGCAACTAGGCAGGAGTCCTGACGTCGCTGAACAAACACGTGGGTGGAAGGGCCATCCCCGTCGTAACTCGAGAATATACCCGAGGTTCCCGCCGCAACTTGAGAAAAACCATGAGACTTCCCCCTCGCCGCGAGATGAGGCCCGATTCCCCTGCACTGCGTGCAGAGCAATTCCGTGTTGCACATCACACATGAAAGGAGCCTTGATTTCCTTGATGGCACTCCAGTGAAACCCCAAGAACACTGTTTCAAGGCTAGAGGGATCCTGAGGTCACTGTAGCAATAGGAAAGAGCTCCGTGGACCAAAAATCAACTCGAGATGAGAGGGTAGTCCCTGGCTTCGACTCCAGAGGAATACCACCTTACCTCAAGCACCTCAAGAGGAGGCTTCTCTCAGCTCTAGGTATGTGAGAGGGAACCTGAGTTTGCGGCCTCAAGTGGAATGGACACTGCGTTGCCCTGGCTCGAAATAAGGCCGGATATCCCTGCAGTGACTTGAATGCCGGCTCGTCTTGCATCTCCCAAGACGAAAGGATGTCTGAATCCCCTGTGGAGACCACAGAGAAGGACCTAGTTCCCCACCTCATCGCGACCGGAGGCCTCACATCCTTTGATAACTCCAGAGGTATGCGGTGATCAGTGCCTCCAAAGGAGACGATGCCTGACTCCTCGTGAAACTTGATAGGAGTCCCAGGATTCCTGTGGCACGTGGAAAGGGACACTTGGTCTCCCGCCTCAGCTGGAGAGGCGTCCCAATTGCCCTGCCAAGCCTCGAGGAGAATCCCGAGTTGTCCCTCGCAACTAGGCAGCAGTCCTGACGTCGCTGAACAAACACGTGGGTGGAAGGGCCATCCCCGTCGTAACTCGAGAATATACCCCAGGTTCCTGCCGCAACTCGAGAAAAACCATGAGACTTCCCCCTCGCCGAGAGATGAGGCCCGATTCCCCTGCACTGCGTGCAGAGCAATGCCGTGTTGCACATCACACATGAAAGGAGCCTTGATTTCCTTGATGGCACTACAAGGAAACCCCAAGAACACTGTTTCAAGGCTAGAGGGATCCTGAGGTCACTGTAGCAATAGGAAAGAGCTCCGTGGACCAAAAATCAACTCGAGATGAGAGGTTAGTCCCTGGCTTCGACTCCAGAGGAATACCACCTTACCACAAAAACCTCAAGAGGAGACTTCTCTCAGCTCTAGGTATGTGAGAGGGACCCTGATTTTGCGGCCTCAAGTGGAATGGACACTGCGATGCCCTGACACAAAATAAGGCCGGATATCCCTGCAGTGACTTGAATGCAGGCTCGTCTTGCATCTCCCAAGACGAAAGGATGTCTGAATCCCCGGTGGAGACCACAGAGAAAGACCTAGTTCCCCACCTCATCGCGACCGGAGGCGTCACATCCTTTGAAAACTCCAGAGGTACGCGGAGATCAGTGCCTTCAAAGGAGACGATGCCTGACTCCTCGTGAAACTTGATAGGAGTCCCAGGATTCCTGTGGCTCGTGGAAAGGGACCCTTGGTCTCCCGCCTCAGCTGGAGAGGCGTCCCAAATGCCCTGCCAAGCCTCGAGGAGAATCCCGAGTTGTCACTCGCAACTAGGCAGGAGTCCTGACGTCGCTGAACAAACACGTGGGTGGAAGGGCCATCCCCGTCGTAACTCGAGAATATACCGGAGGTTCCCGCCGCAACTTGAGAAAAACCATGAGACTTCCCCCTCGCCGCGAGATGAGGCCCGATTCCCCTGCACTGCGTGCAGAGCAATGCCGTGTTGCACATCACACATGAAAGGAGCCTTGCTTTCCTTGATGGCACTCCAGAGAAACCCCAAGAACACTGTTTCAAGGCTAGAGGGATCCTGAGGTCACTGTAGCAACACGAAAGAGCTCCGTGGCCCAAAAATCAACTCGAAATGAGAGGTTAGTCCCTGGCTTCGACTCCAGAGGAATACCACCTTACCACAAGCACCTCAAGAGGAGGCTTCTCTAAGCTCTAGGTATGTGAGAGGGACCCTGAGTTTGCGGCCTCAAGTGGAAAGGACACCGCGATGCCCTGACTCGAAATAAGGCCGGATATCCCTGCAGTGACTTGAATGCAGGCTCGTCTTGCATCTCCCAAGATGAAAGGATGTCTGAATCCCCTCTGGAGACCACAGAGAAAGACCTAGTTCCCCATCTCATCGTGACCAGAGGCCTCACATCCTTTGAAAACTCCAGAGGTACGCGGAGATCAGTGCCTCCAAAGGAGACGATGCCTGACTCCTCGTGAAACTTGATAGGAGTCCCAGGATTCCTGTGGCACGTGGAAAGGGTCCCTTGGTCTCCCGCCTCAGTTGGAGAGGCGTCCCAATTGCCCTGCCAAGCCTCGAGGAGAATCCCGAGTTGTCCCTCGCAACTAGGTAGGAGTCCTGCCGTCGCTGAACAAACACGTGGGTGGAAGGGCCATCCTCGTTGTAACTCGAGAATATACCCCAGGTTCCCGGCGCAACTCGAGAAAAACCATGAGACTTTTCCCTCGCCGCGAGATGAGGCCCGATTCCCCTGTAATGCATGCAGAGCAATTCCGTTTTGCACATCAAACATGAAAGGAGCCTTGATTTCCTTGATGGCACTCCAGTTAAACCCCAAGAACACTGTCTCAAGGCTAGAGGGATCCTGAGGTCACTGTAGCTACACGAAAGAGCTCCGTGGACCAAAAATCAACTCGAGATGAGAGGTTAGTCCCTGGCTTCGACTCCAGAGGAATACCACCTTACCACAAGCACCTCAAGAGGAGGCCTCTCTCAGCTCTAGCTATGTGAGAGGGACCCTGAGTTTGCGGCCTCAAGTGGAATGGACACCGCGATGCCCTGACTCGAAATAAGGCCGGATATCCCTGCAGTGACTTGAATGCAGGCTCGTCTTGCATCTCCCAAGACGAAAGGATGTCTGAATCCCCTGTGGAGGCCACAGAGAAAGACCTAGTTCCCCACCTCATCACGACTGGAGGCCTCACATCCTTTGAAAACTCCAGAGGTATACAGAGATCAGTGCCTCAAAAGGAGACGATGCCTGACTCCTCGTGAAACTTGATAGGAGTCCCAGGATTCCTGTGGCACGTGGAAAGGGACCCTTGGTCTCCCGCCTCAGCTGGAGAGGCGTCCCAGTTGCCCTGCCAAGCCTCAAGGAGAATCCTGAGTTGTCCCTCGCAACTAGGCAGGAGTCCTGCCGTTGCTGAACAAACACGTGTGTGGAAGGGCCATCCCCGTCGTAACTCGAGAATATACCCCCGGTTCCCGCCGCAACTCGAGAAAAACCATGAGACTTCCCCCTCGCCGCGAGATGAGGCCCGATTCCCCTGCACTGCGTGCAGAGCAATTCCGTGTTGCACATCACACATGAAAGGAGCCTTGCTTTCCTTGATGGCACTCCAGAGAAACCCCAAGAACACTGTTTCAAGGATAGAGGGATCCTGAGGTCACTGTAGCAACACGAAAGAGCTCCGTGGCCCAAAAATCAACTCGAGATGAGAGGTTAGTCCCTGGCTTCGACTCCAGAGGAATACCACCTTACCACAAAAACCTCAAGAGGAGGCTTCTCTAAGGTCTAGGTATGTGAGAGGGACCCTGAGTTTGTGGCCTCAAGTGGAATGGACACCGCGATGCCCTGACTCGAAATAAGGCCGGATATCCCTGCAGTGACTTGAATGCAGGCTCGTCTTGCATCTCCCAAGATGAAAGGATGTCTGAATTCCCTCTGGAGGCCACAGAGAAAGACCTAGTTTCCCATCTCATCGTGACCGGAGGCCTCACATCCTTTGAAAACTCCAGAGGTACGCGGAGATCAGTGCCTCCAAAGGAGACGATGCCTGACTCCTCGTGAAACTTGATAGGAGTCCCAGGATTCCTGTGGCACGTGGAAAGGGACCCTTGGTCTCACGCCTCAGTTGGAGAGGCGTCCCAATTGCCCTGCCAAGCCTCGAGGAGAATCCCGAGTTGTCCCTCGCAACTAGGCAGGAGTCCTGCCGTCGCTGAACAAACACGTGGGTGGAAGGGCCATCCCCGTTGTAACTCGAGAATATACCCCAGGTTCCCGCCGCAACTCGAGAAAAACCATGAGACTTCTCCCTCGCCGCGAGATGAGGCCCGATTCCCCTGCACTGCATGCAGAGCAATTCCGTGTTGCACATCAAACATGAAAGGAGCCTTGATTTCCTTGATGGCACTCCAGTGAAACCCCAAGAACACTGTTTCAAGGCTAGAGGGATCCTGAGGTCACTGTAGCCACACCAAAGAGCTCCGTGGACCAAAAATCAACTCGAGATGAGAGGGTAGTCCCTGGGTTCGACTCCAGAGGAATACCACCTTACCTCAAGCACCTCAAGAGGAGGCTTCTCTCAGCTCTAGGTATGTGAGAGGGAACCTGAGTTTGCGGCCTCAAGTGGAATGGACACTGCGTTGCCCTGGCTCGAAATAAGGCCGGATATCCCTGCAGTGACTTGAATGCCGGCTCGTCTTGCATCTCCCAAGACGAAAGGATGTCTGAATCCCCTGTGGAGACCACAGAGAAGGACCTAGTTCCCCACCTCATCGCGACCGGAGGCCTCACATCCTTTTATAACTCCAGAGGTATGCGGAGATCAGTGCCTCCAAAGGAGACGATGCCTGACTCCTCGTGAAACTTGATAGGAGTCCCAGGATTCCTGTGGCACGTGGAAAGGGACACTTGGTCTCCCGCCTCAGCTGGAGAGGCGTCCCAATTGCCCTGCCAAGCCTCGAGGAGAATCCCGAGTTGTCCCTCGCAACTAGGCAGCAGTCCTGACGTCGCTGAACAAACACGTGTGGGGAAGGGCCATCCCCGTCGTAACTCGAGAATATACCCCAGGTTCCTGCCGCAACTCGAGAAAAACCATGAGACTTCCCCCTCGCCGCGAGATGAGGCCCGATTCCCCTGCACTGCGTGCAGAGCAATGCCGTGTTGCACATCACACATGAAAGGAGCCTTGATTTCCTTGATGGCAGTACAAGGAAACCCCAAGAACACTGTTTCAAGGCTAGAGGGATCCTGAGGTCACTGTAGCAATAGGAAAGAGCTCCGTGGACCAAAAATCAACTCGAGATGAGAGGTTAGTCCCTGGCTTCGACTCCAGAGGAATACCACCTTACCACAAAAACCTCAAGAGGAGACTTCTCTCAGCTCTAGGTATGTGAGAGGGACCCTGATTTTGCGGCCTCAAGTGGAATGGACACTGCGATGCCCTGACACAAAATAAGGCCGGATATCCCTGCAGTGACTTGAATGCAGGCTCGTCTTGCATCTCCCAAGACGAAAGGATGTCTGAATCCCCGGTGGAGACCACAGAGAAAGACCTAGTTCCCCACCTCATCGCGACCGGAGGCGTCACATCCTTTGAAAACTCCAGAGGTACGCGGAGATCAGTGCCTCCAAAGGAGACGATGCCTGACTCCTCGTGAAACTTGATAGGAGTCCCAGGATTCCTGTGGCTCGTGGAAAGGGACCCTTGGTCTCCCGCCTCAGCTACAGAGGCGTCCCAATTGCCCTGCCAAGCCTCGAGGAGAATCCCGAGTTGTCCCTCACAACTAGGCAGGAGTCCTGCCGTCGCTGAACAAACACGTGTGTGGAAGGGCCATCCCCGTCGTAACTCGAGAATATACCCCAGGTTCCCGCTGCAACTCGAGAAAAACCATGAGACTTCCCCCTTGCCGCGAGATGAGGCCCGATTCCCCTGTACTGCGTGCAGAGCAATTCAGTGTTGCACATCACACATTAAAAAAGCCTTGATTTCCTTGATGGCACTCCAGAGAAACCCCAAGAACACTGTTTCAAGGCTAGAGGCATCCTGAGGTCACTGTAGCAACACGAAAGAGCTCCGTGGACCAAAAATCAACTCGAGATGAGATGTTAGTCCCGGCTTCGACTTCAGAGGAATACCACCTTACCACAAGCACCTCAAGAGGAGGCTTCTCTCAGCTCTAGCTATGTGAGAGGGTCCCTGAGTTTGCGGCCTCCAGTGGAACGGACACCGCGATGCCCTGGCTCGAAATAAGGCCGGATATCCCTGCAGTGACTTGAATGCAGGCTCGTCTTGCATCTCCCAAGACGAAAGGATGTCTGAATCCCCTGTGGAGACCACAGAGAAAGACCTAGTTCCCCACCTCATCGTGACCGGAGGCCTCACATCCTTTGAAAACTCCAGAGGTACGCGGAGATCAGTGCCTCCAAAGGAGACGATGCCTGACTCCTCGTGAAACTTGATAGGAGTCGCAGGATTCCTGTGGCACGTGGAAAGGGTCCCTTGGTCTCCCGCCTCAGCTGGAGAGGCGTCCCAAATGCCATGCCAAGCCTCGAGGAGAATCCCGAGTTGTCCCTCGCAACTAGGCAGGAGTCCTGACGTCGCTGAACAAACACGTGGGTGGAAGGGCCATCCCCGTCGTAACTCGAGAATATACCCGAGGTTCCCGCCGCAACTTGAGAAAAACCATGAGACTTCCCCCTCGCCGCGAGATGAGGCCCGATTCCCCTGCACTGCGTGCAGAGCAATTAAGTGTTGCACATCACACATGAAAGGAGCCTTGCTTTCCTTGATGGCACTCCAGAGAAACCCCAAGAACACTGTTTCAAGGCTAGAGGGATCCTGAGGTCACTGTAGCAACACGAAAGAGCTCCGTGGCCCAAAAATCAACTCGAGATGAGAGGTTAGTCCCTGGCTTCGACTCCAGAGGAATACCACCTTACCACAAGCACCTCAAGAGGAGGCTTCTCTAAGCTCTAGGTATGTGAGAGGGACCCTGAGTTTGCGGCCTTAAGTGGAATGGACACCGCGATGCCCTGACTCGAAATAAGGCCGGATATCCCTGCAGTGACTTGAATGCAGGCTCGTCTTGCATCTCCCAAGATGAAAGGATGTCTGAATCCCTTTGGAGACCACAGAGAAAGACCTAGTTCCCCATCTCATCGTGACCGGAGGCCTCACATCCTTTGAAAACTCCAGAGGTACGCGGAGATCAGTGCCTCCAAAGGAGACGATGCCTGACTCCTCCTGAAACTTGATAGGAGTCCCGGGATTCCTGTGGCACGTGGAAAGGGACCCTTGGTCTCCCGCCTCAGTTGGAGAGGCGTCCCAATTGTCCTGCCAAGCCTCGAGGAGAATCCCGAGTTGTCCCTCACAACTAGGCAGGCGTCCTGACGTCGCTGAACAAACACGTGGGTGGAAGGGCCATCCCCGTTGTAACTCGAGAATATACCCCAGGTTCCCGCCGCAACTCGAGAAAAACCATGAGACTTCTCCCTCGCCGCGAGATGAGGCCCGATTCCCCTGCACTGCATGCAGAGCAATTCCGTGTTGCACATCAAACATGAAAGGAGCCTTGATTTCCTTGATGGCACTCCAGTGAAACCCCAAGAACACTGTCTCAAGGCTAGAGGGATCCTGAGGTCACTGTAGTCACACCAAAGAGCTCCGTGGACCAAAAATCAACTCGAGATGAGAGGGTAGTCCCTGGCTTTGACTCCAGAGGAATACCACCTTACCTCAAGCACCTCAAGAGGAGGCTTCTCTCAGCTCTAGGTATGTGAGAGGGAACCTGAGTTTGCGGCCTCAAGTGGAATGGACACTGCGTTGCCCTGGCTCGAAATAAGGCCGGATATCCCTGCAGTGACTTGAATGCCGGCTCGTCTTGCATCTCCCAAGACGAAAGGATGTCTGAATCCCCTGTGGAGACCACAGAGAAGGACCTAGTTCCCCACCTCATCGCGACCGGAGGCCTCACATCCTTTGATAACTCCAGAGGTATGCGGAGATCAGTGCCTCCAAAGGAGACGATGCCTGACTCCTCGTGAAACTTGATAGGAGTCCCAGGATTCCTGTGGCACGTGGAAAGGGACACTTGGTCTCCCGCCTCAGCTGGAGAGGCGTCCCAATTGCCCTGCCAAGCCTCGAGGAGAATCCCGAGTTGTCCCTCGTAACTAGGCAGCAGTCCTGACGTCGCTGAACAAACACGTGTGGGGAAGGGCCATCCCCGTCGAAACTCGAGAATATACCCCAGGTTCCTGCCGCAACTCGAGAAAAACCATGAGACTTCCCCCTCGCCGCGAGATGAGGCCCGATTCCCCTGCACTGCGTGCAGAGCAATGCCGTGTTGCACATCACACATGAAAGGAGCCTTGATTTCCTTGATGGCACTACAAGGAAACCCCAAGAACACTGTTTCAAGGCTAGAGGGATCCTGAGGTCACTGTAGCAATAGGAAAGAGCTCCGTGGACCAAAAATCAACTCGAGATGAGAGGTTAGTCCCTGGCTTCTACTCCAGAGGAATACCACCTTACCACAAAAACCTCAAGAGGAGACTTCTCTCAGCTCTAGGTATGTGAGAGGGACCCTGATTTTGCGGCCTCAAGTGGAATGGACACTGCGATGCCCTGACACAAAATAAGGCCGGATATCCCTGCAGTGACTTGAATGCAGGCTCGTCTTGCATCTCCCAAGACGAAAGGATGTCTGAATCCCCGGTGGAGACCACAGAGAAAGACCTAGTTCCCCACCTCATCGCGACCGGAGGCCTCACATCCTTTGAAAACTCCAGAGGTACGCGGAGATCAGTGCCTCCAAAGGAGACAATGCCTGACTCCTCGTGAAACTTGATAGGAGTCCCAGGATTCCTGTGGCTCGTGGAAAGGGACCCTTGGTCTCCCGCCTCAGCTACAGAGGCGTCCCAATTGCCCTGCCAAGCCTCGAGGAGAATCCCGAGTTGTCCCTTGCAACTAGGCAGGAGTCCTGCCGTCGCTGAACAAACACGTGTGTGGAAGGGCCATCCCCGTCGTAACTCGAGATTATACCCCAGGTTCCCGCCGCAACTCGAGAAAAACCATGAGACTTCCCCCTCGCCGCGAGATGAGGCCTGATTCCCCTGTACTGCGTGCAGAGCAATTCAGTGTTGCACATCACACATTAAAAAAGCCTTGATTTCCTTGATGGCACTCCAGAGAAACCCCAAGAACACTGTTTCAAGGCTAGAGGCATCCTGAGGTCACTGTAGCAACACGAAAGAGCTCCGTGGACCAAAAATCAACTCGAGATGAGATGTTAGTCCCGGCTTCGACTTCAGAGGAATACCACCTTACCACAAGCACCTCAAGAGGAGGCTTCTCTCAGCTCTAGCTATGTGAGAGGGACCCTGAGTTTACGGCCTCCAGTGGAACGGACACCGCGATGCCCTGGCTCGAAATAAGGCCGGATATTCCTGCAGTGACTTGAATGCAGGCTCGTCTTGCATCTCCCAAGACGAAAGGATGTCTGAATCCCCTGTGGAGACCACAGAGAAAGACCTAGTTCTCCACCTCATCGTGACCGGAGGCCTCACATCCTTTGAAAACTCCAGAGGTACGCGGAGATCAGTGCCTCCAAAGGAGACGATGCCTGACTCCTCGTGAAACTTGATAGGAGTCCCAGGATTCCTGTGGCACGTGGAAAGGGTCCCTTGGTCTCCCGCCTCAGTTGGAGAGGCGTCCCAATTGCCCTGCCAAGCCTCGAGGAGAATCCCGAGTTGTCCCTCGCAACTAGGCAGGAGTCCTGACGTCGCTGAACAAACACGTGGGTGGAAGGGCCATCCCCGTTGTAACTCGAGAATATACCCCAGGTTCCCGCCGCAACTCGAGAAAAACCATGAGACTTCTCCCTCGCCGCGAGATGAGGCCCGATTCCCCTGCACTGCATGCAGAGCAATTCCGTGTTGCACATCAAACATGAAAGGAGCCTTGATTACCTTGATGGCACTCCAGTGAAACCCCAAGAACACTGTCTCAAGGCTAGAGGGATCCTGAGGTCACTGTAGCCACACGAAAGAGCTCCGTGGACCAAAAATCAACTCGAGATGAGAGGTTAGCCCCTGGCTTCGACTCCAGAGGAATACCACCTTACCACAAGCACCTCAAGAGGAGGCTTCTCTCAGCTCTAGCTATGTGAGAGGGACCCTGAGTTTGCGGCCTCAAGTGGAATGGACACCGCAATGCCCTGACTCGAAATAAGGCCGGATATCCCTGCAGTGACTTGAATGCAGGCTCGTCTTGCATCTCCCAAGACGAAAGGATGTCTGAATCCCCTGTGGAGGCCACAGAGAAAGACCTAGTTCCCCACCTCATCACGACTGGAGGCCTCACATCCTTTGATAACTCCAGAGGTATACAGAGATCAGTGCCTCAAAAGGAGACGATGCCTGACTCCTCGTGAAACTTGATAGGAGTCCCAGGATTCCTGTGGCACGTGGAAAGGGACCCTTGGTCTCCCGCCTCAGCTGGAGAGGCGTCCCAGTTGCCCTGCCAAGCCTCAAGGAGAATCCCGAGTTGTCCCTCGCAACTAGGCAGGAGTCCTGCCGTTGCTGAACAAACACGTGTGTGGAAGGGCCATCCCCGTCGTAACTCGAGAATATACCCCAGGTTCCTGCCGCAACTCGAGAAAAACCATGAGACTTCCCCCTCGCCGCGAGATGAGGCCCGATTCTCCTGCACTGCGTGCGTGGCAATTCCGTGTTGCACATCACACATGAAAGGAGCCTTGATTTCCTTGATGGCACTCCAGAGAAACCCCAAGAACACTGTTTCAAAGCTAGAGGGATCCTGAGGTCACTGTAGCAACACGAAAGAGCTCCGTGGACCAAAAATCAACTCGAGATGAGAGGTTAATCCCTGGCTTCGACTCCAGAGGAATACCACCTTACCCCAAGCACCTCAAGAGGAGGCTTCTCTCAGCTCTAGGTATATGAGAGGTAGCCTGAGTTTGCGGCCTCAAGTGGAATGGACACCGTGATGCCCTGACTCGAAATAAGGCCAGATATCCCTGCAGTGACTTGAATGCAGGCTCGTCTTGCATCTCCCAAGATGAAAGGATGTCTGAATCCCCTGTGGAGACCACAGAGAAAGACCTAGTTCCCCAGCTCATCACGACCGGAGGCCTCACATCCTTTGAAAACTCCAGAGGTACGCGGAGATCAGTGCCTCCAAAGGAGACGATGCCTGACTCCTCGTGAAACTTGATAGGAGTCCCAGGATTCCTGTGGCACGTGGAAAGGGTCCCTTGGTCTCCCGCCTCAGCTGGAGAGGCGTCCCAATTGCCCGGCCAAGCCTCGAGGAGAATCCCGAGTTGTCCCTCGCAACTAGGCAGGAGTCCTGACGTCGCTGAACAAACACGTGTGTGGAAGGGCCATCCCCGTCGTAACTCGAGAATATACCCCAGGTTCCCGCCGCAACTCGAGAAAAACCAGGAGACTTCCCCCTCGCCGCGAGATGAGGCCCGATTCTCCTGCACTGCGTGCGTGGAAATTCCGTGTTGCACATCACACATGAAAGGAGCCTTGATTTCCTTGATGGCACTCCAGAGAAACCCCAAGAACACTGTTTCAAGGCTAGAGGGATCCTGAGGTCACTGTAGCAACACGAAAGAGCTCCGTGGACCAAAAATCAACTCGAGATGAGATGTTAGTCCCGGCTTCGACTTCAGAGGAATACCACCTTACCACAAGCACCTCAAGAGGAGGCTTCTCTCAGCTCTAGCTATGTGAGAGGGACCCTGAGTTTGCGGCCTCCAGTGGAACGGACACCGCGATGCCCTGGCTCGAAATAAGGCCGGATATCCCTGCAGTGACTTGAATGCAGGCTCGTCTTGCATCTCCCAAGACGAAAGGATGTCTGAATCCCCTGTGGAGACCACAGAAAAAGACCTAGTTCCCCACCTCATCGCGACCGGAGGCCTCACATCCTTTGAAAACTCCAGAGGTACGCGGAGATCAGTGCCTCCAAAGGAGACGATGCCTGACTCCTCGTGAAACTTGATAGGAGTCCCAGGATTCCTGTGGCACATCGAAAGGGTCCCTTGGTCTCCCGCCTCAGGTGGAGAGGCGTCCCAATTGCCCTGCCAAGCCTCGAGGAGAATCCCGAGTTGTCCCTCGCAACTAGGCAGGAGTCCTGACGTCGCTGAACAAACACGTGGGTGGAAGGGCCATCCCCGTCGTAACTCGAGAATATACCCGAGGTTCCCGCCGCAACTTGAGAAAAACCATGAGACTTCCCCCTCGCCGCGAGATGAGGCCCGATTCCCCTGCACTGCGTGCAGAGCAATTCCGTGTTGCACATCACACATGAAAGGAGCCTTGATTTCCTTGATGGCACTCCAGTGAAACCCCAAGAACACTGTTTCAAGGCTAGAGGGATCCTGAGGTCACTGTAGCAATAGGAAAGAGCTCCGTGGACCAAAAATCAACTCGAGATGAGAGGGTAGTCCCTGGCTTCGACTCCAGAGGAATACCACCTTACCTCAAGCACCTCAAGAGGAGGCTTCTCTCAGCTCTAGGTATGTGAGAGGGAACCTGAGTTTGCGGCCTCAAGTGGAATGGACACTGCGTTGCCCTGGCTCGAAATAAGGCCGGATATCCCTGCAGTGACTTGAATGTAGGCTCGTCTTGCATCTCCCAAGACGAAAGGATGTCTGAATCCCCTGTGGAGACCACAGAGAAGGACCTAGTTCCCCACCTCATCGCGACCGGAGGCCTCACATCCTTTGAAAACTCCAGAGGTATGCGGAGATCAGTGCCTCCAAAGGAGACGATGCCTGACTCCTCGTGAAACTTGATAGGAGTCCCAGGATTCCTGTGGCACGTGGAAAGGGACACTTGGTCTCCCGCCTCAGCTGGAGAGGCGTCCCAATTGCCCTGCCAAGCCTCGAGGAGAATCCCGAGTTGTCCCTCGCAACTAGGCAGGAGTCCTGCCGTCGCTGAACAAACACGTGTGTGGAAGGGCCATCCCCGTCGTAACTCGAGAATATACCCCAGGTTCCCGCCGCAACTCGAGAAAAACCATGAGACTTCCCCCTCGCCGCGAGATGAGGCCTGATTCCCCTGTACTGCGTGCAGAGCAATTCAGTGTTGCACATCACACATTAAAAAAGCCTTGATTTCCTTGATGGCACTCCAGAGAAACCCCAAGAACACTGTTTCAAGGCTAGAGGCATCCTGAGGTCACTGTAGCAACACGAAAGAGCTCCGTGGACCAAAAATCAACTCGAGATGAGAGGTTAATCCCTGGCTTCGACTCCAGAGGAATACCACCTTACCACAAGCACCTCAAGAGGAGGCTTCTCTCAGCTCTAGGTATGTGAGAGGGACCCTGAGTTTGCGGCCTCAAGTGGAATGGACACCGCGATGCCCTGACTCGAAATAAGGCCGGATATCCCTGCAGTGACTTGAATGCAGGCTCGTCCTGCATCTCCCAAGATGAAAGGATGTCTGAATCCCCTGTGGAGACCACAGAGAAAGATCTAGTTCCCCACCTCATCGCGACCGGAGACCTCACATCCTTTGAAAACTCCAGAGGTACGCGGAGATCAGTGCCTCCAAAGGAGACGATGCCTGACTCCTTGTGAAACTTGATAGGAGTCCCAGGATTCCTGTGGCACGTGGAAAGGGACACTTGGTCTCCCGCCTCAGCTGGAGAGGCGTCCCAATTGCCCTGCCAAGCCTCGAGGAGAATCCCGAGTTGTCCCTCGCAACTAGGCAGGAGTCCTGAAGTCGCTGAACAAACACGTGTGTGGAAGGGTCATCCCCGCCGTAACTCGAGAATATACCCCAGGTTCCCGCCGCAACTCGCGAAAAACCATGAGACTTCCCCCTCGCCGCGAGATGAGGCCCGATTCCCCTGCACTGCGTGCAGAGCAATTCCGTGTTGCACATCACACATGAAAGGAGCCTTGATTTCCTTGATGGCACTCCAGAGAAACCCCAATAACACTGTTTCAAGGCTAGAGGGATCCTGAGGTCATTGTAGCAACACGAAAGAGCTCCGTGGACCAAAAATCAACTCGAGATGAGAGGTTAGTCCTTGGCTTCGACTCCAGAGGAACACCACCTTACCACAAGCACCTCAAGAGGAGGCTTCTCTCAGCTCTAAGTATGTTAGAGGGACCCTGAGTTTGCGGCCTCAAGTGGAATGGACACCGCGTTGCCCTGGCTCGAAATAAGGCCGGATATCCCTGCAGTGACTTGAATGCAGGCTCGTCTTGCATCTCCCAAGACGAAAGGATGTCTGAATCCCCTGTGGAGACCACAGAGAAAGACCTAGATCCCCACCTCATCCCGACCGGAGGCCTTACATTCTTTGAAAACTCCAGAGGTACGCGGAGATCAGTGCCTCCAAAGGAGACGATGCCTGAATCCTCGTGAAACTTGATAGGAGTCTCAGGATTCCTGAGGCACGTGGAAAGGGACCCTTGGTCTCCCGCCTCAGCTGGAGAGGCGTTCCAATTGCCCTGCCAAGCCTCGAGGAGAATCCCGAGTTGTCCCTCGCAACTAGGCAGGAGTCCTGACGTCGCTGAACAAACCCGTGGGTGGAAGGGCCATCCCCATCGTAACTCGAGAATATACCCCAGGTTCCCGCCGCAACTCGAGAAAAACCGTGAGACTTCCCCCTCGCCGCAAGATGAGGCCCAATTCCCCTGCACTGCATGCAGAGCGATTCCGTGTTGCACATCACACATGAAAGGAGCCTTGATTTCATTGATGGCACTCCAGTGAAACCCCAAGAACACTGTTTCAAGGCTAGAGGGATCCTGAGGTCACTGTAGCAACACGAAAGAGCTCCGTGGACCAAAAATCAACTCGAGATGAGAGGTTAGTCCCTGGCTTCGACTCCAGAGGAATACCACCTTACCACAAGCACCTCAAGAGGAGGCTTCTCTCAGCTCTAGCTATGTGAGAGGGACCCTCAGTTTGCGGCCTCAAGTGGAATGGACACCGCGATGCCCTGACTCAAAATAAGGCCGGATATCCCTGCAGTGACTTGAATGCAGGCTCGTCTTGCATCTCCCAAGACGAAAGGATGTCTGAATCCCCTGTGGAGGCCATAGAGAAAGACCTAGTTCCCCACCTCATCACGAAAGGAGGCCTCACATCCTTTAAAAACTCCAGAGGTATACAGAGATCAGTGCTTCCAAAGGAGACGATGCCTGACTCCTCGTGAAACTTGATAGGAGTCCCAGGATTCCTGTGGCACGTGGAAAGGGACCCTTGGTCTCCCGCCTCAGCTGGAGAGGCGTCCCAATTGCCCTGCCAAGCCTCGAGGAGAATCCCGAGTTGTCCCTCGCAACTAGGCAGGAGTCCTGCCGTTGCTGAACAAACACGTGTGTGGAAGGGCCATCCCCGTCGTAACTCGAGAATATACCCCAGGTTCCCGCCGCAACTCGAGAAAAACCATGAGACTTCCCCCTCGCCGCGAGATGAGGCCCGATTCTCCTGCACTGTGTGCGTGGCAATTCCGTATTGCACATCACACATGAAAGGAGCCTTGATTTCCTTGATGGCACTCCAGAGAAACCCCAAGAACACTGTTTCAAGGCTAGAGGGATCCTGAGGTCACTGTAGCAACACGAAAGAGCTCCGTGGACCAACAATCAACTCGAGATGAGAGGTTAATCCCTGGCTTCGACTCCAGAGGAATACCACCTTACCACAAGCACCTCAAGAGGAGGCTTCTCTCAGCTCTAGGTATATGAGAGGGACCCTGAGTTTGCGGCCTCAAGTGGAATGCACACCGCGATGCCCTGACTCGAAATAAGGCCGGATATCCCTGCAGTGACTTGAATGCAGGCTCGTCTTGCATCTCCCAAGATGAAAGGATGTCTGAATCCCCTGTGGAGACCACAGAGAAACACCTAGTTCCCCACCTCATCCCGACCGGAGGCCTTACATCCTTTGAAAACTCCAGAGGTACGCGGAGATCACTGCCTCCAAAGGAGACGATACCTGACTCCTCGTGAAACTTGATAGGAGTCCCAGGATTCCTGTGGCACGTGGAAAGGGACCCTTGGTCTCCCGCCTCAGCTGGAGAGGTGTCCCAATTGCCCTGCCAAGCCTCGAGGAGAATCCCGAGTTGTCCCTCGCAACTAGGCAGGAGTCCTGACGTCGCTGAACAAACACGTGGGTGGAAGGGCCATCCCCGTGGTAACTCGAGAATATACCCCAGGTTCCCGCCGCAACTCGAGAACAACCATGAGACTTCCCCCTCGCCGCGAGATGAGGCCCGATTCCCCTGCACTGCATGCAGAGCAATTCCGTGTTGCACATCACACATGAAAGGAGCCTTGATTTCCTTGATGGCACTCCAAAGAAACCCCAAGAACACTGTTTCAAAACTAGAGGGATCCTGAGGTCACGGTATCCACACGAAAGAGCTCCGTGGACCAAAAATCAACTCGAAATGAGAGGTTAGTCCCTGGCTTCGACTCCAGAGGAATACCACCTTACCACAAGCACCTCAAGAGGAGGCTTCTCTCAGCTCTAGGTATGTGAGAGGGACCCTGAGTTTGCGGCCTCAAGTGGAATGCACACCGCGATGCCCTGACTCGAAATAAGGCCGGATATCCCTGCAGTGACTTGAATGCAGGCTTGTCTTGCATCTCCCAAGATGAAAGGATGTCTGAATCCCCTGTGGAGACCACAGAGAAACACCTAGTTCCCCACCTCATCGCGACCAGACGCCTTACATCATTTGAAAACTTCAGAGGTAGGCAGAGATCAGTGCCTCCAAAGGAGACGATGCCTGACTCCTCGTGAAACTTGATAGGAGTCCCAGGATTCCTGTGGCACGTGGAAAGGGACCCTTGGTCTCCCGCCTCAGCTGGAGAGGCGTCCCAGTTGCCCTGCCAAGCCTCAAGGAGAATCCCGAGTTGTCCCTCGCAACTAGGCAGGAGTCCTGCCGTTGCTGAACAAACACGTGTGTGGAAGGGCCATCCCCGTTGTAACTCGAGAATATACCCCAGGTTCCCGCCGCAACTCGAGAAAAACCATGAGACTTCCCCCTCGCCGTGAGATGAGGCCCGATTCTCCTGCACTGCGTGCGTGGCAATTCCGTGTTGCACATCACACATGAAAGGAGCCTTGATTTCCTTGATGGCACTCCAGAGAAACCCCAAGAACACTGTTTCAAAGCTAGAGGGATCCTGAGGTCACTGTAGCAACACGAAAGAGCTCCGTGGACCAAAAATCAACTCGAGATGAGAGGTTAATCCCTGGCTTCGACTCCAGAGGAATACGACCTTACCACAAGCACCTCAAGAGGAGGCTTCTCTCAGCTCTAGGTATATGAGAGGTATTCTGAGTTTGCGGCCTCAAGTGGAATGGACACCGTGATGCCCTGACTCGAAATAAGGCCAGATATCCCTGCAGTGACTTGAATGCAGGCTCGTCTTGCATCTCCCAAGATGAAAGGATGTCTGAATCCCCTGTGGAGGCCACAGAGAAAGACCTCGTTCCCCACCTCATCGCGACCGGAGGCCTCACATGCTTTGAAAACTCCAGAGGTACGCGGAGATCAGTGCCTCCAAAGGAGACGATGCCTGACTCCTCGTGAAACTTGATAGGAGTCGCAGGATTCCTGTGGCACGTGGAAAGGGTCACTTGGTCTCCCGCCTCAGCTGGAGAGGCGTCCCAATTGCCCGGCCAAGCCTCGAGGAGAATCCCGAGTTGTCCCTCGCAACTAGGCCGGAGTCCTGAAGTCGCTGAACAAACACGTGTGTGGAAGGGTCATCCCCGCCGTAACTCGAGAATATACCCCAGGTTCCCGCCGCAACTCGCGAAAAACCATGAGACTTCCCCCTCGCCGCGAGATGAGGCCCGATTCCCCTGCACTGCGTGCAGAGCAATTCCGTGTTGCACATCACACATGAAAGGAGCCTTGATTTCCTTGATGGCACTCAAGAGAAACCCCAATAACACTGTTTCAAGGCTAGAGGGATCCTGAGGTCACTGTAGCAACACGAAAGAGCTCCGTGGACCAAAAATCAACTCGAGATGAGAGGTTAGTCCTTGGCTTCGACTCCAGAGGAACAACACCTTACCACAAGCACCTCAAGAGGAGGCTTCTCTCAGCTCTAAGTATGTTAGAGGGACCCTGAGTTTGCGGCCTCAAGTGGAATGGACACCGCGTTGCCCTGGCTCGAAATAAGGCCGGATATCCCTGCAGTGACTTGAATGCAGGCTCGTCTTGCATCTCCCAAGACGAAAGGATGTCTGAATCCCCTGTGGAGACCACAGAGAAAGACCTAGATCCCCACCTCATCCCGACCGGAGGCCTCACATTCTTTGAAAACTCCAGAGGTACGCGGAGATCAGTGCCTCCAAAGGAGACGATGCCTGAATCCTCGTGAAACTTGATAGGAGTCTCAGGATTCCTGAGGCACGTGGAAAGGGACCCTTGGTCTCCCGCCTCAGCTGGAGAGGCGTTCCAATTGCCCTGCCAAGCCTCGAGGAGAATCCCGAGTTGTCCCTCGCAACTAGGCAGGAGTCCTGACGTCGCTGAACAAACCCGTGGGTGGAAGGGCCATCCCCATCGTAACTCGAGAATATACCCCAGGTTCCCGCCGCAACTCGAGAAAAACCGTGAGACTTCCCCCTCGCCGTAAGATGAGGCCCAATTCCCCTGCACTGCATGCAGAGCGATTCCGTGTTGCACATCACACATGAAAGGAGCCTTGATTTCATTGATGGCACTCCAGTGAAACCCCAAGAACACTGTTTCAAGGCTAGAGGGATCCTGAGGTCACTGTAGCAACACGAAAGAGCTCCGTGGACCAAAAATCAACTCGAGATGAGAGGTTAGTGCCTGGCTTCGACTCCAGAGGAATACCACCTTACCACAAGCACCTCAAGAGGAGGCTTCTCTCAGCTCTAGCTATGTGAGAGGGACCCTCAGTTTGCGGCCTCAAGTGGAATGGACACCGCGATGCCCTGACTCAAAATAAGGCCGGATATCCCTGCAGTGACTTGAATGCAGGCTCGTCTTGCATCTCCCAAGACGAAAGGATGTCTGAATCCCCTGTGGAGGCCATAGAGAAAGACCTAGTTCCCCACCTCATCCCGACCGGAGGCCTCACATCCTTTAAAAACTCCAGAGGTATACAGAGATCAGTGCTTCCAAAGGAGACGATGCCTGACTCCTCGTGAAACTTGATAGGAGTCCCAGGATTCCTGTGGCATGTGGAAAGGGACCCTTGGTCTCCCGCCTCAGCTGGAGAGGCGTCCCAATTGCCCTGCCAAGCCTCGAGGAGAATCCCGAGTTGTCCCTCGCAACTAGGCAGGAGTCCTGCCGTTGCTGAACAAACACGTGTGTGGAAGGGCCATCCCCGTCGTAACTCGAGAATATACCCCAGGTTCCCGCCGCAACTCGAGAAAAACCATGAGACTTCCCCCTCGCCGCGAGATGAGGCCCGATTCTCCTGCACTGTGTGCGTGGCAATTCCGTATTGCACATCACACATGAAAGGAGCCTTGATTTCCTTGATGGCACTCCAGAGAAACCCCAAGAACACTGTTTCAAGGCTAGAGGGATCCTGAGGTCACTGTAGCAACACGAAAGAGCTCCGTGGACCAACAATCAACTCGAGATGAGAGGTTAATCCCTGGCTTCGACTCCAGAGGAATACCACCTTACCACAAGCACCTCAAGAGGAGGCTTCTCTCAGCTCTAGGTATATGAGAGGGACCCTGAGTTTGCGGCCTCAAGTGGAATGCACACCGCGATGCCCTGACTCGAAATAAGGCCGGATATCCCTGCAGTGACTTGAATGCAGGCTTGTCTTGCATCTCCCAAGATGAAAGGATGTCTGAATCCCCTGTGGAGACCACAGAGAAACACCTAGTTCCCCACCTCATCCCGACCGGAGGCCTTACATCCTTTGAAAACTCCAGAGGTACGCGGAGATCACTGCCTCCAAAGGAGACGATACCTGACTCCTCGTGAAACTTGATAGGAGTCCCAGGATTCCTTTGGCACGTGGAAAGGGACCCTTGGTCTCCCGCCTCAGCTGGAGAGGTGTCCCAATTGCCCTGCCAAGCCTCGAGGAGAATCCCGAGTTGTCCCTCGCAACTAGGCAGGAGTCCTGACGTCGCTGAACAAACACGTGGGTGGAAGGGCCATCCCCGTCGTAACTCGAGAATATACCCCAGGTTCCCGCCGCAACTCGAGAACAACCATGAGACTTCCCCCTCGCCGCGAGATGAGGCCCGATTCCCCTGCACTGCATGCAGAGCAATTCCGTGTTGCACATCACACATGAAAGGAGCCTTGATTTCCTTGATGGCACTCCAAAGAAACCCCAAGAACACTGTTTCAAAACTAGAGGGATCCTGAGGTCACGGTATCCACACGAAAGAGCTCCGTGGACCAAAAATCAACTCGAAATGAGAGGTTAGTCCCTGGCTTCGACTCCAGAGGAATACCACCTTACCACAAGCAGCTCAAGAGGAGGCTTCTCTCAGCTCTAGGTATGTGAGAGGGACCCTGAGTTTGCGGCCTCAAGTGGAATGGACACCGCGATGCCCTGACTCGAAATAAGGCCGGATATCCCTGCAGTGACTTGAATGCAGGCTCGTCTTGCATCTCCCAAGATGAAAGGACGTCTGAAACCCTGTGGAGACCACAGAGAAAGACCTAGTTCCCCACCTCATGGCGACCAGAGGCCTCACATCCTTTGAAAACTCCAGAGTACGCGGAGATCAGTGCCTCCAAAGGAGACGATGCCTGACTCCTCTTGAAACTTGATAGGAGTCCCAGGATTCCTGTGGTACGTGGAAAGGGACCCTTGGTCTCCCGCCTCAGCTGGAGAGGCGTCCCAATTGCCCTGCCATTCCTCGAGGAGAATCCCGAGTTGTCCCTCACAACTAGGCAGGAGTCCTGACGTCGCTAAACAAACACATGTGTGAAAGGGCAATCCCCGTCGTAATCGAGAATATACCCCAGGTTCCCGCCGCAACTCGAGAAAAACCATGAGACTTCCCCTTCGCCACGAGATGAGGCCCGATTCCCCTGCACTGCGTGCAGAGCAATTCCGTGTTGCACATCACACATGAAAGGAGCCTTGATTTCCTTGATGGCACTCCAGAGAAACCCCAAGAACACTGTTTCAAGGCTAGAGGGATCCTGACGTCACTGTACCAACAGGAAAGATCTCCGTGGACCAAAAATCAACTCGAGATGAGAGGTTAGTCCCTGGCTTCGACTCCAGAGGAACACCACCTTACCACAAGCACCTCAAGAGGAGGCTTCTCTCAGCTCTAGCTATGTGAGAGGGACCCTGAGTTTGCGGCCTCAAGTGGAATGGACACCGCGATGCCCTGGTTCGAAATAAGGCCGGATATCCCTGCAGTGACTTGAATGCAGGCTCGTCTTGCATCTCCCAAGACGAAAGGATGTCTGAATCCCCGGTGGAGACCACAGAGAAAGACCTAGTTCCCCACCTCATCGCGACCGGAGGCCTCACATCCTTTGAAAACTCCAGAGGTACGCGGAGATCAGTGCCTCCAAAGAAGATGATGCCTGACTCCTCGTGAAACTTGATAGGAGTCCCAGGATTCCTGTGGCACGTGGAAAGGGACCCTTGGTCTCCCGCCTCAGCTGGAGAGGCGTCCCAATTGCCCTGCCAAGCCTCGAGGAGAATCCCGAGTTTTCCCTCGCAACTAGGCAGGAGTCCTGACGTCGCTGAACAAACACGTGGGTGGAAGGGCTATCCCCGTCGTAACTCGAGAATATACCCCAGGTTCCCGCCGCAACTCGAGAAAAACCATGAGACTAGCCCCTCGCCGCGAAATGAGGCCTGATTCCCCTGCACTGCGTGCAGAGCAATTCCGTGTTGCCCATCACACATGAAAGGAGCCTTGATTTCCTTGATGGCACTCCAGAGAAACCCCAAGAACACTGTTTCAAGGCTAGAGGGATCCTGAGGTCACTGTAGCAACACGAAAGAGCTCCGTGGACCAAAAATCAACTCGAGATGAGAGGTTAGTCCCTGGCTTCGACTCCAGAGGAATACCACCTTACCACAAGCACCTCAAAATGAGGCTTCTCTCAGCTCTAAGTATGTGAGAGGGACCCTGATTTTGCGGCCTCAAGTGGAATGGACACCGCGATGAGCTGACTCGAAATAAGGCCGGATATCCCTGCAGTGACTTGAATGCAGGCTCGTCTTGCATCTCCCAAGACGAAAGGATGTCTGAATCCCCTGTGGAGACCACAGAGAAAGACCTAGTTCCCCACCTCATCACGACCGGAGGCCTCACATCCTTTGAAAACTCCAGAGGTACGCGGAGATCAGTGCCTCCAAAGGAGACGATGCCTGACTCCTCGTGAAACTTTATAGGAGTCCCAGGATTCCTGTGGCACGTGGAAAGGGACCCTTGGTCTCCCGCCTCAGCTGGAGAGGCGTCCCAATTGCCCTGCCAAGCCTCGAGGAGAATCCCGAGTTGTCCCTCGCAACTAGGCAGGAGTCCTGACGTCGCTGAACAAACACGTGTGTGGAAGGGCCATCCCTGTCGTAACTCGAGAATATACCCCAGATTCCCGCCGCAACTCGAGAAAAACCATGAGACTTCCCCCTCGCCGCGAGATGAGGCCCGATTCCCCTGCACTGCGTGCAGAGCAATTCCGTGTTGCACATCACACATGAAAGGAGCCTTGATTTCCTTGATGGCACTCCAGAGAAACACCAAGAACACTGTTTCAAGGCTAGAGGGATCCTGAGGTCACTGTAGCAACACGAAAGAGCTCCGTGGAACAAAAATCAACTCGAGATGAGTGATTAATCCCTGGCTTCGACTCCAGAGGAATACCACCTTACCACAAGCACCTCAAGAGGAGGCTTCTCTCAGCTCTTGGTATGTGAAAGGGACCCTGAGTTTGCGGCCTCAAGTGGAATGGACACCGCGATGCCCAGACTCGAAATAAGGCCGGATATCCCTGCAGTGACTTGAATGCAGGCTCGTCTTGCATCTCCCAAGATGAAAGGAAGTCTGAATCCCCTGTGGAGACCACAGAGAAAGACCTAGTTCCCCACCTCATCGCGACCGGGGTCTCACATCCTTTGTAAACTCCAGAGGTACGCGGAGATCCTTGCCTCCAAAGGAGACGATGGCTGACTCCTCGTCAAACTTGATAGGAGTCCCAGGTTTCCTATGGCACGTGGAAAGGGACACTTGGTGTCCCCCCTCAGCTGGAGAGGCGTCCCAATTGCCCTGCCAAGCCTCGAAGAGAATCCCGAGTTGTCCCTCGCAACTAGGCAGGAGTCCTGACGTCGCTGAACAAACACGTGGGTGGAAGGGCCATCCCCGTCGTAACTCGAGAATATACCACAGGTTCCCACCGCAACTCGAGAAAAACCATGAGACTTCCCCCTCGCCGCGAGATGAGGCCCGATTCCCCTGCACTGCGTGCAGAGCAATTCCGTGTTGCACATCACACATGAAAGGAGCCTTGATTTCCTTGATGGCACTCCAGAGAAACCCCAAGAACACTGTTTCAAGGCTAGAGGGATCCTGAGGTCACTGTAGCAACACGAAAGAGCTCCGTGGACCAAAAATCAACTCGAGATGAGAGGTTAGTCCCTGGCTTCGACTCCAGAGGAATACCACCTTACCACAAGCACCTCAAAAGGAGGCTTCTCTCAGCTCTAAGTATGTGAGAGGGACCCTGATTTTGCGGCCTCAAGTGGAATGGACACCGTGATGAGCTGACTCGAAATAAGGCCGGATATCCCTGCAGTGACTTGAATGCAGGCTCGTCTTGCATCTCCCAAGACGAAAGGATGTCTGAATCCCCTGTGGAGACCACAGAGAAAGACCTAGTTTCCCACCTCATCACGACCGGAGGCCTCACATCCTTTGAAAACTCCAGAGGTACGCGGAGATCAGTGCCTCCAAAGGAGACGATGCCTGACTCCTCGTGAAACTTTATAGGAGTCCCAGGATTCCTGTGGCACGTGGAAAGGGACCCTTGGTCTCCCGCCTCACCTGGAGAGGCGTCCCAATTGCCCTGCCAAGCCTCGAGGAGAATCCCGAGTTGTCCCTCGCAACTAGGCAGGAGTCCTGACGTCGCTGAACAAACACGTGTGTGGAAGGGCCATCCCTGTCGTAACTCGAGAATATACCCCAGATTCCCGCCGCAACTCGAGAAAAACCATGAGACTTCCCCCTCGCCGCGAGATGAGGCCCGATTCCCCTGCACTGCGTGCAGAGCAATTCCGTGTTGCACATCACACATGAAAGGAGCCTTGATTTCCTTGATGGCACTCCAGAGAAACACCAAGAACACTGTTTCAAGGCTAGAGGGATCCTGAGGTCACTGTAGCAACACGAAAGAGCTCCGTGGAACAAAAATCAACTCGAGATGAGTGATTAATCCCTGACTTCGACTCCAGAGGAATACCACCTTACCACAAGCACCTCAAGAGGAGGCTTCTCTCAGCTCTTGGTATGTGAAAGGGACCCTGAGTTTGCGGCCTCAAGTGGAATGGACACCGCGATGCCCAGACTCGAAATAAGGCCGGATATCCCTGCAGTGACTTGAATGCAGGCTCGTCTTGCATCTCCCAAGACGAAAGGAAGTCTGAATCCCCTGTGGAGACCACAGAGAAAGACCTAGTTCCCCACCTCATCGCGACCGGGGGCCTCACATCCTTTGTAAACTCCAGAGGTACGCGGAGATCCTTGCCTCCAAAGGAGACGATGGCTGACTCCTCGTCAAACTTGATAGGAGTCCCAGGTTTCCTATGGCACGTGGAAAGGGACACTTGGTCTCCCCCCTCAGCTGGAGAGGCGTCCCAATTGCCCTGCCAAGCCTCGAAGAGAATCCCGAGTTGTCCCTCGCAACTAGGCAGGAGTCCTGACGTCGCTGAACAAGCACGTGTGTGGAAGGGCCATCCCCGTCGTAACTCGAGAATATACCCCAGGTTTCCGCCGCAACTCGAGAAAAACCATGAGACTTCCCCCTCGCCGCGAGATGAGGCCCGATTCCCCTGCACTGCGTGCAGAGCAATTCCGTGTTGCACATCACACATGAAAGGAGCCTTGATTTCCTTGATGGCACTCCAGAGAAACCCCAAGAACACTGTTTCAAGGCTAGAGGGATCCTGAGGTCACTGTAGCAACACGAAAGAACTCCGTGGACCAAAAATCAATTCGAGACGAGAGTTTAGTACCTGGCTTCGACTCCAGAGGAATACCACCTTACCACAAGCACCTCAAGAGGAGGCTTCTCTCAGCTCTAGGTATGTGAGAGGGACCCTGAGTTTGCGGCCTCAAGTGGAATGTACACCGCGATGCCCTGACTCGAAATAAGGCCGGATATCCCTGCAGTGACTTGAATCCAGGCTCGTCTTGCATCTCCCAAGATGAAAGGATGTCTGAATCCCCTGTGGAGACCACAGAGAAATACCTAGTTCCCCACCTCATCGCGACCTGAGGCCTCACATACTTTGAAAACTCCAGAGATATGCGGAGATCAGTGCCTCCAAAGGAGACGATGCCTGACTCCTCGGGAAACTTGATAGGAGTCCCAGGATTCCTGTGGCACGTGGAAAGGGACCCTTGGTCTCCCGCCCCAGATGGAGAGGCGTCCCAATTGCCCTGCCAAGCCTCGAGGAGAATCCCGAGTTGTCCCTCGCAACTAGGCAGGAGTCCTGACGTCGCTGAACAAACACGTGGGTGGAAGGGCCATCCCCGTCGTAACTCGAGAATATACCACAGGTTCCCACCGCAACTCGAGAAAAACCATGAGACTTCCCCCTCGCCGCGAGATGAGGCCCGATTCCCCTGCACTGCGTGCAGAGCAATTCCGTGTTGCACATCACACATGAAAGGAGCCTTGATTTCCTTGATGGCACTCCAGAGAAACCCCAAGAACACTGTTTCAAGGCTAGAGGGATCCTGAGGTCACTGTAGCAACACGAAAGAGCTCCATGGACCAAAAACCAACTCGAGATGAGAGGTTAGTCCCTGGCTTCGACTCCAGAGGAATACCACCTTACCACAAGCACCTCAAGAGGAGGCTTCTCTCAGCTCTAGGTATGTGAGAGGGACCTTGAGTTTGCGGCCTCAAGTGGAATGGACACCGCGATGCCCTGACTCGAAATAAGGCCGGATATCCCTGCAGTGACTTGAATGCAGGCTCGTCTTGCATTTCCCAAGACGAAAGGATGTCTGAATCCCCTGTGGAGACCACAGAGAAACACCTAGTTCCCCACCTCATCGCGACCAGAGGCCTCACATTCTTTGAAAACTCCAGAGGTACGCGGAGATCCTTGCCTCCAAAGGAGACGATGCCTGACTCCTCGTCAAACTTGATAGGAGTCCCAGGTTTCCTGTGGCACGTGGAAAGGGACACTTGGTCACCCCCCTCAGCTGGAGAGGCGTCCCAATTGCCCTGCCAAGCCTCGAGGAGAATCCCGAGTTGTCCCTCGCAACTAGGCAGGAGTCCTGACGTCGCTGAACAAGCACGTGTGTGGAAGGGCCATCCCCGTCGTAACTCTAGAATATACCCCAGGTTCCCGCCGCAACTCGAGAAAAACCATGAGACTTCCCCCTCGCCGCGAGATGAGGCCCGATTCCCCTGCACTGCGTGCAGAGCAATTCCGTGTTGCACATCACACATGAAAGGAGCCTTGATTTCCTTGATGGCACTCCAGAGAAACCCCAAGAACACTGTTTCAAGGCTAGAGGGATCCTGAGGTCACTGTAGCAACACGAAAGAGCTCCGTGGACCAAAAATCAACTCGAGATGAGAGGTTAGTCCCTGGCTTCGACTCCAGAGGAATACCACCTTACCACAAGCACCTCAAAAGGAGGCTTCTCTCAGCTCTAAGTATGTGAGAGGGACCCTGATTTTGCGGCCTCAAGTGGAATGGACACCGCGATGAGCTGACTCGAAATAAGGCCGGATATCCCTGCAGTGACTTGAATGCAGGCTCGTCTTGCATCTCCCAAGACGAAAGGATGTCTGAATCCCCTGTGGAGACCACAGAGAAAGACCTAGTTCCCCACCTCATCGCGACCGGAGGCCTCACATACTTTGAAAACTCCAGAGGTATGCGGAGATCAGTGCCTCCAAAGGAGACGATGCCTGACTCCTCGTGAAACTTGATAGGAGTCCCAGGATTCCTGTGGCACGTGGAAAGGGACCCTTGGTCTCCCGCCTCAGCTGGAGAGGCATCCCAATTGCCCTGCCAAGCCTCGAGGAGAATCCCGAGTTGTCCCTCGCAACTAGGCAGGAGTCCTGACGTCGCTGAACAAACACGTGTGTGGAAGGGCCATCCCCGTCGTAACTCGACAATATACCCCAGGTTCCCGCCGCAACTCGAGAAAAACCATGAGACTTCCCCCTCGCCGCGAGATGAGGCCCGATTCCCCTGCACTGCATGCAGAGCAATTCCGTGTTGCACATCACACATGAAAGGAGCCTTGATTTCCTTGATGGCACTCCAGAGAAACCCCAAGAACACTGTTTCAAAGCTAGAGGGATCCTGAGGTCACTGTATCCACACGAAAGAGCTCCGTGGACCAAAAATCAACTCGAAATGAGAGGTTAGTCCCTGGCTTCAACTCCAGAGGAATACCACCTTACCACAAGCACCTCAAGAGGAGGCTTCTCTCAGCTCTAGCTATGTGAGAGGGACCCTGATTTTGCGGGCTCAAGTGGAATGGACACCGCGATGCCCTGACGCGAAATAAGGCCGGATATCCCTGCAGTGACTTGAATGCAGGCTCGTCTTGCATCTCCCAAGACGAAAGGATGTCTGAATCCCCTGTGGAGACCACAGAGAAAGACCTAGTTCCCCACCTCATCGCGACCGGACGCCTCACATCCTTTGAAAACTTCAGAGGTACGCGGATATCAGTGCCTCCAAAGGAGACGATGCCTGACTCCTCGTGAAACTTGATAGGAGTCCCAGGATTCCTGTGGCACGTGGAAAGGGACCCTTGGTCTCCCGCCTCAGCTGGAGAAGCGTCCCAATTGCCCTGCCAAGCCTCGAGGAGAATCCCGAGTTGTCCCTCGCAACTAGGCAGGAGTCCTGACGTCGCTGAACAAACACGTGGGTGGAAGGGCCATCCCCGTCGTAACTCGAGAATATACCCCAGGTTTCCGCCGCAACTCGAGAAAAACCATGAGACTTCCCCCTCGCCACGAGATGAGGCCCGATTCCCCGGCACTGCGTGCAGAGCAATTCCGTGTTGCACATCACACATGAAAGGAGCCTTGATTTCCTTGATGGCACTCCAGAGAAACCCCAAGAACACTGTTTCAAGGCTAGAGGGATCCTGAGGTCACTGTAGCAACACGAAAGAGCTCCATGGACCAAAAATCAACTCGAGATGAGAGGTTAGTCCCTGGCTTCGACTCCAGAGGAATACCACCTTACCACAAGCACCTCAAGAGGAGGCTTCTCTCAGCTCTAGGTATGTGAGAGGGACCTTGAGTATGCGGCCTCAAGTGGAATGGACACCGCGATGCCCTGACTCGAAATAAGGCCGGATATCCCTGCAGTGACTTGAATGCAGGCTCGTCTTTCATCTCCCAAGACGAAAGGATGTCTGAATCCCCTGTGCAGACCACAGAGAAAGACCTAGTTCCCCACCTCATCGCGACCGGAGGCCTCACATTCTTTGAAAACTCCAGAGGTACGCGGAGATCAGTGCCTCCAAAGGAGACGATGCCTGACTCCTCGTGTAACTTGATAGGAGTCCCAGGATTCCTGTGGCACGTGGAAAGGGACCCTTGGTCTCCCGCCTCAGCTGGAGAAGCGTCCCAATTGACCTGCCAAGCCTCGAGGAGAATCCCGAGTTGTCGCTCGCAACTAGGCAGGAGTCCTGACGTCGCTGAACAAACACGTGGTTGGAAGGGCCATCCCCGTCGTAACTCGAGAATATACCCCAGGTTCCCACCGCAACTCGAGAAAAACCATGAGACTTCCCCCTCGCCGTGATATGAGGCCCGATTCCCCTGCACTGCGTGAAGAGCAATTCCGTGTTGCACATCACACATGAAAGGAGCCTTGATTTCCTTGATAACACTCCAGAAAAACCCCAAGAACACTGTTTCAAGGTTAGCGGGATCCTGAGGTTACTGTAGCAACACGAAAGTGCTCAGTGAACCAAAAATCAACTCGAGATGAGAGGTTAGTCCCTGGCTTTGACTCCAGAGGAATACCACCTTACCACAAGCACCTCAAGTGGAGTCTTCTCTCAGCTCTAGGTATGTGAGAGGGACCCTGAGTTTGCGGCCTCAAGTGGAATGGACACCGCGATGCCCTGACTCGAAATAAGGCCGGATATCCCTGCAGTGACTTGAATGCAGGCTCGTCTTGCATCTCCCAAGACGAAAGGATGTCTGAATCCCCTGTGGAGACCACAGAGAAAGACCTAGTTCCCCACCTCATGGCTACCGGAGGCGTCACATCCTTTGTAAACTCCAGAGGTACACGGAGATCCTTGCCTCCAAAGGAGACGATGCCTGACTCCTCGTGAAACTTGATAGGAGTCGCAGGTTTCCTGTGGCACGTGGAAAGGGACACTTGGTCTCCCCCCTCAGCTGGAGAGGCGTCCCAATTGCCCTGCCAAGCCTCGAGGAGAATCCCGAGTTGTCCCTCGCAACTAGGCAGGAGTCCTGACGTCGCTGAACAAACACGTGGGTGGAAGGGCCATCCCCGTCGTAACTCGAGAATATACCCCAGGTTCCCGCCGCAACTCGAGAAAAACCATGAGACTTCCCCCTCGCCGCGAGATGAGGCCCGATTCCCCTGCACTGCATGCAGAGCAATTCCGTGTTGCACATCACACATGAAAGGAGCCTTGATTTCCTTGATGGCACTCCAGAGAAACCCCAAGAACACTGTTTCAAAGCTAGAGGGATCCTGAGGTCACTGTATCCACACGAAAGAGCTCCGTGGACCAAAAATCAACTCGAAATGAGAGGTTAGTCCGTGGCTTGGACTCCAGAGGAATACCACCTTACCACAAGCACCTCAAGAGGAGGCTTCTCTCAGCTCTAGCTATGTGAGAGGGACCCTGAGTTTGCGGGCTCAAGTGGAATGGACACCGCGATGCCCTGACGCGAAATAAGGCCGGATATCCCTGCAGTGACTTGAATGCAGGCTAGTCTTGCATCTCCCAAGACGAAAGGATGTCTGAATCCCCTGTGGAGACCACAGAGAAACACCTAGTTCCCCACCTCATCGCGACCAGAGGCCTCACATTCTTTGTAAACTCCAGAGGTACGCGGACATCCTTGCCTCCAAAGGAGACGATGCCTGAATCCTCGAGAAACTTGATAGGAGTCCCAGGTTTCCTGTGGCACGTGGAAAGGGACACTTGGTCTTCCCCCTCAGCTGGAGAGGCGTCCCAATTGCCCTGCCAAGCCTCGAGTAGAATCCCGAGTTGTCCCTCGCAACTAGGCCGGAGTCCTGACGTCGCTGAACAAGCACGTGGGTGGAAGGGCCATCCCCGTCGTAACTCGAAAATCTACCCAAGGTTCCCGCCGCAACTCGAGAAAAACCACGAGACTTCCCCTCGCCGCGAGATGAGGCCCGATTCCCCTGCACTGCGTGCAGAGCAATTCCGTGTTGCACATCACACATGAAAGGAGCCTTGATTTCCTTGATGGCACTCCAGAGAAACCCCAAGAACACTGTTTCAAGGCTAGAGGGATCCTGAGGTCACTGTAGCAACACGAAAGAACTCCGTGGACCAAAAATCAATTCGAGACGAGAGTTTAGTACCTGGCTTCGACTCCAGAGGAATACCACCTTACCACAAGCACCTCAAGAGGAGGCTTCTCTCAGCTCTAGGTATGTGAGAGGGACCCTGAGTTTGCGGCCTCAAGTGGAATGTACACCGCGATGCCCTGACTCGAAATAAGGCCGGATATCCCTGCAGTGACTTGAATCCAGGCTCGTCTTGCATCTCCCAAGATGAAAGGATGTCTGAATCCCCTGTGGAGACCACAGAGAAATACCTAGTTCCCCACCTCATCGCGACCTGAGGCCTCACATACTTTGAAAACTCCAGAGATATGCGGAGATCAGTGCCTCCAAAGGAGACGATGCCTGACTCCTCGGGAAACTTGATAGGAGTCCCAGGATTCCTGTGGCACGTGGAAAGGGACCCTTGGTCTCCCGCCCCAGATGGAGAGGCGTCCCAATTGCCCTGCCAAGCCTCGAGGAGAATCCCGAGTTGTCCCTCGCAACTAGGCAGGAGTCCTGACGTCGCTGAACAAACACGTGGGTGGAAGGGCCATCCCCGTCGTAACTCGAGAATATACCACAGGTTCCCACCGCAACTCGAGAAAAACCATGAGACTTCCCCCTCGCCGCGAGATGAGGCCCGATTCCCCTGCACTGCGTGCAGAGCAATTCCGTGTTGCACATCACACATGAAAGGAGCCTTGATTTCCTTGATGGCACTCCAGAGAAACCCCAAGAACACTGTTTCAAGGCTAGAGGGATCCTGAGGTCACTGTAGCAACACGAAAGAGCTCCATGGACCAAAAACCAACTCGAGATGAGAGGTTAGTCCCTGGCTTCGACTCCAGAGGAATACCACCTTACCACAAGCACCTCAAGAGGAGGCTTCTCTCAGCTCTAGGTATGTGAGAGGGACCTTGAGTTTGCGGCCTCAAGTGGAATGGACACCGCGATGCCCTGACTCGAAATAAGGCCGGATATCCCTGCAGTGACTTGAATGCAGGCTCGTCTTGCATTTCCCAAGACGAAAGGATGTCTGAATCCCCTGTGGAGACCACAGAGAAACACCTAGTTCCCCACCTCATCGCGACCAGAGGCCTCACATTCTTTGTAAACTCCAGAGGTACGCGGAGATCCTTGCCTCCAAAGGAGACGATGCCTGACTCCTCGTCAAACTTGATAGGAGTCCCAGGTTTCCTGTGGCACGTGGAAAGGGACACTTGGTCACCCCCCTCAGCTGGAGAGGCGTCCCAATTGCCCTGCCAAGCCTCGAGGAGAATCCCGAGTTGTCCCTCGCAACTAGGCAGGAGTCCTGACGTCGCTGAACAAGCACGTGTGTGGAAGGGCCATCCCCGTCGTAACTCTAGAATATACCCCAGGTTCCCGCCGCAACTCGAGAAAAACCATGAGACTTCCCCCTCGCCGCGAGATGAGGCCCGATTCCCCTGCACTGCGTGCAGAGCAATTCCGTGTTGCACATCACACATGAAAGGAGCCTTGATTTCCTTGATGGCACTCCAGAGAAACCCCAAGAACACTGTTTCAAGGCTAGAGGGATCCTGAGGTCACTGTAGCAACACGAAAGAGCTCCGTGGACCAAAAATCAACTCGAGATGAGAGGTTAGTCCCTGGCTTCGACTCCAGAGGAATACCACCTTACCACAAGCACCTCAAAAGGAGGCTTCTCTCAGCTCTAAGTATGTGAGAGGGACCCTGATTTTGCGGCCTCAAGTGGAATGGACACCGCGATGAGCTGACTCGAAATAAGGCCGGATATCCCTGCAGTGACTTGAATGCAGGCTCGTCTTGCATCTCCCAAGACGAAAGGATGTCTGAATCCCCTGTGGAGACCACAGAGAAAGACCTAGTTCCCCACCTCATCGCGACCGGAGGCCTCACATACTTTGAAAACTCCAGAGGTATGCGGAGATCAGTGCCTCCAAAGGAGACGATGCCTGACTCCTCGTGAAACTTGATAGGAGTCCCAGGATTCCTGTGGCACGTGGAAAGGGACCCTTGGTCTCCCGCCTCAGCTGGAGAGGCATCCCAATTGCCCTGCCAAGCCTCGAGGAGAATCCCGAGTTGTCCCTCGCAACTAGGCAGGAGTCCTGACGTCGCTGAACAAACACGTGTGTGGAAGGGCCATCCCCGTCGTAACTCGACAATATACCCCAGGTTCCCGCCGCAACTCGAGAAAAACCATGAGACTTCCCCCTCGCCGCGAGATGAGGCCCGATTCCCCTGCACTGCATGCAGAGCAATTCCGTGTTGCACATCACACATGAAAGGAGCCTTGATTTCCTTGATGGCACTCCAGAGAAACCCCAAGAACACTGTTTCAAAGCTAGAGGGATCCTGAGGTCACTGTATCCACACGAAAGAGCTCCGTGGACCAAAAATCAACTCGAAATGAGAGGTTAGTCCCTGGCTTCGACTCCAGAGGAATACCACCTTACCACAAGCACCTCAAGAGGAGGCTTCTCTCAGCTCTAGGTATGTGAGAGGGACCCTGATTTTGCGGGCTCAAGTGGAATGGACACCGCGATGCCCTGACGCGAAATAAGGCCGGATATCCCTGCAGTGACTTGAATGCAGGCTCGTCTTGCATCTCCCAAGACGAAAGGATGTCTGAATCCCCTGTGCAGACCACAGAGAAAGACCTAGTTCCCCACCTCATCGCGACCGGACGCCTCACATTCTTTGAAAACTCCAGAGGTACGCGGAGATCAGTGCCTCCAAAGGAGACGATGCCTGACTCCTCGTGAAACTTGATAGGAGTCCCAGGATTCCTGTGGCACGTGGAAAGGGACCCTTGGTCTCCCGCCTCAGCTGGAGAAGCGTCCCAATTGACCTGCCAAGCCTCGAGGAGAATCCCGAGTTGTCCCTCGCAACTAGGCAGGAGTCCTGACGTCGCTGAACAAACACGTGGGTGGAAGGGCCATCCCCGTCGTAACTCGAGAATATACCCCAGGTTCCCACCGCAACTCGAGAAAAACCATGAGACTTCCCCCTCGCCACGAGATGAGGCCCGATTCCCCGGCACTGCGTGCAGAGCAATTCCGTGTTGCACATCACACATGAAAGGAGCCTTGATTTCCTTGATAACACTCCAGAAAAACCCCAAGAACACTGTTTCAAGGTTAGCGGGATCCTGAGGTTACTGTAGCAACACGAAAGTGCTCAGTGAACCAAAAATCAACTCGAGATGAGAGGTTAGTCCCTGGCTTTGACTCCAGAGGAATACCACCTTACCACAAGCACCTCAAGTGGAGTCTTCTCTCAGCTCTAGGTATGTGAGAGGGACCCTGAGTTTGCGGCCTCAAGTGGAATGGACACCGCGATGCCCTGACTCGAAATAAGGCCGGATATCCCTGCAGTGACTTGAATGCAGGCTCGTCTTGCATCTCCCAAGACGAAAGGATGTCTGAATCCCCTGTGGAGACCACAGAGAAAGACCTAGTTCCCCACCTCATGGCTACCGGAGGCGTCACATCCTTTGTAAACTCCAGAGGTACACGGAGATCCTTGCCTCCAAAGGAGACGATGCCTGACTCCTCGTGAAACTTGATAGGAGTCGCAGGTTTCCTGTGGCACGTGGAAAGGGACACTTGGTCTCCCCCCTCAGCTGGAGAGGCGTCCCAATTGCCCTGCCAAGCCTCGAGGAGAATCCCGAGTTGTCCCTCGCAACTAGGCAGGAGTCCTGACGTCGCTGAACAAACACGTGGGTGGAAGGGCCATCCCCGTCGTAACTCGAGAATATACCCCAGGTTCCCGCCGCAACTCGAGAAAAACCATGAGACTTCCCCCTCGCCGCGAGATGAGGCCCGATTCCCCTGCACTGCATGCAGAGCAATTCCGTGTTGCACATCACACATGAAAGGAGCCTTGATTTCCTTGATGGCACTCCAGAGAAACCCCAAGAACACTGTTTCAAAGCTAGAGGGATCCTGAGGTCACTGTATCCACACGAAAGAGCTCCGTGGACCAAAAATCAACTCGAAATGAGAGGTTAGTCCGTGGCTTGGACTCCAGAGGAATACCACCTTACCACAAGCACCTCAAGAGGAGGCTTCTCTCAGCTCTAGCTATGTGAGAGGGACCCTGAGTTTGCGGGCTCAAGTGGAATGGACACCGCGATGCCCTGACGCGAAATAAGGCCGGATATCCCTGCAGTGACTTGAATGCAGGCTCGTCTTGCATCTCCCAAGACGAAAGGATGTCTGAATCCCCTGTGGAGACCACAGAGAAACACCTAGTTCCCCACCTCATCGCGACCAGAGGCCTCACATTCTTTGTAAACTCCAGAGGTACGCGGACATCCTTGCCTCCAAAGGAGACGATGCCTGAATCCTCGAGAAACTTGATAGGAGTCCCAGGTTTCCTGTGGCACGTGGAAAGGGACACTTGGTCTTCCCCCTCAGCTGGAGAGGCGTCCCAATTGCCCTGCCAAGCCTCGAGTAGAATCCCGAGTTGTCCCTCGCAACTAGGCAGGAGTCCTGACGTCGCTGAACAAGCACGTGGGTGGAAGGGCCATCCCCGTCGTAACTCGAAAATCTACCCAAGGTTCCCGCCGCAACTCGAGAAAAACCACGAGACTTCCCCCTCGCCGCGAGATGAGGCCCGATTCCCCTGCACTGCGTGCAGAGCAATTCCGTGTTGCACATCACACATGAAAGGAGCCTTGATTTCCTTGATGGCACTCCAGAGAAAACCCAAGAACACTGTTTCAAGGCTAGAGGGATCCTGAGGTCACTGTAGCAACACGAAAGAGCTCCGTGGACCAAAAATCAACTCGAGATGAGAGGTTAGTCCCTGGCTTCGATTCCAGAGGAATACCACCTTACCACAAGCACCTCAAGAGGAGGCTTCTCTCAGCTCTAGCTATGTGAGAGGGACCCTGACTTTGCGGCCTCAAGTGGAATGGACACCGCGATGCCCTGACGCGAAATAAGGCCGGATATCCCTGCAGTGACTTGAATGCAGGATCGTCTTGCATCTCCCAAGACGAAAGGATATCTGAATCCCCTGTGGAGACGACAGAGAAAGACCTAGTTCCCCACCTCATCGCGACCGGACGCCTCACATCATTTGAAAACTTCAGAGGTACGCGGATATCAGTGCCTCTAAAGGAGACGATGCCTGACTCCTCGTGAAACTTGATAGGAGTCCCAGGATTCCTGTGGCACGTGGAAAGGGACCCTTGGTCTCCCGCCTCAGCTGGAGAAGCGTCCCAATTGCCCTGCCAAGCCTGGAGGAGAATCCCGAGTTGTCCCTCGCAACTAGGCAGGAGTCCTGACGTCGCTGAACAAACACGTGGGTGGAAGGGCCATCCCCGTCGTAACTCGAGAATATACCCCAGGTTTCCGCCCCAACTCGAGAAAAACCATGAGACTTCCCCCTCGCCTCGAGATGAGGCCCGATTCCCCGGCACTGCGTGTAGAGCAATTTCGTGTTGCACATCACACATGAAAGGAGCCTTGATTTCCTTGATGGCACTCCAGAGAAACCCCAAGAACACTGTTTCAAGGCTAGAGGGATCCTGAGGTCACTGTAGCAACACGAAAGAGCTCCATGGACCAAAAATCAACTCGAGATGAGAGGTTAGTCCCTGGCTTCGACTCCAGAGGAATACCACCTTACCACAAGCACCTCAAGAGGAGGCTTCTCTCAGCTCTAAGTATGTGAGAGGGACCTTGAGTATGCGGCCTCAAGTGGAATGGACACCGCGATGCCCTGACTCGAAATAAGGCCGGATATCCCTGCAGTGACTTGAATGCAGGCTCGTCTTGCATCTCCCAAGACGAAAGGATGTCTGAATCCCCTGTGCAGACCACAGAGAAAGACCTAGTTCCCCACCTCATGGCTACCGGAGGCCTCACATTCTTTGAAAACTCCAGAGGTACGCGGAGATCAGTGCCTCCAAAGGAGACGATGCCTGACTCCTCGTGAAACTTGATAGGAGTCCCAGGATTCCTGTGGCACGTGGAAAGGGACCCTTGGTCTCCCGCCTCAGCTGGAGAAGCGTCCCAATTGACCTGCCAAGCCTCGAGGAGAATCCCGAGTTGTCGCTCGCAACTAGGCAGGAGTCCTGACGTCGCTGAACAAACACGTGGTTGGAAGGGCCATCCCCGTCGTAACTCGAGAATATACCCCAGGTTCCCACCGCAACTCGAGAAAAACCATGAGACTTCCCCCTCGCCGTGATATGAGGCCCGATTCCCCTGCACTGCGTGAAGAGCAATTCCGTGTTGCACATCAAACATGAAAGGAGCCTTGATTTCCTTGATAACACTCCAGAAAAACCCCAAGAACACTGTTTCAAGGTTAGCGGGATCCTGAGGTTACTGTAGCAACACGAAAGTGCTCAGTGAACCAAAAATCAACTCGAGATGAGAGGTTAGTCCCTGGCTTCGACTCCAGAGGAATACCACCTTACCACAAGCACCTCAAGTGGAGGCTTCTCTCAGCTCTAGGTATGTGAGAGGGACCCTGAGTTTGCGGCCTCAAGTGGAATGGACACCGCGATGCCCTGACTCGAAATAAGGCCGGATATCCCTGCAGTGACTTGAATGCAGGCTCGTCTTGCATCTCCCAAGACGAAAGGATGTCTGAATCCCTTGTGGAGACCACAGAGAAAGACCTAGTTCCCCACCTCATGGCTACCGGAGGCGTCACATTCTTGGTAAACTCCAGAGGTACACGGAGATCCTTGCCTCCAAAGGAGACGATGCCTGACTCCTCGTGAAACTTGATAGGAGTCGCAGGTTTCCTGTGGCACGTGGAAAGGGACACTTGGTCTCCCCCCTCAGCTGGAGAGGCGTCCCAATTGCCCTGCCAAGCCTCGAGGAGAATCCCGAGTTGTCCCTCGCAACTAGGCAGGAGTCCTGACGTCGCTGAACAAACACGTGTGTGGAAGGGCCATCCCCGTCGTAACTCGAGAATATACACCAGGTTCCCGCCGCAACTCGAGAAAAACCATGAGACTTCCCCCTCGCCGCGAGATGAGGCCCGATTCCCCTGCACTGTGTGCAGAGCAATTCCGTGTTGCACATCACACATGAAAGGAGCCTTGATTTCCTTGATGGCACTCCAGAGAAACCCCAAGAACACTGTTTCAAGGCTAGAGGGATCCTGAGGTCACTGTAGCAACATGAAAGAGCTCCGTGGCCCAAAAATCAACTCGAGATGAGAGGTTAGTCCCTGGCTTCGACTCCAGAGGAATACCACCTTACCACAAGCACCTCAAGAGGAGGCTTCTCTCAGCTCTAGGTATGTGAGAGGGACCCTGAGTTTGCGGCCTCAAGTGGAATGGACACCGCGATGCCCTGACTCGAAATAAGGCCGTATATCCCTGCAGTGACTTGAATGCAGGCTCGTCTTGCATCTCCCAAGATGAAAGGATGTCTGAATCCCCTGTGGAGACCACAGAGAAAGACCTAGTTCCCCACCTCATGGCGAAAGGAGGCCTCACATCCTTTGAAAACTCCAGAGGTACGCGGAGATCAGTGCCTCCAAAGGAGACGATGCCTGACTCCTCGTGAAACTTGATAGGAGTCCCAGGATTCCTGTGGCACGTGGAAAGGGACCCTTGGTCTCCCGCCTCAGCTGGAGAGGCGTCCCAATTGCCCTTCCAAGCCTCGAGGAGAATCCCGAGTTGTCCCTCGCAACTAGGCAGGAGTCCTGACGTCGCTGAACAAACACGTGTGTGGAAGGGCCATCCCCGTTGTCCCTCGAGAATATACCCCAGGTTCCCGCCGCAACTCGAGAAAAACCATGAGACTTCCCCCTCGCCGCGAGATGAGGCCCGATTCCCCTGCACTGCATGCAGAGCAATTCCGTGTTGCACATCACACATGAAAGGAGCCTTGATTTCCTTGATGGCACTCCAGAGAAACCCCAAGAACACTGTTTCAAAGCTAGAGGGATCCTGAGGTAACTGTATCCACACGAAAGAGCTCCGTGGACCAAAAATCAACTCGAAATGAGAGGTTAGTCCCTGGCTTCGACTCCAGAGGAATACCACCTTACCACAAGCACCTCAAGAGGAGGCTTCTCTCAGCTCTAGCTATGTGAGAGGGACCCTGAGTTTGCGGGCTCAAGTGGAATGGACACCGCGATGCCCTGACGCGAAATAAGGCCGGATATCCCTGCAGTGACTTGAATGCAGGCTCGTCTTGCATCTCCCAAGACGAAAGGATGTCTGAATCCCCTGTGGAGACCACAGAGAAAGACCTAGTTCCCCACCTCATCGCGACCGGACGCCTCACATAATTTGAAAACTTCAGAGGTACGCGGATATCAGTGCCTCCAAAGGAGAGGATGCCTGACTCCTCGTGAAACTTGATAGGAGTCCCAGGATTCCTGTGGCACGTGGAAAGGGACCCTTGGTCTCCCGCCTCAGCTGGAGAAGCGTCCCAATTGCCCTGCCAAGCCTCGAGTAGAATCCCGAGTTGTCCCTCGCAACTAGGCAGGAGTCCTGACGTCGCTGAACAAACACGTGGCTGGAAGGGCCATCCCCGACGTAACTCGAGAATCTACCCCAGGTTCCCGCCGCAACTCGAGAAAAACCATGAGACTTCCCCCTCGCCGCGAAATGAGGCCCGATTCCCCTGCACTGCGTGCAGAGCAATTCCGTGTTGCACATCACACATGAAAGGAGCCTTGATTTCCTTGATGGCACTCCAGAGAAACCCCAAGAACACTGTTTCAAGGCTAGAGGGATCCTGAGGTCACTGTAGCAACACGAAAGAGCTCCGTGGACCAAAAATCAACTCGAGATGAGAGGTTAGTCCCTGGCTTCGACTCCAGAGGAATACCACCTTACCACAAGCACCTCAAAAGGAGGCTTCTCTCAGCTCTAAGTATGTGAGAGGGACCCTGATTTTGCGGCCTCAAGTGGAATGGACACCGCGATGAGCTGACTCGAAATAAGGCCGGATATCCCTGCAGTGACTTGAATGCAGGCTCGTCTTGCATCTCCCAAGACGAAAGGATGTCTGAATCCCCTGTGGAGACCACAGAGAAAGACCTAGTTCCCCACCTCATCACGACCGGAGGCCTCACATCCTTTGAAAACTCCAGAGGTACGCGGAGATCAGTGCCTCCAAAGGAGACGATGCCTGACTCCTCGTGAAACTTGATAGGAGTCCCAGGATTCCTGTGGCACGTGGAAAGGGATCCTTGGTCTCCCGCCTCACCTGGAGAGGCGTCCCAAATGCCCTGCCAAGCCTCGAGGAGAATCCCGAGTTGTCCCTCGCAACTAGGCAGGAGTCCTGACGTCGCTGAACAAACACGTGGGTGGAAGGGCCATCCCCGTCGTAACTCGAGAATATACCCCAGATTCCCGCCACAAGTCGAGAAAAACCATGAGACTTCCCCCTCGCCATGAGATGAGGCCCGATTCCCCTGCACTGCATGCAGAGCAATTCCGTGTTGCACATCACACATGAAAGGAGCCTTGATTTCCTTGATGGCACTCCAGAGAAACACCAAGAACACTGTTTCAAGGCTAGAGGGATCCTGAGGTCACTGTAGCAACACGAAAGAGCTCCGTGGAGCAAAAATCAACTCGAGATGAGTGATTAATCCCTGGCTTCGACTCCAGAGGAATACCACCTTACCACAAGCACCTCAAGAGGAGGCTTCTCTCAGCTCTTGGTATGTGAAAGGGACCCTGAGTTTGTGGCCTCAAGTGGAATGGACACCGCGATGACCTGACTCGAAATAAGGCCGGATATCCCTGCAGTGACTTGAATGCAGGCTCGTCTTGCATCTCCCAAGACGAAAGGAAGTCTGAATCCCCTGTGGAGACCACAGAGAAAGACCTAGTTCCCCACCTCATGGCTACCGGAGGCCTCACATCCTTTCTAAACTCCAGAGGTACGCGGAGATCCTTGCCTCCAAAGGAGACGATGGCTGACTCCTCGTCAAACTTGATAGGAGTCCCAGGTTTCCGGTGGCACGTGGAAAGGGAACCTTGGTCTCCCGCCTCAGCTGGAGAGGCGTCCCAATTGCCCTGCCAAGCCTCGAGGAGAATCCCGAGTTGTCCCTCGCAACTAGGCAGGAGTACTGACGTCGCTGAACAAACACGTGGGTGGAAGGGCCATCCCCGTCGTAACTCGAGAATATACCCCAGGTTCCCACCGCAACTCGAGAAAAACCCTGAGACTTCCCCCTCGCCGCGAGATGAGGCCCGATTCCCCTGCACTGCGTGCAGAGCAATTCCGTGTTGCACATCACACATGAAAGGAGCCTTGATTTCCTTGATGGCACTCCAGAGAAACCCCAAGAACACTGTTTCAAGGCTAGAGGGATCCTGAGGTCACTGTAGCAACACGAAAGAGCTCCATGGACCAAAAACCAACTCGAGATGAGAGGTTAGTCCCTGGCTTCGACTCCAGAGGAATACCACCTTACCACAAGCACCTCAAGAGGAGGCTTCTCTCAGCTCTAGCTATGTGAGAGGGACCCTGAGTTTGCGGCCTCAAGTGGAATGGACACCGCGATGCCCTGACGCGAAATAAGGCCGGATATCCCTGCAGTGACTTGAATGCAGGCTCGTCTTGCATCTCCCAAGACGAAAGGATGTCTGAATCCCCTGTGGAGACCACAGAGAAAGACCTAGTTCCCCACCTCATCGCGACCGGACGCCTCACATCATTTGAAAACTTCAGAGGTACGCAGAGATCAGTGCCTCCAAAGGAGACGATGCCTGACTCCTCGTGAAACTTGATAGGAGTCCCAGGATTCCTGTGGCACGTGGAAAGGGACACTTGGTCTCCCGCCTCAGCTGGAGAAGCGTCCCAATTGCCCTGCCAAGCCTCGAGGGGAATCCCGTGTTGTCCCTCGCAACTAGGCAGGAGTCCTGACGTCGCTGAACAAACACGTGGGTGGAAGGGCCATCCCCGTCATAACTCGAGAATATACCCCAGGTTCCCGCCGCAACTCGAGAAAAACCATGAGACTTCCCCCTCGCCGCGAGATGAGGCCCGATTCCCCTGCACTGCGTGCAGAGCAATTCCGTGTTGCCCATCACACATGAAAGGAGCCTTGATTTCCTTGATGGCAATCCAGAGAAACCCCAAGAACACTGTTTCAAGGCTAGAGGGATCCTGAGGTCACTGTAGCAACACGAAAGAGCTCCGTGGACCAAAAATCAACTCGAGATGAGAGGTTAGTCCCTGGCTTTGACTCCAGAGGAATACCACCTTACCACAAGCACCTCAAGAGGAGGCTTCTCTCAGCTCTAGATACGTGAGAGGGACCCTGAGTTTCCGGCCTAAATTGGAATGGACACCGCGATGCCCTGACTCGAAATAAGGCCGGATATCCCTGCAGTGACTTGAATGCAGGCTCGTCTTGCACCTCCCAAGACGAAAGGAAGTCTGAATCCCCTGTGGAGACCACAGAGAAACACCTAGTTCCCCACCTCATCGCGACCAGAGGCCTCACATTCTTTGTAAACTCCAGAGGTACGCGGAGATCCTTGCCTCCAAAGAAGACGATGCCTGACTCCTCGTGAAACTTGATAGGAGTCCCAGGTTTCCTGTGGCACGTGGAAAGGGACACTTGGTCTCCCCCCTCAGCTGGAGAGGCGTCCCAATTGCCCTGCCAAGCCTCGAGGAGAATCCCGAGTTGTCCCTCGCAACTAGGCAGGAGTCCTGACGTCGCTGAACAAGCACGTGTGTGGAAGGGCCATCCCAGTCGTAACTCGAGAATCTACCCCAGGTTCCCGCCGCAACTCGAGAAAAACCATGAGACTTCCCCCTCGCCACGAGATGAGGCCCGATTCCCCTGCACTGCGTGCAGAGCAATTCCGTGTTGCACATCACACATGAAAGGAGCCTTGATTTCCTTGATGGCACTCCAGAGAAACTCCAAGAACACTGTTTCAAGGCTAGAGGGATCCTGAGGTCACTGTAGCAACACGAAAGAGCTCCGTGGACCAAAAATCAACTCGAGATGAGAGGGTAGTCCCTGGCTTTGACTCCAGAGGAATACCACCTTACCACAAGCACCTCAAGAGGAGGCTTCTCTCAGCTCTAGATACGTGAGAGGGACCCTGAGTTTCCGGCCTAAATTGGAATGGACACCGCGATGCCCTGACTCGAAATAAGGCCGGATATCCCTGCAGTGACTTGAATGCAGGCTCGTCTTGCACCTCCCAAGACGAAAGGAAGTCTGAATCCCCTGTGGAGACCACAGAGAAACACCTAGTTCCCCACCTCATCGCGACCAGAGGCCTCACATTCTTTGTAAACTCCAGAGGTACGCGGAGATCCTTGCCTCCAAAGGAGACGATGCCTGACTACTCGTGAAACTTGATAGGAGTCCCAGGTTTCCTGTGGCACGTGGAAAGGGACACTTGGTCTCCCCCCTCAGCTGGAGAGGCGTCCCAATTGCCCTGCCAAGCCTCGAGGAGAATCCCGAATTGTCCCTCGCAACTAGGCAGGAGTCCTGACGTCGCTGAACAAGCACGTGTGTGGAAGGGCCATCCCAGTCGTAACTCGAGAATCTACCCCAGGTTCCCGCCGCAACTCGAGAAAAACCATGAGACTTCCCCCTCGCCGCGAGATGAGGCCCGATTCCCCTGCACTGCGGGCAGAGCAATTCCGTGTTGCACATCACACATGAAAGGAGCCTTGATTTCCTTGATGGCACTCCAGAGAAACTCCAAGAACACTGTTTCAAGGCTAGAGGGATCCTGAGGTCACTGTAGCAACACGAAAGAGCTCCGTGGACCAAAAATCAACTCGAGATGAGAGGTTAGTCCCTGGCTTCGACTCCAGAGGAATACCACCTTACCACAAGCACCTCAAAAGGAGGCTTCTCTCAGCTCTAAGTATGTGAGAGGGACCCTGATTTTGCGGCCTCAAGTGGAATGGACACCGCGATGAGCTGACTCGAAATAAGGCCGGATATCCCTGCAGTGACTTGAATGCAGGCTCGTCTTGCATCTCCCAAGACGAAAGGAAGTCTGAATCCCCTGTTGAGACCACAGAGAAAGACCTAGTTCCCCATCTCATCGCGACCGGAGGCCTCACATCCTTTGTAAACTCCAGAGGTACGCGGAGATCCTTTCCTCCAAAGGAGACGATGGCTGACTCCTCGTCAAACTTGATAGGAGTCCCAGGTTTCCGGTGGCACGTGGAAAGGGACACTTGGTCTCCCCCCTCAGCTGGAGAGGCGTCCCAATTGCCCTGCCAAGCCTCGAGGAGAATCCCGAGTTGTCCCTCGCAACTAGGCAGGAGTCCTGACGTCGCTGAACAAACACGTGGGTGGAAGGGCCATCCCCGTCGTAACTCGAGAATATACCCCAATTCCCACCGCAACTCGAGAAAAACCATGAGACTTCCCCCTCGCCGCGAGATGAGGCCCGATTCCCCTGCACTGCGTGCGGAGCAATTCCGTGTTGCACATCAAACATGAAAGGAGCCTTGATTTCCTTGATGGCACTCCAGAGAAACCCCAAGAACACTGTTTCAAGGCTAGAGGGATCCTGAGGTCACTGTAGCAACACGAAAGAGCTCCATGGACCAAAAACCAACTCGAGATGAGAGGTTAGTCCCTGGCTTCGACTCCAGAGGAATACCACCTTACCACAAGCACCTCAAGAGGAGGCTTCTCTCAGCTCTAGCTATGTGAGAGGGACCCTGAGTTTGCGGCCTCAAGTGGAATGGACACCGCGATGCCCTGACGCGAAATAAGGCCGGATATCCCTGCAGTGACTTGAATGCAGGCTCGTCTTGCATCTCCCAAGACGAAAGGATGTCTGAATCCCCTGTGGAGACCACAGGGAAAGACCTAGTTCCCCACCTCATCGCGACCGGACGCCTCACATCATTTGAAAACTTCAGAGGTACGCGGATATCAGTGCCTCCAAAGGAGACGATGCCTGACTCCTCGTGAAACTTGATAGGAGTCCCAGGATTCCTGTGGCACGTGGAAAGGGACACTTGGTCTCCCGCCTCAGCTGGAGAAGCGTCCCAATTGCCCTGCCAAGCCTCGAGGAGAATCCCGAGTTGTCCCTCGCAACTAGGCAGGAGTCCTGACGTCGCTGAACAAACACGTGGGTGGAAGGGCCATCCCCGTCGTAACTCGAGAATATACCCCAGGTTCCCGCTGCAACTCGAGAAAAACCATGAGACTTCCCCCTCGCCGCGAGATGAGGCCCGATTCCCCTGCACTGCGTGCAGAGCAATTCCGTGTTGCACATCACACATGAAAGGAGCCTTGATTTCCTTGATGGCACTCCAGAGAAACCCCAAGATCACTGTTTCAAGGCTAGAGGGATCCTGAGGTCACTGTAGCAACACGAAAGAGCTCCATGGACCAAAAATCAACTCGAGATGAGAGGTTAGTCCCTGGCTTCGACTCCAGAGGAATACCACCTTACCACAAGCACCTCAAGAGGAAGCTTCTCTCAGCTCTAGGTATGTGAGAGGGACCTTGAGTATGCGGCCTCAAGTGGAATGGACACCGCGATGCCCTGACTCGAAATAAGGCCGGATATCCCTGCAGTGACTTGAATGCAGGCTCGTCTTGCATCTCCCAAGACGAAAGGATGTCTGAATCCACTGTGGAGACCACAGAGAAAGACCTAGTTCCCCACCTCATCGCGACCGGAGGCCTCATATTCTTTGAAAACTCCAGAGGTACGCGGAGATCAGTGCCTCCAAAGGAGACGATGCCTGACTCCTCGTGTAACTTGATAGGAGTCCCAGGATTCCTGTGGCACGTGGAAAGGGACCCTTGGTCTCCCGCCTCAGCTGGAGAAGAGTACCAATTGACCTGCCAAGCCTCGAGGTGAATCCCGAGTTGTCAATCGCAACTAGGCAGGAGTCCTGACGTCGCTGAACAAACACGTGGTTGGAAGGGCCATCCCCGTCGTAAAACGAGAATATACCCCAGGTTCCCACCGCAACTCGAGAAAAACCATGAGACTTCCCACTCGCCGTGATATGAGGCCCGATTCCCCTGCACTGCGTGAAGAGCAATTCCGTGTTGCACATCACACATGAAAGGAGCCTTGATTTCCTTGATAACACTCCAGAAAAACCCCAAGACCACTGTTTCAAGGCTAGCGGGATCCTGAGGTTACTGTAGCAACACAAAAGTGCTCAGTGAACCAAAAATGAACTCGAGATGAGAGGTTAGTCCCTGGCTTCGACTCCAGAGGAATACCACCTTACCACAAGCACCTCAAGTGGAGGCTTCTCTCAGCTCTAGGTATGTGAGAGGGACCCTGAGTTTGCGGCCTAAATTGGAATGGACACCGCGATGCCCTGACTCGAAATAAGGCCGGATATCCCTGCAGTGACTTGAATGCAGGCTCGTCTTGCATCTCCCAAGACGAAAGGATGTCTGAATCCCCTGTGGAGACCACAGAGAAAGACCTAGTTCCCCACCTCATGGCTACCGGAGGCGTCACATCCTTTGTAAACTCCAGAGGTACACGGAGATCCTTGCCTCCAAAGGAGACGATGCCTGACTCCTCGTGAAACTTGATAGGAGTCGCAGGTTTCCTGTGGCACGTGGAAAGGGACACTTGGTCTCCCCCCTCAGCTGGAGAGGAGTCCCAATTGCCCTGCCAAGCCTCGAGGAGAATCCCGAGTTGTCCCTCGCAACTAGGCAGGAGTCCTGACGTCGCTGAACAAACACGTGTGTGGAAGGGCCATCCCAGTCGTAACTCGAGAATATACACCAGGTTCCCGCCGCAACTCGAGAAAAACCATGAGACTTCCCCATCGCCGCGAGATGAGGCCCGATTCCCCTGCACTGTGTGCAGAGCAATTCCGTGTTGCACATCACACATGAAAGGAGCCTTGATTTCCTTGATGGCACTCCAGAGAAACCCCAAGAACACTGTTTCAAGGCTAGAGGGATCCTGAGGTCACTGTAGCAACACGAAAGAGCTCCGTGGACCAAAAATCAACTCGAGATGAGAGGTTAGTCCCTGGCTTCGACTCCAGAGGAATACCACCTTACCACAAGCACCTCAAGAGGAGGCTTCTCTCAGCTCTAGGTATGTGAGAGGGACCCTGAGTTTGCGGCCTCAAGTGGAATGGACACCGCGATGCCCTGACTCGAAATAAGGCCGGATATCCCTGCAGTGACTTGAATGCAGGCTCGTCTTGCATCTCCCAAGACGAAAGGATGTCTGAATCCCCTGTGGAGACCACAGGGAAAGACCTAGTTCCCCACCTCATCGCGACCGGACGCCTCACATCATTTGAAAACTTCAGAGGTACGCGGATATCAGTGCCTCCAAAGGAGACGATGCCTGACTCCTCGTGAAACTTGATAGGAGTCCCAGGATTCCTGTGGCACGTGGAAAGGGACACTTGGTCTCCCGCCTCAGCTGGAGAAGCGTCCCAATTGCCCTGCCAAGCCTCGAGGAGAATCCCGAGTTGTCCCTCGCAACTAGGCAGGAGTCCTGACGTCGCTGAACAAACACGTGGGTGGAAGGGCCATCCCCGTCGTAACTCGAGAATATACCCCAGGTTCCCGCCGCAACTCGAGAAAAACCATGAGACTTCCCCCTCGCCGCGAGATGAGGCCCGATTCCCCTGCACTGCGTGCAGAGCAATTCCGTGTTGCACATCACACATGAAAGGAGCCTTGATTTCCTTGATGGCACTCCAGAGAAACCCCAAGAACACTGTTTCAAGGCTAGAGGGATCCTGAGGTCACTGTAGCAACACGAAAGAGCTCCATGGACCAAAAATCAACTCGAGATGAGAGGTTAGTCCCTGGCTTCGACTCCAGAGGAATACCACCTTACCACAAGCACCTCAAGAGGAGGCTTCTCTCAGCTCTAGGTATGTGAGAGGGACCTTGAGTATGCGGCCTCAAGTGGAATGGACACCGCGATGCCCTGACTCGAAATAAGGCCGGATATCCCTGCAGTGACTTGAATGCAGGCTCGTCTTGCATCTCCCAAGACGAAAGGATGTCTGAATCCACTGTGGAGACCACAGAGAAAGACCTAGTTCCCCACCTCATCGCGACCGGAGGCCTCATATTCTTTGAAAACTCCAGAGGTACGCGGAGATCAGTGCCTCCAAAGGAGACGATGCCTGACTCCTCGTGTAACTTGATAGGAGTCCCAGGATTCCTGTAGCACGTGGAAAGGGACCCTTGGTCTCCCGCCTCAGCTGGAGAAGAGTCCCAATTGACCTGCCAAGCCTCGAGGTGAATCCCGAGTTGTCAATCGCAACTAGGCAGGAGTCCTGACGTCGCTGAACAAACACGTGGTTGGAAGGGCCATCCCCGTCGTAACTCGAGAATATACCCCAGGTTCCCACCGCAACTCGAGAAAAACCATGAGACTTCCCACTCGCCGTGATATGAGGCCCGATTCCCCTGCACTGCGTGAAGACCAATTCCGTGTTGCACATCACACATGAAAGGAGCCTTGATTTCCTTGATAACACTCCAGAAAAACCCCAAGAACACTGTTTCAAGGCTAGCGGGATCCTGAGGTTACTGTAGCAACACGAAAGTGCTCAGTGAACCAAAAATCAACTCGAGATGAGAGGTTAGTCCCTGGCTTCGACTCCAGAGGAATACCACCTTACCACAAGCACCTCAAGTGGAGGCTTCTCTCAGCTCTAGGTATGTGAGAGGGACCCTGAGTTTGCGGCCTCAAGTGGAAAGGACACCGCGATGCCCTGACTCGAAATAAGGCCGGATATCCCTGCAGTGACTTGAATGCAGGCTCGTCTTGCATCTCCCAAGACGAAAGGATGTCTGAATCCCCTGTGGAGACCACAGAGAAAGACCTAGTTCCCCACCTCATCGCGACCGGACGCCTCACATCATTTGAAAATTTCAGAGGTACGCAGAGATCAGTGCCTCCAAAGGAGACGATGCCTGACTCCTCGTGAAACTTGATAGGAGTCCCAGGATTCCTGTGGCACGTGGAAAGGGACACTTGGTCTCCCGCCTCAGCTGGAGAAGCGTCCCAATTGCCCTGCCAAGCCTCGAGGGGAATCCCGTGTTGTCCCTCGCAACTAGGCAGGAGTCCTGACTTCGCTGAACAAACACGTGGGTGGAAGGGCCATCCCCGTCGTAACTCGAGAATATACCCCAGGTTCCCGCCGCAACTCGAGAAAAACCATGAGACTTCCCCCTCGCCGCGAGATGAGGCCCGATTCCCCTGCACTGCGTGCAGAGCAATTCCGTGTTGCACATCACACATGAAAGGAGCCTTGATTTCCTTGATGGCACTCCAGAGAGACCCCAAGAACACTGTTTCAAGGCTAGAGGGATCCTGAGGTCACTGTAGCAACACGAAAGAGCTCCATGGACCAAAAATCAACTCGAGATGAGAGGTTAGTCCCTGGCTTCGACTCCAGAGGAATACCACCTTACCACAAGCACCTCAAGAGGAGGCTTCTCTCAGCTCTAGGTTTGTGAGAGGGACCCTGAGTTTGCGGCCTCAAGTGGAATGGACACCGCGATGCCCTGACTCGAAATAAGGCCGGATATCCCTGCAGTGACTTGAATGCAGGCTCGTCTTGCATCTCCCAAGACGAAAGGATGTCTGAATCCCCTGTGGAGACCACAGAGAAACACCTAGTTCCCCACCTCATCGCGATCAGAGGCCTCACATTCTTTGTAAACTCCAGAGGTACGCGGAGATCCTTGCCTCCAAAGGAGACGATGCCTGACTCCTCGTGAAACTTGATAGGAGTCCCAGGTTTCCTGTGGCACGTGGAAAGGGACACTTGGTCTCCCCCCTCAGCTGGAGAGGCGTCCCAATTGCCCTGCCAAGCCTCGAGTAGAATCCCGAGTTGTCCCTCGCAACTAGGCAGGAGTCCTGACGTCGCTGAACAAACACGTGGCTGGAAGGGCCATCCCCGACGTAACTCGAGAATCTACCCCAGGTTCCCGCCGCAACTCGAGAAAAACCATGAGACTTCCCCCTCGCCGCGAGATGAGGCCCGATTCCCCTGCACTGCGTGCAGAGCAATTCCGTGTTGCACATCACACATGAAAGGAGCCTTGATTTCCTTGATGGCACTCCAGAGAAACCCCAAGAACACTGTTTCAAGGCTAGAGGGATCCTGAGGTCACTGTAGCAACACGAAAGAGCTCCGTGGACCAAAAACCAACTCGAGATGAGAGGTTAGTCCCTGGCTTCGACTCCAGAGGAATACCACCTTACCACAAGCACCTCAGAAGGAGGCTTCTCTCAGCTCTAAGTATGTGAGAGGGACCCTGATTTTGCGGCCTCAAGTGGAATGGACACCGCGATGAGCTGACTCGAAATAAGGCCGGATATCCCTGCAGTGACTTGAATGCAGGCTCGTCTTGCATCTCCCAAGACGAAAGGATGTCTGAATCCCCTGTGGAGACCACAGAGAAAGACCTAGTTCCCCACCTCATCACGACCGGAGGCCTCACATCCTTTGAAAACTCCAGAGGTACGCAGAGATCAGTGCCTCCAAAGGAGACGATGCCTGACTCCTCGTGAAACTTGATAGGAGTCCCAGGATTCCTGTGGCACGTGGAAAGGGACCCTTGGTCTCCCGCCTCACCTGGAGAGGCATCCCAATTGCCCTGCCAAGCCTCGAGGAGAATCCCGAGTTGTCCCTCGCAACTAGGCAGGAGTCCTGATGTCGCTGAACAAACACGTGTGTGGAAGGGCCATCCCCGTCGTACCTCGAGAATATACCCCAGATTCCCGCCGCAAGTCGAGAAAAACCATGAGACTTCCCCCTCGCCATGAGATGAGGCCCGATTCCCCTGCACTGCGTGCAGAGCAATTCCGTGTTGCACATCACACATGAAAGGAGCCTTGATTTCCTTGATGGCACTCCAGAGAAACCCCAAGAACACGGTTTCAAGGCTAGAGGGATCCTGAGGTCACTGTAGCAACACGAAAGAGCTCCATGGACCAAAAACCAACTCGAGATGAGAGGTTAGTCCCTGGCTTCGACTCCAGAGGAATACCACCTTACCACAAGCACCTAAAGAGGAGGCTTCTCTCAGCTCTAGCTATGTGAGAGGGACCCTGAGTTTGCGACCTCAAGTGGAATGGACACCGCGATGCCCTGACGCGAAATAAGGCCGGATATCCCTGCAGTGACTTGAATGCAGGCTCGTCTTGCATCTCCCAAGACGAAAGGATGTCTGAATCCCCTGTGGAGACCACAGAGAAAGACCTAGTTCCCCACCTCATCGCGACCGGACGCCTCACATCTTTTGAAAACTTCAGAGGTACGCAGAGATCAGTGCCTCCAAAGGAGACGATGCCTGACTCCTCGTGAAACTTGATAGGAGTCCCAGGATTCCTGTGGCACGTGGAAAGGGACACTTGGTCTCCCGCCTCAGCTGGAGAAGCGTCCCAATTGCCCTGCCAAGCCTCGAGGGGAATCCCGAGTTGTCCCTCGCAACTAGGCAGGAGTCCTGACTTCGCTGAACAAACACGTGGGTGGAAGGGCCATCCCCGTCGTAACTCGAGAATATACCCCAGGTTCCCGCCGCAACTCGAGAAAAACCATGAGACTTCCCCCTCGCCGCGAGATGAGGCCCGATTCCCCTGCACTGCGTGCAGAGCAATTCCGTGTTGCACATCACACATGAAAGGAGCCTTGATTTCCTTGATGGCACTCCAGAGAGACACCAAGAACACTGTTTCAAGGCTAGAGGGATCCTGAGGTCACTGTAGCAACACGAAAGAGCTCCATGGACCAAAAATCAACTCGAGATGAGAGGTTAGTCCCTGGCTTCGACTCCAGAGGAATACCACCTTACCACAAGCACCTCAAGAGGAGGCTTCTCTCAGCTCTAGGTATGTGAGAGGGACCTTGAGTTTGCGGCCTCAAGTGGAATGGACACCGCGATGCCCGGACGCGAAATAAGGCCGGATATCCCTGCAGTGACTTGAATGCAGGCTCGTCTTGCATCTCCCAAGACGAAAGGATGTCTGAATCCCCTGTGGAGACCACAGAGAAACACCTAGTTCCCCACCTCATCGCGACCAGAGGCCTCACATTCTTTGTAAACTCCAGAGGTACGCGGAGATCCTTGCCTCCAAAGGAGACGATGCCTGACTCCTCGTGAAACTTGATAGGAGTCCCAGGTTTCCTGTGGCACGTGGAAAGGGACACTTGGTCTCCCCCCTCAGCTGGAGAGGCGTCCCAATTGCCCTGCCAAGCCTCGAGGAGAATCCCGAGTTGTCCCTCGCAACTAGGCAGGAGTCCTGACGTCGCTGAACAAGCACGTGTGTGGAAGGGCCATCCCAGTCGTAACTCGAGAATCTACCCCAGGTTCCCGCCGCAACTCGAGAAAAACCATGAGACTTCCCCCTCGCCGCGAGATGAGGCCCGATTCCCCTGCACTGCGTGCAGAGCAATTCCGTGTTGCACATCACACATGAAAGGAGCCTTGATTTCCTTGATGGCACTCCAGAGAAACTCCAAGAACACTGTTTCAAGGCTAGAGGGATCCTGAGGTCACTGTAGCAACACGAAAGAGCTCCGTGGACCAAAAATCAACTCGAGATGAGAGGTTAGTCCGTGGCTTCGACTCCAGAGGAATACCACCTTACCACAAGCACCTCAAAAGGAGGCTTCTCTCAGCTCTAAGTATGTGAGAGGGACCCTGATTTTGCGGCCTCAAGTGGAATGGACACCGCGATGAGCTGACTCGAAATAAGGCCGGATATCCCTGCAGTGACTTGAATGCAGGCTCGTCTTGCATCTCCCAAGACGAAAGGATGTCTGAATCCCCTGTGGAGACCACAGAGAAAGACCTAGTTCCCCACCTCATCACGACCGGAGGCCTCACATCCTTTGAAAACTCCAGAGGTACGCGGAGATCAGTGCCTCCAAAGGAGACGATGCCTGACTCCTCGTGAAACTTGATAGGAGTCCCAGGATTCCTGTGGCACGTGGAAAGGGACCCTTGGTCTCCCGCCTCACCTGGAGAGGCGTCCCAATTGCCCTGCCAAGCCTCGAGGAGAATCCCGAGGTGTCCCTCGCAACTAGGCAGGAGTCCTGACGTCGCTGAACAAACACGTGTGTGGAAGGGCCATCCCCGTCGTAACTCGAGAATATACCCCAGGTTCCCGCCGCAAGTCGAGAAAAACCATGAGACTTCCCCCTCGCCGCGAGATGAGGCCCGATTCCCCTGCACTGCATGCAGAGCAATTCCGTGTTGCACATCACACATGAAAGGAGCCTTGATTTCCTTGATGGCACTCCAGAGAAACACCAAGAACACTGTTTCAAGGCTAGAGGGATCCTGAGGTCACTGTAGCAACACGAAAGAGCTCCATGGACCAAAAACCAACTCGAGATGAGTGATTAATCCCTGGCTTCGACTCCAGAGGAATACCACCTTACCACAAGCACCTCAAGAGGAGGCTTCTCTCAGCTCTTGGTATGTGAAAGGGACCCTGAGTTTGTGGCCTCAAGTGGAATGGACACCGCGATGACCTGACTCGAAATAAGGCCGGATATCCCTGCAGTGACTTGAATGCAGGCTCGTCTTGCATCTCCCAAGACGAAAGGAAGTCTGAATCCCCTGTGGAGACCACAGAGAAAGACCTAGTTCCCCACCTCATCGCGACCGGAGGCCTCACATCCTTTGAAAACTCCAGAGGTACGCGGAGATCAGTGCCTCCAAAGGAGACGATGCCTGACTCCTCGTCAAACTTGATAGGAGTCCCAGGTTTCCGGTGGCACGTGGAAAGGGACACTAGGTCTCCCCCCTCAGCTGGAGAGGCGTCCCAATTGCCCTGCCAAGCCTCGAGGAGAATCCCGAGTTGTCCCTCGCAACTAGGCAGAAGTCCTGACGTCGCTGAACAAACACGTGTGTGGAAGGGCCATCCCCGTCGTAACTCGAGAATATACCCCAGGTTCCCACCGCAACTCGAGAAAAACCATGAGACTTCCCCCTCGCCGCGAGATGAGGCCCGATTCCCCTGCACTGCATGCAGAGCAATTCCGTGTTGCACATCACACATGAAAGGAGCCTTGATTTCCTTGATGGCACTCCAGAGAAACCCCAAGAACACTGTTTCAAAGCTAGAGAGATCCTGAGGTCACTGTATCCACACGAAAGGGCTCCGTGGACCAAAAATTAACTCGAAATGAGAGGTTAGTCCCTGGCTTCGACTCCAGAGGAATACCACCTTACCTCAAGCACCTAAAGAGGAGGCTTCTCTCAGCTCTATGTATGTGAGAGGGAACCTGAGTTTGCGGCCTCAAGTGGAATGGACACTGCGTTGCCCTGGCTCGAAATAAGGCCGGATATCCCTGCAGTGACTTGAATGCAGGCTCGTCTTGCATCTCCCAAGACGAAAGGATGTCTGAATCCCCTGTGGAGACCACAGAGAAGGACCTAGTTCCCCACCTCATCGCGACCGGAGGCCTCACATCCTTTGAAAACTCCAGAGGTATACGGAGATCAGTGCCTCCAAAGGAGACGATGCCTGACTCCTCGTGAAACTTGATAGGAGTCCCAGGATTCCTGTGGCACGTGGAAAGGGACCCTTGATCTCCCGCCTCTTCTGGAGAGGCGTCCCAGTTGCCCTGCCAAGCCTCAAGGAGAATCCCGAGTTGTCCCTCGCAACTAGGCAGGAGTCCTGCCGTTGCTGAATAAACACGTGTGTGGAAGGGCCATCCCCGTCGTAACTCGAGAATATACCCCAGGTTCCCACCGCAACTCGAGAAAAACCATGAGACTTCCCCCTCGCCGCGAGATGAGGCCCGATTCCCCTGCACTGCGTGCAGAGCAATTCCGTGTTGCACATCACACATGAAAGGAGCCTTGCTTTCCTTGATGGCACTCCAGAGAAACCCCAAGAACACTGTTTCAAGGCTAGAGGGATCCTGAGGTCACTGTAGCAACACGAAAGAGCTCCGTGGCCCAAAAATCAACTCGAGATGAGAGGTTAGTCCCTGGCTTCGACTCCAGAGGAATACCACCTTACCACAAGCACCTCAAGAGGAGGCTTCTCTAAGCTCTAGGTATGTGAGAGGGACCCTGAGTTTGCGGCCTCAAGTGGAATGGACACCGCAATGCCCTGACTCGAAATAAGGCTGGATATCCCTGCAGTGACTTGAATGCAGGCTCGTCTTGCATCTCCCAAGATGAAAGGATGTCTGAATTCCCTCTGGAGACCACAGAGAAAGACCTAGTTCCCCATCTCGTCGTGACCGGAGGCCTCACATCCTTTGAAAACTCCAGAGGTACGCGGAGATCAGTGCCTCCAAAGGAGACGATGCCTGACTCCTCGTGAAACTTGATAGGAGTCCCAGGATTCCTGTGGCACGTGGAAAGGGACCCTTGGTCTCCCGCCTCAGCTGGAGAGGCGTCCCAATTGCCCTGCCAAGCCTCGAGGAGAATCCCGAGTTGTCCCTCGCAACTAGGCAGGAGTCCTGCCGTCGCCGAACAAACACGTGGGTGGAAGGGCCATCCCCGTTGTAACTCGAGAATATACCCCAGGTTCCCGCCGCAACTCGAGAAAAACCATGAGACTTCTCCCTCGCCGCGAGATGAGGCCCGATTCCCCTGCACTGCATGCAGAGCAATTCCGTGTTGCACATCAAACATGAAAGGAGCCTTGATTTCCTTGATGGCACTCCAGTGAAACCCCAAGAACACTGTTTCAAGGCTAGAGGGATCCTGAGGTCACTGTAGCCACACGAAAGAGCTCCGTGGACCAAAAATCAACTCGAGATGAGAGGGTAGTCCCTGGCTTTGACTCCAGAGGAATACCACCTTACCTCAAGCACCTCAAGAGGAGGCTTCTCTCAGCTCTAGGTATGTGAGAGGGACCCTGAGTTTGCGGCCTCAAGTGGAATGGACACCGCGATGCCCTGACTCGAAATAAGGCCGGATATCCCTGCAGTGACTTGAATGCAGGCTCGTCTTGCATCTCCCAAGACGAAAGGATGTCTGAATCCCCTGTGGAGACCACAGAGAAAGACCTAGTTCCCCACCTCATCGCGACCGGAGGCCTCACATCCTTTGAAAACTCCAGAGGTATGCGGAGATCAGTGCCTCCAAAGGAGACGATGCCTGACTCCTCGTGAAACTTGATAGGAGTCGCAGGATTCCTGTGGCACGTGGAAAGGGACACTTGGTCTCCCGCCTCAGCTGGAGAGGCGTCCCAATTGCCCTGCCAAGCCTCGAGGAGAATCCCGAGTTGTCCCTCGCAACTAGGCAGGAGTCCTGAAGTCGCTGAACAAACACGTGTGGGGAAGGGCCATCCCCGTCGTAACTCGAGAATATACCCCAGGTTCCTGCCGCAACTCGAGAGAAACCATGAGACTTCCCCCTCGCCGCGAGATGAGGCCCGATTCCCCTGCACTGCGTGCAGAGCAATGCCGTGTTGCACATCACACATGAAAGGAGCCTTGATTTCCTTGATGGCACTACAAGGAAACCCCAAGAACACTGTTTCAAGGCTAGAGGGATCCTGAGGTCACTGTAGCAATAGGAAAGAGCTCCGTGGACCAAAAATCAACTCGAGATGAGAGGTTAGTCCCTGGCTTCGACTCCAGAGGAATACCACCTTACCACAAAAACCTCAAGAGGAGACTTCTCTCAGCTCTAGGTATGTGAGAGGGACCCTGATTTTGCGGCCTCAAGTGGAATGGACACTGCGATGCCCTGACACAAAATAAGGCCGGATATCCCTGCAGTGACTTGAATGCAGGCTCGTCTTGCATCTCCCAAGACGAAAGGATGTCTGAATCCCCTCTGGAGACCACAGAGAAAGACCTAGTTCCCCATCTCATCGTGACCGGAGGCCTCACATCCTTTGAAAACTCCAGAGGTACGCGGAGATCAGTGCCTCCAAAGGAGACGATGCCTGACTCCTCGTGAAACTTGATAGGAGTCCCAGGATTCCTGTGGCACGTGGAAAGGGACCCTTGGTCTCCCGCCTCAGTTGGAGAGGCGTCCCAATTGCCCTGCCAAGCCTCGAGGAGAATCCCGAGTTGTTCCTCGCAACTAGGCAGGAGTCCTGCCTTCGCTGAACAAACACGTGGGTGGAAGGGCCATCCCCGTTGTAACTCGAGAATATACCCCAGGTTCCAGCCGCAACTCGAGAAAAACCATGAGACTTCTCCCTCGCCGCGAGATGAGGCCCGATTCCCCTGCACTGCATGCAGAGCAATTCCGTGTTGCACATCAAACATGAAAGGAGCCTTGATTTCCTTGATGGCACTTCAGTGAAACCCCAAGAACACTGTCTCAAGGCTAGAGGGATCCTGAGGTCACTGTAGCTACACGAAAGAGCTCCGTGGACCAAAAATCAACTCGAGATGAGAGGTTAGTCCCTGGCTTCGACTCCAGAGGAATACCACCTTACCACAAGCACCTCAAGAGGAGGCTTCTCTCAGCTCTAGGTATGTGAGAGGGACCCTGAGTTTGCGGCCTCAAGTGGAATGGACACCGCGATGCCCTGACTCGAAATAAGGCCGGATATCCCTGCAGTGACTTGAATGCCGGCTCGTCTTGCATCTCCCAAGACGAAAGGATGTCTGAATCCCCTGTGGAGACCACAGAGAAGGACCTAGTTACCCACCTCATCGCGACCGGAGGCCTCACATCCTTTGAAAACTCCAGAGGTATGCGGAGATCAGTGCCTCCAAAGGAGACGATGCCTGACTCCTCGTGAAACTTGATAGGAGTCGCAGGATTCCTGTGGCACGTGGAAAGGGACACTTGGTCTCCCGCCTCAGCTGGAGAGGCGTCCCAATTGCCCTGCCAAGCCTCGAGGAGAATCCCGAGTTGTCCCTCGCAACTAGGCAGCAGTCCTGACGTCGCTGAACAAACACGTGTGGGGAAGGGCCATCCCCGTCGTAACTCGAGAATATACCCCAGGTTCCTGCCGCAACTCGAGAGAAACCATGAGACTTCCCCCTCGCCGCGAGATGAGGCCCGATTCCCCTGCACTGCGTGCAGAGCAATGCCGTGTTGCACATCACACATGAAAGGAGCCTTGATTTCCTTGATGGCACTACAAGGAAACCCCAAGAACACTGTTTCAAGGCTAGAGGGATCCTGAGGTCACTGTAGCAATAGGAAAGAGCTCCGTGGACCAAAAATCAACTCGAGATGAGAGGTTAGTCCCTGGCTTCGACTCCAGAGGAATACCACCTTACCACAAAAACCTCAAGAGGAGACTTCTCTCAGCTCTAGGTATGTGAGAGGGACCCTGATTTTGCGGCCTCAAGTGGAATGGACACTGCGATGCCCTGACACAAAATAAGGCCGGATATCCCTGCAGTGACTTGAATGCAGGCTCGTCTTGCATCTCCCAAGACGAAAGGATGTCTGAATCCCCTCTGGAGACCACAGAGAAAGACCTAGTTCCCCATCTCATCGTGACCGGAGGCCTCACATCCTTTGAAAACTCCAGAGGTACGCGGAGATCAGTGCCTCCAAAGGAGACGATGCCTGACTCCTCGTGAAACTTGATAGGAGTCCCAGGATTCCTGTGGCACGTGGAAAGGGACCCTTGGTCTCCCGCCTCAGTTGGAGAGGCGTCCCAATTGCCCTGCCAAGCCTCGAGGAGAATCCCGAGTTGTTCCTCGCAACTAGGCAGGAGTCCTGCCTTCGCTGAACAAACACGTGGGTGGAAGGGCCATCCCCGTTGTAACTCGAGAATATACCCCAGGTTCCAGCCGCAACTCGAGAAAAACCATGAGACTTCTCCCTCGCCGCGAGATGAGGCCCGATTCCCCTGCACTGCATGCAGAGCAATTCCGTGTTGCACATCAAACATGAAAGGAGCCTTGATTTCCTTGATGGCACTTCAGTGAAACCCCAAGAACACTGTCTCAAGGCTAGAGGGATCCTGAGGTCACTGTAGCTACACGAAAGAGCTCCGTGGACCAAAAATCAACTCGAGATGAGAGGTTAGTCCCTGGCTTCGACTCCAGAGGAATACCACCTTACCACAAGCACCTCAAGAGGAGGCTTCTCTCAGCTCTAGGTATGTGAGAGGGACCCTGAGTTTGCGGCCTCAAGTGGAATGGACACCGCGATGCCCTGGCTCGAAATAAGGCCGGATATCCCTGCAGTGACTTGAATGCAGGCTCGTCTTGCATCTCCCAAGACGAAAGGATGTCTGAATCCCCTGTGGAGACCACAGAGAAAGACCTAGTTCCCCACTTCATCGCGACCGGAGGCCTCACATCCTTTGAAAACTCCAGAGGTACGCGGAGATCAGTGCCTCCAAAGGAGACGATGCCTGACTCCTCGTGAAACTTGATAGGAGTCCCAGGATTCCTGTGGCTCGTGGAAAGGGACCCTTGGTCTCCCGCCTCAGCTGGAGAGGCGTCCCAGTTGCCCTGCCAAGCCTCAAGGAGAATCCCGAGTTGTCCCTCGCAACTAGGCAGGAGTCCTGCCGTCGCTGAACAAACACGTGTGTGGAAGGGCCATCCCCGTCGTAACTCGAGAATCTACCCCAGGTTCCCGCCGCAACTCGAGAAAAACCATGAGACTTCCCCCTCGCCGCGAGATGAGGCCCAATTCCCCTGCACTGCGTGCAGAGCAATTCCGTGTTGCACATCACACATGAAAGGAGCCTTGATTTCCTTGATGGCACTCCAGAGAAACCCCAAGAACACTGTTTCAAGGCTAGAGGGATCCTGAGGTCACTGTAGCAACACGAAAGAGCTCCGTGGCCCAAAAATCAACTCGAGATGAGAGGTTAGTCCCTGGATTCGACTCCAGAGGAATACCACCTTACCACAAGCACCTCAAGAGGAGGCTTCTCTAAGCTCTAGGTATGTGAGAGGGACCCTGAGTTTGCGGCCTCAAGTGGAATGGACACCGCGATGCCCTGACTCGAAATAAGGCCGGATATCCCTGCAGTGACTTGAATGCAGGCTCGTCTTGCATCTCCCAAGATGAAAGGATGTCTGAATCCCCTCTTGAGACCACAGAGAAAGACCTAGTTCCCCATCTCATCGTGACCGGAGGCCTCACATCCTTTGAAAACTCCAGAGGTACGCGGAGATCAGTGCCTCCAAAGGAGACGATGCCTGACTCCTCGTGAAACTTGATAGGAGTCCCAGGATTTCTGTGGCACGTGGAAAGGGACCCTTGGTCTCCCGCCTCAGTTGGAGAGGCGTCCCAATTGCCCTGCCAAGCCTCGAGGAGAATCCCGAGTTGTCCCTCGCAACTAGGCAGCAGTCCTGACGTCGCTGAACAAACACGTGTGGGGAAGGGCCATCCCCGTCGTAACTCGAGAATATACCCCAGGTTTCTGCCGCAACTCGAGAAAAACCATGAGACTTCCCCCTCGCCGCGAGATGAGGCCCGATTCCCCTGCACTGCGTGCAGAGCAATGCCGTGTTGCACATCACACATGAAAGGAGCCTTGATTTCCTTGATGGCACTTCAGTGAAACCCCAAGAACACTGTCTCAAGGCTAGAGGGATCCTGAGGTCACTGTAGCTACACGAAAGAGCTCCGTGGACCAAAAATCAACTCGAGATGAGAGGTTAGTCCCTGGCTTCGACTCCAGAGGAATACCACCTTACCACAAGCACCTCAAGAGGAGGCTTCTCTCAGCTCTAGGTATGTGAGAGGGACCCTGAGTTTGCGGCCTCAAGTGGAATGGACACCGCGATGCCCTGGCTCGAAATAAGGCCGGATATCCCTGCAGTGACTTGAATGCAGGCTCGTCTTGCATCTCCCAAGACGAAAGGATGTCTGAATCCCCTGTGGAGACCACAGAGAAGGACCTAGTTCCGCACCTCATCGCGACCGAAGGCCTCACATCCTTTGAAAACTCCAGAGGTATGCGGAGATCAGTGCCTCCAAAGGAGACGATGCCTGACTCCTCGTGAAACTTGATAGGAGTCCCAGGATTCCTGTGGCACGTGGAAAGGGACACTTGGTCTCCCGCCTCAGCTGGAGAGGCGTCCCAATTGCCCTGCCAAGCCTCGAGGAGAATCCCGAGTTGTCCCTCGCAACTAGGCAGCAGTTCTGACGTCGCTGAACAAACACGTGTGGGGAAGGGCCATCCCCGTCGTAACTCGAGAATATACCCCAGGTTCCTGCCGCAACTCGAGAAAAACCATGAGACTTCCCCCTCGCCGCGAGATGAGGCCCGATTCCCCTGCACTGCGTGCAGAGCAATTCCGTGTTGCACATCACACATGAAAGGAGTCTTGATTTCCTTGATGGCAATCCAGAGAAACCCCAAGAACACTGTTTCAAGGTTAGAGGGATCCTGACGTCACTCTACCAACACGAAAGAGCTCCGTGGACCAAAAATCAACTCGAGATGAGAGGTTAGTCCCTGGCTTCGACTCCAGAGGAATACCACCTTACCACAAGCACCTCAAGAGGAGGGTTCTCTCAGCTCTAGGTATGTGAGAGGGACCCTGAGTTTGGGGCCTCAAGTGGAATGGACACCGCGATGCCCTGACTCGAAATAAGGCCGGATATCCCTGCAGTGACTTGAATGCAGGCTCGTCTTGCATCTCCCAAGATGAAAGGACGTCTGAAACCCTGTGGAGACCACAGAGAAAGACCTAGTTCCCCACCTCATCGCGACCAGAGGCCTCACATCCTTTGAAAACTCCAGAGTACGCGGAGATCAGTGCCTCCAAAGGAGACGATGCTTGACTCCTCTTGAAACTTGATAGAAGTCCCAGAATTCCTGTGGTACGTGGAAAGGGACCCTTGGTCTCCCGCCTCAGCTGGAGAGGCGTCCCAATTGCCCTGCCATTCCTCGAGGAGAATCCCGAGTTGTCCCTCGCAGCTAGGCAGGAGTCCTGACGTCGCTGAACAAACACATGTGTGAAAGGGCAATCCCCGTCGTAACTCGAGAATATACCCCAGGTTCCCGCCGCAACTCGAGAAAAACCATGAGACTTCCCCCTCGCCACGAGATGAGGCCCGATTCCCCTGCACTGCGTGCAGAGCAATTCCGTGTTGCACATCACACATGAAAGGAGCCTTGATTTCCTTGATGGCACTCCAGAGAAACCCCAAGAACACTGTTTCAAGGCTAGAGGGATCCTGAGGTCACTGTAGCAACACGAAAGAGCTCCGTGGACCAAAAATCAACTCGAGATGAGAGGTTAGTCCCTGGCTTCGACTCCAGAGGAATACCACCTTACCACAAGCACCTCAAGAGGAGGCTTCTCTCAGCTCTAGGTATGTGAGAGGGACCCTGAGTTTGCGGCCTCAAGTGGAATGTACACCGCGATGCCCTGACTCGAAATAAGGCCGGATATCCCTGCAGTGACTTGAATCCAGGCTCGTCTTGCATCTCCCAAGACGAAAGGATGTCTGAATCCCCTGTGGAGACCACAGAGAAAGACCTAGTTCCCCACCTCATTACGACCGGAGGCCTCACATACTTTGAAAACTCCAGAGGTATGCGGAGATCAGTGCCTCCAAAGGAGACGATGCCTGACTCCTCGTGAAACTTGATAGGAGTCCCAGGATTCCTGTGGCACGTGGAAAGGGACACTTGGTCTCCCGCCTCAGCTGGAGAGGCGTCCCAATTGCCCTGCCAAGCCTGGAGGAGAATCCCGAGTTTTCCCTCGCAACTAGGCAGGAGTCCTGACGTCGCTGAACAAACACGTGTGTGGAAGGGCCATCCCCGTCGTAACTCGAGAATATACCCCAGGTTCCCACCGCAACTCGAGAAAAACCATGAGACTTCCCCCTCGCCGCGAGATGAGGCCCGATTCCCCTGCACTGCGTGCAGAGCAATTCCGTGTTGCACATCACACATGAAAGGAGCCTTGATTTCCTTGATGGCACTCCAGAGAAACCCCAAGAACACTGTTTCAAGGCTAGAGGGATCCTGAGGTCACTGTAGCAACATGAAAGAGCTCCATGGACCAAAAACCAACTCGAGATGAGAGGTTAGTCCCTGGCTTCGACTCCAGAGGAATACCACCTTACCACAAGCACCTCAAGAGGAGGCTTCTCTCAGCTCTAGGTATGTGAGAGGGACCTTGACTTTGCGGCCTCAAGTGGAATGGACACCGCGATGCCCTGATTTGAAATAAGGCCGGATATCCCTGCAGTGACTTGAATGCAGGCTCGTCTTGCATCTCCCAAGACGAAAGGATGTCTGAATCCCCTGTGGAGACCACAGAGAAAGACCTAGTTCCCCACCTCATCGCGACCAGAGGCCTCACATTCTTTGTAAACTTCAGAGGTACGCGGAGATCCTTGCCTTCAAAGGAGACGATGCCTGACTCCTCGTCAAACTTGATAGGAGTCCCAGGTTTCCTGTGGCACGTGGAAAGGGACACTTGGTCTCCCCCCTCAGCTGGAGAGGCGTCCCAATTGCCCTGCCAAGCCTCGAGTAGAATCCCGAGTTGTCCCTCGCAACTAGGCAGGAGTCCTGACGTCGCTGAACAAGCACGTGTGTGGAAGGGCCATCCACGTCGTAACTCGAGAATATACACCAGGTTCCCGCCGCAACTCGAGAGAAACCATGAGACTTCACACTCGCCGCGAGATGAGGCCCGATTCCCCTGCACTGCGTGCAGAGCAATTCCGTGTTGCACATCACACATGAAAGGAGCCTTGATTTCCTTGATGGCACTCCAGAGAAACCCCAAGAACACTGTATCAAGGCTAGAGGGATCCTGACGTCACTGTACCACCACGAAAGAGCTCCGTGGACCAAAAATCAACTCGAGATGAGAGGTTAGTCCCTGACTCGACTCCAGAGGAACACCACCTTACCACAAGCACCTCAAGAGCAGGCTTCTCTCAGCTCTAGGTATGTGAGAGGGACCCTGAGTTTGCGGCCTCAAGTGGAATGGACACCGCGATGCCCTGCTTCGAAATAAGGCCGGATATCCCTGCAGTGACTTGAATGCAGGCTCGTCTTGCATCTCCCAAGACGAAAGGATGTCTGAATCCCCGGTGGAGACCACAGAGAAAGACCTAGTTCCCCACCTCATCGCGACCGGAGGCCTCACATCCTTTGAAAACTCCAGAGGTACGCGGAGATCAGTGCCTCCAAAGAAGATGATGCCTGACTCCTCGTGAAACTTGATAGGAGTCCCAGGATTCCTGTGGCACGTGGAAAGGGACCCTTGGTCTCCCGCCTCAGCTGGAGAGGCGTCCCAATTGCCCTGCCAAGCCTCGAGGAGAATCCCGAGTTGTCCCTCGCAACTAGGCAGGAGTCCTGACGTCGCTGAACAAACACGTGGGTGGAAGGGCCATCCCCGTCGTAACTCGAGAATATACCCCAGGTTCCCGCCGCAACTCGAGAAAAACCATGAGACTTCCCCCTCGCCGCGAAATGAGGCCTGATTCCCCTGCACTGCGTGCAGAGCAATTCCGTGTTGCACATCACACATGAAAGGAGCCTTGATTTCCTTGACGGCACTCCAGAGAAACACCAAGAACACTGTTTCAAGGCTAGAGGGATCCTGACGTCACTGTACCAACACGAAAGAGCTCCGTGGAGCAAAAATCAACTCGAGATGAGTGATTAATCCCTGGCTTCGACTCCAGAGGAATACCACCTTACCACAAGCACCTCAAGAGGAGGCTTCTCTCAGCTCTTGGTATGTGAAAGGGACCCTGAGTTTGCGGCCTCAAGTGGAATGGACACCGCGATGCCCTGACTCGAAATAAGGCCGGATATCCCTGCAGTGACTTGAATGCAGGCTCGTCTTGCATCTCCCAAGACGAAAGGAAGTCTGAATCCCCTGTGGAGACCACAGAGAAAGACCTAGTTCCCCACCTCATCGCGACCGGAGGCCTCACATCCTTTGTAAACTCCAGAGGTACGCGGAGATCCTTTCCTCCAAAGGAGACGATGGCTGACTCCTCGTCAAACTTGATAGGAGTCCCAGGTTTCCTGTGGCACGTGGAAAGGGACACTTGGTCTCCCCCCTCAGCTGGAGAGGCGTCCCAATTGCCCTGCCAAGCCTCGAGGAGAATCCCGAGTTGTCCCTCGCAACTAGGCAGGAGTCCTGACGTCGCTGAACAAGCACGTGTGTGGAAGGGCCATCCCCGTCGTAACTCGAGAATATACCCCAGGTTCCCACCGCAACTCGAGAAAAACCATGAGACTTCCCCTTCGCTGCGAGATGAGGCCCGATTCCCCTGCACTGCGTGCAGAGCAATTCCGTGTTGCACATCACACATGAAAGGAGCCTTGATTTCCTTGATGGCACTCCAGAGAAACACCAAGAACACTGTTTCAAGGCTAGAGGGATCCTGAGGTCACTGTAGCAACACGAAAGAGCTCCGTGGACCAAAAATCAACTCGAGATGAGAGGTTAGTACCTGGCTTCGACTCCAGAGGAATACCACCTTACCACAAGCACCTCAAGAGGAGGCTTCTCTCAGCTCTAGGTATGTGAGAGGGACCCTGAGTTTGCGGCCTCAAGTGGAATGTACACCGCGATGCCCTGACTCGAAATAAGGCCGGATATCCCTGCAGTGACTTGAATCCAGGCTCGTCTTGCATCTCCCAAGACGAAAGGATGTCTGAATCCCCTGTGGAGACCACAGAGAAAGACCTAGTTCCCCACCTCATCGCGACCGGAGGCCTCACATCCTTTGAAAACTCCAGAGGTATGCGGAGATCAGTGCCTCCAAAGGACACGATGCCTGACTCCTCGTGAAACTTGATAGGAGTCCCAGGATTCCTGTGGCACGTGGAAAGGGACACTTGGTCTCCCGCCTCAGCTGGAGAGGCGTCCCAATTGCCCTGCCAAGCCTCGAGGAGAATCCCGAGTTGTCCCTCGCAACTAGGCAGGAGTCCTGACGTCGCTGAACAAACACGTGGGTGGAAGGGCCATCCCCGTCGTAACTCGAGAATATACCCCAGGTTTCCACCGCAACTCGAGAAAAACCATGAGACTTCCCCCTCGCCGCGAGATGAGGCCCGATTCCCCTGCACTGCGTGCAGAGCAATTCCGTGTTGCACATCACACATGAAAGGAGCCTTGATTTCCTTGATGGCACTCCAGAGAAACCCCAAGAACACTGTATCAAGGCTAGAGGGATCCTGACGTCACTCTACCAACAGGAAAGAGCTCCGTGGACCAAAAATCAACTCGAGATGAGAGGTTAGTCCCTGACTCGACTCCAGAGGAACACCACCTTACCACAAGCACCTCAAGAGGAGGCTTCTCTCAGCTCTAGCTATGTGAGAGGGACCCTGAGTTTGCGGCCTCAAGTGGAATGGACACCGCGATGCCCTGACGCGAAATAAGGCCGGATATCCCTGCAGTGACTTGAATGCAGGCTCGTCTTGAATCTCCCAAGACGAAAGGATGTCTGAATCCCCTGTGGAGACCACAGAGAAAGACCTAGTTCCCCACCTCATCGCGACCGGAGGCGTCACATCCTTTGTAAACTCCAGAGGTACACGGAGATCCTTGCCTCCAAAGGAGACGATGCCTGACTCCTCGTGAAACTTGATAGGAGTCGCAGGTTTCCTGTGGCACGTGGAAAGGGACACTTGGTCTCCCCCGTCAGCTGGAGAGGCGTCCCAATTGCCCTGCCAAGCCTCGAGGAGAATCCCGAGTTGTCCCTCGCAACTAGGCAGGAGTCCTGACGTCGCTGAACAAACACGTGTGTGGAAGGGCCATCCCCGTCGTAACTCGAGAATATACCCCAGGTTCCCGCCGCAACTCGAGAAAAACCATGAGACTTCCCCCTCGCCGCGAGATGAGGTCCGATTCCCCTGCACTGTGTGCAGAGCAATTCCGTGTTGCACATCACACATGAAAGGAGCCTTGATTTCCTTGATGGCACTCCAGAGAAACCCCAAGAACACTGTTTCAAGGCTAGAGGGATCCTGAGGTCACTGTAGCAACAAGAAAGAGCTCCGTGGACCAAAAATCAACTCGAGATGAGAGGTTAGTCCCTGGCTTCGACTCCAGAGGAATACGACCTTACCACAAGCACCTCAAGAGGAGGCTTCTCTCAGCTCTAGGTATGTGAGAGGGACCCTGAGTTTGCGGCCTCAAGTGGAATGGACACCGCGATGCCCTGACTCGAAATAAGGCCGGATATCCCTGCAGTGACTTGAATGCAGGCTCGTCTTGCATCTCCCAAGATGAAAGGATGTCTGAATCCCCTGTGGAGACCACAGAGAAAGACCTAGTTCCCCACCTCATGGCGACCGGAGGCCTCACATCCTTTGAAAACTCCAGAGGTACGCGGAGATCAGTGCCTCCAAAGGAGACGATGCCTGACTCCTCGTGAAACTTGATAGGAGTCCCAGGATTCCTGTGGCACGTGGAAAGGGACCCTTGGTCTCCCGCCTCAGCTGGAGAGGCGTCCCAATTGCCCTGCCAAGCCTCGAGGAGAATCCCGAGTTGTCCCTCGCAACTAGGCAGGAGTCCTCCGGTCGCTGAACAAACACGTGGGTGGAAGGGCCATCCCCGTCGTAACTCGAGAATATACCCCAGGTTCCCGCCGCAACTCGAGAAAAACCATGAGACTTCCCCCTCGCCGCGAGATGAGGCCCGATTCCCCTGCACTGCATGCAGAGCAATTCCGTGTTGCACATCACACATGAAAGGAGCCTTGATTTCCTTGATGGCACTCCAGAGAAACCCCAAGAACACTGTTTCCAGGCTAGAGGAATCCTGAGGTCACTGTATCCACACGAAAGAGCTCCGTGGACCAAAAATCAACTCGAAATGAGAGGTTAGTCCCTGGCTTCGACTCCAGAGGAATACCACCTTACCACAAGCACCTCAAGAGGAGGCTTCTCTCAGCTCTAGCTATGTGAGAGGGACCCTGAGTTTGCGGCCTCAAGTGGAATGGATACCGCGATGCCCTGACGCGAAATAAGGCCGGATATCCCTGCAGTGACTTGAATGCAGGCTCGTCTTGCATCTCCCAAGATGAAAGGATGTCTGAATCCCCTGTGGAGACCACAGAGAAAGACCTAGTTCCCCACCTCATGGCGACCGGAGGCCTCACATCCTTTGAAAACTCCAGAGGTACGCGGAGATCAGTGCCTCCAAAGGAGACGATGCCTGACTCCTCGTGAAACTTGATAGGAGTCCCAGGATTCCTGTGGCACGTGGAAAGGGACCCTTGGTCTCCCGCCTCAGCTGGAGAGGCGTCCCAATTGCCCTGCCAAGCCTCGAGGAGAATCCCGAGTTGTCCCTCGCAACTAGGCAGGAGTCCTGACGTCGCTGAACAAACACGTGTGTGGAAGGGCCATCCCCGTCGTAACTCGAGAATATACCCCAGGTTCCCGCCGCAACTCGAGAAAAACCATGAGACTTCCCCCTCGCCGCGAGATGAGGCCCGATTCCCCTGCACTGCATGCAGAGCAATTCCGTGTTGCCCATCACACATGAAAGGAGCCTTGATTTCCTTGATGGCAATCCAGAGAAACCCCAAGAACACTGTTTCAAGGCTAGAGGGATCCTGAGGTCACTGTAGCAACACGAAAGAGCTCCGTGGACCAAAAATCAACTCGAGATGAGAGGTTAGTCCCTGGCTTCGACTCCAGAGGAATACCACCTTACCACAAGCACCTCAAAAGGAGGCTTCTCTCAGCTCTAAGTATGTGAGACGGACCCTGATTTTGTGGCCTCAAGTGGAATGGACACCGCGATGAGCTGACTCGAAATAAGGCCGGATATCCCTGCAGTGACTTGAATGCAGGCTCGTCTTGCATCTACCCAGACGAAAGGATGTCTGAATCCCCGGTGGAGACCACAGAGAAAGACCTAGTTCCCCACCTCATGGCGACCGGAGGCCTCACATCCTTTGAAAACTCCAGAGGTACGCGGAGATCAGTGCCTCCAAAGGAGACGATGCCTGACTCCTCGGGAAACTTGATAGGAGTCCCAGGATTCCTGTGGCACGTGGAAAGGGACCCTTGGTCTCCCGCCTCAGCTGGAGTGGCGTCCCAATTGCCCTGTCAAGCCTCGAGGAGAATCCCGAGGTGTCCCTCGCAACTAGGCAGGAGTCCTGACGTCGCTGAACAAACAAGTGGCTGGAAGGACCATCCCCGTCATAACTCGAGAATATACCCCAGGGTCCCGCCGCAACTCGAGAAAAACCATGAGACTTCCCCCTCGAAGAGAGATGAGGCCCGATTCCCCTGCACTGCGTGCAGAGCAACTCCGTGTTGCACATCACACATGAAAGGAGCCTTGATTTCCTTGGTGGCACTCCAGAGAAACCCCAAGAACACTGTTTCAAGACTAGAGGGATCCTGAGGTCACTGTAGCAACACGAAAGAGCTCCGTGGACCAAGAATCAACTCGACATGAGAGGTTAGTCCCTGGCTTCGACTCCAGAGGAATACCACCTTACCACAATCACCTCAAGAGGAGACTTCTCTCAGCTCTAGGTATGTGAGAGGGACCCTGAGTTTGCGGCCTCAAGTGGAATGGACACCGCGATGCCCTGACGCGAAATAAGGCCGGATATCCCTGCAGTGACTTGAATGCAGGCTCGTCTTGCATCTCCCAAGACGAAAGGATGTCTGAATCCCCTGTGGAGACCACAGAGAAATACTTAGTTCCCCACCTCATCGCGACCGGAGGCCTCACATCCTTTGAAAACTCCAGAGGTACGCGGAGATCAGTGCCTCCAAAGGAGACGATGCCTGACTCCTCGTGAAACTTGATAGGAGTCCCAGGATTCCTGTGGCACGTGGAAAGGGACCCTTGGTCTCCCGCCTCAGCTGAAGAGGCGTCCCAATTGCCCTGCCAAGCCTCGAGGAGAATCCCGAGTTCTCCCTCGCAACTAGGCAGGAGTCCTGACGTCGCTGAACAAACACGAGGGTGGAAGGGCCATGCCCGTCGTAACTCGAGAATATACCCCAGATTCCAGCCGCAACTCGAGAAAAACCATGAGACCTCCCCCTCGCCGCGAGATGAGGCCCGATTCCCCTGCACTGCGTGCAGAGCAATTCCGTGTTGCACATCATACATGAAAGGAGTCTTGATTTCCTTGATGGCACTCCAGAGAAACCCCAAGAACACTGTTTCAAGGCTAGAGGGATCCTGAGGTCACTGTAGCAACACGAAAGAGCTCCGTGGACCAAGAATCAACTCAAGATGACAGGTTAGTCCCTGGCTTCGACTCCAGAGGAATACCACCTTACCACAAGCACCTCAAGAGGAGGCTTCTCTCAGCTCTAGGTATGTGAGAGGGACCCTGAGTTTGCGGCCTCAAGTGGAATGGACACTGCGATGCCCTGACGCGAAATAAGGCCGGATATCCCTGCAGTGACTTGAATGCAGGCTCGTCTTGCATCTCCGAATACGAAAGGATGTCTGAATCCCCTGTGGAGACCACAGAGAAAGACCTAGTTCCCCAGCTCATCGCGACCGGAGGCCTCACATCCTTTGAAAACTCCAGAGCTACGCCGAGATCAGTGCCTCCAAAGGAGACGATGCCTGACTCCTCGTGAAACTTGATAGGAGTCCCAGGATTCCTGTGGCACGTGGAAAGGAACCCTTGGTCTCCCGCCTCAGCTGGAGAGGCGTCCCAATTGCCCTGCCAAGCCTCGAGGAGAATCCCGAGTTGTCCCTCGCAACTAGGCAGGAGTCCTGACGTCACTGAACAAACACGTGGGTGGAGGGACCATCCCCGTCTTAACTCGAGAATATACCCCAGGTTCCCGCCGCAACTCGAGAAAAACCATGAGACTTCCCCCTCGCCGCGAGATGAGGCCCGATTCCCCTGCACTGCGTGCAGAGGAATTCCGTGTTGCACATCACACATGAATGGAGCCTTGATTTCCTTGATGGCACTCCAGAGAAACGCTAAGAACACTGTTTCAAGGCTAGAGGGATCCTGAGGTTACTGTAGCAACACGAAAGAGCTCCGTGGACCAAAAATCAACTCGAGATAAGAGGTTAGTCCCTGGCTTCGACTCCAGAGGAATACCACCTTACCACAAGCACCTCAAGAGGAGGCTTCTCTCAGCTCTAGGTATGTGAGAGGGACCCTGAGTTTGCGGCCTCAAGTAGAATGGACACCGCGATGCCCTGACTCGAAATAAGGCGGGATATCCCTGCAGTGACTTGAATGCAGGCTCGTCTTGCATCTCCCAAGACGAAAGGATGTCTGAATCCCCTGTGGAGACCACAGAGAAAGACCTAGTCCCCACCTCATCGCGACCGGAGGCCTCACATCCTTTGAAAACTTTAGAGAAACGCAGAGATCAGTGCCTCCAAAGGAGACGATGCCTGACTCCTTGTGAAACTTGATAGGAGTCCCAGGATTCCTGTGGCACGTGGAAAGGGACCCTTGGTCTCCCGCCTCAGCTGGAGAGGCGTCCCAATTGCCCTGCCAAGCCTCGAGGAGAATCCCGAGTTGTCCCTCGCAACTAGGCAGGAGTCCTCACGTCGCTGAACAAACACGTGGGTGGAGGGACCATCCCCGTCTTAACTCGAGAATATACCCCAGGTTCCCGCCGCAACTCGAGAAAAACCATGAGACTTCCCCCTCGCCGCGAGATGAGGCCCGATTCCCCTGCACTGCGTGCAGACCAATTCCGTCTTGCACATCACACATGAAAGGAGCCTTGATTTCCTTAATGGCACTCCAGAGAAACCCCAAGAACACTGTTTCAAGGCTAGAGGGATCCTGAGGTCACTGTAGCAACACGAAAGAGCTCCGTGGACCAAGAATCAACTCGAGATGAGAGGTTAGTCCCTGGTGTCGACTCCAGAGGAATACCACCTTACCACAAGCACCACAAGAGGAGGCTTCTCTCAGCTCTGTGTATGTCAGAGTGACCCTGAGTTTGCGGCCTCAAGTGGAATGGACACTGCGATGCCCTGACGCGAAATAAGGCCGGATATCCCTGCAGTGACTTGAATGCAGGCTCGTCTTACATCTCCCAAGACAAAAGGATGTCTGAATCCCCTGTGGAGACCACAGAGAAAGACCTAGTTCCCCACCTCATCGCGACCGGAGCCCTCACATCCTTTGATAACTCCAGAGGTACGCAGAGATCAGTGCCTCCAAAGGAGACGATGCCTGACGCCTCGTGAAACTTGATAGGAGTCCCAGGATTCCTGTGGCACGTGGAAAGGGACCCTTGGTCTTCCGCCTCAGCTGGAGAGGCGTCCCAATTGCCCTGCCAAGCCTCGAGGAGAATCCCGAGTTGTCCCTCGCAACTAGGCAGGAGTCCTGACGTCGCTGAACAAACACGTGGGTGGAAGGGCCATCCCCGTCGTAACTCGAGAATATACCCCAGGTTCTCCCCGCACCTCGAGAAAAACCATGAGACTTCCCCCTCGCCACGAGATGAGGCCCGATTCCCCTGCACTGCGTGCAGAGCAATTCAGTGTTGCACATCACACATGAACGGAGCCTTGATTTCCTTGATGGCACTCCAGAGAAACCCCAAGAACACTGTTTCAAGGCTAGAGGGATCCTAAGGTTACTGTAGCAACACGAAAGAGCTCCGTGGACCAAAAATCAACTCGAGATAAGAGGTTAGTCCCTGGCTTTGACTCCAGAGGAATACCACCTTACCACAAGCACCTCAAGAGGAGGCTTCTCTCAGCTCTAGGTATGTGAGAGGGACCCTGAGATTGCGGCCTCAAGTAGAATGGACACCGCGATGCCCTGACTCGAAATAAGGCGGGATATCCCTACAGTGACTTGAATGCAGGCTCGTCTTGCATCTCCCAAGATGAAAGGATGTCTGAATCCCCTGTGGAGACCACAGAGAAAGACCTAGTTCCCCACCTCATGGCGACCGGAGGCCTCACATCCTTTGAAAACTCCAGAGGTACGCGGAGATCAGTGCCTCCAAAGGAGACGATGCCTGACTCCTCGTGAACCTTGATAGGAGTCCCAGGATTCCTGTGGCACGTGGAAAGGGACACTTGGTCTCCCGCCTCAGCTGGAGAGGCGTCCCAATTGCCCTGCCAAGCCTCGAGGAGAATCCCGAGTTGTCCCTCGCAACTAGGCAGGAGTTCTGACGTCGCTGAACAAACACGTGGCTGGAAGGGCCATTCCCGTCGTAACTCGAGAATATACCCCAGGTTCCCGCCGCAACTCGAGAAAAACCATGAGACTTCCCCCTCGCCGCGAGATGAGGCCCGATTCCCCTGCACTGCGTGCAGAGCAACTCCGTGTTGCACATCACACATGAAAGGAGCCTTGATTTCCTTGGTGGCACTCCGGAGAAACCCCAAGAACACTGTTTGAAGTCTAGAGGGATCCTGAGGTCACTGTAGCAACACGAAAGAGCTCCGTGGACAAAGAATCAACTCGAGATGAGAGGTTAGTCCCTGGCTTCGACTCCAGAGGAATACCACCTTACCACAAGCACCTCAAGAGGAGGCTTCTCTCAGCTCTAGGTATGTGAGAGGGACCCTGAGTTTGCGGCCTCAAGTGGAATGGACACCGCGATGCCCTGACGCGAAATAAGGCGGGATATCCCTGCAGTGACTTGAATGCAGGCTCGTCTTGCATCTCCCAAGACGAAAGGATGTCTGAATCCCCTGTGGAGACCACAGAGAAAGACTTAGTTCCCCACCTCATCGCGACCGGAGGCCTCACATCCTTTGAAAACTCCAGAGGTACGCGGAGATCAGTGCCTCCAAAGGAGACGATGCCTGACTCCTCGTGAAACTTGATAGGAGTCCCAGGATTCCTGTGGCACGTGGAAAGGGACCCTTGGTCTCCCGCCTCAGCTGGAGAGGCGTCCCAATTGCCCTGCTAAGCCTCGAGGATAATCCCGAGTTCTCCCTCGCAACTAGGCAGGAGTCCTGCCGTTGTTGAACAAACACGTGGGTGAAAGGGCCATCCCCGTCGGAACTCGAGAATATACCCCAGGTTCCCGCCGCCACTCGAGAAAAACCATGAGACTTCCCCCTCGCCGCGAGATGAGGCCCGATTCCCCTGCACTGCTTGCAGAGCAATTCCTTCTTGCACATCACACATGAAAGGAGCCTTGATTTCCTTAATGGCACTCCAGAGAAACCCCAAGAACACTGTTTCAAGGCTAGAGGGATCCTGAGGTCACTGTAGCAACACGAAAGAGCTCCGTGGACCAAGAATCATCTCGAGATGAGAGGTTAGTCCCTGGCTTCGACTCCAGAGGAATACCACCTTACCACAAGCACGACAAGAGGAGGCTTCTCTCAGCTCTAGGTATGTGTGAGGGACCCTGAGTTTGCGGCCTCAAGTGGAATCGACACTGCGATGCCCTGACGCGAAATAAGGCCGGATATCCCTGCAGTGACTTGAATGCAGGCTCGTCTTCCATCTCCCAAGACGAAAGGATGTCTGAATCCCCTGTGGAGACCACAGAGAAAGACCTAGTTCCCCACCTCATAGCGACCGGAGGCCTCACATCCTTTGAAAACTTCAGAGGAACACGGAGATCAGTGCCTCCAAAGAAGACGATGCCTGACTCCTCGTGAAACTTGATAGGAGTCCCAGGATTCCTGTGCACGTGGAAAGGGAGCCTTGGTCTCCCGCCTCAGCTGGAGAGGCGTCCCAATTGCCCTGCCAAGCCTCGAGGAGAATCCCGAGTTGTCCCTCGCAACTAGGCAGGAGTCCTGACGTCGCTGAACAAACACGAGGGTGGAAGGGCCATGCCCGTCGTAACTCGAGAATATACCCCAGATTCCAGCCGCAACTCGAGAAAAACCATGAGACCTCCCCCTCGCCGCGAGATGAGGCCCGATTCCCCTGCACTGCGTGCAGAGCAATTCCGTGTTGCACATCATACATGAAAGGAGTCTTGATTTCCTTGATGGCACTCCAGAGAAACCCCAAGAACACTGTTTCAAGGCTAGAGGGATCCTGAGGTCACTGTAGCAACACGAAAGAGCTCCGTGGACCAAGAATCAACTCGAGATGACAGGTTAGTCCCTGGCTTCGACTCCAGAGGAATACCACCTTACCACAAGCACCTCAAGAGGAGGCTTCTCTCAGCTCTAGGTATGTGAGAGGGACCCTGAGTTTGCGGCCTCAAGTGGAATGGACACTGCGATGCCCTGACGCGAAATAAGGCCGGATATCCCTGCAGTGACTTGAATGCAGGCTCGTCTTGCATCTCCCAAGACGAAAGGAAGTCTGAATCCCCTGTGGAGACCACAGAGAAAGACCTAGTTCCCCACCTCATCGCGACCGGAGGCCTCACATCCTTTGTAAACTCCAGAGGTACGCGGAGATCCTTGCCTCCAAAGGAGACGATGCCTGACTCCTCGTCAAACTTGATAGGAGTCCCAGGATTCCTGTGGCACGTGGAAAGGGACCCTTGGTCTCCCCCCTCAGCTGGAGAGGCGTCCCAATTGCCCTGCCAAGCCTCGAGGAGAATCCCGAGTTGTCCCTCGCAACTAGGCAGGAGTCCTGCCTTCGCTGAACAAACACGTGTGTGGAAGGGCCATCCCCGTCGTAACTCGAGAATATACCCCAGGTTCCCGCCGCAACTCGAGAAAAACCATGAGACTTCCCCCTCGCCGCGAGATGAGGCCCGATTCCCCTGCACTGTGTGCAGAGCAATTCCGTGTTGCACATCACACATGAAAGGAGCCTTGATTTCCTTGATGGCACTCCAGAGAAACCCCAAGAACACTGTTTCAAGGCTAGAGGGATCCTGAGGTCACTGTAGCAACACGAAAGAGCTCCATGGACCAAAAACCAACTCGAGATGAGAGGTTAGTCCCTGGCTTCGACTCCAGAGGAATACCACCTTACCACAAGCACCTCAAGAGGAGGCTTCTCTCAGCTCTAGGTATGTGAGAGGGACCTTGAGTTTGCGGCCTCAAGTGGAATGGACACCGCGATGCCCTGACTCGAAATAAGGCCGGATATCCCTACAGTGACTTGAATGCAGGCTCGTCTTGCATCTCCCAAGACGAAAGGATGTCTGAATCCCCTGTGGAGACCACAGAGAAAGACCTAGTTCCCCACCTCATCGCGACCGAAGGCCTCACATCCTTTGAAAACTTCACAGGTACGCGGAGATCAGTGCCTCCAAAGGAGACGATGCCTGACTCGTCGTGTAACTTGATAGGAGTCCCAGGATTCCTGTGGCACGTGAAAGGGACCCTTGGTCTCCCGCCTCAGCAGGAGAGGCGTCCCAATTGCCCTGCCAAGCCTCGAGGAGAATCCCGAGTTGTCCCTCGCAACTAGGCAGGAGTCCTGACGTCGCTGAACAAACACGTGTGTGGAAGGGCCATCCCCGTCGTAACTCGAGAATATACCCCAGGTTCCCGCCGCAACTCGAGAAAAACCATGAGACTTCCCCCTCGCCGCGAGATGAGGCCCGATTCCCCTGCACTGCATGCAGAGCAATTCCGTGTTGCACATCACACATGAAAGGAGCCTTGATTTCCTTGATGGCACTCCAGAGAAACCCCAAGAACACTGTTTCAAAGCTAGAGGGATCTTGAGGTCACTGTATCCACACAAAAGAGCTCCGTGGACCAAAAATCAACTCGAAATGAGAGGGTAGTCCCTGGCTTCGACTCCAGAGGAATACCACCTTACCACAAGCACCTCAAGAGGAGGCTTCTCTCAGCTCTAGCTATGTGAGAGGGACCCTGAGTTTGCGGCCTCAAGTGGAATGGACACCGCGATGCCCTGACGCGAAATAAGGCCGGATATCCCTGCAGTGACTTGAATGCAGGCTCGTCTTGAATCTCCCAAGACGAAAGGATGTCTGAATCCCCTGTGGAGACCACAGAGAAAGACCTAGTTCCCCACCTCATCGCGACCGGAGGCGTCACATCCTTTGTAAACTCCAGAGGTACACGGAGATCCTTGCCTCCAAAGGAGACGATGCCTGACTCCTCGTGAAACTTGATAGGAGTCGCAGGTTTCCTGTGGCACGTGGAAAGGGACACTTGGTCTCCCCCGTCAGCTGGAGAGGCATCCCAATTGCCCTGCCAAACCTCGAGGAGAATCCCGAGTTGTCCCTCGCAACTAGGCAGGAGTCCTGACGTCGCTGAACAAACACGTGTGTGGAAGGGCCATCCCCGTCGTAACTCGAGAATATACCCCAGGTTCCCGCCGCAACTCGAGAAAAACCATGAGACTTCCCCCTCGCCGCGAGATGAGGTCCGATTCCCCTGCACTGTGTGCAGAGCAATTCCGTGTTGCACATCACACATGAAAGGAGCCTTGATTTCCTTGATGGCACTCCAGAGAAACCCCAAGAACACTGTTTCAAGGCTAGAGGGATCCTGAGGTCACTGTAGCAACAAGAAAGAGCTCCGTGGACCAAAAATCAACTCGAGATGAGAGGTTAGTCCCTGGCTTCGACTCCAGAGGAATACGACCTTACCACAAGCACCTCAAGAGGAGGCTTCTCTCAGCTCTAGGTATGTGAGAGGGACCCTGAGTTTGCGGCCTCAAGTGGAATGGACACCGCGATGCCCTGACTCGAAATAAGGCCGGATATCCCTGCAGTGACTTGAATGCAGGCTCGTCTTGCATCTCCCAAGATGAAAGGATGTCTGAATCCCCTGTGGAGACCACAGAGAAAGACCTAGTTCCCCACCTCATCGCGACCGGAGGCCTCACATCCTTTGAAAACTCCAGAGGTACGCGGAGATCAGTGCCTCCAAAGGAGACGATGCCTGACTCCTCGTGAAACTTGATAGGAGTCCCAGGATTCCTGTGGCACGTGGAAAGGGACCCTTGGTCTCCCGCCTCAGCTGGAGAGGCGTCCCAATTGCCCTGCCAAGCCTCGAGGAGAATCCCGAGTTGTCCCTCGCAACTAGGCAGGAGTCCTGACGTCGCTGAACAAACACGTGTGTGGAAGGGCCATCCCCGTCGTAACTCGAGAATATACCCCAGGTTCCCGCCGCAACTCGAGAAAAACCATGAGACTTCCCCCTCGCCGCGAGATGAGGCCCGATTCCCCTGCACTGCATGCAGAGCAATTCCGTGTTGCACATCACACATGAAAGGAGCCTTGATTTCCTTGATGGCACTCCAGAGAAACCCCAAGAACACTGTTTCCAGGCTAGAGGAATCCTGAGGTCACTGTATCCACACGAAAGAGCTCCGTGGACCAAAAATCAACTCGAGATGAGAGGTTAGTCCCTGGCTTCGACTGCAGAGGAATACCACCTTACCACAAGCACCTCAAGAGGAGGCTTCTCTCAGCTCTAGCTATGTGAGAGGGACCCTGAGTTTGCGGCCTCAAGTGGAATGGACACTGCGATGCCCTGACGCGAAATAAGGCCGGATATCCCTGCAGTGACTTGAATGCAGGCTCGTCTTGCATCTCCCAAGATGAAACGATGTCTGAATCCCCTGTGGAGACCACAGAGAAAGACCTAGTTCCCCACCTCATTGCGACCGGAGGCCTCACATCTTTTCAAAACTCCAGAGGTACGCGGAGATCAGTGCCTCCAAAGGAGACGATGCCTGACTCCTCGTGAAACTTGATAGGAGTCCCAGGATTCCTGTGGCACGTGGAAAGGGACCCTTGGTCTCCCGCCTCAGCTGGAGAGGCGTCCCAATTGCCCTGCCAAGCCTCGAGGAAAATCCCGAGTTGTCCCTCGCAACTAGGCAGGAGTCCTGACGTCGCTGAACAAACACGTGGGTGGAAGGGCCATCCCCGTCGTAACTCGAGAATATACCCCAGGTTCCCGCCGCAACTCGAGAGAAACCATGAGACTTCACACTCGCCGCGAGATGAGGCCCGATTCCCTGCACTGCGTGCAGAGCAATTCCGTGTTGCACATCACACATGAAAGGAGCCTTGATTTCCTTGATGGCACTCCAGAGAAACCCCAAGAACACTGTTTCAAGGCTAGAGGGATCCTGAGGTCACTGTAGCAACACGAAAGAGCTCCGTGGACCAAGAATCAACTCGAGATGACAGGTTAGTCCCTGGCTTCGACTCCAGAGGAATACCACCTTACCACAAGCACCTCAAGAGGAGGCTTCTCTCAGCTCTAGGTATGTGAGAGGGACCCTGAGTTTGCGGCCTCAAGTGGAATGGACACTGCGATGCCCTGACGCGAAATAAGGCCGGATATCCCTGCAGTGACTTGAATGCAGGCTCGTCTTGCATCTCCGAATACGAAAGGATGTCTGAATCCCCTGTGGAGACCACAGAGAAAGACCTAGTTTCCCACCTCATCGCGACCGGAGGCCTCACATCCTTTGAAAACTCCAGAGTTACGCCGAGATCAGTGCCTCCAAAGGAGACGATGCCTGACTCCTCGTGAAACTTGATAGGAGTCCCAGGATTCCTGTGGCACGTGGAAAGGAACCCTTGGTCTCCCGCCTCAGCTGGAGAGGCGTCCCAATTGCCCTGCCAAGCCTCGAGGAGAATCCCGAGTTGTCCCTCGCAACTAGGCAGGAGTCCTGACGTCGCTGAACAAACACGTGGGTGGAGGGACCATCCCCGTCTTAACTCGAGAATATACCCCAGGTTCCCGCCGCAACTCGAGAAAAACCATGAGACTTCCCCCTCGCCGCGAGATGAGGCCCGATTCCCCTGCACTGCGTGCAGAGGAATTCCGTGTTGCACATCACACATGAATGGAGCCTTGATTTCCTTGATGGCACTCCAGAGAAACGCTAAGAACACTGTTTCAAGGCTAGAGGGATCCTGAGGTTACTGTAGCAACACGAAAGAGCTCCGTGGACCAAAAATCAACTCGAGATAAGAGGTTAGTCCCTGGCTTCGACTCCAGAGGAATACCACCTTACCACAAGCACCTCAAGAGGAGGCTTCTCTCAGCTCTAGGTATGTGAGAGGGACCCTGAGTTTGCGGCCTCAAGTAGAATGGACACCGCGATGCCCTGACTCGAAATAAGGCGGGATATCCCGGCAGTGACTTGAATGCAGGCTCGTCTTGCATCTCCCAAGATGAAAGGATGTCTGAATCCCCTGTGGAGACCACAGAGAAAGACCTAGTTCCCCACCTCATGGCGACCGGAGGCCTCACATCCTTTGAAAACTCCAGAGGTACGCGGAGATCAGTGCCTCCAAAGGAGACGATGCCTGACTCCTCGTGAAACTTGATAGGAGTCCCAGGATTCCTGTGGCACGTGGAAAGGGACCCTTGGTCTCCCGCCTCAGCTGGAGAGGCGTCCCAATTGCCCTGCCAAGCCTCGAGGAGAATCCCGAGTTGTCCCTCGCAACTAGGCAGGAGTCCTGACGTCGCTGAACAAACACGTGTGTGGAAGGGCCATCCCCGTCGTAACTCGAGAATATACCCCAGGTTCCCGCCGCAACTCGAGAAAAACCATGAGACTTCCCCCTCGCCGCGAGATGAGGCCCGATTCCCCTGCACTGCATGCAGAGCAATTCCGTGTTGCACATCACACATGAAAGGAGCCTTGATTTCCTTGATGGCACTCCAGAGAAACCCCAAGAACACTGTTTCCAGGCTAGAGGAATCCTGAGGTCACTGTATCCACACGAAAGAGCTCCGTGGACCAAAAATCAACTCGAGATGAGAGGTTAGTCCCTGGCTTCGACTGCAGAGGAATACCACCTTACCACAAGCACCTCAAGAGGAGGCTTCTCTCAGCTCTAGCTATGTGAGAGGGACCCTGAGTTTGCGGCCTCAAGTGGAATGGACACTGCGATGCCCTGACGCGAAATAAGGCCGGATATCCCTGCAGTGACTTGAATGCAGGCTCGTCTTGCATCTCCCAAGATGAAAGGATGTCTGAATCCCCTGTGGAGACCACAGAGAAAGACCTAGTTCCCCACCTCATTGCGACCGGAGGCCTCACATCTTTTCAAAACTCCAGAGGTACGCGGAGATCAGTGCCTCCAAAGGAGACGATGCCTGACTCCTCGTGAAACTTGATAGGAGTCCCAGGATTCCTGTGGCACGTGGAAAGGGACCCTTGGTCTCCCGCCTCAGCTGGAGAGGCGTCCCAATTGCCCTGCCAAGCCTCGAGGAAAATCCCGAGTTGTCCCTCGCAACTAGGCAGGAGTCCTGACGTCGCTGAACAAACACGTGGGTGGAAGGGCCATCCCCGTCGTAACTCGAGAATATACCCCAGGTTCCCGCCGCAACTCGAGAGAAACCATGAGACTTCACACTCGCCGCGAGATGAGGCCCGATTCCCTGCACTGCGTGCAGAGCAATTCCGTGTTGCACATCACACATGAAAGGAGCCTTGATTTCCTTGATGGCACTCCAGAGAAACCCCAAGAACACTGTTTCAAGGCTAGAGGGATCCTGAGGTCACTGTAGCAACACGAAAGAGCTCCGTGGACCAAGAATCAACTCGAGATGACAGGTTAGTCCCTGGCTTCGACTCCAGAGGAATACCACCTTACCACAAGCACCTCAAGAGGAGGCTTCTCTCAGCTCTAGGTATGTGAGAGGGACCCTGAGTTTGCGGCCTCAAGTGGAATGGACACTGCGATGCCCTGACGCGAAATAAGGCCGGATATCCCTGCAGTGACTTGAATGCAGGCTCGTCTTGCATCTCCGAATACGAAAGGATGTCTGAATCCCCTGTGGAGACCACAGAGAAAGACCTAGTTTCCCACCTCATCGCGACCGGAGGCCTCACATCCTTTGAAAACTCCAGAGTTACGCCGAGATCAGTGCCTCCAAAGGAGACGATGCCTGACTCCTCGTGAAACTTGATAGGAGTCCCAGGATTCCTGTGGCACGTGGAAAGGAACCCTTGGTCTCCCGCCTCAGCTGGAGAGGCGTCCCAATTGCCCTGCCAAGCCTCGAGGAGAATCCCGAGTTGTCCCTCGCAACTAGGCAGGAGTCCTGACGTCGCTGAACAAACACGTGGGTGGAGGGACCATCCCCGTCTTAACTCGAGAATATACCCCAGGTTCCCGCCGCAACTCGAGAAAAACCATGAGACTTCCCCCTCGCCGCGAGATGAGGCCCGATTCCCCTGCACTGCGTGCAGAGGAATTCCGTGTTGCACATCACACATGAATGGAGCCTTGATTTCCTTGATGGCACTCCAGAGAAACGCTAAGAACACTGTTTCAAGGCTAGAGGGATCCTGAGGTTACTGTAGCAACACGAAAGAGCTCCGTGGACCAAAAATCAACTCGAGATAAGAGGTTAGTCCCTGGCTTCGACTCCAGAGGAATACCACCTTACCACAAGCACCTCAAGAGGAGGCTTCTCTCAGCTCTAGGTATGTGAGAGGGACCCTGAGTTTGCGGCCTCAAGTAGAATGGACACCGCGATGCCCTGACTCGAAATAAGGCGGGATATCCCGGCAGTGACTTGAATGCAGGCTCGTCTTGCATCTCCCAAGACGAAAGGATGTCTGAATCCCCTGTGGAGACCACAGAGAAAGACCTAGTCCCCACCTCATCGCGACCGGAGGCCTCACATCCTTTGAAAACTTCAGAGAAACGCAGAGATCAGTGCCTCCAAAGGAGACGATGCCTGACTCCTTGTGAAACTTGATAGGAGTCCCAGGATTCCTGTGGCACGTGGAAAGGGACCCTTGGTCTCCCGCCTCAGCTGGAGAGGCGTCCCAATTGCCCTGCCAAGCCTCGAGGAGAATCCCGAGTTGTCCCTCGCAACTAGGCAGGAGTCCTGACGTCGCTGAACAAACACGTGGGTGGAGGGACCATCCCCGTCTTAACTCGAGAATATACCCCAGGTTCCCGCCGCAACTCGAGAAAAACCATGAGACTTCCCCCTCGCCGCGAGATGAGGCCCGATTCCCCTGCACTGCGTGCAGACCAATTCCGTCTTGCACATCACACATGAAAGGAGCCTTGATCTCCTTAATGGCACTCCAGAGAAACCCCAAGAACACTGTTTCAAGGCTAGAGGGATCCTGAGGTCACTGTAGCAACACGAAAGAGCTCCGTGGACCAAGAATCAACTCGAGATGAGAGGTTAGTCCCTGGTGTCGACTCCAGAGGAATACCACCTTACCACAAGCACCACAAGAGGAGGCTTCTCTCAGCTCTGTGTATGTCAGAGGGACCCTGAGTTTGCGGCCTCAAGTGGAATGGACACTGCGATGCCCTGACGCGAAATAAGGCCGGATATCCCTGCAGTGACTTGAATGCAGGCTCGTCTTACATCTCCCAAGACAAAAGGATGTCTGAATCCCCTGTGGAGACCACAGAGAAAGACCTAGTTCCCCACCTCATCGCGACCGGAGGCCTCACATCCTTTGAAAACTCCAGAGGTACGCAGAGATCAGTGCCTCCAAAGGAGACGATGCCTGACGCCTCGTGAAACTTGATAGGAGTCCCAGGATTCCTGTGGCACGTGGAAAGGGACTCTTGGTCTTCCGCCTCAGCTGGAGAGGCGTCCCAATTGCCCTGCCAAGTCTCGAGGAGAATCCCGAGTTGTCCCTCGCAACTAGGCAGGAGTCCTGACGTCGCTGAACAAACACGTGGCTGGAAGGGCCATCCCCGTCGTAACTCGAGAATATACCCCAGGTTCTCCCCGCAACTCGAGAAAAACCATGAGACTTCCCCCTCGCCACGAGATGAGGCCCGATTCCCCTGCACTGCGTGCAGAGCAATTCAGTGTTGCACATCACACATGAACGGAGCCTTGATTTCCTTGATGGCACTCCAGAGAAACCCCAAGAACACTGTTTCTAGGCTAGAGGGATCCTGAGGTCACTGTAGCAACACGAAAGAGCTCCGTGGACCAAGAATCATCTCGAGATGAGAGGTTAGTCCCTGGCGTCGACTCCAGAGGAATACCACCTTACCACAAGCACGACAAGAGGAGGCTTCTCTCAGCTCTAGGTATGTGTGAGGGACCCTGAGTTTGCGGCCTCAAGTGGAATCGACACTGCGATGCCCTGACGCGAAATAAGGCCGGATATCCCTGCAGTGACTTGAATGCAGGCTCGTCTTCCATCTCCCAAGACGAAAGGATGTCTGAATCCCCGGTGGAGACCACAGAGAAAGACCTAGTTCCCCACCTCATAGCGACCGGAGGCCTCACATCCTTTGAAAACTTCAGAGGAACACGGAGATCAGTGCCTCCAAAGAAGACGATGCCTGACTCCTCGTGAAACTTGATAGGAGTCCCAGGATTCCTGTGCACGTGGAAAGGGAGCCTTGGTCTCCCGCCTCAGCTGGAGAGGCGTCCCAATTGCCCTGCCAAGCCTCGAGGAGAATCCCGAGTTGTCCCTCGCAACTAGGCAGGAGTCCTGACGTCGCTGAACAAACACGAGGGTGGAAGGGCCATGCCCGTCGTAACTCGAGAATATACCCCATATTCCAGCCGCAACTCGAGAAAAACCATGAGACCTCCCCCTCGCCGCGAGATGAGGCCCGATTCCCCTGCACTGCGTGCAGAGCAATTCCGTGTTGCACATCATACATGAAAGGAGTCTTGATTTCCTTGATGGCACTCCAGAGAAACCCCAAGAACACTGTTTCAAGGCTAGAGGGATCCTGAGGTCACTGTAGCAACACTAAAGAGCTCCGTGGACCAAGAATCAACTCGAGATGAGAGGTTAGTCCCTGGCTTCGACTCCAGAGGAATACCACCTTACCACAAGCACCTCAAGAGGAGGCTTCTCTCAGCTCTAGGTATGTGAGAGGGACCCTGAGTTTGCGGCCTCAAGTGGAATGGACACTGCGATGCCCTGACGCGAAATAAGGCCGGATATCCCTGCAGTGACTTGAATGCAGGCTCGTCTTGCATCTCCGAATACGAAAGGATGTCTGAATCCCCTGTGGAGACCACAGAGAAAGACCTAGTTCCCCACCTCATCGCGACCGGAGGCCTCACATCCTTTGAAAACTCCAGAGGTACGCGGAGATCAGTGCCTCCAAAGGAGACGATGCCTGACTCCTCGTGAAACTTGATAGGAGTCCCAGGATTCCTGTGGCACATGGAAAGGGACCCTTGGTCTCCCGCCTCAGCTGGAGAGGCGTCCCAATTGCCCTGCCAAGCCTCGAGGAGAATCCCGAGTTGTCCCTCGCAACTAGGCAGGAGTCCTGACGTCGCTGAACAAACACGTGGGTGGAGGGACCATCCCCGTCTTAACTCGAGAATATACCCCAGGTTCCCGCCGCAACTCGAGAAAAACCATGAGACTTCCCCCTCGCCGCGAGATGAGGCCCGATTCCCCTGCACTGCGTGCAGAGGAATTCCGTGTTGCACATCACACATGAATGGAGCCTTGATTTCCTTGATGGCACTCCAGAGAAACGCTTAGAACACTGTTTCAAGGCTAGAGGGATCCTGAGGTTACTGTAGCAACACGAAAGAGCTCCGTGGACCAAAAATCAACTCGAGATAAGAGGTTAGTCCCTGGCTTCGACTCCAGAGGAATACCACCTTACCACAAGCACCTCAAGAGGAGGCTTCTCTCAGCTCTAGGTATGTGAGAGGGACCCTGAGTTTGCGGCCTCAAGTAGAATGGACACCGCGATGCCCTGACTCGAAATAAGGCGGGATATCCCTGCAGTGACTTGAATGCAGGCTCGTCTTGCATCTCCCAAGACGAAAGGATGTCTGAATCCCCTGTGGAGACCACAGAGAAAGACCTAGTCCCCACCTCATCGCGACCGGAGGCCTCACATAATTTGAAAACTTCAGAGGAACGCAGAGATCAGTGCCTCCAAAGGAGACGATGCCTGACTCCTTGTGAAACTTGATAGGAGTCCCAGGATTCCTGTGGCACGTGGAAAGGGACCCTTGGTCTCCCGCCTCAGCTGGAGAGGCGTCCCTATTGCCCTGCCAAGCCTCGAGGAGAATCCCGAGTTGTCCCTCGCAACTAGGCAGGAGTCCTGACGTCGCTGAACAAACACGTGGGTGGAAGGGCCATCCCCGTCGTAACTCGAGAATATACCCCAGGGTCCCGCCGCAACTCGAGAAAAACCATGAGACTTCCCACTCGCCGCGAGATGAGGCCCGATTCCCCTGCACTGCGTGCAGAGCAATTCCGTGTTGCACATCACACATGAAAGGAGCCTTGATTTTCTTGATGGCACTCCAGAGAAACCCCAACAACACTGTTTCAAGGCTAGAGGGATCCTGAGGTCACTGTAGCAACACGAAAGAGCTCCGTGGACCAAAAATCAACTCGAGATGAGAGGTTAGTCCCTGGCTTCGACTCCAGAGGAATACCTCCTTACCACAAGCACCTCAAGAGGAGGCTTCTCTCATCTCTAGCTTTGTGCTGAGTTTGCGGCCTCAAGTGGAATGGACACCGCGATACCCTGACTCGAAATAAGGCCGGATATCCCTGCAGTGACTTGAATGCAGGCTCGTGTTGCATCTCCCAAGACGAAAGGATGTCCGAATCCCCTGTGGAGACCACAGAAAAAGACCTAGTTCCCCACCTCATCGCGACCGGAGGCCTCACATCCTTTGAAAACTCCAGAGGTACGCGGAGATCAGTGCCTCCAAAGGAGACGATGCCTGACTCCTCGTGAAACTTGATAGGGGTCCCAGGATTCCTGTGGCACGTGGAAAGGGACCCTTGGTCTCCCGCCTCAGCTGGAGAGGCGTCCCAATTGCCCTGCCAAGCCTCGAGGAGAATCCCGAGTTGTCCCTCGCAACTAGGCAGGAGTCCTGACGTCGCTGAACAAACATGTGGGTGGAAGGGCCATCCCAGTCGTAACTCGAGAATATACCCCAGGTTTCCGCCGCAACTCGAGAAAAACCATGAGACTTCTCCCTCGCCGCGAGATGAGGCCCGATTCCCCTGCACTGCGTGCAGAGCAATTCCGCGTTGCACATCACACATGAAAGGCGCCTTAATTTCCTTGGTGGCACTCCAGAGAAACCCCAAGAACACTGTTTCAAGGCTAGAGGGATCCTGAGGTCACTGTAGCAACAGGAAAGAGCTCCGTTGACCAAGAATCAACTCGAGATGAGAGGTTAGTCCCTGGCATCGACTCCAGAGGAATACCACCTTACCACAAGCACCTCAAGAGGAGGCTTCTCTCAGCTCTATCTATGTGCTGAGTTTGCGGCCTCAAGTGGAATGGACACCGCGATGCCCTGACTCGAAATAATGCCGGATATCCCTGCAGTGACTTGAATGCAGGCTCGTCTTGCATCTCCCAAGACGAAAGGATCTCCGAATCCCCTTGGAGACCACAGAAAAAGACCTAGTTCCCCACCTCATCGCGACCGGAGGCCTCATATCCTTTGAAAACTCCAGAGGTACGCGGAGATCAGTGCCTCCAAAGGAGACGATGCCTGACTCTTCGTGAAACTTGATAGGAGTCCCAGGATTCCTGTGGCACATGGAAAGGGACACTTGGTCTCCCGCCTCAGCTGGAGAGGCGCCCCAATTGCCCTGCCAAGCCTCGAGGAGAATCCCGAGTTGTCCCTCGCAACTAGGCAGGAGTCGTGACGTCGCTGAACAAACACGTGGGTGGAAGGGCAACCCCCGTCGTAACTCGAGAATATACCCCAGGTTCCCGCCGCAACTCGAGAAAAACCATGAGACTTCCCCCTCGCCACTAGATGAGGCCCGATTCCCCAGCACTGCGTGCAGAGCAATTCAGTGTTGCACATGACACATGAAAGGAGCCTTGATTTCCTTGATGGCACTCCAGAGAAACCCCAAGAACACTGTTTCCAGGCTAGAGGGATCCTGAGGTCACTGTAGCAACAGGAAAGAGCACCGTGGCCCAAAAATCAAATAGAGATGAGAAGATAGTCCCTGGCTTCGACTCCAGAGGAATACCACCTTAACACAAGCACCTCAAGAGGAGGCTTCTCTCAGCTCTAGGTATGTGAGAGGGACCCTGAGTTTGCGGCCTCAAGTGGAATGGACACCGCGATGCCCTGACTCGAAATAAGGCCGGAAATCCCTGCAGTGACTTGAATGCGGGCGCGTCTTTCCTCTCCCAAGACGAAAGGATGTCTGAATTCAATGTGGAGACCACAGAGAAAGTCCTAGTTCCCCACCTCATGGCGACCGGAGGCCTCACATCCTTTGACAACTCCAGAGGTACACGGAGAGCAGTGCCTCCAAAGGAGACGATGCCTGACTCCTCGTGAAACTTGATAGGAGTCCCAGGATTCCTGTGGCACATGGAAAGGGACCCTTGGTCTCCCGCTTCAGCTGGAGAGGCGTCCCAATTTCCCTGCCAAGCCACGAGGAGAATCCCGAGTTATCCCCTGCAAATAGGCAGGAGTTCTGACGTCGCTGAACAAACACGTGGGTGGAAGGGCCATCCCCGTCGTAACTCGAGAATATACCCCAGGTTCCCGCCGCAACTCGAGAAAAACCATGAGACTTCCCCCTCGCCGCGAGATGAGGCCCGATTCCCCTGCACTGCGTGCAGAGCAATTCCGTGTTGCACATCACACATGAAAGGAGCCTTGATTTCCTTGATGGCACTCCAGAGAAAACTCAAGAACACTGTTTCAAGGCTAGAGGGATCCTGAGGTCACTGTAGCAACACGAAAGAGCTCCGTGGACCAAGAATCAACTCGAGATGAGAGGTTAGTCCCTGGCTTCGACTCCAGAGGAATACCACCTTACCACAAGCACCTCAAGAGGAGGCTTCTCTCAGCTCTATGTATGTGAGAGGGACCCTGAGTTTGCGGCCTCAAGTGGAATGGACACCGCGATGCCCTGACGCGAAATTAGGCCGGTTATCCCTGCAGTGACTTGAATGCAGGCTCGTCTTGCATCTCCCAAGACGAAAGGATGTCTGAATCCCCTGTGGAGACCACAGAGAAAGACCTAGTTCCCCACCTCATCGCGACCGGAGGCCTCACATCCTTTGAAAACTGCAGAGGTACGCGGAGATCAGTGCCTCCAAAGGAGACGATGCCTGACTCCTCGTGAAACTTGATAGGAGTCCCAGGATTCCTGTGGCACGTGGAAAGGGACTCTTGGTCTCCCGCCTCAGCTGGAGAGGCGTCCCAATTGCCCTGCCAAGCCTCGAGGAGAATCCCGAGTTGTCCCTCGCAACTAGGCAGGAGTCCTGACGTCGCTGAACAAACACGTGGGTGGAAGGGCCATCCCCGTCGTAACTCGAGAATGTACCCCAGGTTCCCGCCGCAACTCGAGAAATATCATGAGACTTCCCCCTCGCCGCGAGATGAGGCCTGATTCCCCTGCACTGCGTGCAGAGCAATTCCATCTTGCACATCACACAGGAAAGGAGCCTTGATTTCCTTGATGGCACTCCAGAGAAACCCTAAGAACACTGATTCAAGGCTAGAGGGATCCTGAGGTCACTGTAGCAACACGAAAGAGCTCCGTGGACCAAGAATCAACTCGAGATGAGAGGTTAGTCCCTGGCTTCGACTCCAGAGGAATACCACCTTACCCCAAGCACCTCAAGAGGAGGCTTCTCTCAGCTCTAGGTATGTGAGAGGGACCCTGAGTTTGCGGCCTCAAGTGGAATGGACACTGCGATGCCCTGACGCAAAATAAGGCCGGATATCCCTGCAGTGACTTGAATGCAGGCTCGTCTTGCATCTCCGAAGATGAAAGGATGTCTGAATCCCCTGTGGAGACCACAGAGAAAGACCTAGTTCCCCACCTCATCGCGACCGGAGGCCTCACATCCTTTGAAAACTCCAGAGGTACGCGGAGATCAGTGCCTCCAAAGGAGACGATGCCTGACTCCTCGTGAAACTTGATAGGAGTCCCAGGATTCCTGTGGCACGTGGAAAGGGACACTTGGTCTCCCGCCTCAGATGGAGAGGCGTCCCAATTGCCCTGCCAAGCCTCGAGGAGAATCCCGAGTTGTCCCTCGCAACTATGCAGGAGTCCTGACGTCGCTGAACAAACACGTGGCTGGAAGGGCCATCCCCGTCTTAACTGGAGAATATACCCCAGGTTCCCGCCGCAACTTGAGAAAAACCATGAGACTTCCCCCTCGCCGCGAGATGAGGCCCGATTCCCCAGCACTGCGTGCAGAGCAATTCCGTGTTGCACATCACACATGAAAGGAGCCTTGATTTCCTTGATGGCACTCCAGAGAAACCCCAAGAACACTGTTTCAAGTCTAGAGGGATCCTGAGGTCACTGTAGCAACACGAAGAGCTCCGTGGACCAAGAATCAACTCGAGATGGGAGGTTAATCCCTGGCTACGACTCCAGAGGAATACCACCTTACCACAAGAACCTCAAGAGGAGGCTCCTTTCAGCTCTAGGTATGTGAGAGGGACCCTGAGTTTGCGGCCTCAAATGGAATGGACACCGCGATGCCCTGACGCGAAATAAGGCCGAATATCCCTTCAGTGACTTGAATGCAGGCTTGTCTTGCATCTCCCAAGACGAAAGGATGTCTGAATCCCCTGTGGAGACCACAGAGAAAGACCTAGTTCCCCACCCCATGGCGACCGGAGGCCTCACATCCTTTGAAAACTCCAGAGGTACGCGAAGATCAGTGCCTCCAAAGGAGACGATGCCGGACTCCTCTTGAAATTTTATAGGAGTCCCAGGATTCCTGTGGCACGTGGAAAGGGACCCTTGGTCTCCCGCCTCAACTGGAGAGGCGTCCCAATTGCCCTGCCAAGCCTTGAGGAGAATCCCGAGTTGTCCCTCGCAACTAGGCAGGAGTCCTGCCATCGCTGTACAAACACGTGTTTGGAAGGGCCATCCCCGTCGTAACTCGAGAATATACCCCAGGTTCGCGCCGCAACTCGAGAAAAACCATGAGACTTCCCCCTCGCCGCGAGATGAGGCCTGATTCCCCGGCACTGCGTGCAGAGCAATTCGGTGTTGCACATCACACATGAAAGGAGCCTTGATTTCCTTGATGGCATTCCAGAGAAACCCCAAGAACACTGTTTCAAGGCTAGAGGGATCCTGAGGTCACTGTAGCAACACGAAAGAGCTCCTTGGACCAAAAATCAACTCGAGATGAGAGGTTAGTCCCTGGCTTCGACTCCAGAGGAATACCACCTTACCACAAGCACCTCAAGAGGAGGCTTCTCTCAGCTCTAGGTATGTAAGAGGGACCCTGAGTTTGTGGCCTCAAGTGGAATGGACACCGCGATGCCCTGACTCGAAATAAGGCCGGATATCCCTGCAGTGACTTGAATGCAGGCTCATCTTGCATCTCCCAAGACGAAAGGATGTCCGAATCCCCTGTGGAGACCACAGAGAAAGACCTAGTTCCCCACCTCATCGCGACCGGAGGCCTCACATCCTTTGAAAACTCCAGAGGTACGCGGAGATCAGTGCCTCCAAAGGAGACGATGCCTGACTCCTCGTGAAACTTGATAGGAGTCCCAGGATTCCTGTGGCACGTGGAAAGGGACCCTTGGTCTCCCGCCTCAGCTGGAGAGGTGTCCCAATTGCCCTGCCAAGCCTCGAGGAGAATCCCGAGTTGTCCCTCGCAAATAGGCAGGAGTCCTGACGTCGCTGAACAAACACGTGGGTGGAAGGGCCATCCCCGTCGTAACTCGAGAATATACCCCAGGTTTCCGCCGCAACTTGAGAAAAACCATGAGACTTCCCCCTCGCCGCGAGATGAGGCCTGATTCCCCTGCACTGCTTGCAGAGCAATTCCGTGTTGCACATCACTCATGAAAGGAGCCTTGATTTCCTTGATGGCACTCCCGAGAAACCCCAAGAACACTGTTTCAAGGCTAGCGGGATCCTGAGGTCACTGTAGCAACACGAAAGAGCTCCGTGGACCAAAAATCAACTCGAGATGAGAGGTTAGTCCCTGGCTTCGACTCCAGAGGAATACCGCCTTACCACAAGCACCTCAAGAGGAGGCATCTCTCAGCTCTAGGTATGTGAGAGGGACCCTGAGTTTGCGGCCTCAAGTGGAGTGGACACTGCGATGCCCTGACGCGAAATAAGGCCGGATATCCCTGCAGTGACTTGAATGCAGGCTCGTCTTGCATCTCCCAAGATGAAAGGATGTCTGAATCCCCTGTGGAGACCACAAAGAAAGACCTAGTTCCCCACCTCATGGCGACCGGAGGCCTCACATCCTTTGAAAACTCCAGAGGTACGCGGAGATCAGTGCCTCCAAAGGAGACGATGCCTGACTCCTCGTGAAACTTGATAGGAGTCCCAGGATTCCTGTGGCACGTGGAAAGGACCCTTGGTCTCCCGCCTCAGCTGGAGAGGCGTCCCAATTGCCCTGCCAAGCCTCGAGGAGAATCTAGAGTTGTCCCTCGCAACTAGGCAGGAGTCCTGAAGTCGCTGAACAAACTCGTGGGTGGAGGTACCATCCCCGTCTTAACTCGAGAATATACCCCAGGTTCCCGCCGCAACTCGAGAAAAACCATGAGACTTCCCCCTCGCCGCGAGATGAGGCCCGATTCCCCAGCACTGCGTGCAGAGCAATTCCGTGTTGCACATCACACATGAAAGGAGCCTTGATTTCCTTGATGGCACTCCAGAGAAACCCCAAGAACACTGTTTCAAGTCTAGAGGGATCCTGAGGTCACTGTAGCAACACGAAGAGCTCCGTGGACCAAGAATCAACTCGAGATGGGAGGTTAATCCCTGGCTACGACTCCAGAGGAATACCACCTTACCACAACCACCTCAAGAGGAGGCTTCTTTCAGCTCTAGGTATGTGAGAGGGACCCTGAGTTTGCGGCCTCAAATGGAATGGACACCGCGATGCCCTGACGCGAAATAAGGCCGAATATCCCTTCAGTGACTTGAATGCAGGCTTGTCTTGCATCTCCAAGACGAAAGGATGTCTGAATCCCCTGTGGAGACCACAGAGAAAGACCTAGTTCCCCACCCCATGGCGACCGGAGGCCTCACATCCTTTGAAAACTCCAGAGGTACGCGGAGATCAGTGCCTCCAAAGGAGACGATGCCTGACTCCTCGTGAAACTTGATAGGAGTCCCAGGATTCCTGTGGCACGTGGAAAGGGACCCTTGGTCTCCCGCCTCAGGTGGAGAGGCGTCCCAATGGCCCTGCCAAGCCTCGAGGAGAATCCTGAGTTGTCCCTCGCAACTAGACAGGAGTCCTGCGGTCGCTGAACAAACACGTGGGTGGAAGGGCCATCCCCGTCGTAACTCGAGACTATACCCCAGGTTCCCGCCGCAACTCGAGAAAAACCATGAGACTTCCCCCTCGCCTCGAGATGAGGCCCGATTCCCCTGCACTGCGTGCAGAGCAATTCCGTGTTGCACATCACACATGAAAGGAGCCTTGATTTCCTTGATGGCACTCCAGAGAAACCCCAAGAACACTGTTTCAAGGCTAGAGGGATCCTGAGGTCACTGTAGCAACAGGAAAGATCTCCGTGGCCCAAAAATCAACTCGAGATGAGAGGTTAGTCCCTGGCTTCGACTCCAGAGGAATACCTCCTTACCACAAGCACCTCAAGAGGAGGCTTCTCTAAGCTCTAGGTATGTGAGAGGGACCCTGAGTTTGCGGCCTCAAGTGGAATGGACACTGCGATGCCCTGACGCGAAATAAGGCCGGATATCCCTGCAGTGACTTGAATGCAGGCTCGTCTTGCATCTCCCAAGATGAAAGGATGTCTGAATCCCCTGTGGAGACCACAGAGAAAGACCTAGTTCCCCACCTCATCGCGAAAGGAGGCCTCACATCCTTTGAAAACTCCAAAGGTACGCAGAGATCAGTGCCTCCAAAGGAGACGATGCCTGACTCCTCGTGAAACTTGATAGGAGTCCCAGGATTCCTGTGGCACGTGGAAAGGGACCCTTGGTCTCCCGCCTCAGCTGGAGAGGCGTCCCAATTGCCCTGTCAAGCCTCGAGGAGAATCCCGAGTTGTCCCTCGCAACTAGGCAGGAGTCCTGACGTCGCTGAAGAAACACGTGGGTGGAAGGGCCATCCCCGTCGTAACTCGAGAATATACCCCAGGTTCCCGCCGCAACTCGAGAAAAACCATGAGACTTCCCCCTCGCCGCGAGATGAGGCCCGATTCCCCTGCACTGCGTGCAGAGCAATTCCGTGTTGCACATCACACATGAAAGGAGCCTTGATTTCCTTGGTGGCACTCCAGAGAAACCCCAAGAACACTGTTTCAAGGCTAGAGGGATCCTGAGGTCACTGTAGCAACACGAAAGAGCTCCGTGGCCCAAAAATCAACTCGAGATGAGAGGTTAGTCCCTGGCTTCAACTCCAGAGGAATATCACCTTACCACAAGCACCTCAAGAGGAGGCTTCTCTCAGCTCTAGGTATGTGAGAGGGACCCTGAGTTTGCGGCCTCAAGTGGAATGTACACGGCGATGCCCTGACTCGAAATAAGGCTGAATATCCCTGCAGTGACTTGAATGCAGGCTCGTCTTGCATCTCCCAAGACGAAAGGATGTCTGAATCCCCTGTGGAGACCACAGAGAAAAACCTAGTTCCCCACCTCATCGCGACCGGAGGCCTCACATCCTTTGAAAACTCCAGAGGTACGCGGAGATCAGTGCCTCCAAAGGAGACGATGCCTGACTCCTCGTGAAACTTGATAGGAGTCCCAGGATTCCTGTGGCACGTGGAAAGGGACACTTGGTCTCCCGTCTCAGCTGGAGAGGCGTCCCAATTGCCCTGCCAAGCCTCGACGAGAATCCCGAGTTGTCCCTAGCAACTAGGCAGGAGTCCTGACGTCGCTGAACAAACACGTGGGTGGAAGGGCCATCCCCGTCGTAACTCGAGAATATACCCCAGGTTCCCGCCGCAACTCGAGAAAAACCATGAGACTTCCCCCTCGCCGCGAGATGAGGCCCGATTCCCCTGCACTGCGTGCAGAGCAATTCCGTGTTGCACATCACACATGAAAGGAGCCTTGATTTCCTTGATGGCACTCCAGAGAAACCCCAAGAACACTGTTTCAAGGCTAGCGGGATCCTGAGGTCACTGTAGCAGCAGGAAAGAGCTCCGTGGCCCAAAAATCAACTCGAGATGAGAGGTTAGTCCCTGGCTTCGACTCCAGAGGAATACCACCTTACCACAAGCACCTCAAGAGGAGGCTTCTCTCAGCTCTAGGTATGTGAGAGGGACCCTGAGTTTGCGGCCTCAAGTGGAATGGACACCGCGATGCCCTGACTCGAAGTAAGGCCGGATATCCCTGCAGTGACTTGAATGCAGGCTCGTCTTGCATCTCCCAAGACGAAAGGATGTCTGAATCCCCTGTGGAGACCACAGAGAAAGACCGAGTTCCCCACGTCATCGCGACCGGAGGCCTCACATCCTTTGAAAACTGCAGAGGTACGCGGAGATCAGTGCCTCCAAAGGAGACGATGCCTGACTCCTCGTGAAACTTGATAGGAGTCCCAGGATTCCTGTGCACGTGGAAAGGGACCCTTGGTCTCCCGCCTCAGCTGGAGAGGCGTCCCAATTGCCCTGCCAAGCCTCGAGGAGAACTCTGAGTTGTCCCTCGCAACTAGGAAGGAGTCCTGACGTCGCTGAACAAACACGAGGGTGGAAGGGCTATCCCCGTTGTAACTCGAGAATATACCCCAGGTTTCCGCCGAAACTCGAGAAAAACCATGAGACTTCACCCTCGCCGTGAGATGAGGCCCGATTCCCCTGCACTGCATGCAGAGCAACTCCGTGTTGCACATCACACATGAAAGGAGCCTTGATTTCCTTGATGGCACTCCAGAGAAAGCCCAAGAATACTGTTTCAAGGCTAGAGGGATCCTGAGGTCACTGTAGCAACACGAAAGAGCTCCGTGGCCCAAAAATCAACTCGAGATGAAAGGTTAGTCCCTAACTTCGACTTGAGGAATACCACCTTACCACAAGCACCTCAAGAGGAGGCTTCTCTCAGCTCTAGGTATGTGAGAGGGACCCTGAGTTTGCGGCCTCAAGTGGAATGGACACTGCGATGCCCTGACGCGAAATAAGGCCGGATATCCCTGCAGTGACTTGAATGCAGGCTCGTCTTGCATCTCCCAAGATGAAAGGATGTCTGAATCCCCTGTGGAGACCACAGAGAAAGACCTAGTTCCCTACCTCATCGCGAAAGGAGGCCTCACATCCTTTGAAAACTCCAAAGGTACGCAGAGATCAGTGCCTCCAAAGGAGACGATGCCTGACTTCTCGTGAAACTTGATAGGAGTCCCAGGATTCCTGTGGCACGTGGAAAGGGACCCTTGGTCTCCCGCCTCAGCTGGAGAGGCGTCCCAATTGCCCTGCCAAGCCTCGAGGAGAATCCCGAGTTGTCCCTCGCAACTAGGCAGGAGTCCTGACGTCGCTGAAGAAACACGTGGGTGGAAGGGCCATCCCCGTCGTAACTCGAGAATATACCCCAGGTTCCCGCCGCAACTCGAGAAAAACCATGAGACTTCCCCCTCGCCGCGAGATGAGGCCCGATTCCCCAGCACTGCGTGCAGAGCAATTCCGTGTTGCACATCACACATGAAAGGAGCCTTGATTTCCTTAATAGCACTCCAGAGAAACCCGAAGAACACTGTTTCAAGGCTAGAGGGATCCTGAGGTCACTGTAGCAACACGAAAGAGCTCAATGGAACAAAAATCAACTCGAGATGAGAGGTTAGTCCCTGGCTTCGACTCCAGAGGAATACCACCTTACCACAAGCACCTCAAGAGGAGGCTTCTCTCAGCTCTAGGTATGTGAGAGGGACCCTGAGTTTGCGGCCTCAAGTGGAATGGACACCGCGATGCCCTGACTCGAAATAAGGCCGAATATCCCTGCAGTGACTTGAATGCAGGCTCGTCTTGCATTTCCCAAGACGAAAAGATGTCTGAATCCCCTGTGGAGACCACAGAGAAAGACCTAGTGCCCCACCTCATCGCGACCGGAGGCCTCACATCCTTTGAAAACTCCAGAGGTACGCGGAGATCAGTGCCTCCAAAGGAGACGATGCCTGACTCCTCGTGAAACTTGATAGGAGTCCCAGGATTCCTGTGGCACGTGGAAAGGGACCCTTGGTCTCCCGCCTCAGCTGGAGAGGCGTCCCAATGGCCCTGCCAAGCCTCGAGGAGAATCCTGAGTTGTCCCTCGCAACTAGGCAGGAGTCCTGCGGTCGCTGAACAAACACGTGCGTGGAAGGGCCATCCCCGTCGTAACTCGAGAATATACCCCAGGTTCCCGCCGCAACTCGAGAAAAACCATGAGACTTCCCCCTCGCCGCGAGATGAGGCCCGATTCCCCTGCACTGCGTGCAGAGCAATTCCGTGTTGCACATCACACATGAAAGGAGCCTTGATTTCCTTGATGGCACTCCAGAGAAACCCCAAGAACACTGTTTCAAGGCTAGCGGGATCCTGAGGTCACTGTAGCAGCAGGAAAGAGCTCCGTGGCCCAAAAATCAACTCGAGATGAGAGGTTAGTCCCTGGCTTCGACTCCAGAGGAATACCACCTTACCACAAGCACCTCAAGAGGAGGCTTCTCTCAGCTCTAGGTATGTGAGAGGGACCCTGAGTTTGCGGCCTCAAGTGGAATGGACACCGCGATGCCCTGACTCAAAATAAGGCTGGATATCCCTGCAGTGACTTGAATGCAGGCTCGTCTTGCATCTCCCAAGACGAAAGGATGTCTGAATCCCTTGTGGAGACCACAAAGAAAGACCTAGTTCCCCACTTCATCGCGAATGGAGGCCTCACATTCTTTGAAAACTTCAGAGGTACTCGGAGATCAGTGCCTCCAAAGGAGACGATGCCTGACTCCTCGTGAAACTTGATAGGAGTCCCAGGATTCCTGTGCACGTGGAAAGGGACCCTTGGTCTCCCGCCTCAGCTGGAGAGGCGTCCCAATTGCCCTGTCAAACCTCGAGGAGAATCCCGAGTTGTCCCTCGCAGCTAGGCAGGAGTCCTGACGTCGCTGAACAAACAAGTGGGTGGAAGGGCCATCCCCGTCATAACTCGAGAATATACCCCAGGTTCCCGCCGCAACTCGAGAAAAACCATGAGACTTCCCCCTCGCCGCGAGATGAGGCCCGATTCCCCTGCACTGCGTGCAGAGCAATTCCGTGTTACACATCACACATGAAAGGAGCCTTGATTTCCTTAATGGCACTCCAGAGAAACCCGAAGAACACTGTTTCAAGGCTAGAGGGATCCTGAGGTCACTGTAGCAACACGAAAGAGCTCCATGGAACAAAAACCAACTCGAGATGAGAGGTTAGTCCCTGGCTTCGACTCCAGAGGAATACCACCTTACCACAAGCACCTCAAGAGGAGGCTTCTCTCAGCTCTAGGTATGTGAGAGGGACCCTGAGTTTGCGGCCTCAAGTGGAATGGACACCGCGATGCCCTGACTCGAAATAAGGCCGAATATCCCTGCAGTGACTTGAATGCAGGCTCGTCTTGCATTTCCCAAGACGAAAAGATATCTGAATCCCCTGTGGAGACCACAGAGAAAGACCTAGTGCCCCAATTCATCGCGACCGGAGGCCTCACATCCTTTGAAAACTCCAGAGGTACGCGGAGATCAGTGCCTCCAAAGGAGACGATGCCTGACTCCTCGTGAAACTTGATAGGAGTCCCAGGATTCCTGTGGCACGTGGAAAGGGACCCTTGGTCTCCCGCCTCAGCTGGAGAGGCGTCCCAATGGCCCTGCCAAGCCTCGAGGAGAATCCTGAGTTGTCCCTCGCAACTAGGCAGGAGTCCTGCGGTCGCTGAACAAACACGTGGGTGCAAGGGCCATCCCCGTCATAACTCGAGAATATACCCCAGGTTCCCGCCGCAACTCGAGAAAAACCATGAGACTTCCCCCTCGCCGCGAGATGAGGCCCGATTCCCCTGCACTGCGTGCAGAGCAATTCCGTGTTGCACATCACACATGAAAGGAGCCTTGATTTCCTTGATGGCACTCCAGAGAAACCCCAAGAACACTGTTTCAAGGCTAGCGGGATCCTGAGGTCACTGTAGCAGCAGGAAAGAGCTCCGTGGCCCAAAAATCAACTCGAGATGAGAGGTTAGTCCCTGGCTTCGACTCCAGAGGAATACCACCTTACCACAAGCACCTCAAGAGGAGGCTTCTCTCAGCTCTAGGTATGTGAGAGGGACCCTGAGTTTGCGGCCTCAAGTGGAATGGACACCGCGATGCCCTGACTCAAAGTAAGGCCGGATATCCCTGCAGTGACTTGAATGCAGGCTCGTCTTGCATCTCCCAAGACGAAAGGATGTCTGAATCCCCTGTGGAGACCACAGAGAAAGACCGAGTTCCCCACGTCATCGCGACCGGAGGCCTCACATCCTTTGAAAACTCCAGAGGTACGCGGAGATCAGTGCCTCCAAAGGAGACGATGCCTGACTCCTCGTGAAACTTGATAGGAGTCCCAGGATTCCTGTGGCACGTGGAAAGGGACCCTTGGTCTCCCGCCTTAGCTGGAGAGGCGTCCCAATTGCCCTGCCAAGCCTCGAGGAGAATTCTGAGTTGTCCCTCGCAACTAGGAAGGACTCCTGACGTCGCTGAACAAACACGTGGTTGGAAGGGCCATCCCCGGCGTAACTCGAGAATATACCCCAGGTTCCCGCAGCAACTCGAGAAAAAGCATGAGACTTCCCCCTCGCCGCGAGATGAGGCCCGATTCCCCTGCACTGCGTGCAGAGCAATTCCGTGTTGCACATCACACATGAAAGGAGCCTTGATTTCCTTGATGGCACTCCAGAGAAACCCCAAGAACATGGTTTCAAGGCTAGAGGGATCCTGAGGTCACTGTAGCAACACGAAAGAGCTCCATGGACGAAAAATCAACTCGAGATGAAAGGTTAGTCCCTGGCTTCGACTCCAGAGGAATAGCACCTTACCACAAGCACCTCAAGAGGAGGCTTCTCTCAGCTCTAGGTATGTGAGAGGGACCCTGAGTTTGCGGCCTCAAGTGGAATGGACACCGCGATGCCCTGACTCGAAATAAGGCCGGATATCCCTGCAGTGACTTGAATGCAGGCTCGTCTTGCATCTCCCAAGAGGAAAGGATGTCTGAATTCCCTGTGGAGACCACAGAGAAAGACCTACTTCCCCACCTCATCGCGAACGGAGGCCTCACATCCTTTGAAAACTCCAGAGGTACGCGGAGATCAGTGCCTCCAAAGGAGACGATGCCTGACTCCTCGTGAAACTTGATAGGAGTCCCAGGATTCCTGTGGCACGTGGAAAGGGACCCTTGGTCTCCCGTCTCAGCTGGAGAGGCGTCCCAATTGCCCTGCCAAGCCTCGAGGAGAATCCCGAGTTGTCCCTAGCAACTAGGCAGGAGTCCTGACGTCGCTGAACAAACACGTGGGTGGAAGGGCCATCCCCGTCGTAACTCGAGAATATACCCCAGGTTCCAGCCGCAACTCGAGAAAAACCATGAGACTTCCCCCTCGCCGCGAGATGAGGCCCGATTCCCCTGCACTGCGTGCAGAGCAATTCCGTGTTGCACATCACACATGAAAGGAGCCTTGATTTCCTTGATGGCACTACAGAGAAACCCCAAGAACACTGTTTCAAGGCTAGCGGGATCCTGAGGTCACTGTAGCAGCAGGAAAGAGCTCCGTGGCCCAAAAATCAACTCGAGATGAGAGGTTAGTCCCTGGCTTCGACTCCAGAGGAATACCACCTTACCACAAGCACCTCAAGAGGAGGCTTCTCTCAGCTCTAGGTATGTGAGAGGGACCCTGAGTTTGCGGCCTCAAGTGGAATGGACACCGCGATGCCCTGACTCGAAGTAAGGCCGGATATCCCTGCAGTGACTTGAATGCAGGCTCGTCTTGCATCTCCCAAGACGAAAGGATGTCTGAATCCCCTGTGGAGACCACAGAGAAAGACCGAGTTCCCCACGTCATCGCGACCGGAGGCCTCACATCCTTTGAAAACTCCAGAGGTACGCGGAGATCAGTGCCTCCAAAGGAGACGATGCCTGACTCCTCGTGAAACTTGATAGGAGTCCCAGGATTCCTGTGCACGTGGAAAAGGACCCGTGGTTTCCCGCCTTAGCTGGAGAGGCGTCCCAATTGCCCTGCCAAGCCTAGTGGAGAATTCTGAGTTGTCCCTCGCAACTAGGAAGGACTCCTGACGTCGTTGAACAAACACGTGGTTGGAAGGGCCATCCCCGGCGTAACTCGAGAATATACCCCAGGTTCCCGCCGCAACTCGAGAAAAAGCATGAGACTTCCCCCTCGCCGCGAGATGAGGCCCGATTCCCCTGCACTGCGTGCAGAGCAATTCCGTGTTGCACATCACACATGAAAGGAGCCTTGATTTCCTTGATGGCACTCCAGAGAAACCCCAAGAACACGGTTTCAAGGCTAGAGGGATCCTGAGGTCACTGTAGCAACACGAAAGAGCTCCATGGACGAAAAATCAACTCGAGATGAGAGGTTAGTCCCTGGCTTCGACTCCAGAGGAATACCACCTTACCACAAGCACCTCAAGAGGAGGCTTCTCTCAGCTCTAGGTATGTGAGAGGGACCCTGAGTTTGCGGCCTCAAGTGGAATGGACACCGCGATGCCCTGACTCGAAATAAGGCCAGATATCCATGCAGTGACTTGAATGCAGGCTCGTCTTGCATCTCCCAAGAGGAAAGGATGTCTGAATTCCCTGTGCAGACCACAGAGAAAGACCTACTTCCCCACCTCATCGCGACCGGAGGCCTCACATCCTTTGAAAACTTCAGAGGTATGCGGAGATTACTGCCTCCAAAGGAGACGATGCCTGACTCCTCGTGAAACTTGATAGGAGTCCCAGGATTCCTATGCACATGGAAAGGGACCCTTGGTCTCCCACCTCAGCTGGAGAGGAGTCCCAATTGCCCTGCCAAGCCTCGAGGAGAATCCCGAGTTGTCCCTCGCAACTAGGCAGGAGTCCTAACGTCGCTGAAGAAACACGTGGGTGGAAGGGCCATCCCCGTCGTAACTCGAGAATATACCCCAGGTTCCCGCCGCAACTCGAGAAAAACCATGAGACTTCCCCCTCGCCGCGAGATGAGGCCCGATTCCCCTGCACTGCGTGCAGAGAAACTCCGTGTTGCACATCACACATGAAAGGAGCCTTGATTTCCTTGGTGGCACTACAGAGAAACCACAAGAACACTGTTTCAAGGCTAGAGGGATCCTGAGGTCACTGTAGCAACACGAAAGAGCTCCGTGGACCAAAAATCAACTCGAGATGAGAGGTTAGTCCCTGGCTTCGACTCCAGAGGAATACCACCTTACCACAAGCACCTCAAGAGGAAGCTTCTCTCAGCTCTAGGTATGTGAGAGGGACCCTGAGTTTGCGGCCTCAAGTGGAATGGACACCGCGATGCCCTGACTCGAAATAAGGCCGGATATCCCTGCAGTGACTTGAATGCAGGCTCGTCTTGCATCTCCCAAGACGAAAGGATGTCTGAATCCCCTGTAGAGACCACAGAGAAAGACCTAGTTCCCCACCTCATCGCGACCGGAGGCCTCACATCCTTTGAAAACTCCAGAGTTACGCGAAGATCAGTGCCTCCAAAGGAGACGATGCCTGACTCCTCGTGAAACTTGATAGGAGTTCCAGGATTCCTGTGGCACGTGGAAAGGGACCCTTGGTCTCCCGCCTCAGCTGGAGAGGCGTCCCAATTGCCCTGCCAAGCCTCGAGGAGAATCCCGAGTTGTCCCTCGCAACTAGGCAGGAGTCCTGACGTCGCTGAAGAAACACGTGGTGGAAGGGCCATCCCCGTCGTAACTCGAGAATATACCCCAGGTTCCCGCCGCAACTCGAGAAAATCGATGAGACTTTCCCCTCGCCGCGAGATGAGGCCCGATTCCCCTGCACTGCGTGCAGAGCAATTCCGTGTTGCACATCACACATGAAAGGAGCCTTGATTTCCTTGATGGCACTCCAGAGAAACCCCAAGAACACTGTTTCAAGGCTAGAGGGATCCTGAGGTCACTGTAGCAACACGAAAGAGCTCCGTGGACCAAAAATCTACTCGAGATGAGAGGTTAGTCCCTGGCTTCGACTCCAGAGGAATATCACCTTACCACAAGCACCTCAAGAGGAGGCTTCTCTCAGCTCTAGGTATGTGAGAGGGACCCTGAGTTTGCGGCCTCAAGTGGAATGTACACGGCGATGCCCTGACTCGAAATAAGGCTGGATATCCCTGCAGTGACTTGAATGCAGGCTCGTCTTGCATCTCCCAAGACGAAAGGATGTCTGAATCCCCTGTGGAGACCACAGAGAAAAACCTAGTTCCCCACCTCATCGCGACCGGAGGCCTCACATCCTTTGAAAACTCCAGAGGTACGCGGAGATCAGTGCCTCCAAAGGAGACGATGCCTGACTCCTCGTGAAACTTGATAGGAGTCCCAGGATTCCTGTGGCACGTGGAAAGGGACCCTTGGTCTCCCGTCTCAGCTGTAGAGGCGTCCCAATTGCCCTGCCAAGCCTCGAGGAGAATCCCGAGTTGTCCCTAGCAACTAGGCAGGAGTCCTGATGTCGCTGAACAAACACGAGGGTGGAAGGGCTATCCCCGTTGTAACTCGAGAATATACCCCAGGTTCCCGCCGCAACTCGAGAAAAACCATGAGACTTCACCCTCGCCGTGAGATGAGGCCCGATTCCCCTGCACTGCATGCAGAGAAACTCCGTGTTGCACATCACACATGAAAGGAGCCTTGATTTCCTTGATGGCACTCCAGAGAAACCCCAAGAATACTATTTCAAGGCCAGAGGTATCCTGACGTCACTTTAGCAACATGAAAGAGCTCCGTCGACCAAAAATCAACTCGAGATGAGAGGTTAGTCCCTGGCTTCGACTCCAGAGGAATACCACCTTACGACAAGCACCTCAAGAGGAGGCTTCTCTCAGCTCTAGGTATGTGAGAGGGACCCTGATTTTGCGGCCTCAAGTGGAATGGACACCGCGATGCCCTGACATGAAATAAGGCCGGATATCCCTGCAGTGACTTGAATGCAGGCTCGTCTTGCATCTCCCAAGATGAAAGGATGTCTGAATCCCCTGTGGAGACCACAGAGAAAGACCTAGTTCCCCACCTCATGGCGATCGGAGGCCTCACATCCTTTGAAAACTCCAGAGGTACGCGGAGATCAGTGCCTCCAAATGAGACGAAGCCTGACTCCTCGTGAAAATTGATAGGAGTCCCAGGATTCCTGTGGCACATGGAAAGGGACACTTGGTCTCCCGCCTCAGCTGGAGAGGCGTCCCAATTGCCCTGCCAAGCCTCGAGGAGAATCCCGAGTTGTCCCTCGCAACTAGGCAGGAGTCCTGACGTCGTTGAACAAACACGTGGGTGGAAGGGCCATCCCCGTCGTAACTCGAGAATATACCCCAGGTTCCCGCCGCAACTCGAGAAAAACCATGAGACTTCCCCCTCGCCGCGAGATGAGGCCCGATTCCCCAGCACTGCGTGAAGAGCAATTCCGTGTTGCACATCACACATGAAAGGAGCCTTGATTTCCTTAATGGCACTCCAGAGAAACCCGAAGAACACTGTTTCAAAGCTAGAGGGATCCTGAGGTCACTGTAGCAACACGAAAGAGCTCCATGGAACAAAAATCAACTCGAGATGAGAGGTTAGTCCCTGGCTTCGACTCCAGAGGAATAGCACCTTACCACAAGCACCTCAAGAGGAGGCTTCTCTCAGCTCTAGGTATGTGAGAGGGACCCTGAGTTTGCGGCCTCAAGTGGAATGGACACCGCGATGCCCTGACTCGAAATAAGGCCGGATATCCCTGCAGTGACTTGAATGCAGGCTCGTCTTGCATTTCCCAAGACGAAAAGATGTCTGAATCCCCTGTGGAGACCACAGAGAAAGACCTAGTGCCCCACCTCATCGCGACCGGAGGCCTCACATCCTTTGAAAACTCCAGAGTTACGCGGAGATCAGTGCCTCCAAAGGAGACGATGCCTGACTCCTCGTGAAACTTGATAGGAGTCCCAGGATTCCTGTGGCACGTGGAAAGGGACCCTTGGTCTCCCGCCTCAGCTGGAGAGGCGTCCCAATGGCCCTGCCAAGCCTCGAGGAGAATCCTGAGTTGTCCCTCGCAACTAGGCAGGAGTCCTGCGGTCGCTGAACAAACACGTGGGTGGAAGGGCCATCCCCGTCGTAACTCGAGAATATACCCCAGGTTCCCGCCGCAACTCGAGAAAAACCATGAGACTTCCCCCTCGCCGCGAGATGAGGCCCGATTCCCCTGCACTGCGTGCAGAGCAATTCCGTGTTGCACATCACACATGAAAGGAGCCTTGATTTCCTTGATGGCACTCCAGAGAAACCCCAAGAACACTGTTTCAAGGCTAGCGGGATCCTGAGGTCACTGTAGCAGCAGGAAAGAGCTCCGTGGCCCAAAAATCAACTCGAGATGAGAGGTTAGTCCCTGGCTTCGACTCCAGAGGAATACCACCTTACCACAAGCACCTCAAGAGGAGGCTTCTCTCAGCTCTAGGTATGTGAGAGGGACCCTGAGTTTGCGGCCTCAAGTGGAATGGACACCGCGATGCCCTGACTCAAAGTAAGGCCGGATATCCCTGCAGTGACTTGAATGCAGGCTCGTCTTGCATCTCCCAAGACGAAAGGATGTCTGAATCCCCTGTGGAGACCACAGAGAAAGACCGAGTTCCCCACGTCATCGCGACCGGAGGCCTCACATCCTTTGAAAACTCCAGAGGTACGCGGAGATCAGTGCCTCCAAAGGAGACGATGCCTGACTCCTCGTGAAATTTGATAGGAGTCCCAGGATTCCTGTGGCACGTGGAAAGGGACCCTTGGTCTCCCGCCTTAGCTGGAGAGGCGTCCCAATTGCCCTGCCAAGCCTCGAGGAGAATTCTGAGTTGTCCCTCGCAACTAGGAAGGACTCCTGACGTCGCTGAACAAACACGTGGTTGGAAGGGCCATCCCCGGCGTAACTCAGAATATACCCCAGGTTCCCGCAGCAACTCGAGAAAAAGCATGAGACTTCCCCCTCGCCGCGAGATGAGGCCCGATTCCCCTGCACTGCGTGCAGAGCAATTCCGTGTTGCACATCACACATGAAAGGAGCCTTGATTTCCTTGATGGCACTCCAGAGAAACCCCTAGAACATTGTTTCAAGGCTAGAGGGATCCTGAGGTCACTGTAGCAACACGAAAGAGCTCCATGGACCAAAAATCAACTCGAGATGAGAGGTTAGTCCCTGGCTTCGACTCCAGAGGAATACCACCTTACCACAAGCACCTCAAGAGGAGGCTTCTCTCAGCTCTAGGTATGTGAGAGGGACCCTGAGTATGCGGCCTCAAGTGGAATGGACACCGCGATGCCCTGCCTCGAAATAAGGCTGATTATCCCTGCTGTGACTTGAATGCAGGCTCGTCTTGCATCTCCCAAGAGGAAAGGATGTCTGAATCCCCTGTGGAGACCACAGAGAAAGACCTAGTTCCCCACCTCATCGCGACCGGAGGCCTCACATCCTTTGAAAACTCCAAAGGTACGCAGAGATCAGTGCCTCCAAAGGAGACGATGCCTGACTTCTCGTGAAACTTGATAGGAGTCCCAGGATTCCTGTGGCACGTGGAAAGGGACCCTTGGTCTCCCGCCTCAGCTGGAGAGGCGTCCCAATTGCCCTGCCAAGCCTCGAGGAGAATCCCGAGTTGTCCCTCGCAACTAGGCAGGAGTCCTGACGTCGCTGAAGAAACACGTGGGTGGAAGGGCCATCCCCGTCGTAACTCGAGAATATACCCCAGGTTCCCGCCGCAACTCGAGAAAAACCATGAGACTTCCCCCTCGCCGCGAGATGAGGCCCGATTCCCCAGCACTGCGTGCAGAGCAATTCCGTGTTGCACATCACACATGAAAGGAGCCTTGATTTCCTTGATGGCACTCCAGAGAAACCCGAAGAACACTGTTTCAAGGCTAGAGGGATCCTGAGGTCACTGTAGCAACACGAAAGAGCTCCATGGACCAAAAATCAACTCGAGATGAGAGGTTAGTCCCTGGCTTCGACTCCAGAGGAATACCACCTTACCACAAGCACCTCAAGAGGAGGCTTCTCTCAGCTCTAGGTATGTGAGAGGGACCCTGAGTTTGCGGCCTCAAGTGGAATGGACACCGCGATGCCCTGACTCGAAGTAAGGCCGGATATCCCTGCAGTGACTTGAATGCAGGCTCGTCTTGCATCTCCCAAGACGAAAGGATGTCTGAATCCCCTGTGGAGACCACAGAGAAAGACCGAGTTCCCCACGTCATCGCGACCGGAGGCCTCACATCCTTTGAAAACTCCAGAGGTACGCGGAGATCAGTGCCTCCAAAGGAGACGATGCCTGACTCCTCGTGAAACTTGATAGGAGTCCCAGGATTCCTGTGCACGTGGAAAAGGACCCGTGGTTTCCCGCCTTAGCTGGAGAGGCGTCCCAATTGCCCTGCCAAGCCTAGTGGAGAATTCTGATTTGTCCCTCGCAACTAGGAAGGACTCCTGACGTCGCTGAACAAACACGTGGTTGGAAGGGCCATCCCCGGCGTAACTCGAGAATATACCCCAGGTTCCCGCCGCAACTCGAGAAAAAGCATGAGACTTCCCCCTCGCCGCGAGATGAGGCCCGATTCCCCTGCACTGCGTGCAGAGCAATTCCGTGTTGCACATCACACATGAAAGGAGCCTTGATTTCCTTGATGGCACTCCAGAGAAACCCCAAGAACACGGTTTCAAGGCTAGAGGGATCCTGAGGTCACTGTAGCAACACGAAAGAGCTCCATGGACGAAAAATCAACTCGAGATGAGAGGTTAGTCCCTGGCTTCGACTCCAGAGGAATACCACCTTACCACAAGCACCTCAAGAGGAGGCTTCTCTCAGCTCTAGGTATGTGAGAGGGACAATGAGTTTGCGGCCTCAAGTGGAATGGACACCGCGATGCCCTGACTCGAAATAAGGCCGGATATCCATGCAGTGACTTGAATGCAGGCTCGTCTTGCATCTCCCAAGAGGAAAGGATGTCTGAATTCCCTGTGCAGACCACAGAGAAAGACCTACTTCCCCACCTCATCGCGACCGGAGGCCTCACATCCTTTGAAAACTTCAGAGGTACGCGGAGATTAGTGCCTCCAAAGGAGACGATGCCTGACTCCTCGTGAAACTTGATAGGAGTCCCAGGATTCCTATGCACATGGAATGGGACCCTTGGTCTCCCGCCTCAGCTGGAGAGGCGTCCCAATTGCCCTGCCAAGCCTCGAGGAGAATCCCGAGTTGTCCCTCGCAACTAGGCAGGAGTCCTGACGTCGCTGAACAAACACGTGGGTGGAAGGGCCATCCCCGTCGTAACTCGAGAATATACCCCAGGTTCCCGCCGCAACTCGAGAAAAACCATGAGACTTCACCCTCGCCGCGAGATGAGGCCTGATTCCCCTGCACTGCGTGCAGAACAATTCCGTGTTGCACATCACACATGAAAGGAGCCTTGATTTCCTTGATGGCACTCCAGAGAAACCCCAAGAACACTGTTTCAAGGCTAGAGGGATCCTGAGGTCACTGTAGCAACACGAAAGAGCTCCGTGGACCAAAAATCAACTTGATTTGAGAGGTTAGTCCCTGGCTTCGACTCCAGAGGAATACCACCTTACCACAAGCACCTCAAGAGGAGGCTTCTCAGCTCTAGGTATGTGAGAGGGACCCTGAGTTTGCGGCCTCAAGTGGAGTCGACACCGCGATGCCCTGGCTCGAAATAAGGCCGGATATATCTGCAGTGACTTGAATGCAGGTTCGTCTTGCATCTCCCAAGACGAAAGGATGTCTGAATCCCCTGTGGAGACCACAGAGAAAGACCTAGTTCCCCACCTCATGGCGACCGGAGGCCTCACATCCTTTGAAAACTCCAGAGGTACGCGGAGATCAGTGCCTCCAAAGGAGACGATGCCTGACTCCTCATGAAACTTGATAGGAGTCCCAGGATTCCTGTGGCTCGTGGAAAGGGACCCTTGGTCTCCCGCCTCAGCTGGAGAGGCGTCCCAATTGCCCTGCCAAGCCTCGAGGAGAATCCCGAGTAGTCCCTCGCAACTAGGCAGGAGTCCTGACGTCGCTGAACAAACACGTGGGTGGAAGGGCCATCCCCGTCGTAACTCGAGACTATACCCCAGGTTCCCACCGCAACTCGAGAAAAACCATGAGACTTCCCCCTCGCCGCGAGATGAGGCCCGATTCCCCTGCACTGCCTGCAGAGCAATTTAGTGTTGCACATCACACATGAAAGGAGCCTTGATTTCCTTGATGGCACTCCAGAGAAACCCCAAGAACACTGTTTCAAGGCTAGAGGGATCCTGAGGTCACTGTAGCAACACGAAAGAGCTCCATGGACCAAAAATCAACTCGAGATGAGAGGTTAGTCCCTGGCTTCGAATCCAGAGGAATACCACCTTACCACAAGCACCTCAAGAGGAGGCTTCTCTCAGCTCTAGGTATGTGAGAGGGACCCTGAGTTTGCGGCCTCAAGTGGAATGGACACCGCGATGCCCTGACTCAAAATAAGGCCGGATATCCCTGCAGTGACTTGAATGCAGGCTCGTCTTGCATCTCCCAAGACGAAAGGATGTCTGAATCCCTTGTGGAGACCACAAAGAAAGACCTAGTTCCCCACTTCATCGCGAATGGAGGCCTCACATTCTTTGAAAACTTCAGAGGTACTCGGAGATCAGTGCCTCCAAAGGAGACGATGCCTGACTCCTCGTGAAACTTGATAGGAGTCCCAGGATTCCTGTGCACGTGGAAAGGGACCCTTGGTCTCCCGCCTCAGCTGGAGAGGCGTCCCAATTGCCCTGCCAAGCCTCGAGGAGAATCCCGAGTTGTCCCTCGCAACTAGGCAGGAGTCCTGACGTCGCTGAACAAACACGTGGGTGGAAGGGCCATCCCCGTCGTAACTCGAGAATATACCCCAGGTTCCCGCCGCAACTCGAGAAAAACCATGAGACTTCCCCATCGCCGCGAGATGAGGCCTGATTCCACTGCACTGCGTGCAGAGCAATTCCGTGTTGCACATCACACGTGAAAGGAGCCTTAATTTCCTTGATGGCACTCCAGAGAAACCCCAAGAACACTGTTTCAAGGCTAGAGGGATCCTGAGGTCACTGTAGCAACACGAAAGAGCTCCGTGGCCCAAAAATCAAGTCGAGAAGAAAGGTTAGTCCCTAACTTCGACTTGAGGAATACCACCTTACCACAAGCACCTCAAGAGGAGGCTTCTCTCAGCTCTAGGTATGTGAGAGGGACCCTGAGTTTGCGGCCTCAAGTGGAATGTACACTGCGATGCCCTGACGCGAAATAAGGCCGGATATCCCTGCAGTGACTTGAATGCAGGCTCGTCTTGAATCTCCCAAGATGAAAGGATGTCGGAATCCCCTGTGGAGACCACAGAGAAAGACCTAGTTCACCACCTCATCGCGAAAGGAGGCCTCACATCCTTTGAAAACTCCAAAGGTACGCGGAGATCAGTGCCTCCAAAGGAGACGATGCCTGACTTCTCGTGAAACTTGATAGGAGTCCCAGGATTCCTGTGGCACGTGGAAAGGGACCCTTGGTCTCCCGCCTCAGCTGGAGAGGCGTCCCAATTGCCCTGCCAAGCCTCGAGGAGAATCCCGAGTTGTCCCTCGTAACTAGGCAGGAGTCCTGACGTCGCTGAAGAAACACGTGGGTGGAAGGGCCATCCCCGTCGTAACTCGAGAATATACCCCAGGTTCCCGCCGCAACTCGAGAAAAACCATGAGACTTCCCCCTCGCCGCGAGATGAGGCCCGATTCCCCTGCACTGCGTGCAGAGCAATTCCGTGTTGCACATCACACATGAAAGGAGCCTTGATTTCCTTAATGGCACTCTAGAGAAACCCGAAGAACACTGTTTCAAGGCTAGAGGGATCCTGAGGTCACTGTAGCAACACGAAAGAGCTCCATGGACCAAAAACCAACTCGAGATGAGAGGTTAGTCCCTGGCTTCGACTCCAGAGGAATACCACCTTACCACAAGCACCTCAAGAGGAGGCTTCTCAGCTCTAGGTATGTGAGAGGGACCCTGAGTTTGCGGCCTCAAGTGGAGTCGACACCGCGATGTCCTGGCTCGAAATAAGGCCGGATATATCTGCAGTGACTTGAATGCAGGCTCGTCTTGCATCTCCCAAGACGAAAGGATGTCTGAATCCCCTGTGGAGACCACAGAGAAAGACCTAGTTCCCCACCTCATGGCGACCGGAGGCCTCACATCCTTTGAAAACTCCAGAGGTATGCGGAAATCAGTGCCTCCAAAGGAGACGATGCCTGACTCCTCGTGAAACTTGATAGGAGTCCCAGGATTCCTGTGGCTCGTGGAAAGTGACCCTTGGTCTCCCGCCTCAGCTGGAGAGGCGTCCCACTTGCCCTGCCAAGCCTCGAGGAGAATCCCGATTTGTCCCTCGCAACTAGGCAGGAGTCCTGACGTCGCTGAAGAAACACGTGGGTGGAAGGGCCATCCCCGTCGTAACTCGAGAATATACCCCAGGTTCCCACCGCAACTCGAGAAAAACCATGAGACTTCCCCCTCGCCGCGAGATGAGGCCCGATTCCCCTGCACTGCGTGCAGAGCAATTCCGTGTTGCACATCACACATGAAAGGAGCCTTGATTTCCTTGGTGGCACTCCAGAGAAACCCCAAGAACACTGTTTCAAGGCTAGAGGGATCCTGAGGTCACTGTAGCAACACGAAAGAGCTCCGTGGACCGAAAATCAACTCGAGATGAGAGGTTAGACCCTGGCTTCAACTCCAGAGTAATATCACCTTACCACAAGCACCTCAAGAGGAGGCTTCTCTCAGCTCTAGGTATGTGAGAGGGACCCTGAGTTTGCGGCCTCAAGTGGAATGGACACTGCGATGCCCTGACTCGAAATAAGACCGGATATCCCTGCAGTGACTTGAATGCAGGCTCGTCTTGCATCTCCCAAGATGAAAGGATGTCTGAATCCCCTGTGGAGACCACAGAGAAAGACCTAGTTCCCCACATCATCGCGAAAGGAGGCCTCACATCCTTTGAAAACTCCAAAGGTACGCAGAGATCAGTGCCTCCAAAGGAGACGATGCCTGACTTCTCGTGAAACTTGATAGGAGTCCCAGGATTCCTGTGGCACGTGGAAAGGGACCCTTGGTCTCCCGCCTCAGCTGGAGAGGCGTCCCAATTGCCCTGCCAAGCCTCGAGGAGAATCCCGAGTTGTCCCTCGCAACTAGGCAGGAGTCCTGACGTCGCTGAAGAAACACGTGGGTGGAAGGGCCATCCCCGTCGTAACTCGAGAATATACCCCAGGTTCCCGCCGCAACTCGAGAAAAACCATGAGACTTCCCCCTCGCCGCGAGATGAGGCCCGATTCCCCTGCACTGCGTGCAGAGCAATTCCGTGTTGCACATCACACATGAAAGGAGCCTTGATTTCCTTGATGGCACTCCAGAGAAACCCCAAGAACACTGTTTCAAGGCTAGAGGGATCCTGAGGTCACTGTCGCAACACGAAAGAGCTCCATGGAACAAAAATCAACTCGAGATGAGAGGTTAGTCCCTGGCTTCGACTCCAGAGGAATAACACCTTACCACAAGCACCTCAAGAGGAGGCTTCTCTCAGCTCTAGGTATGTGAGAGGGACCCTGAGTTTGCGGCCTCAAGTGGAATGGACACCGCGATGCCCTGACTCGAAGTAAGGCCGGATATCCCTGCAGTGACTTGAATGCAGGCTCGTCTTGCATCTCCCAAGACGAAAGGATGTCTGAATCCCCTGTGGAGACCACAGAGAAAGACCGAGTTCCCCACGTCATCGCGACCGGAGGCCTCACATCCTTTGAAAACTCCAGAGGTACGCGGAGATCAGTGCCTCCAAAGGAGACGATGCCTGACTCCTCGTGAAACTTGATAGGAGTCCCAGGATTCCTGTGCACGTGGAAAAGGACCCGTGGTTTCCCGCCTTAGATGGAGAGGCGTCCCAATTGCCCTGCCAAGCCTAGTGGAGAATTCTGATTTGTCCCTCGCAACTAGGAAGGACTCCTGACGTCGCTGAACAAACACGTGGTTGGAAGGGCCATCCCCGGCGTAACTCGAGAATATACCCCAGGTTCCCGCCGCAACTCGAGAAAAAGCATGAGACTTCCCCCTCGCCGCGAGATGAGGCCCGATTCCCCTGCACTGCGTGCAGAGCAATTCCGTGTTGCACATCACACATGAAAGGAGCCTTGATTTCCTTGATGGCACTCCAGAGAAACCCCAAGAACACGGTTTCAAGGCTAGAGGGATCCTGAGGTCACTGTAGCAACACGAAAGAGCTCCATGGACGAAAAATCAACTCGAGATGAGAGGTTAGTCCCTGGCTTCGACTCCAGAGGAATACCACCTTACCACAAGCACCTCAAGAGGAGGCTTCTCTCAGCTCTAGGTATGTGAGAGGGACAATGAGTTTGCGGCCTCAAGTGGAATGGACACCGCGATGCCCTGACTCGAAATAAGGCCGGATATCCATGCAGTGACTTGAATGCAGGCTCGTCTTGCATCTCCCAAGAGGAAAGGATGTCTGAATTCCCTGTGCAGACCACAGAGAAAGACCTACTTCCCCACCTCATCGCGACCGGAGTCCTCACATCCTTTGAAAACTTCAGAGGTACGCGGAGATTAGTGCCTCCAAAGGAGACGATGCCTGACTCCTCGTAAAACTTGATAGGAGTCCCAGGATTCCTATGCACATGGAATGGGACCCTTGGTCTCCCGCCTCAGCTGGAGAGGCGTCCCAATTGCCCTGCCAAGCCTCGAGGAGAATCCCGAGTTGTCCCTCGCAAGTAGGCAGGAGTCCTGACGTCGCTGAACAAACACGTGGGTGGAAGGGCCATCCCCGTCGTAACTCGAGAATATACCCCAGGTTCCCGCCGCAACTCGAGAAAAACCATGAGACTTCACCCTCGCCGCGAGATGAGGCCTGATTCCCCTGCACTGCGTGCAGAGCAATTCCGTGTTGCACATCACACATGAAAGGAGCCTTGATTTCCTTGATGGCACTCCAGAGAAACCCCAAGAACACTGTTTCAAGGCTAGAGGGATCCTGAGGTCACTGTAGCAACACGAAAGAGCTCCGTGGACCAAAAATCAACTTGATTTGAGAGGTTAGTCCCTGGCTTCGACTCCAGAGGAATACCACCTTACCACAAGCACCTCAAGAGGAGGCTTTTCAGCTCTAGGTATGTGAGAGGGACCCTGAGTTTGCGGCCTCAAGTGGAGTCGACACCGCGATGCCCTGGCTCGAAATAAGGCCGGATATATCTGCAGTGACTTGAATGCAGGTTCGTCTTGCATCTCCCAAGACGAAAGGATGTCTGAATCCCCTGTGGAGACCACAGAGAAAGACCTAGTTCCCCACCTCATGGCGACCGGAGGCCTCACATCCTTTGAAAACTCCAGAGGTACGCGGAGATCAGTGCCTCCAAAGGAGACGATGCCTGACTCCTCATGAAACTTGATAGGAGTCCCAGGATTCCTGTGGCTCGTGGAAAGGGACCCTTGGTCTCCCGCCTCAGCTGGAGAGGCGTCCCAATTGCCCTGCCAAGCCTCGAGGAGAATCCCGAGTAGTCCCTCGCAACTAGGCAGGAGTCCTGACGTCGCTGAACAAACACGTGGGTGGAAGGGCCATCCCCGTCGTAACTCGAGAATATACCCCAGGTTCCCGCCGCAACTCGAGAAAAACCATGAGACTTCCCCCTCGCCGCGAGATGAGGCCCGATTCCCCTGCATTGCCTGCAGAGCAATTTAGTGTTGCACATCACACATGAAAGGAGCCTTGATTTCCTTGATGGCACTCCAGAGAAACCCCAAGAACACTGTTTCAAGGCTAGAGGGATCCTGAGGTCACTGTAGCAACACGAAAGAGCTCCATGGACCAAAAATCAACTCGAGATGAGAGGTTAGTCCCTGGCTTCGAATCCAGAGGAATACCACCTTACCACAAGCACCTCAAGAGGAGGCTTCTCTCAGCTCTAGGTATGTGAGAGGGACCCTGAGTTTGCGGCCTCAAGTGGAATGGACACCGCGATGCCCTGACTCAAAATAAGGCCGGATATCCCTGCAGTGACTTGAATGCAGGCTCGTCTTGCATCTCCCAAGACGAAAGGATGTCTGAATCCCTTGTGGAGACCACAAAGAAAGACCTAGTTCCCCACTTCATCGCGAATGGAGGCCTCACATTCTTTGAAAACTTCAGAGGTACTCGGAGATCAGTGCCTCCAAAGGAGACGATGCCTGACTCCTCGTGAAACTTGATAGGAGTCCCAGGATTCCTGTGCACGTGGAAAGGGACCCTTGGTCTCCCGCCTCAGCTGGAGAGGCGTCCCAATTGCCCTGCCAAGCCTCGAGGAGAATCCCGAGTTGTCCCTCGCAACTAGGCAGGAGTCCTGACGTCGCTGAACAAACACGTGGGTGGAAGGGCCATCCCCGTCGTAACTCGAGAATATACCCCAGGTTCCCGCCGCAACTCGAGAAAAACCATGAGACTTCCCCATCGCCGCGAGATGAGGCCTGATTCCCCTGCACTGCGTGCAGAGCAATTCCGTGTTGCACATCAAACGTGAAAGGAGCCTTAATTTCCTTGATGGCACTCCAGAGAAACCCCAAGAACACTGTTTCAAGGCTAGAGGGATCCTGAGGTCACTGTAGCAACACGAAAGAGCTCCGTGGCCCAAAAATCAAGTCGAGAAGAAAGGTTAGTCCCTAACTTCGACTTGAGGAATACCACCTTACCACAAGCACCTCAAGAGGAGGCTTCTCTCAGCTCTAGGTATGTGAGAGGGACCCTGAGTTTGCGGCCTCAAGTGGAATGTACACTGCGATGCCCTGACGCGAAATAAGGCCGGATATCCCTGCAGTGACTTGAATGCAGGCTCGTCTTGAATCTCCCAAGATGAAAGGATGTCGGAATCCCCTGTGGAGACCACAGAGAAAGACCTAGTTCACCACCTCATCGCGAAAGGAGGCCTCACATCCTTTGAAAACTCCAAAGGTACGCGGAGATCAGTGCCTCCAAAGGAGACGATGCCTGACTTCTCGTGAAACTTGATAGGAGTCCCAGGATTCCTGTGGCACGTGGAAAGGGACCCTTGGTCTCCCGCCTCAGCTGGAGAGGCGTCCCAATTGCCCTGCCAAGCCTCGAGGAGAATCCCGAGTTGTCCCTCGCAACTAGGCAGGAGTCCTGACGTCGCTGAAGAAACACGTGGGTGGAAGGGCCATCCCCGTCGTAACTCGAGAATATACCCCAGGTTCCCGCCGCAACTCGAGAAAAACCATGAGACTTCCCCCTCGCCGCGAGATGAGGCCCGATTCCCCAGCACTGCGTGCAGAGCAATTCCGTGTTGCACATCACACATGAAAGGAGCCTTGATTTCCTTAATGGCACTCTAGAGAAACCCGAAGAACACTGTTTCAAGGCTAGAGGGATCCTGAGGTCACTGTAGCAACACGAAAGAGCTCCATGGACCAAAAATCAACTCGAGATGAGAGGTTAGTCCCTGGCTTCGACTCCAGAGGAATACCACCTTACCACAAGCACCTCAAGAGGAGGCTTCTCAGCTCTAGGTATGTGAGAGGGACCCTGAGTTTGCGGCCTCAAGTGGAGTCGACACCGCGATGCCCTGGCTCGAAATAAGGCCGGATATATCTGCAGTGACTTGAATGCAGGCTCGTCTTGCATCTCCCAAGACGAAAGGATGTCTGAATCCCCTGTGGAGACCACAGAGAAAGACCTAGTTCCCCACCTCATGGCGACCGGAGGCCTCACATCCTTTGAAAACTCCAGAGGTATGCGGAAATCAGTGCCTCCAAAGGAGACGATGCCTGACTCCTCGTGAAACTTGATAGGAGTCCCAGGATTCCTGTGGCTCGTGGAAAGTGACCCTTGGTCTCCCGCCTCAGCTGGAGAGGCGTGCCACTTGCCCTGCCAAGCCTCGAGGAGAATCCCGATTTGTCCCTCGCAACTAGGCAGGAGTCCTGACGTCGCTGAACAAACACGTGGCTGGAAGGGCCATCCCCGTCGTAACTCGAGAATATACCCCAGATTCCCGCCGCAACTCGAGAAAATCGATGAGACTTTCCCCTCGCCGCGAGATGAGGCCCGATTCCCCTGCACTGCGTGTAGCGCAATTCCGTGTTGCACATCACACATGAAAGGAGCCTTGATTTCCTTGGTGGCACTCCAGAGAAACCCCAAGAACACTGTTTCAAGGCTAGAGGGATCCTGAGGTCACTGTAGCAACACCAAAGAGCTCCGTGGACCAAAAATCAACTCGAGATGAGAGGTTAGTCCCTGGCTTCGACTCCAGAGGAATATCACCTTACCACAAGCACCTCAAGAGGAGACTTCTCTCAGCTCTAGGTATATGAGAGGGACCCTGAGTTTGCGGCCTCAAGTGGAATGGACACCGCGATGCCCTGACTCGAAATAAGGCCGGATATCCCTGCAGTGACTTGAATGCAGGCTCGTCTTGCAACTCCCAAGGCGAAAGGATGTCTGAATCCCCTGTGGAGACCACAGAGAAAAACCTAGTTCCCCACCTCATCGCGACCGGAGGCCTCACATCCTTTGAAAACTCCAGAGGTACGCGGAGATCAGTGCCTCCAAAGGAGACGATGCCTGACTCCTCGTGAAACTTGATAGGAGTCCCAGGATTCCTGTGGCACGTGGAAAGGGACCCTTGGTCTCCCGTCTCAGCTGGAGAGGCGTCCCAATTGCCCTGCCAAGCCTCGAGGAGAATCCCGAGTTGTCCCTCGCAACTAGGCAGGAGTCCTGAAGTCGCTGAACTAACACGAGGGTGAAAGGGCCATCCCCGTTGTAACTCGAGAATATACCCCAGGTTCCCGCCGCAACTCGAGAAAAAGCATGAGACTTCCCACTCGCCGCGAGATGAGCCCCGATTCCCCAGCACTGCGTGCAGAGCAATTCCGTGTTGCACATCACATATGAAAGGAGCCTTGATTTCCTTGATGGCACTCCAGAGAAACCCCAAGAACACTGTTTCAAGGCTAGAAGGATCCTGACGTCACTGTAGCAACAGGAAAGAGCTCCGTCGACCAAAAATCAACTCAAGATGAGAGGTTAGTCCCTAACTTCGACTCCAGAGGAATATCACCTTACCACAAGCAACTCAAGAGGAGGCTTCTCTCAGCTCTAGGTATGTGAGAGGGACCCTGATTTTGCGGCCTCAAGTGGAATGGACACTGCGATGCCCTGACGCGAAATAAGGCCGGATATGCCTGCAGTGACTTGAATGCAGGCTCGTCTTGCATCTCCCAAGATGAAAGGATGTCTGAATCCCCTGTGGAGACCACAGAGAAAGACCTAGTTCCCCACCTCATCGCGACCGGAGGCCTCACATCCTTTGAAAACTCCAGAGGTACGCGGAGATCAGTGCCTCCAATGGAGACGATGCCTGACTCCTCGTGAAAATTGATAGGAGTCCCAGAATTCCTGTGGCACGTGGATAGGGACCCTTGGTCTCCCGCCTCAGCTGGAGAGGCGTCCCAATTGCCCTGCCAAGCCTCGAGGAGAATCCCGAGTTGTCCCTCGCAACTAGGCAGGAGTCCTGACGTCGCTGAACAAACACGTGGGTGGAAGGGCCATCCCCGTCGTAACTCGAGAATATACCCCAGGTTCCCGCCGCAACTCGAGAAAAACCATGAGACTTACCCCTCGCCGCGAGATGAGGCCTGTTTCCCCTGCACTGCGTACAGAGCAATTCCGTGTTGCACATCACACGTGAAATGAGCCTTGATTTCCTTGATGGCACTCCAGAGAAACCCCAAGAACACTGTTTCAAGGCTAGAGGGATCCTGAGGTCACTGTAGCAACACGAAAGAGCTCCGTGGACAAAAAATCAACTCGAGATGAGAGGTTAGTCCCTGGCTTCGACTCCAGAGGAATACCACCTCACCAGAAGCACCTCAAGAGGAGGCTTCTCTCAGCTCTAGGTATGTGAGAGGGACCCTGAGTTTGCGGCCTCAAGTGGAATGGACACCGCGATGCCCTGGCTCGAAATAAGGCAGGATATCCCTGCAGTGACTTGAATGCAGGCTCATCTTGCATCTCCCAAGACGAAAGGATGTCTGCATCCCCTGTGGAGACCACAGAGAAAGACCTAGTTCCCCACCTCATCGCGACCGGAGTCCTCACATCCTTTGAAAACCCCAGAGGTACATGGAGATCAGTGCCTCCAAAGGAGACGATGCCTGACTCCTCGTGAAACTTGATAGGAGTCCCAGGATTCCTGTGGCACGTGGAAAGGGACACTTGGTCTCCCGCCTCAGCTGGAGAGGCGTCCCAATTGCCCTGCCAAGCCTCGAGGAGAATCCCGAGTTGTCCCTCGCAACTAGGCAGGAGTCCTGACGTCGCTGAACAAACACGTGGCTGGAAGGGCCATCCCCGTCGTAACTCGAGAATATACCCCAGATTCCCGCCGCAACTCGAGAAAATCGATGAGACTTTCCTCTCGCCGCGAGATGAGGCCCGATTCCCCTGCACTGCGTGTAGCGCAATTCCGTGTTGCACATCACACATGAAAGGAGCCTTGATTTCCTTGGTGGCACTCCAGAGAAACCCCAAGAACACTGTTTCAAGGCTAGAGGGATCCTGAGGTCACTGTAGCAACACCAAAGAGCTCCGTGGACCAAAAATCAACTCGAGATGAGAGGTTAGTCCCTGGCTTCGACTCCAGAGGAATATCACCTTACCACAAGCACCTCAAGAGGAGACTTCTCTCAGCTCTAGGTATATGAGAGGGACCCTGAGTTTGCGGCCTCAAGTGGAATGGACACCGCGATGCCCTGACTCGAAATAAGGCCGGATATCCCTGCAGTGACTTGAATGCAGGCTCGTCTTGCAACTCCCAAGGCGAAAGGATGTCTGAATCCCCTGTGGAGACCACAGAGAAAAACCTAGTTCCCCACCTCATCGCGACCGGAGGCCTCACATCCTTTGAAAACTCCAGAGGTACGCGGAGATCAGTGCCTCCAAAGGAGACGATGCCTGACTCCTCGTGAAACTTGATAGGAGTCCCAGGATTCCTGTGGCACGTGGAAAGGGACCCTTGGTCTCCCGTCTCAGCTGGAGAGGCGTCCCAATTGCCCTGCCAAGCCTCGAGGAGAATCCCGAGTTGTCCCTCGCAACTAGGCAGGAGTCCTGAAGTCGCTGAACAAACACGAGGGTGAAAGGGCCATCCCCGTTGTAACTCGAGAATATACCCCAGGTTCCCGCCGCAACTCGAGAAAAAGCATGAGACTTCCCCCTCGCCGCGAGATGAGCCCCGATTCCCCAGCACTGCGTGCAGAGCAATTCCGTGTTGCACATCACATATGAAAGGAGCCTTGATTTCCTTGATGGCACTCCAGAGAAACCCCAAGAACACTGTTTCAAGGCTAGAAGGATCCTGACGTCACTGTAGCAACAGGAAAGAGCTCCGTCGACCAAAAATCAACTCAAGATGAGAGGTTAGTCCCTAACTTCGACTTCAGAGGAATATCACCTTACCACAAGCAACTCAAGAGGAGGCTTCTCTCAGCTCTAGGTATGTGAGAGGGACCCTGATTTTGCGGCCTCAAGTGGAATGGACACTGCGATGCCCTGACGCGAAATAAGGCCGGATATGCCTGCAGTGACTTGAATGCAGGCTCGTCTTGCATCTCCCAGGATGAAAGGATGTCTGAATCCCCTGTGGAGACCACAGAGAAAGACCTAGTTCCCCACCTCATCGCGACCGGAGGCCTCACATCCTTTGAAAACTCCAGAGGTACGCGGAGATCAGTGCCTCCAATGGAGACGATGCCTGACTCCTCGTGAAAATTGATAGGAGTCCCTGAATTCCTGTGGCACGTGGATAGGGACCCTTGGTCTCCCGCCTCAGCTGGAGAGGCGTCCCAATTGCCCTGCCAAGCCTCGAGGAGAATCCCGAGTTGTCCCTCGCAACTAGGCAGGAGTCCTGACGTCGCTGAACAAACACGTGGGTGGAAGGGCCATCCCCGTCGTAACTCGAGAATATACCCCAGGTTCCCGCCGCAACTCGAGAAAAACCATGAGACTTATCCCTCGCCGCGAGATGAGGCCTGTTTCCCCTGCACTGCGTACAGAGCAATTCCGTGTTGCACATCACACGTGAAATGAGCCTTGATTTCCTTGATGGCACTCCAGAGAAACCCCAAGAACACTGTTTCAAGGCTAGAGGGATCCTGAGGTCACTGTAGCAACACGAAAGAGCTCCGTGGACAAAAAATCAACTCGAGATGAGAGGTTAGTCCCTGGCTTCGACTCCAGAGGAATACCACCTCACCAGAAGCACCTCAAGAGGAGGCTTCTCTCAGCTCTAGGTATGTGAGAGGGACCCTGAGTTTGCGGCCTCAAGTGGGATAGACACCGCGATGCCCTGGCTCGAAATAAGGCCGGATATCCCTGCAGTGACTTGAATGCAGGCTCATCTTGCATCTCCCAAGACGAAAGGATGTCTGAATCCCCTGTGGAGACCACAGAGAAAGACCTAGTTCCCCACCTCATCGCGACCGGAGTCCTCACATCCTTTGAAAACCCCAGAGGTACATGGAGATCAGTGCCTCCAAAGGAGACGATGCCTGACTCCTCGTGAAACTTGATAGGAGTCCCAGGATTCCTGTGGCACGTGGAAAGGGACCCTTGGTCTCCCGCCTCAGCTGGAGAGGCGTCCCAATTGCCCTGCCAAGCCTCGAGGAGAATCCCGAGTTGTCCCTCGCAACTAGGCAGGAGTCCTGACGTCGCTGAACAAACACGTGGCTGGAAGGGCCATCCCCGTCGTAACTCGAGAATATACCCCAGATTCCCGCCGCAACTCGAGAAAATCGATGAGACTTTCCCCTCGCCGCGAGATGAGGCCCGATTCCCCTGCACTGCGTGTAGCGCAATTCGGTGTTGCACATCACACATGAAAGGAGCCTTGATTTCCTTGATGGCACTCCAGAGAAACCCCAAGAACACTGTTTCAAGGCTAGATGGATCCTGAGGTCACTGTAGCAACACGAAAGAGCTCCGTGGACCAAAAATCAACTCGAGATGAGAGGTTAGTCCCTGGCTTCAACTCCAAGGAATATCACCTTACCACAAGCACCTCAAGAGGAGGCTTCTCTCAGCTCGAGGTATGTAGGAGGGACCCTGAGTTTGCGGCCTCAAGTGGAATGTACACGGCGATGCCCTGACTCGAAATAAGGCCGAATATCCCTGCAGTGACTTGAATGCAGGCTTGTCTTGCATCTCCCAAGACGAAAGGATGTCTGAATCCCCTGTGGAGACCACAGAGAAAAACCTAGTTCCCCACCTCATCGCGACCGGAGGCCTCACATCCTTTGAAAACTCCAGAGGTACGCGGAGATCAGTGCCTCCAAAGGAGACGATGCCTGACTCCTCGTGAAACTTGATAGGAGTCCCAGGATTCCTGTGGCACGTGGAAAGGGACCCTTGGTCTCCCGGCTCAGCTGGAGAGGCGTCCCAAATGCCCTGCCAAACCTCGAGGAGAATCCCGAGTTGTCCCTCGCAACTAGGCAGGAGTCCTGACGTCGCTGAACAAACACGAGGGTGAAAGGGCCATCCCCGTTGTAACTCGAGAATATACCCCAGGTTCCCGCCGCAACTCGAGAAAAAGCATGAGACTTCCCCCTCGCCGCGAGATGAGGCCCGATTCCCCTGCACTGCGTGCAGAGCAATTCCGTGTTGCACATCACATATGAAAGGAGCCTTTATTTCCTTGATGGCACTCCAGAGAAACCCCAAGAACACTGTTTCAAGGCTAGAAGGATCCTGACGTCACTGTAGCAACACGAAAGAGCTCCGTCGACCAAAAATCAACTCAAGATGAGAGGTTAGTCCCTAACTTCGACTCCAGAGGAATACCACCTTACCACAAGCACCTCAAGAGTAGGCTTCTCTCAGCTCTAGGTATGTGAGAGGGACCCTGATTTTGCGGCCTCAAGTGGAATGGACACTGCGATGAACTGACGCGAAATAAGGCCGGATATGCCTGCAGTGACTTGAATGCAGGCTCGTCTTGCATCTCCCAAGATGAAAGGATGTCTGAATCCCCTGTGGAGACCACAGAGAAAGACCTAGTTCCCCACCTCATGGCGACCGGAGGCCTCACATCCTTTGAAAACTCCAGAGGTACGCGGAGATCAGTGCCTCCAAAGGAGACGATGCCTGACTCCTCGTGAAACTTGATAGGAGTCCCAGGATTCCTGTGGCACGTGGATAGGGACCCTTGGTCTCCCGCCTCAGCTGGAGAGGCGTCCCAATTGCCCTGCCAAGCCTCGAGGAGAATCCCGAGTTGTCCCTCGCAACTAGGCAGGAGTCCTGACGTCGCTGAACAAACACGTGGGTGGAACGGCTATCCCCGTCGTAACTAGAGAATATACCCCAGGTTCCCGCCGCAACTCGAGAAAAACCATGAGACTTACCCCTTGCCACGAGATGAGGCCCGATTCCCCTGCACTGCGTGCAGAGCAATTCCGTGTTGCACATCACACGTGAAAGGAGCCTTGATTTCCTTGATGGCACTCCAGAGAAACCCCAAGAACACTGTTTCAAGGCTAGAGGGATCCTGAGGTCACTGTAGCAACACGAAAGAGCTCCGTGGACAAAAAATCAACTCGAGATGAGAGGTTAGTCCCTGGCATCGACTCCAGAGGAATACCACCTCACCAGAAGCACCTCAAGAGGAGGCTTCTCTCAGCTCTAGGTATGTGAGAGGGACCCTGAGTTTGCGGCCTCAAGTGGAATGGACACCGCGATGCCCTGACTCGAAATAAGGCCGGATATCCCTACAGTGACTTGAATGCAGGCTCGTCTTGCATCTCCCAAGTCAAAAGGATGTCTGAATCCCCTGTGGAGACCACAGAGAAAGACCGAGTTCCCCACCTCATCGCGACCGGAGGCCTCACATCCTTTGAAAATTCCAGAGTTACGCGGAGATCAGTGCCTGCAAAGGAGACGATGCCTGACTCCTCGTGAAACTTGATAGGAGTCCCAGGATTCCTGTGGCACGTGGAAAGGGACCCTTGGTCTCCCGCCTCAGCTCGAGAGGCGTCTCAATTGCCCTGCGAAGCCTCGAGGAGTATACCGAGTTGTCCCTCGCAACTAGGCAGTAGTCCTGCCGTCGCTGAACAAACACGTGGGTGGAAGGGCCATCCCCGTCGTAACTCGAGAATATACCCCAGGTTCCCGCCGCAACTCGAGAAAAACCATGAGACTTCCCCCTCGCTGCGAGATGAGGCCCGATTACCCTGCACTGCGTGCAGAGCAATTCCGTGTTGCACATCACACATGAAAGGAGCCTTGATTTCCTTGATTGCATTCCAGAGAAACCCCAAGAACACTGTTTCAAGGCTAGAGGGATCCTGACGTCACTGTAGCAACACGAAAGAGCTCCGTCGACCAAAAATCAACTCGAGATGAGAGGTTAGTCCCTGGCTTCGACTCCAGAGAAATACCACCTCACCACAAGCACCTCAAGAGGAGGCTTCTCTCAGCACTAGGTATGTGAGAGGGACCCTGAGTTTGCGGCCTCAAGTGGAATGGACACCGCGATGCCCTGACTCGAAATAAGGCCAGATATCCCTGCAGTGACTTGAATGCAGGCTCGTCTTGCATCTCCCAAGACGAAAGGATGTCTGAATCCCCTGTGGAGACCACAGAGAAAGACCGAGTTCCCCACGTCATCGCGACCGGAGTCCTCACATCCTTTGAAAACCCCAGAGGTACATGGAGATCAGTGCCTCCAAAGGAGACGATGCCTGACTCCTCGTGAAACTTGATAGGAGTCCCAGGATTCCTGTGGCACGTGGAAAGGGACCCTTGGGCTCCCGCCTCAGCTGAAGAGGCGTCTCAATTGCCCTGCGAAGCCTCGAGGAGTATACCGAGTTGTCCCTCACAACTAGGCAGGAGTCCTGCCGTCGCTGAACAAACACGTGGGTGGAAGGGCCATCCCCGTCGTAACTCGAGAATATACCCCAGGTTCCCGCCGCAACTCGAGAAAAACCATGAGACTTCCCCCTCGCTGCGAGATGAGCCCCGATTCCCCTGCACTGCGTGCAGAGCAATTCCGTGTTGCACATCACACATGAAAGGAGCCTTGATTTCCTTGATGGCACTCCAGAGAAACCCCAAGAACACTGTTTCAAGGCTAGAGGAATCCTGACGTCACTGTAGCAACAAGAAAGAGCTCCGTCGACCAAAAATCAACTCGAGATGAGAGGTTAGTCCCTGGCTTCGACTCCAGAGGAATACCAGCTCACCACAAGCACCTCAAGAGGAGGCTTCTCTCAGCTCTAGGTATGTGAGAGGGACCCTGAGTTTGCGGCCTCAAGTGGAATGGACACCGCGATGCCCTGGCTCGAAATAAGGCCGGATATCCCTGCAGTGACTTGAATGCAGGCTCGTCTTGCATCTCCCAAGACGAAAGGATGTCGGAATCCCCTGTGGAGACCACAGAGAAAGACCTAGTTCCCCACTTCATCGCGAATGGAGGCCTCACATTCTTTGAAAACTTCAGAGTTACGCGGAGATCAGTGCCTCCAAAGGAGACGATGCCTGACTCCTCGTGAAACTTGATAGGAGTCCCAGGATTCCAGTGCACGTGGAAAGGGACCCTTGATCTCCCGCCTCAGCTGGAGAGGCGTCCCAATTGCCCTGCCAAACCTCGAGGAGAATCCCGAGTTGTCCCTCGCAACTAGGCAGGAGTCCTGACGTGGCTGAACAAATACGTGGGTGGAAGGGCCATCCCCGTTGTAACTCGAGAATATACCCCAGGTTCCCGCCGCAACTCGAGAAAAACCATGAGACTTCCCCCTCGCCGCGAGAAGAGGCCCGATTCCCCTGCACTGCGTGCAGAGCAATTCCGTGTTGCACATCACACATGAAAGGAGCCTTGATTTCCTTGATGGCACTCCAGAGAAACCCCAAGAACACTGTTTCAAGGCTAGAGGGATCCTGAGGTCACTGTAGTAACACGAAAGAGCTCCGTGGACCAAAAATCAACTCGAGATGAGAATTTAGTCCCTGGCTTCGACTCCAGAGGAATACCACCTTACCACAAGCACCTCAAGAGGAGACTTCTCTCAGCTCTAGGTATGTGAGAGGGACCCTGAGTTTGCGGCCTCAAGTGGAATGGACACCGCGATGCCCTGACTCGAAATAAGGCCGGATATCCCTGCAGTGACTTGAATGCAGGCTCGTCTTGCATCTCCCAAGAGGAAAGGATGTCTGAATCCCCTGTGGAAACCACAGAGAAAGACCTAGTTCCCCACCTCATCGCGACCGGAGGCCTCACATCCTTTGAAAACTCCAGAAGTATGCGGAGATCAGTCCCTCCAAAGGAGACGATGCCTGACTCCTCGTGAAACTTGATAGGAGTCCCAGGATTCCTGTGCACGTGGAAAGGGACCCTTGGTCTCCCGCCTCAGCTGGAGAGGCGTCCCAATTGCCCTGCCAAGCCTCGAGGAGAATCCCGAGTTGTCCCTCGCAACTAGGCAGGAGTCCTGACGTCGCTGAACAAACACGTGGTTGGAAGGGCCATCCCCGTCGTAACTCGAGAATATACCCCAGGTTCCCGCCGCAAGTCGAGAAAAACCATGAGACTTCCCCCTCGCCGCGATATGAGGCCCGATTCCCCTGCACTGCATGCAGAGCAATTCCGTGTTGCACATCACACATGAAAGGAGCCTTGATTTCCTTGGTGGCACTCCAGAGAAACCCCAAGAACACTGTTTCAAGGCTAGAGGGATCCTGAGGTCACTGAAGCAACACGAAAGAGCTCCGAGGACCAAAAATCAACTCGAGATGAGAGGTTAGTCCCTGGCTTCGACTCCAGAGGAATACCACCTCACCACAAGCACCTCAAGAGGAGGCTTCTCTCAGCTCTAGGTATGTGAGAGGGACCCTGAGTATGCGGCCTCAAGTGGAATGGACACTGCGATGAACTGACGCGAAATAAGGCCGGATATGCCTGCAGTGACTTGAATGCAGGCTCGTCTTGCATCTCCCAAGATGAAAGGATGTCTGAATCCCCTGTGGAGACCACAGAGAAAGACCTAGTTCCCCACCTCATGGCGACCGGAGGCCTCACATCCTTTGAAAACTCCAGAGGTACACCGAGATCAGTGCCTCCAAAGGAGACGATGCCTGACTCCTCGTGAAACTTGATAGGAGTCCCAGGATTCCTGTGGCACGTGGATAGGGACCCTTGGTCTCCCGCCTCAGCTGGAGAGGCGTCCCAATTGCCCTGCCAAGCCTCGAGGAGAATCCCGAGTTGTCCCTCGCAACTAGGCAGGAGTCCTGACGTCGCTGAACAAACACGTGGGTGGAACGGCCATCCCCGTCGTAACTAGAGAATATACCCCAGGTTCCCGCCGCAACTCGAGAAAAACCATGAGACTTACCCCTTGCCACGAGATGAGGCCCGATTCCCCTGCACTGCGTGCAGAGCAATTCCGTGTTGCACATCACACGTGAAAGGAGCCTTGATTTCCTTGATGGCACTCCAGAGAAACCCCAAGAACACTGTTTCAAGGCTAGAGGGATCCTGAGGTCACTGTAGCAACACGAAAGAGCTCCGTGGACAAAAAATCAACTCGAGATGAGAGGTTAGTCCCTGGCATCGACTCCAGAGGAATACCACCTCACCAGAAGCACCTCAAGAGGAGGCTTCTCTCAGCTCTAGGTATGTGAGAGGGACCCTGAGTTTGCGGCCTCAAGTGGAATGGACACCGCGATGCCCTGACTCGAAATAAGGCCAGATATCCCTGCAGTGACTTGAATGCAGGCTCGTCTTGCATCTCCCAAGTCAAAAGGATGTCTGAATCCCCTGTGGAGACCACAAAGAAAGACCCAGTTCCCCACCTCATCGCGACCGGAGGCCTCACATCCTTTGAAAATTCCAGAGTTACGCGGAGATCAGTGCCTGCAAAGGAGACGATGCCTGACTCCTCGTGAAACTTGATAGGAGTCCCAGGATTCCTGTGGCACGTGGAAAGGGACCCTTGGTCTCCCGCCTCAGCTCGAGAGGCGTCTCAGTTGCCCTGCGAAGCCTCGAGGAGTATACCGAGTTGTCCCTCGCAACTAGGCAGTAGTCCTGCCGTCGCTGAACAAACACGTGGGTGGAAGGGCCATCCCCGTCGTAACTCGAGAATATACCCCAGGTTCCCGCCGCAACTCGAGAAAAACCATGAGACTTCCCCCTCGCTGCGAGATGAGGCCCGATTACCCTGCACTGCGTGCAGAGCAATTCCGTGTTGCACATCACACATGAAAGGAGCCTTGATTTCCTTGATTGCATTCCAGAGAAACCCCAAGAACACTGTTTCAAGGCTAGAGGGATCCTGACGTCACTGTAGCAACACGAAAGAGCTCCGTCGACCAAAAATCAACTCGAGATGAGAGGTTAGTCCCTGGCTTCGACTCCAGAGAAATACCACCTCACCACAAGCACCTCAAGAGGAGGCTTCTCTCAGCACTAGGTATGTGAGAGGGACCCTGAGTTTGCGGCCTCAAGTGGAATGGACACCGCGATGCCCTGACTCGAAATAAGGCCAGATATCCCTGCAGTGACTTGAATGCAGGCTCGTCTTGCATCTCCCAAGACGAAAGGATGTCTGAATCTCCTGTGGAGACCACAGAGAAAGACCGAGTTCCCCACGTCATCGCGACCGGAGTCCTCACATCCTTTGAAAACCCCAGAGGTACATGGAGATCAGTGCCTCCAAAGGAGACGATGCCTGACTCCTCGTGAAACTTGATAGGAGTCCCAGGATTCCTGTGGCACGTGGAAAGGGACCCTTGGGCTCCCGCCTCAGCTGAAGAGGCGTCTCAATTGCCCTGCGAAGCCTCGAGGAGTATACCGAGTTGTCCCTCACAACTAGGCAGGAGTCCTGCCGTCGCTGAACAAACACGTGGGTGGAAGGGCCATCCCCGTCGTAACTCGAGAATATACCCCAGGTTCCCGCCGCAACTCGAGAAAAACCATGAGACTTCCCCCTCGCTGCGAGATGAGCCCCGATTCCCCTGCACTGCGTGCAGAGCAATTCCGTGTTGCACATCACACATGAAAGGAGCCTTGATTTCCTTGATGGCACTCCAGAGAAACCCCAAGAACACTGTTTCAAGGCTAGAGGAATCCTGACGTCACTGTAGCAACACGAAAGAGCTCCGTCGACCAAAAATCAACTCGAGATGAGAGGTTAGTCCCTGGCTTCGACTCCAGAGGAATACCAGCTCACCACAAGCACCTCAAGAGGAGGCTTCTCTCAGCTCTAGGTATGTGAGAGGGACCCTGAGTTTGCGGCCTCAAGTGGAATGGACACCGCGATGCCCTGGCTCGAAATAAGGCCGGATATCCCTGCAGTGACTTGAATGCAGGCTCGTCTTGCATCTCCCAAGACGAAAGGATGTCGGAATCCCCTGTGGAGACCACAGAGAAAGACCTAGTTCCCCACTTCATCGCGAATGGAGGCCTCACATTCTTTGAAAACTTCAGAGTTACGCGGAGATCAGTGCCTCCAAAGGAGACGATGCCTGACTCCTCGTGAAACTTGATAGGAGTCCCAGGATTCCAGTGCACGTGGAAAGGGACCCTTGATCTCCCGCCTCAGCTGGAGAGGCGTCCCAATTGCCCTGCCAAACCTCGAGGAGAATCCCGAGTTGTCCCTCGCAACTAGGCAGGAGTCCTGACGTGGCTGAACAAATACGTGGGTGGAAGGGCCATCCCCGTTGTAACTCGAGAATATACCCCAGGTTCCCGCCGCAACTCGAGAAAAACCATGAGACTTCCCCCTCGCCGCGAGAAGAGGCCCGATTCCCCTGCACTGCGTGCAGAGCAATTCCGTGTTGCACATCACACATGAAAGGAGCCTTGATTTCCTTGATGGCACTCCAGAGAAACCCCAAGAACACTGTTTCAAGGCTAGAGGGATCCTGAGGTCACTGTAGTAACACGAAAGAGCTCCGTGGACCAAAAATCAACTCGAGATGAGAATTTAGTCCCTGGCTTCGACTCCAGAGGAATACCACCTTACCACAAGCACCTCAAGAGGAGACTTCTCTCAGCTCTAGGTATGTGAGAGGGACCCTGAGTTTGCGGCCTCAAGTGGAATGGACACCGCGATGCCCTGACTCGAAATAAGGCCGGATATCCCTGCAGTGACTTGAATGCAGGCTCGTCTTGCATCTCCCAAGAGGAAAGGATGTCTGAATCCCCTGTGGAAACCACAGAGAAAGACCTAGTTCCCCACCTCATCGCGACCGGAGGCCTCACATCCTTTGAAAACTCCAGAAGTATGCGGAGATCAGTGCCTCCAAAGGAGACGATGCCTGACTCCTCGTGAAACTTGATAGGAGTCCCAGGATTCCTGTGCACGTGGAAAGGGACCCTTGGTCTCCCGCCTCAGCTGGAGAGGCGTCCCAATTGCCCTGCCAAGCCTCGAGGAGAATCCCGAGTTGTCCCTCGCAACTAGGCAGGAGTACTGACGTCGCTGAACAAACACGTGGTTGGAAGGGCCATCCCCGTCGTAACTCGAGAATATACCCCAGGTTCCCGCCGCAAGTCGAGAAAAACCATGAGACTTCCCCCTCGCCGCGATATGAGGCCCGATTCCCCTGCACTGCATGCAGAGCAATTCCGTGTTGCACATCACACATGAAAGGAGCCTTGATTTCCTTGGTGGCACTCCAGAGAAACCCCAAGAACACTGTTTCAAGGCTAGAGGGATCCTGAGGTCACTGAAGCAACACGAAAGAGCTCCGAGGACCAAAAATCAACTCGAGATGAGAGGTTAGTCCCTGGCTTCGACTCCAGAGGAATACCACCTCACCACAAGCACCTCAAGAGGAGGCTTCTCTCAGCTCTAGGTATGTGAGAGGGACCCTGAGTTTGCGGCCTCAAGTGGAATGGACACCGCGATGCCCTGACACGAAAAAAGGCCGGATATCCCTGCAGTGACTTGAATGCAGGCTCGTCTTGCATCTCCCAAGATGAAAGGATGTCTGAATCCCCTGTGGAGACCACAGAGAAAGACCTAGTTCCCCACCTCATCGCGACCGGAGGCCTCACATCCTTTGAAAACTCCAGAGGTACGCGGAGATCAGTGCCTCCAAAGGAGACGATGCCTGACTCCTCGTGAAACTTGATAGGAGTCACAGGATTCCTGTGGCACGTGGAAAGGGACTGTTGGTCTCCCTCCTCAGCTGGAGAGGCGTCCCAATTGCCCTGCCAAGCCTCGAGGAGAATCCCGAGTTGTCCCTCGCAACTAGGCAGGAGTCCTGACGTCGCTGAACAATCACGTGGGTCGACGGGCCATCCCCATTGTAACTCGAGAATATACCCCAGGTTCCCGCCGCAACTCGAGAAAAACCATGAGACTTTCCCCTCGCCGCGAGATGAGGCCCGATTCCCCTGCACTCCGTGCAGAGCAATTCCGTCTTGCACATCACACATGAAAGGAGCCTTGATTTCCTTGATGGCACTCCAGAGAAACCCCAAGAACACTGTTTCAAGGCTAGAGGGATCCTGAGGTCACTGTAGAAACACGAAAGAGCTCCGTGGACCAAAAATCAACTCGAGATGAGAGGTTAGTCCCTGGCTTCGACTCCAGAGGAATACCACCTTACCACAAGCACCTCAAGAGGAGGCTTCTCTCAGCTCTAGGTATGTGAGAGGGACCCTGAGTTTGCGGCCTCAATTGGAATGGACACCGCGATGCCCTGACTCGAAATAAGGCCGGATATCCCTGCATTGACTTGAATGCAGGCTCGTCTTGCATCTCCCAAGATGAAAGGATGTCTGAATCCCCTGTGGAGACCACAGAGAAAGACCTAGATCCCCACCTCATGGCGACCGGAGGCCTCACATCCTTTGAAAACTCCAGAGGTACGCGGAGATCAGTGCCTCCAAAGGAGACGATGCCTGACTCCTCGTGAAACTTGATAGGAGTCCCAGGATTCCTGTGCACGTGGAAAGGGACCCTTGGTCTCCCGCCTCAGCTGGAGAGGCGTCCCAATTGCCCTGCCAAGCCTCGAGGAGAATCCCGAGTTGTCCCTCGCAACTAGGCAAGAGTCCTGACGTCGCTGAACAAACACGTGGTTGGACGGGCCATCCCCATTGTAACTCGAGAATATACCTCAGGTTCCCGCCGCAACTCGAGAAAAACCATGAGACTTCCCCCTCGCCGCGAGATGAGGCCCGATTCCCCTGCACTCCGTGCAGAGCAATTCCGTCTTGTACATCACACATGAAAGGAGCCTTGATTTCCTTGATGGCACTCCAGAGAAGCCCCAAAATCACTGTTTCAAGGCTAGACGGATCCTGAGGTCACTGTAGCAACACGAAAGAGCTCCGTGGACCAAAAATCAACTCGAGATGAGAGGTTAGTCCCTGGCTTCGACTCCAGAGGAATACCACCTTACCACAAGCACCTCAAGAAGAGGCTTCTCTCAGCTCTAGGTATGTGAGAGGGACCCTGACTTTGCGGCCTCAAGTGGAATGGACACTGCGATGCCCTGACGCAAAATAAGGCCGGATATCCCTGCAGTGACTTGAATGCAGGCTCGTCTTGCATCTCCCAAGACGAAACGATGTCTGAATCCCCTGTGGAGACCACAGAGAAAGACCTAGTTCCCCACCTCATGGCGACCGGAGGCCTCACATCCTTTGAAAACTCCAGAGGTACGCGGAGATCAGTGCCTCCAAAGGAGACGATGCCTGACTCCTCGTGAAACTTGATAGGAGTCCCAGGATTCCTGTGGCACGTGGAAAGGGACCCTTGGTCTCCCGCCTCAGCTGGAGAGGCATCCCAATTGCCCTGCCAAGCTTCGAGGAGTATACCGAGTTGTCCCTCGCAACTAGGGAGGAGTCCTGCCGTCGCTGAAGAAACACGTGTGTGGAAGGGCCATCCCCGTCGTAACTCGAGAATATACCCCAGGTTCCCGCCGCAACTCGAGAAAAACCATGAGACTTCCCCCTCGCCGCGAGATGAGGCCCGATTCCCCTGCACTGCGTGCAGAGCAATTCCGTGTTGCACATCACACATGAAAGGAGCGTTAATTTCCTTGATGGCACTCCAGAGAAACTACAAGAACACTGTTTCAAGTCTAGAGGGATCCTGAGGTCACTGTAGCAACACGAAAGAGCTCCGTGGACCAAGAATCAACTCGAGATGAGAGGTTAGTCCCTGGCTTCGACTCCAGAGGAATACCACCTTACCACAAGCACCTCAAGAGGAGGCTTCTCTCAGCTCTAGGTATGTGAGAGGGACCCTGATTTTGCGGCCTCAAGTGGAATGGACACTGGGATGCCCTGACGCTAAATAAGGCCGGATATCCCTGCAGTGACTTGAATGCAGGCTCGTCTTGCATCTCACAAGGTGAAAGAATGTCTGAATCCCATGTGGAGACCACAGAGAAAGACCTAGTTTCCCACCTCATGGCGACCGGAGGCCTCACATCCTTTGAAAACTCCAGAGGTACGCGGAGATCAGTGCCTCCAAAGGAGACGATGCCTGACTCCTCGTGAAACTTGATAGGAGTCCCAGGATTCCTGTGGCACGTGGAAAGGGACCCTTGGTCTCCCGCCTCAGCTGGAGAGGCGTCCCAATTGCCCTGCCAAGCCTCGAGGAGTATACCGAGTTGTCCCTCGCAACTAGGCAGGAGTCCTGACGTCGCTGAACAAACACGTGGGTGGAAGGGCCATCCCCGTCGTAACTCGAGAATATACCCCAGGTTCCCGCCGCAACTCGAGAAAAACCATGAGACTTCCCCCTCGCCGCGAGATGAGGCCCGATTCCCCTGCACTGCGTGCAGAGCAATTCCGTGTTGCACATCACACATGAAAAGAGCCTTGATTTCCTTGATGGCACTGCAGAGAATCCCCAAGAACACTGTTTCAAGGCTAGAGGGATCCTGAGGTCACTGTAGCCACACGAAAGAGCTCCGTGGACCAAAAATCAACTCGAGATGAGAGGTTAGTCCCTGGCTTCGACTCCAGAGGAATACCACCTTACCACAAGCACCTCAAGAGGAGGCTTCTCTCAGCTCTAGCTATGTGAGAGGGACCCTGAGTTTGCAGCCTCAAGTGGAATGGACACCGCAATGCCCTGACTCGAAATAAGGCCGGATATCCCTGCAGTGACTTGAATGCAGGCTCGTCTTGCATCTCCCAAGACGAAAGGATGTCTGAATCCCCTGTGGAGACCACAGAGAAAGACCTAGTTCCCCACCTCATCGCGACCGGAGGCCTCACATCCTTTGAAAACCCCAGAGGTACATGGAGATCAGTGCCTCCAAAGGAGACGATGCCTGACTCCTCTGAAACTTGATAGGAGTCCCAGGATTCCTGTGGCACGTGGAAAGGGACCCTTGGTCTCCCGCCTCAGCTGGAGAGGCATCCCAATTGCCCTGCCAAGCCTCGAGGAGAATCCCGAGTTGTCCCTCGCAACTAGGCAGGAGTCCTGACGTCGCTGAACAAACACGTGTGTGGAAGGGCCATCCCCGTCGTAACTCGAGAATATACCCCAGGTTCCCGCAGCAACTGGAGAAAAACCATGAGACTTCCCCCTCGCGGCGAGATGAGGCCCGATTCCGCTGCACTGCGTGCAGAGCAATTCCGTGTTGCACATCACACATGAAAAGAGCCTTGATTTCCTTAATGGCACTGAGAGGGTAACAGGCAGGAAGGCCAGGGGTCTCCAAATGGAGGAAAGAGGCTGTAAGTGCCAGACATTTTTATCTCTCTTAAATGGCAAGAAGAAACAAACCAATGATCTCTTTTTCATTCTCTATACAAATTTAAAAGGAGGTTTCTCTTAACATTCTGTGTTGCCATGACACCTGGTCTCACCTAAAGCTAACCACTCTCAAACTTTGAGTTAACCAATACATGCCTTTTTCGTATGGAAATGTGGTCTTAAGCTATGTTAATGAACCCCAGACTCAATCTTCAAGTTGGTTCTGCTAAATGGTCTAACTTACTTCCTCAGGTATTGTTCTCCTAATCTATGTAAACGGAAGTATTTGTTGGTATTCTGCCCTTCTAAAAGATTCAAGTCAATCGTTTTATGGCCTGGGATGAATTATCTGATGCCATTCTAAATTTTATGACATTCCTTTCATTTCATTAACAGACTGTGAGTGACTATATAACATACAGCTAAAGACTAGGAGGGGGGTACTCTTTTGCACCCTTCTGATGCCTATGTCAGAAGCTTTCTCTATACTTTAATAAAACTTTATTACACAAAAGCTCTGAGCGATCCAGCCTCGTCTCTGGCCCCGGATTGAATTCGTCTCCTCCGGAGGCCAAGAATCCCGCGTCTTATCGTTCAGCAACAACCTTTCATCTTGGGGGCTCGTCCGGGATCCTTCAGGACAAGGTAAAGATGCTTGGAGCTCTAGTTCTTTGTTCTCCTAGCGAACACGTTTTCCGCTGTACTTTACTAACTCTATGGTGTGCTTGTGTAAATGAATGAAACGCCCTGCGCGAAGCAAGTGAGGAGCCCTGCTCTGCGGTCCCGCGGTGACCTCATAAGGCTATGGCAAAAACCTGTCGGGCGTTTATACCGACCTGTCAATGCCAAGAGGCAACCAATGTCTCCTTCGGGAACTGACCAGAAACGGGCAAAGCGTGTGGACCGAACTCTCCTTTCTCGGTCAAACTTTTCGGTCTCTTTGACCATTTCATAGCTCCTTGGGAATTAGAAGTACTAACCTTATCTATCGGATCATAGACTTTCAAGGGACTTGTGACCTATGTTGCTGCTATACTGTGGTCTAGGTCTCAAACTTGGATTGGTAGTCAGGAAGCGCCTAGCCTCGCTAGGCATGGAAAGTTCGGAAGCTAGATGGAGCTCTAACTCCCAGAGCATCTCTGAGGTTAAAGGTTACTCGGATTGGAACTGCAATGGTTTTTTCCTTTGGTAACACTGGCTCTTAGTGGACCAGAGGAGGCTCTTATACCGGTGTGGTGACGCTTGGAAGGAACATCTCAGTTTCATGTTGTATCGGTCTTATTGCGGTCAAGAATGTACTCAGGGTCGTGCACAGGCACTCAGGTGATGAATGTTTCCCCCAGAGGTCTTAGCTTGGGAAGCATTCCGGAAGGTTACTCTGATTGCACCCCGGGTGGCATCAGAGGCAAGCGAGGTGAAGGGCTGGACGTCAGGTAGGGATGCCATCAGGTCTACCCCTGGTGCATCCCCACCCCGTCTCGGTGGTAGAACCGGGAGGGACGAGTGTGACGCCTGCGTCGGTAAGGGACAGACTAAGTCCGACCAGGAAGGAAAAGCTTTGGTGTAACGTCTGTCTACACCCCCATCTAGAGCAGGGAGGGACGCCTCCGGTAGAAAAAATGGCGCTGGTCGCTTTTTTTCTCTCTTACAGATGGGAGCTAACAATTCCAGCCTCACTCCTTTGAACTGTATCCTGAAAAACTGGGATAGATTTGATCCCCAGGGCTTAAAGAAGACACACCTGGTCTTCCTATGTGATACTGCATGGCCACGGTCTCCACTGGGAGTCAGGCGGTCCCAGCTACAGAACCAGACTGGGACTATAACACTGCTAAAGGAAGATGGGATCAGAGTCATTTTGTCAGATGTATTCTTGAAGGACTCAGACAGGCGCGTTCTAAGCCTTTAAACTATGGCAAACTGGCAGACATAGAACAGGAGGAGAAAGAAGCTCCTGGTAAATTCCTAGATAGACTGAGAGAAGCCCTTCGCAGACTCACTGAGATTGATCCTGAAAGTGAAGAAGGGAAAGTGATCTTAAAAGATAAATTTCTCACTCAGTCGGCTCCAGATATTCGCCGTAAGTTATCAAAACGGGCGTATGGACCAAATCAGTCTTTAGATAATCTGTTACAACTGGCTCAGACAGTCTATTATGGTAGGGAATATGAGGAAAAGAAAGAAAGGCAGAGAAAGACGAAGGAAAAGGCGGAAGCCCTCGCAATGGCTATGAAAACCGTTCTTAAGCAGCCTGAGAAAAATGCCCAGAGGGACCCAGGTGAAAAGGGATGGGCTTGCTATTGCTGTGGAAAGGAGGGGCATCTCAAGCGGGATTGCCCTCAGGCATCTAAGCCGCCCCCGGCTCCATGTCCGGTCTGCAAGGGACCACACTGGAGGAGAGACTGCCCCCAGAGGCGTAGGTCTCAGGGGTCTGACTCTCAAGACAATCAGGACTGAAGGTGCCCGGGGGTCCCCACACAAGCTCCCGTCCTAATTACACCTGAGGAACCCCGGGTATTAATAACAGTGGGAGGCCAATCCGTCAATTTCCTTTTAGATACTGGGGCAACTTACTCCGTGCTTACTGAAGCCCCTGGCCCACTTTCTTCCCGATCCGCTTCCGTAATGGGACTGTCTGGACGAGCCAAAAGGTATTACTTCAGTTATTCTCTATCATGCAACTGGGATTCTGTGCTATTTTCACACGAGTTTCTTATCGTGCCAAAATCACCCTCACCCCTTTTGGGGAGGGATATACTGAGCAAAGTCCATGCCTCTGTTTTCATGAATATGGAGCCTTCCCTTTCTCTCCCTTTAGTTGAACAAAATGTGAATCCTAGAGTATGGGCTGATGGAAAATCTGTGGGTCGAGCACAAAATGCTATTCCTGTAGTTGTCAAGCTCAAGGACCCACACTTATTCCCACATAAGAAGCAGTATCCACTGAAACCTGAGGTTAAGGAAGGGTTAAAACCCATCATTGAGAATTTAAAAGAGCAGGGACTATTAGTTCCCTGTAACAGTCCATGCAACACTCCTATTTTGGGTGTAAAAAAATCAAATGATAAATGGAGATTAGTTCAAGATTTACAAATAATAAATGAGGCTGTGGTTCCTTTACACCCCGTGGTGCCTAATCCCTATACTCTATTGTCTGAAATTCCTGAACGAGCCAAATATTTTTCAGTAATTGATTTAAATGATGCCTTCTATTCAGTGCCTTTGGCGGAGGAAAGTCAATTTCTATTTGCCTTTGAAGACCCCACACAGCCAGCTTCCCAGTTAACCTGGACAGTTTTGCCCCAGGGATTTCGTGACAGTCCTCACTTATTTGGACAAAGTTTGTCACGAGATCTACAAAACTTTAATAGCTCTGAAGCGGTAGTGTTACAAGATGTAGATGATATTTTGCTCTGTGCTGAGACAGAGGAAGCTTGTTCACGAGCCTCAGAAGATTTCTTAAACTTTCTGGCAGGCTGCGGTTACAAGGCATCAAGAGAAAAGGCTCAGCTTTGTCAACAATCTGTTAGATATCTGGGCCTAATCATCTCAGAAGGGACTAGGGCCATAGGCCCTGAGAGAATTAAACCTATACTAAACCATCCCCTACCTATGACTTTAAGACAATTGAGAGGATTTTTGGGAATCACAGGCTACTGTCGTATTTGGATTCCGAGCTATGGGGAACTTGCCCGGCCTTTATATAAACTTATAGCTGAAACTCAGCAGGCCCAAACCGACAAACTGGTTTGGTCTCCAGATACTCAAAAGGCTTTTAAGTTTCTTCAGACTGCTCTCCTGCAAGCTCCGGCTTTGAGTTTGCCCACAGGGTCAGAATTTAACCTGTTTGTCACTGAAAGAAAAGGTATGGCCTTGGGAGTTTTGACACAACCCCGGGGGCCTCACCAGCAACCTATTGCTTATCTAAGCAAAGAATTAGATGTAATTGCACGTGGGTGGCCCCACTGCCTAAGAGTAATTGGGGCAGCGGCTTTATTAGCACCTAAAGCTTTAAAAATAATTAATGGGCGAAACCTTACTGTACTGACTTCTCATGATGTGAGTGGAATCTTAAATTCTAAGGTTAATATTTGGATGACAGACAGTAGGCTTCTTAAATATCAGTCACTGTTGTTAGAAGGACCAGTAACTAAGCTTAAAGTTTGTGGAAATTTAAATTCTGCCACTTTCCTTCCTGAGAAGGAAGATGAAACACCTGATCACGATTGTTCCCAATTCCTAACCCTAAACTATGCAGCTCGGGAGGATCTAATGGATACCCCATGAGACAATCCTGACATGGAAATATTTACAGACGGCAGTTCTTTTGTTCGGGATGGAAAGCGCAAAGCAGGTTACGCTGTGGTGACTGCTGAACAGGTTTTAGAAGCAAAATCTCTCCCCCAGGGAACCAGTGCCCACTTAGCGGAGCTTGTGGCTCTGACCCGAGCTCTAGAGTTAAGCAAAGGGCAACGAGTGAATATCTACACTGATTCTAAGTATGCTTATTTGACTTTACATGCTCATGCTGCAATATGGAAAGAAAGACAGTTTAAAACAGCAACAGGAGAACCTATTAAGCATTTCAGAGAGATTGAGAGACTTTTAACTGCTATCTATTGTCCTAAAGAAGTAGCTGTTATGCATTGCAAAGGGCACAGCAGGGATGGGAGTAAAGTAGCTGCCGGTAACCTGCTGGCTGACTCTCAAGCCAAAAAAGTGGCACTTTACGAAACCCCCTCCCTACAGACGCCTTTGATCTGGACAGGTCCTGTGGGACAGGAAAAACCACAATATACTGAGGAAGAATTAGAAAGATATGAGAAAAGAGGAGCAAAGATTACTGATAAAGGATGGTTACAGTCCGAGGATGGACGATTAATAATTCCTGAAAATGCTCAGTGGAAAATTCTTAAGGGTTTACACCAGAGTTTTCATTTGGGTGTAGAAAGTACTTACCAGATGGCTTCTCGTTTGTTTGAAGGTAAAAATATAATGAAAACTTTAAAGAACATTATCAAACGGTGTGAGGTATGTCAGAAAAATAACCCAAAGACTGAAAAGCTAGCAAAATCTGGATTACAACGAAAGGGAAAGTATCCTGGAGAAGACTGGGAAATTGATTTTACTCATATGCCAAAAGCTAATGGATATTCTTGCTTACAAGTTTGGGTGGATACTTTTACTAGATGGATTGAGGCGTTCCCCTGTCGTAGTGAACAAGCTAAAGAGGTTATAAAGATTTTAATCCATGAAATTATCCCCAGGTTTGGGCTGCCACGGAGCCTTCAGAGTGACAATGGCTCCGCCTTTAAAGCGGCTGTAACCCAGGGGGTGCCCAAAGCTCTAGGAATAGAGTATCACTTACACTGTTCCTGGAGACCCCAATCTTCAGGAAAGGTTGAAAAAGCTAATGACATTATCAAAAGACATCTGCGCAAATTAACTCAAGAAACGCAGGACAACTGGATTAAAGTCCTACCCATAGCTTTAATGAGGGCTCGAACTGCCCCAAAAAAGGAGGGACTGTCCCCCTTTGAATGTATTTATGGAAGGCCTTTCTTACGTACAGACACTGTTATAGATCCTGAGGCCTTAGAGTTAACTAATTATGTAACTCAACTCTCAGCTTTTCAACAGGCATTAACAGAACTCCGGGAGACGACTCCTGACCCAGCCTCTGAATCCAGCAAGCCTCTATTTGAGCCAGGAACCGAGGTCCTCATAAAAACATTGGGATCTGGGGGCTCATCCCTCGAGTCCCTCTGGGAAGGCCCTTACCAGGTTATTCTTTCTTCTCCCACAGCTGTCAAAGTCCCAGGAATTGATTCGTGGGTACATCACACTCGAGTCAAGAGGTGGCACCCTGACCAGAACTAAGTGATGTCATTTTATGTTTTACTTTCTATGCTCTGACTTTGTATGTTTCAGATGGGCCTGATAATCTATGTGAGCCTACTTCTGCTGACTCCAGAAATCCTGAGTCTGCCCTTTGATCCTCAAGACAATGCCTTCCTGTCCTGGGCTCACTCCTATGCTGCATTCCACAATCGGTCTAACTGCTGGGTCTGCGGAGCACTCCCCTCTTCATCAGTGGAAGGCTTCCCGTGGTGGACATCTCCACTTCAAGGAAAAGACTTTCTCCAAGTCTGCGAATACCTTCGACAACAATCACATGTGATGCCTCTTCTTCGTCTGATGACATCTAACAACCCTAGAATGGACTGGTGCAATACTTTGTACCTTAACTATGGACATAATGTGACTTTTAATTTTGATTATACACTGTCTCAGTTTGATCACTATTTTGCTGCACATAAGACAAATAGGTCTAGATCTGATGGTTTTTTACCTGACGTTTATCAAATATGGGATGAGGTTATATGGCTAACTCCTGAAAAGGGACGTCTAATATCTACTGCCCCTATATGCTGGGAACAAGCAGAGCCATCCCCCAAAGTTAGCCAGCAACTTAATTACACTGATTGGAAACAATTGGGATTTTTGCCTCAAGAAATATGTAACGTAATCATTCCCGTGTTTTCCAATCCCAGTTCAGGACCTCCCTTTGTCTGGCCAGGCACTAATTGGGACTGGGTATCTCAGTCACGCTGGCTTGCCCCAAACGGGACTTACTGGATATGTGGCTCTTACCTATGGGCTTGGCTTCCCCCTGGCTGGATAGGGAGATGCACCCTGGGTCTAGCCTTTACTCATGGTTTTATATTTTCAGAGCTTCCAGAAAAGCCTGCTAATTTACCCCACCTTAAAACTCGGTGGGCAAGGTCTGTATTTCACTGGTATGATTATTTAGCTGCAGTGTTTGTCCCCTCTTTGGGAACTACAGATGTTATGCTACAAGTAGATGCTTTGACTAATTTTACTCAACAGGCATTACAAGATTCTCAAAAAGCTATTTCAGCTCTTAATGCTGAACAAGCACAAATTAGAAAGGTGGTTTTACAAAACAGATTGGCTTTAGATATTCTGACAGCTGCACAAGGAGGAACTTGTGCCATCATTCATACTCAATGCTGCACATATATACCTGATATGAGCACTAATGTTACTCATTTTTACTAAACACATGAACAAGATAATTGGGGCCATGGATACTCCTGAAGCCTCAATTGCCTCACTTTGGGAGACGTTAACTAGTTCCCCATGGTGGAAAACTATCTTAATTACAATAATTCTGATTGTTTTGTTTTTGCTGTTTGCTCCCTGCATCTGTAACTGTGTAACTAGATTTGTTTCTAGTCGCATGAAAGCTTTTAAGTTACAAATGGTTGCTCAAACTCCTGCTATCACTGCAGCTTCTTCCGACTACTATTTGGGGCCCCTGGATCAGACATCCTCATTATGAGGATTAGGAGAATATGTTGCCTCACCAATTTAGGGACAACGCCCCTTGTCAGCTCGGAAGCAGTTATGGAATAGAAATGACGCCCCTTTTCCCTAGGCAACATAATTCTCCTAAAAGAAAAGGGGGGAATGAGAGGGTAACAGGCAGGAAGGCCAGGGGTCTCCAAATGGAGGAAAGAGGCTGTAAGTGCCAGACATTTTTATCTCTCTTAAATGGCAAGAAGAAACAAACCAGCGATCTGTTTTTCATTCTCTATACAAATTTAAAAGGAGGTTTCTCTTAACATTCTGTGTTGCCATGACACCTGGTCTCACCTAAAGCTAACCACTCTCAAACTTTGAGTTAACCAATACATGCCTTTTTCGTATGGAAATGTGGTCTTAAGCTATGTTAATGAACCCCAGACTCAATCTTCAAGTTGGTTCTGCTAAATGGCCTAACTTACTTCCTCAGGTATTGTTCTCCTAATCTATGTAAACGGAAGTATTTGTTGGTATTCTGCCCTTCTAAAAGATTCAAGTCAATCATTTTATGGCCTGGGATAAATTATCTGATGCCATTCTAAATTTTATGACATTCCTTTCATTTCATTAACAGACTGTGAGTGACTATATAACATACAGCTAAAGACTAGGAGGGGGGTACTCTTTTGCCCCCTTCTGATGCCTATGTCAGAAGCTTTCCCTATCTCCTTTATACTTTAATAAAACTTTATTACACAAAAGCTCTGAGCGATCGAGCCTCGTCTCTGGCCCCGGATTGAATTCGTCTCCTCCGGAGGCCAAGAATCCCGCGTCTTATCGTTCAGCAACAACCTTTCAATGAGGTGGGGAACTAGGTCTTTCTCTGTGGTCTCCACAGGGGATTCAGACATCCTTTCATCTTGGGAGATGCAAGACGAGCCTGCATTCAAGTCAATGCAGGGATATCCGGCCTTATTTCGAGCCAGGGCATCACAGTGTCCATTCCACTTGAGGCCGCAAACTCAGGGTCCCTCTCACATAGCTAGAGCTGAGAGAAGCCTCCTCTTGAGGTGCTTGGGGTAAGGTGGTATTCCTCTGGACTCGAAGCCAGGGACTAACCTCTCATCTCCAGTTGATTTTTGGTCCACGGAGCTCTTTTGTGTTGCTACAGTGACCTCAGGTTCCCTCTAGCCTTGAAACAGTGTTCTTGGGGTTTCTCTGGAGTGCCATCAAGGAAATCAAGGCTCCTTTCATGTGTGATGTGCAACACGGAATTGCTCTGCACGCAGTGCAGGATATCAGGCCTCATTTTGCGGCGACGGGGAAGTCTCATGGATTTTCTCGAGTTGCGGTGGGAACCTGGGGTATATTCTGAGGTTATGACGGGGAGGGCCCTTCCACCCACGTGTTTGTTCAGCGACGTCAGGACTCCTGCCTAGTTGCGAGGGACAACTCGGGATTCTCCTCGAGGCTTGGCAGGGCAGTTGGGACGCCTTTCCAGCTGAGGTGGGAGACCAAGGGCCCCTTTCCACGTGCCACAGGAATCCTGGGACTCGTATCAAGTTTCACGAGGAGTCAGGCATCGTCTCCTTTGGAGGCACTGATCTCCGCATACCTCTGGAATTTTCAAAGGATGTGAGGCCTCCGGTCGCGATGAGGTGGGGAACTAGGTCTTTCTCTGTGGTCTCCACAGGGGATTCAGACAAGCTTTCGTCTTGGGAGATGCAAGACGAGCATGCATTCTAGTCACTGAAGGGATATCCGGCCTTATTTCAAGTCAGGGCATAGCGGTGTCCATTCCACTTGAGGCTGCAATCTCAGGGTCCCTCTCACATACCTAGAGCTGAGAGAAGCCTCCTCTTGAGGTGCTTGCGGTAAGGTGGTATTCCTCTGGAGTCGAAGCCAGGGACTAACCCCTCATCTCGAATTGATTTTTGGTCCACAGAGCTCTTTCGTGTTGCTACAGTGACCTCCGGATCCCTCTAACCTTGAAACAGAGTTCTTGGGCTTTCTCTGGAGTGCCATCAAGGAAATCAAGGCTCCTTTCATGTGTGATGTGCCACACGGAATTGCTCTGCACACAGTGTAGGGGAATCGGGCCTCATCTCGCGGCGAGGGGGAAGTCTCATGGTTTTTCTCGAGTTGCGGCGGGAACCTGGGTTATATTCTCGAGTTACGACAGGGATGGCCCTTCCACACACGTGTTTGTTCAGGGACGTCAGGACTTCTGCCTAGTTGCGAGGGACAACTCGGGATTCTCCTCAAGGCTTGGCAGGGCAATTGGGATGCCTCTCCAGCTGAGGCGGGAGACCAAGGGTCCCTTTCCACTTGCCACAGGAATCCTGGGACTCCTATCAAGTTTCACGAGGAGTCAGGCATCGTCCCCTTTGGAGGCACTGATCTCCGGGTTCCTCTGGAGTTTTCAAAGGATTTGAAGTCTCCGTTCGCGATGAGGTGGGGAACTAGGTCTTTCTCTGTGGTCTCCAGAAGAGATTCAAACATTCTTTCATCTTGGGAGATGCAAGACGAGCCTGCATTCAAGTCACTTCAGAGATATCTGGCCTTATATCGAGTCAGGGCATCGCGGTGTCCTTTCCACTTGAGACCGCAAACTCAGGGTCCGTCTCACATACCTAGAGCTGAGAGAAGCCTCCTCTTGAGGTGCTTGTGTTAAGGTGGTATTCCTCTGGAGTCGAAGCCAGGGACTAACCTCTCATCTCGAGTTGATTTTTGGTCCACGGAGCTCTTTCGTGTTGCCAGAGTGACCTCAGGTTCCCTCTAGCCTTGAAACAGTGTTCTTTGGGTTTCTCTGGATTGCCATCAAGGAAATCAAGGCTCCTTTCATGTGTGATGTGCAACACGGAATTGCTCTGCATGCAGTGCAGGGGAATCGGGCCTCATCTCACGGCGAGGGGAAATCTCATGGTTTTTCTCGAGTTGCGGCGGGAAGCTGGGGTATATTCTCGAGTTACGACGGGGATGGCATTTACACCCACTTTTTTGTTCAGACACGTCAGGATTCCTGCCTAGTTGTGAGGGACAACTCGGGATTCTCCTCGAGGCTTGGCAGGGCAATTGGGACGCCTCTCCAGCTGAGGCGGGAGACCAAGGGTCCCTTTCCACGTGCCACAGGAATCCTGGGACTCCTATCAAGTTTCACGAGGAGTCAGGCGTCGTCTTCTTTGGAGGCACTGATCTCCGCGTACCTCTGAAGTTTTCAAAGGATGTGAGGCCTCCGGTCGCGATGAGCTGGGGAACTAGGTCTTTCTCTGTTGTCTCCACAGGGGGTTCAGACATCCTTTCGTCTTGGGAGATGCAAGACGAACCTGAATTCAAGTCACTGCAGGGATATCCGGCCTCATTTCGAGTCAGGGCATCGCAGTGTCCATTCCCCTTGAGGCCGCAAACTCAGGGTCCCTCTCACATACCTAGAGCTGAGAGAAGCCTCCTCTTGAGGTGCTTGTGGTAAGGTGGTATTCCTCTGGAGTCGAAGCCAGGGACTAGTCTCTCATCTCGAGTTGATTTTTGGTCCACAGAGCTCTTTCGTGTTGCTACAATGACCTCAGGATCCCTCTAGCCTTGAAACAGTGTTCTTGGGGTTTCTCTGGAGTGCCATCAAGGAAATCAAGGCTCCTTTCATGTGTGATGTACAACACGGAATTGCTCTGCATGCAGTGCAGGAGAATCGAGCCTCATCTCGCGGCGAGGGGGAAGTCTCATGGTTTTTCTCGAGTTGCGGCGGGAACCTGGGGTATATTCTCGAGTTATGACGGGGATGGCCCTTCCATCCACGTGTTTGTTCAGCGACGTCAGGACTCCTGCCTAGTTGCGAGGGACAACCCGGGATTCTCCTCGAGACTTGGCAGTGCAATTGGGACGCGTCTCCAGCTGAGGCGGGAGACCAAGGGTCCCTTTCCACGTGCCACAGGAATCCTGGGACTCCTATCAAGTTTCCCGAGGAGTCAGGCATCGTCTCCTTTGGAGGCACTGATCTCCGCGTACCTCTGGAGTTTTCAAAGGATGTGAGGCCTCCGGTCGCGATGAGGTGGGGAACTAGGTCTTTCTCTGTGGGCTCCACATGAGATTCAGACATGCTTTCATCTTGGGAGATGCAAGACGAGACTGCATTCAAGTCACTGCAGGGATATCCGGCCTTATTTCGAGTCAGGGCATCGTGGTGTCCATTCCACTTGAGGCCGCAAACTCAGGGTCCCTCTCACATACATAGAGCTGAGGGAAGCCTCCTCTTGTGGTGCTTGTGGTAAGGTGGTATTCCTCTGGAGTCGAAGCCAGGGACTAACCTCTCATCTCGAGTTGATTTTTGGGCCACGGAGCTCTTTCATGTTGCTACAGTGACCTCACGATCCCTCTAGCCTTGAAACAGTGTTCTTGAGATTTCTCTGGAGTGCCATCAAGGAAATCAAGGCTCCTTTCATGTGTGATGTGCAACACGGAATTGCTCTGCACGCAGTGCAGGGGAATCGGGCCTCATCTCGCGGCGAGGGGGAAGTCTCATGGTTTTTCTCGAGTTGCGGCGGGAACCTGGGGTATATTCTCGAGTTACGACGGGGATGGCCCTTCCACCCACGTGTTTGTTCAGCCACGTCAGGACTCCTGCCTAGTTGCGAGGGACAACTCGGGATTCTCCTCGAGGCTTGGCAGGGCAATTGGGACGCCTCTCCATCTGAGGCGGGAGACCAAGGGTCCCTTTCCACGTGCCAGAGGAATCCTGGGACTCCTATCAAGTTTCACGAGGACTCAGGCATCGTCTCCTTTGGAGGCACTGATCTCCGCGTACCTCTGGAGTTTTCAAAGGATGTGAGGCCTCCGGTCGCGATGAGGTGGGGAACTAGGTCTTTCTCTGTGGTCTCCACAGGGGATTCAAACATCCTTTCGTCTTGGGAGATGCAAGACGAGCCTGCATTCAAGGCACTTCAGAGATATCTGGCCTTATTTCGAGTCAGGGCATCGCGGTGTCCATTCCACTAGAGGCCACAAACTCAGGTTCCCTCTCACATACCTAGAGCTGAGAGAAGCCTCCTCTTGAGGTGCTTGTGTTAAGGTGGTATTCCTCTGGAGTCGAAGCCAGGGACTAACCTCTCATCTCGAGATGATTTTTGGTCCACGGAGCTCTTTCGTGTGGCTACAGTGACCTCAGGATCCCTCTAGCCTTGAAACAGTGTTCTTGGGGTTTCTCTGGAGTGCCATCAAGGAAATCAAGGCTCCTTTCATGTGTGATGTGCAACACAGAATTGCTCTGCACGCAGTGCAGGGGAATCGGGCCTCATCTCGCGGCGAGGGGGAAGTCTCATGGTTTTTCTCGAGTTGCGGCGGCAACCTGGGGTATATTCTCGAGTTACGACGGGGATGGCCCTTCCACCCACGTGTTTGTTCAGCGACGTCAGGACTAGTGCCTAGTTGCGAGGGACAACTTGGGATTCTCCTCAAGGCTTGGCAGGGCAATTGGGACGCCTCTCCAGCTGAGGCGGGAGACCAAGGGTCCCTTTCCACGTGCCACAGGAATCCTGGGACTCCTATCAAGTTTCACGAGGAGTCAGGCGTCGTCTTCTTTGGAGGCACTGATCTCCGCGTACCTCTGAAGTTTTCAAAGGATGTGAGGCCTCAGGTCGCGATGAGCTGGGGAACTAGGTCTTTCTCTGTTGTCTCCACAGGGGGTTCAGACATCCTTTCGTCTTGGGAGATGCAAGACGTACCTGAATTCAAGTCACTGCAGGGATATCCGGCCTCATTTCGAGTCAGGGCATCGCAGTGTCCATTCCCCTTGAGGCCGCAAACTCAGGGTCCCTCTCACATACCTAGAGCTGAGAGAAGCCTCCTCTTGAGGTGCTTGTGGTAAGGTGGTATTCCTCTGGAGTCGAAGCCAGGGACTAGTCTCTCATCTCGAGTTGATTTTTGGTCCACAGAGCTCTTTCGTGTTGCTACAATGACCTCAGGATCCCTCTAGCCTTGAAACAGTGTTCTTGGGGTTTCTCTGGAGTGCCATCAAGGAAATCAAGGCTCCTTTCATGTGTGATGTACAACACGGAATTGCTCTGCATGCAGTGCAGGAGAATCGAGCCTCATCTCGCGGCGAGGGGGAAGTCTCATGGTTTTTCTCGAGTTGCGGCGGGAACCTGGGGTATATTCTCGAGTTATGAGGGGATGGCCCTTCCACCCACGTGTTTGTTCAGCGACGTCAGGACTCCTGCCTAGTTGCGAGGGACAACCCGGGATTCTCCTCGAGACTTGGCAGTGCAATTGGGACGCGTCTCCAGCTGAGGCGGGAGACCAAGGGTCCCTTTCCACGTGCCACAGGAATCCTGGGACTCCTATCAAGTTTCCCGAGGAGTCAGGCATCGTCTCCTTTGGAGGCACTGATCTCCGCGTACCTCTGGAGTTTTCAAAGGATGTGAGGCCTCTGGTCGCGATGAGGTGGGGAACTAGGTCTTTCTCTGTGGGCTCCACATGAGATTCAAACATGCTTTCATCTTGGGAGTTGCAAGACGAGACTGCATTCAAGTCACTGCAGGGATATCCGGCCTTATTTCGAGTCAGGGCATCGCGGTGTCCATTCCACTTGAGGCCGCAAACTCAGGGTCCCTCTCACATACATAGAGCTGAGGGAAGCCTCCTCTTGTGGTGCTTGTGGTAAGGTGGTATTCCTCTGGAGTCGAAGCCAGGGACTAACCTCTCATCTCGAGTTGATTTTTGGGCCACGGAGCTCTTTCGTGTTGCTACAGTGACCTCACGATCCCTCTAGCCTTGAAACAGTGTTCTTGAGATTTCTCTGGAGTGCCATCAAGGAAATCAAGGCTCCTTTCATGTGTGATGTGCAACACGGAATTGCTCTGCACGCAGTGCAGGGGAATCGGGCCTCATCTCGCGGCGAGGGGGAAGTCTCATGGTTTTTCTCGAGTTGCGGCGGCAACCTGGGGTATATTCTCGAGTTACGACGGGGATGGCCCTTCCACCCACGTGTTTGTTCAGCCACGTCAGGACTCCTGCCTAGTTGCGAGGGACAACTCGGGATTCTCCTCGAGGCTTGGCAGGGCAATTGGGACGCCTCTCCATCTGAGGCGGGAGACCAAGGGTCCCTTTCCACGTGCCAGAGGAATCCTGGGACTCCTATCAAGTTTCACGAGGACTCAGGCATCGTCTCCTTTGGAGGCACTGATCTCCGCGTACCTCTGGAGTTTACAAAGGATGTGAGGCCTCCGGTCGCGATGAGGTGGGGAACTAGGTCTTTCTCTGTGGTCTCCACAGGGGATTCAAACATCCTTTCATCTTGGGAGATGCAAGACGAGCCTGCATTCAAGTCACTTCAGAGATATCTGGCCTTATTTCGAGTCAGGGCATCGCGGTGTCCATTCCACTAGAGGCCACAAACTCAGGTTCCCTCTCACATACCTAGAGCTGAGAGAAGCCTCCTCTTGAGGTGCTTGTGTTAAGGTGGTATTCCTCTGGAGTCGAAGCCAGGGACTAACCTCTCATCTCGAGATGATTTTTGGTCCACGGAGCTCTTTCGTGTGGCTACAGTGACCTCAGGATCCCTCTAGCCTTGAAACAGTGTTCTTGGGGTTTCTCTGGAGTGCCATCAAGGAAATCAAGGCTCCTTTCATGTGTGATGTGCAACACAGAATTGCTCTGCACGCAGTGCAGGGGAATCGGGCCTCATCTCGCGGCGAGGGGGAAGTCTCATGGTTTTTCTCGAGTTGCGGCGGCAACCTGGGGTATATTCTCGAGTTACGACGGGGATGGCCCTTCCACCCACGTGTTTGTTCAGCGACGTCAGGACTAGTGCCTAGTTGCGAGGGACAACTTGGGATTCTCCTCAAGGCTTGGCAGGGCAATTGGGACGCCTCTCCAGCTGAGGCGGGAGACCAAGATTCCCTTTCCACTTGCCACAGGAATCCTGGGACTCCTATCAAATTTCACGAGGAGTCAGGCATCGTCCCCTTTGGAGGCACTGATCTCGGCGTACCTCTGGAGTTTTCAAAGGATGTGAGGCCTCCGGTCGCGATGAGGTGGGGAACTAGGTCTTTCTCTGTGGTCTCCACAAGGGATTCAAACATTCTCTCATCTTGGGAGATGCAAGATGAGCCTGCATTCAAGTCACTTCAGAGATATCTGGCCTTATATCGAGTCAGGGCATCGCGGTGTCCTTTCCACTTGAGACCGCAAACTCAGGGTCCCTCTCACATACCTAGAGCTGAGAGAAGCCTCCTCTTGAGTTGCTTGTGGTACGGTGGTATTCCTCTGGAGTCGAAGCCAGGGACTAACCTCTCATCTCGAGTTAATTTTTGGTCCACGGAGCTCTTTCGTGTTGCCACAGTGACCTCAGGTTCCCTCTAGCCTTGAAACAGTATTCTTGGGGTTTGTCTGGATTGCCATCAAGGAAATCAAGGCTCCTTTCATGTGTGATGTGCAACACGGAATTGCTCTGCACGCAGTGCAGGGGAATCGGGCCTCATCTCGCGACGAGGGGAAGTCTAATGGTTTTTCTCGAGTTGCAGCGGGAAGCTGGGGTATATTCTCGAGTTACGACGGGGATGGCCCTTCCACCCACTTTTTTGTTCAGACACGTCAGGATTCCTGCCTAGTTGTGAGGGACAACTCGGGATTCTCCTCGAGGCTTGGCAGGGCAATTGGGACGCCTCTCCAGCTGAGGCGGGAGACCAAGGGTCCCTTTCCACGTGCCACAGGAATCCTGGGACTCCTATCAAGTTTCACGAGGAGTCAGGCGTCGTCTCCTTTGGAGGCACTGATCTCCGCGTACCTCTGAAGTTTTCAAAGGATGTGAGGCCTCCGGTCGCGATGAGCTGGGGAACTAGGTCTTTCTCTGTTGTCTCCACAGAGGATTCAGACATCCTTTCGTCTTGGGAGATGCAAGACGAACCTGCATTCAAGTCACTGCAGGGATATCCGGCCTCATTTCGAGTCAGGGCATCGCAGTGTACATTCCCCTTGAGGCCGCAAACTCAGGGTCCCTCTCACATACCTAGAGCTGAGAGAAGCCTCCTCTTGAGGTGCTTGTGGTAAGGTGGTATTCCTCTGGAGTCGAAGCCAGGGACTAACCTCTCATCTCGAGTTGATTTTTGGTCCACAGAGCTGTTTCGTGTTGCTACAATGACCTCAGGATCCCTCTAGCCTTGAAACAGTGTTCTTAGGGTTTCTCTGGAGTGCCATCAAGAAAATCAAGGCTCCTTTCCTGTGTGATGTGCAACACGGAATTGCTCTGCATGCAGTGCAGGAGAATCGAGCCTCATCTCGCGGCGAGGGGAAAGTCTCATGGTTTTTCTCGAGATGCGGCGGGAACCTGGGGTATATTCTCGAGTTATGACGGGGATGGCCCTTCCACCCACGTGTTTGTTCAGCGACGTCAGGACTCCTGCCTAGTTGCGAGGGACAACTCGGGATTCTCCTCGAGGCTTGGCAGGGCAATTGGGACGCCTCTCCAGCTGAGGCGGGAGACCAAGGGTCCCTTTCCACGTGCCACAGGAATCCTGGGACTCCTATCAAGTTTCACGAGGAGTCAGGCATCGTCTCCTTTGGAGGCACTGACCTCCGTGTACCTCTGGAGTTTTCAAAGGATGTGAGGCCTCCGGTCGCGATGAGGTGGGTAACTAGGTCTTCCTCTGTGGTCTCCACAGGGGATTCAGACATCTTTTCATCTTGGGAGATGCAACACGAGCCTGCATTAAAGTCACTGCAGGGATATCCGGCCTTATATCGAGTCAGGGCATCGCGGTGTCCATTCCACTTGAGGCCGCAAACTCAGGGTCCCTCTCACATACCTAGAGCTGAGAGAAGCCTCCTCTTAAGGTGCTTGTGGAAAGGTGGTATTCCTCTGGAGTCGAAGCCAGGGACTAACCTCTCATCTCGAATTGATTTTTGGTCCACGGAGCTCTTTCGTGTTGCTACAGTGACCTCAGGATCCCTCTAGGCTTGAAACAGTGTTCTTGGGGTTTCTCTGGAGTGCCATCAAGGAAATCAAGGTTCCTTTCATGTTTGATGTGCAACACGGAATTGCTCTGCACGCAGTGCAGGGGAAGCGGGCCTCATCTCGCGGCGAGGGGGAAGTCTCATGGTTTTTCTCGAGTTGCGGCGGGAACCTGGGGTATATTCTCGAGTTACGACGGGGATGGCCCTTCCACCCACGTGTTTGTTCAGCCACGTCAGGACTCCTGCCTAGTTGCGAGGGACAACTCGGGATTCTCCTCGAGGCTTGGCAGGGCAATTGGGACGCCTCTCCAGCAGAGGCGGGAGACCAAGGGTCCCTTTCCACGTGCCACAGGAATCCTGGGACTCCTATCAAGTTTCACGAGGACTCAGGCATCGTTTCCTTTGGAGGCACTGATCTCCGTGTACCTCTGGAGTTTTCAAAGGATGTGAGGCCTCCGGTCGCGATGAGGTGGGGAACTAGGTCTTTCTCTGTGGTCTCCACAGGGGATTCAGACATCCTTTCATTTTGGGAGATACAAGACGAGCCTGCATTCAAGTCAGTGCAGGGATATCCGGCCTTATTTTGAGTCAGGGCATCGTGGTGTCCATTCCACTTGAGGCCGCAAACTCAGGGTCCCTCTCACATAGCTAGAGCTGAGGGAAGCCTCCTCTTGAGGTGCTTGTGATAAGGTGGTATTCCTCTGGAGTCGAAGCCAGGGACTAACCTCTCATCTCGAGTTGATTTTTGGTCCACAGAGCTCTTTCGTGTTGCTACAGTGACCTCAGGATCCCTCTAGCCTTGAAACAGTGTTCTTGGGGTTTCTCTGGAATGTCATCAAGGAAATCAATGCTCCTTTCATGTGTGATGTGTAACACGGAATTGCTCTGCACGCAGTGCAGGGGAATCGGGCCTCATCTCGCGGCGAGGGGGAAGTCTCATGGTTTTTCTCGAGTTTCGATGGGAACCTGGGGTGTATTCTCGAGTTACGACGGGGATGGAACTTCCACCCACGTGTTTCTTCAGCGACGTCAGGACTCCTGCCTAGTTGCGAGGGACAACTCGGGATTCTCCTCGAGGCTTGGCAGGGCAATTGGAACGCCTCTCCAGCTGAGGCGGGAGATGAAGGGTTCCTTTCCACGTGCAACAGGAATCCTGGGACTCCTATCAAGTTTCACGAGGACTCAGGCATCGTTTCCTTTGGAGGCACTGATCTCCGTGTACCTCTGGAGTTTTCAAAGGATGTGAGGCCTCCGGTCGCGATGAGGTGGGGAACTAGGTCTTTCTCTTTGGTCTCCACAGGGGATTCAGACATCCTTTCGTCTTGGGAGATGCAAGACGAGCCTGCATTCAAGTCACTGCAGTGATATCCGGCCTTATTTCGAGTCAGGGCATCGCGGTGTCCATTCCACTTGAGGCCGAAATCTCAGGGTACCTCTCACATACATAGAGCTGAGAGAAGCCTCCTCTTGAGGTGCTTGTGGAAAGGTGGTATTTCTCTGGAGTCGAAGCCAGGGACTAACCTCTCATCTCGAGTTGATTTTTGGTCCACCGAGCTCTTTCGTGTTGCTACATTGGCCTCAGGATCCTTCTAGCCTTGAAACAGTGTTCTTGGGGATTCTCTGGAGTACCATCAAGGAAATCAAGGCTCCTTTCATGTGTGATGTGCAACACGGAATTGCTCTACACGCAGTGCAGGCGAATCGGGCCTCATCTCGCGGCGAGGGGGAAGTCTCATGGTTTTTCTCGAGTTTCGGTGGGAACCTGGGGTGTATTCTCGAGTTACGACGGGGATGGAACTTACACCCACGTGTTTCTTCAGCGACGTCAGGACTCCTGCCTAGTTGAGAGGGACAACTCGGGATTCTCCTCGAGGCTTGGCAGGGCAATTGGGACGCTTCTTCAGCTGAGGCAGGAGACCAAGGGTCCCTTTAAACGTGCCACAGGAATCCTGGGACTCCTAAGAAGTTTCACGAGGAGTCAGGCCTCGTCTCCTTTGGAGGCACTGATCTCCGCGTACCTCTGGAATTTTCAAAGGATGTGAGGCTTCCGGTCGCGATGAGGTGGGGAACTAGGTCTTTCTCTGTGGTCTCCACAGGGGATTCAGACATCCTTTCGTCTTGGGAGATGCAAGACGAGCCTGCATTCAAGTCACTGCAGGGATATCCGGCCTTATTTCGAGTCAGGGCATCGCGGTGTCCATTCCACTCGAGGCCGTAAACTCAGGGTCCCTCTCACATAGCTAGAGCTGAGAGAAGCCTCCTCTTGAGGTGCTTGTGGTAAGGTGGTATTCCTCTGGAGTCGAAGCCAGGGACTAACCTCTCATCTCGAGTTGATTTTTCGTCCACGGAGCTCTTTTGTGTTGCTACAGTGACCTCAGGATCCCTCTAGCCTTGAAACAGTGTTCTTGGGGTTTCTCTGGAGTGCCATCAAGGAAATCAAGGCTCCTTTCATGTGTGATGTGCATCACGGAATTGCTCTGCATGCCGTGCAGGGGAATCGGGCCTCATCTCACGGCGAGGGGGAAGTCTCATGGTATTTCTCGAGTTGCGGTGGGAACCTGGGGTATATTCTCGAGTTACGACGGGGATGGCCCTTCCACCCACGTGTTTGTACAGCGACGTCAGGACTCCTGCCTAGTTGCGAGGGACAACTCGGGATTCTCCTCGAGGCTTGGCAGGGCAATTGGGACGCCTCTCCAGCTAAGGCGGGAGACCAAGGGTCCCTTTCCACGTGCCACAGGAATCCTGGGACTCCTATCAAGTTTCACGAGGAGTCAGGCATCGTCTCCTTTGGAGGCACTGATCTCCGCGTACCTCTGGAGTTTTCAAAGAATGTGAGGCCTCCGGTCGCGATGAGGTGGGGAACTAGGTCTTTCTCTGTGGTCTCCACAGGGGATTCAGACATCCTTTCGTCTTGGGAGATGCAAGACGAGCCTGCATTGAAGTCACTGCATGGATATCCGGCCTTATTTCGAGTCAGGGCATCGCGGTGTCCATTCCACTTGAGGCCGCAAACTCAGGGACCCTCTCACATACCTAGAGCTGAGAGAAGCCTCATCTTCAGGTTCTTGTGGTAAGGTGTTATTCCTCTGGCGTCGAAGCCAGGGACTACCCTCTCATCTCGAGTTGATTTTGGGTCCATGGAGCTCTTTCGTGTTGCTACAGTGACCTCAGGATCCCTCTAGCCTTGAAACAGTGTTCTTGGGGTTTCTCTGGAGTGCCATCAAGGAAATCAAGGCTCCTTTCATGTGTGATGTGCAACACGGAATTGCTCTGCATGCCGTGCAGGGGAATCGGGCCTCATCTCACGGCGAGGGGGAAGTCTCATGGTTTTTCTCGAGTTGCGGCGGGAACCTGGGGTATATTCTCGAGTTACGACGGTGATGGCCCTTCCACCCACGTGTTTGTACAGCGACGTCAGGACTCCTGCCTAGTTGCGAGGGACAACTCGGGATTCTCCTCGAGGCTTGGCAGGGCAATTGGGACGCCTCTCCAGCTGAGGCGGGAGACCAAGGGTCCCTTTCCATGTGCCACAGGAATCCTGGGACTCCTAAGAAGTTTCACGAGGAGTCAGGCATCGTCTCCTTTGGAGGCACTGATCTCCGCGTAGCTCTGGAGTTTTCAAAGGATGTGAGGCCTCCGGTCGCGATGAGGTGGGGAACTAGGTCTTTCTCTGTGGTCTCCACAGGGGATTCAGACATCATTTCATCTTGGGAGATGCAAGACGAGCCTGCATTCAAGTCACTGCAGGGATATTCGGCCTTATTTCGAGTCAGGGCATCGCGGTGTCCATTCCACTTGAGGCCGCAAACTCAGGGTCCCTCTCACATACCTAGAGCTGAGAGAAGCCTCCTCTTGAGGTGCTTGTGGTAAGGTGGTATTTCTCTGGAGTCGAAGCCAGGGACTAACCTCTCATCTCGAGTTGATTTTTGGTCCACGGAGCTCTTTCGTTTTGCTACAGTGACCTCAGAATCCCTTTAGCCCTGAAACAGTGTTCTTGGGGTTTCTCTGGAGTGCCATCAAGGAAATCAAGGCTCATTTCATGTGTGATGTGCAACACGGAATTGCTCTGCACGCAGTGCAGGGGAATCGGGCCTCATCTCGCGGCAAGGGAGAAGTCTCATGGTTTTTCTCGAGTTGCGGCGGGAACCTGGGGTATATTCTCGAGTTACGACGGGGATGGCCCTTCCACCCACGTGTTTGTTCAGCGACGTCAGGACTCCTGCCTAGTTGCGAGGGACAACTCGGGATTCTCCTGGAGGCTTGGCAGGGCAATTGGGACGCCTCTCCAGGTGAGGCGGGAGACCAAGGGTCCCTTTCCACGTGCCACAGGAATCCTGGGACTCCTAAGAAGTTTCACAAGGAGTCAGGCATCGTCTCCTTTGGAGGCACTGATATCCGCGTACCTCTGGAGTTTTCAAAGGATGTGAGGCCTCCGGTCGCGAAGAGGTGGGGAACTAGGTCTTTCTCTGTGGTCTCCACAGGGGATTCAGACATCCTTTCATCTTGGGAGATGCAAGACGAGCCTGCATTCAAGTCACTGCAGGGATATCCGGCCTTATTTCGAGTCAGGGCATCGCGGTGTCCATTCCACTTGAGGCCGCAAACTCAGGGTCCCTCTCACATACCTAGAGCTGAGAAAAGCCTCCTCTTGAGGTGCTTGTGGTAAGGTGGTATTTCTCTGGAGTCGAAGCCAGGGACTAACCTCTCATCTCGAGTTGATTTTTGGTCCACGGAGCTCTTTCGTGTTGCTACAGTGACCTCAGAATCCCTCTAGCCCTGAAACAGTGTTCTTGGGGTTTCTCTGGAGTGCCATCAAGGAAATCAAGGCTCCTTTCATGTGTGATGTGCAACACGGATTTGCTCTGTACGCAGTGCAGGGGAATCGGGCCTCATCTCGCGGCGAGGGGGAAGTCTCATGGTTTTTCTCGAGTTGCGGCGGGAACCTGGGGTATATTCTCGAGTTACGACGGGGATGGCCCTTCCAACCACGTTTTTGTTCAGCGACGTCAGGACTCCTGCCTAGTTGCGAGGGACAACTCGGGATTCTCCTCGAGGCTTGGCAGGGCAATTGGGACGCCTCTCCAGCTGAGGCGGGAGACCAAGTGTCACTTTCCACGTGCCACAAGAATCCTGGGACTCCTAAGAAGTTTCACGAGGAGTCAGGCATCGTCTCCTTTGGAGGAACTGATCTCCGCGTACCTCTGGAGTTTTGAAAGGATGTGAGGCCTCCGGTCGCGATGAGGTGGGGAACTAGGTCTTTCTCTGTGGTCTCCACTGGGGATTCAGACATCCTTTCGTCTTGGGAGATGCAAGACGAGCCTGCATTCAAGTCACTGCAGGGATATCCGGCCTTATTTCCAGTCAGGGCATCGCGGTGTCCATTCCACTTGAGGCCGCAAACTCAGGGTCCCTCTCACATACCTAGAGCTCAGAGAAGCCTCCTCTTGAGGTGCTTGTGGTAAGGTGGTATTTCTCTGGAGTCGAAGCCAGGGACTAACCTCTCATCTCGAGTTGATTTTTGGTCCACGGAGCTCTTTCGTGTTGATACAGTGACCTCAGAATCCCTCTAGCCCTGAAACAGTGTTCTTGAGGTTTCTCTGGAGTGCCATCAAGGAAATAAAGGCTCCTTTCATGTGTGATGTGCAACACGGAATTGCTCTGCACGCAGTGCAGGGGAATCGGGCCTCATCTCGCGGCGAGGGGGAAGTCTCATGGTTTTTCTCGAGTTGCGGCGGGAACCTGGGGTATATTCTCGAGTTACGACGGGGATGGCCCTTCCAACCACGTGTTTGTCAGCGACGTCAGGACTCCTGCCTAGTTGCGAGGGACAACTCGGGATTCGCCTGGAGGCTTGGCAGGGCAATTGGAACGCGTCTCCAGGTGAGGCGGGAGACCAAGGGTCCCTTTCCACGTGCCCCAGGAATCCTGGGACTCCTATCAAGTTTCACGAGGAGTCAGGCATCGTCTCCTTTGGAGGCACTGATCTCCGCGTACCTCTGGAGTTTTCAAAGGATGTGAGGCCTCCGGTCGCGATGAGGTGGGGAACTAGGTCTTTCTCTTTGGTCTCCACAGGGGATTCAGACATCCTTTCGTCTTGGGAGATGCAAGACGAGCCTGCATTGAAGTCACTGCATGGGTATCCGGCCTTATTTCGAGTCACGGCATCGCGGTGTCCATTCCACTTGAGGCCGCAAACTCAGGGTTCCTCTCACATACCTAGAGCTGAGAGAAGCCTCCTCTTCAGGTACTTGTGGTAAGGTGTTATTTCTCTGGAGTAGAAGCCAGTGACTACCCTCTCATCTCGAGTTGATTTTTGGTCCATGGAGCTCTTTCGTGTTGCTACAGTGACTTCAGGATCCCTCTAGCCTTGAAACAGTGTTCTTGGGGTTTCTCTGGAGTGCCATCAAGGAAATCAAGGCTCCTTTCATGTGTGATGTGCAACACGGAATTGCTCTGTATGCAGTGCAGGGGAATCAGGCCTCATCTCGCGGCGAGGGGGAAGTCTCATGGTTTTTCTCGAGTTGCGGCGGAACCTGGGGTATATTCTCGAGTTACGACGGGGATGGCCCTTCCACACACGTGTTTGTTCAGCGACGTCGGGACTCCTGCCTAGTTGCAAGGGACAACTCAGGATTCTCCTCGAGGCTTGGCAGGGCAATTGGGACGCCTCTCCAGCTGAGGCGGGAGACCAAGAGTCCCTTTCCACGTGCCACAGGAATCCTGGGACACCTATCAAGTTTCACGAGGAGTCAGGCATTGTCTCCTTTGGAGGCACTGATCTCCGCGTACCTCTGAAGTTTTCAAAGGATGTGAGGCCTCCGGTCGCGATGAGGTGGGGAACTCGGTCTTTCTCTGTGGTCTCCACAGGGGATTCAGACATCCTTTCGTCTTCGGAGATGCAAGACGAGCCTGCATTCAAGTCACTGCAGGGATATCCAACCTTATTTCGCGTCAGGGAATCGCGGTGTTCATTCCACTTGAGGCTGCAAAATCAGGGTCCCTCTCACATACCTAGAGCTGAGAGAAGCCTCCTCTTGAGGTGCTTGTGGTAAGTTGGTATTCCTCTGGAGTCGAAGCCAGGGACTACCCTCTCATCTCGAGTTGATTTTTGGTCCACAGAGCTCTTTCTTGTTGCTACAGTGACCTCAGGATCCCTCTAGCTTTGAAACAGTGTTCTTGGGGCTTCTCTGGAGTGCCATCAAGGAAATCAAGGCTCCTTTCATGTGTGATGTGCAACACGGAATTGCTCTGCACGCAGTGCAGGGGAAGCGGGCCTCATCTCGCGGCGAGGGGGAAGTCTCATGGTTTTTCTCGAGTTGCGGCGGGAACCTGGGGCATATTCTCGAGTTACGACGGGGATGGCCCTTCCAACCACGTGTTTGTTCAGCGACGTCAGGACTCCTGCCTAGTTGCGAGGGACAACTCGTGATTCTCCTCGAGGCTTGGCAGGGCAATTGGGACGCCTTTCCACTGAGGCGGGAGACCAAGGGTCCCTTTCCACGTGCCACAAGAATCCTGGGACTGCTAAGAAGTTTCACGAGGAGTCAGGCATCGTCTCTTTTGGAGGCACTGATTTCCGCGTACCTCTGGAGTTTTGAAAGGATGTGAGGCCTCCGGTCGCGATGAGGTGGGGAACTAGGTCTTTCTCTGTGGTCTCCACAGGGGATTCAGACATCCTTTCATTTTGGGAGATGCAAGACGAGCCTGCATTCAAGTCACTGCAGGCATATCCGGCCTTATTTCGCGTCAGGGCATCGCAGTGTCCATTCCAATTGAGGCCGCAAAATCAGGGTCCCTCTCACATACATAGAGCTGAGAGAAGCCTCCTCTTGAGGTGCTTGTGGTAAGGTGGTATTCCTCTGGAGTCGAAACCAGGGACTAACCTTTCATCTCGAGTTGATTTTTGGGCCACGGAGCTCTTTCGTGTTGCTACAGTGACCTCAGGATCCCTCTAGCCTTGAAACAGTGTTCTTGGGGTTTCTCTGGAGTGCCATCAAGGAAATCAAGGCTCCTTTCATGTGTGATGTGCAACACGGAATTGCTCTGCATGCAGTGCAGGGGAATCGGGCCTCATCTCACGGCAAGGGGGAAGTCTCATGGTTTTTCTCGAGTTGCGGCGGGAACCTGGGGTATATTCTCGAGTTACGACGGGGATGGCAATTCCACCCACGTGTTTGTTCAGCGACGTCAGGACTCCTGCCTAGTTGCGAGGGACAACTCGGGATTCTCCTGGAGGCTTGGCAGGGCAATTGGAACGCCTCTCCAGGTGAGGTGGGAGACCAAGGGTCCCTTTCCACGTGCCACAGGAATCCTGGGACTCCTATCAAGTTTCCCGAGGAGTCAGGCATCGTCTACTTTGGAGGCACTGATCTCCGCGTAGCTCTGGAGTTTTCAAAGGATGTGAGGCCTCCGGTCGCGATGAGGTGGGGAACTAGGTCTTTCTCTGTGGTCTCCACAGGGGATTCAGACATCCTTTCATCTTGGGAGATGCAAGACGAGCCTGCATTCAAGTCACTGCAGGGATATCCGGCCTTATTTCGAGTCAGGGCATCGCGGTGTCCATTCCACTTGAGGCCGCAAACTCAGGGTCCCTCTCACATACCTAGAGCTGAGAGAAGCCTCCTCTTGAGGTGCTTGTGGTAAGGTGGTATTTATCTGGAGTGGAAGCCAGGGACTAACCTCTCATCTCGAGTTGATTTTTGGTCCACGGAGCTCTTTCGTGTTGCTACAGTGACCTCAGAATCCCTCTAGCCTTGAAACAGTGTTCTTGGGGTTTCTCTGGAGTGCCATCAAGGAAATCAAGGCTCCTTTCATGTGTGATGTGCAACACGGAATTGCTCTGCACGCAGTGCAGGGGAATCGGGCCTCATCTCGCGGCAAGGGGGAAGTCTCATGGTTTTTCTCGAGTTGCGTCGGGAACCTGGGGTATATTCTCGAGTTACGACGGGGATGGCCTTTCCACCCACGTGTTTGTTCAGCGACGTCAGGACTCCTGCCTAGTTGCGAGGGACAACTCGGGATTCTACTGGAGGCTTGGCAGGGCAATTGGGACGCCTCTCCAGGTGAGGCGGGAGACCAATTGTCCCTTTCCACGTGCCACAGGAATCCTGGGACTCCTAAGAAGTTTCACGAGGAGTCAGGCATCGTCTCCTTTGGAGGCACTGATATCCGCGTACCTCTGGAGTTTTCAAAGGATGTGAGGCCTCCGGTCGCGATGAGGTGGGGAACTAGGTCTTTCTCTGTGGTCTCCACAGGGAATTCAGACATCCTTTCATCTTGGGAGATGCAAGACGAGCCTGCATTCAAGTCACTGCAGGGATATTCGGCCTTATTTCGAGTCAGGGCATCGCGGTGTCCATTCCACTTGAGGCCGCAAACTCAGGGTCCCTCTCACATACCTAGAGCTGAGAGAAGCCTCCTCTTGAGGTGCTTGTGGTAAGGTGGTATTTCTCTGGAGTCGAAGCCAGGGACTAACCTCTCATATCGAGTTGATTTTTGGTCCACGGAGCACTTTCGTGTTGATACAGTGACCTCAGAATCCCTCTAGCCTTGAAACAGTGTTCTTGAGGTTTCTCTGGAGTGCCATCAAGGAAATAAAGGCTCCTTTCATGTGTGATGTGCAACACGGAATTGCTCTGCACGCAGTGCAGGGGAATCGGGCCTCATCTCGCGGCGAGGGGGAAGTCTCATGGTTTTTCTCGAGTTGCGGCGGGAACCTGGGGTATATTCTCGAGTTACGACGGGGATGGCCCTTCAACCCACGTGTTTGTTCAGCGACGTCAGGACTCCTGCCTAGTTGCGAGGGACAACTCGGGATTCTCCTCGAGGCTTGGCAGGTCAATTGGGACGCCTCTCCAGCTGAGGCGGGAGAACAAGAGTCCCTTTCCACGTGCCACAGGAATCCTGGGACTCCTAAGAAGTTTCACGAGGAGTCAGGCATCGTCTCCTTTGGAGGCACTGATCTCCGCGTACCTCTGGAGTTTTCAAAGGATGTGAGGCCTCCGGTCGCGATGAGGTGGGGAACTAGGTCTTTCTCTGTGGTCTCCACAGGGGATTCAGACATCCTTTCATCTTGGGAGATGCAAGACGAGACTGCATTCAAGTCAATGCAGGGATATATGGCCTTATTTCGAGTCAGGGCATCGCGGTGTCCATTCCACTTGAGGCCGCAAACTCAGGGTCCCTCTCACATAGCTAGAGCTGAGAGAAGCCTCCTCTTGAGGTGCTTGTGGTAAGGTGGTATTTCTCTGGAGTTGAAGCCAGGGACTAACCTCTCATCTCGAGTTGATTTTTGGTCCACGGAGCTCTTTCGTGTTGCTACAGTGACCTCAGAATCCTTCTAGCCTTGAAACAGTGTTCTTGGGGTTTCTCTGGAGTGCCATCAAGGAAATCAAGGCTCCTTTCATGTTTGATGTGCAACACGGAATTGCTCTGCACGCAGTGCAGGGGAATCGGGCCTCACTTTGCGGCGAGGGGGAAATCTCATGGTTTCTCTCGAGTTGCGGCGGGAACCTGGGGTATATTCTCGAGTTACGACGTGGATGGCCCTTCCACACACGTGTTTGTTCAGCGACGTCAGGACTCCTGCCTAGTTGCGAGGGACAACTCAGGATTCTCCTCGAGGCTTTGCAGGGCAATTGGGACGCCTCTCCAGCTGAGGCGGGAGACCAAGGGTCCCTTTCCATGTGCCACAGGAATCCTGGGACTCCTAAGAAGTTTCACGAGGAGTCAGGCATCGTCTCCTTTGGAGCCACTGATCTCCGCGTACCTCTAGAATTTTCAACGGATGTGAGGCTTCCGGTCGCGATGAGGTGGGGAACTAGGTCTTTCTCTGTGGTCTCCACAGGGGATTCAGACATCCTTTCGACTTGGGAGATGCAAGACGAGCCTGCATTCAAGTCACTGCAGGGATATCCGGCCTTATTTCCAGTCAGGGCATCGCGGTGTCCATTCCACTTGAGGCCGCAAACTCAGGGTCCCTCTCACATACCTAGAGCTGAGAGAAGCCTCCTCTTCATGTGCTTGTGGTAAGGTGTTATTCCTCTGGATTTGGAGCCAGGGACTACCCTCTCATCTCGAGTTGATTTTTGGTCCATGGAGCTCTTTCGTGTTGCTACAGTGACCTCACGATCCCTCTAGCCTTGAAACAGTGTTCTTGGGGTTTCTCTGGAGTGCCATCAAGGAAATCAAGGCTCCTTTCATGTGTGATGTGCAACACGGAATTGCTCTGCACGCAGTGCAGGGGAATCGGGCCTCATCTCGCGGCGAGGGGGAAGTCTCATGGTTTTTCTCGAGTTGCGGCGGGAACCTGGGGTATATTCTCGAGTTACGACGGGGATGGCCCTTCCAACCACGTGTTTGTCAGCGACGTCAGGACTCCTGCCTAGTTGCGAGGGACAACTCGGGATTCGCCTGGAGGCTTGGCAGGGCAATTGGAACGCGTCTCCAGGTGAGGCGGGAGACCAAGGGTCCCTTTCCACGTGCCCCAGGAATCCTGGGACTCCTATCAAGTTTCACGAGGAGTCAGGCATCGTCTCCTTTGGAGGCACTGATCTCCGCGTACCTCTGGAGTTTTCAAAGGATGTGAGGCCTCCGGTCGATGAGGTGGGGAACTAGGTCTTTCTCTTTGGTCTCCACAGGGGATTCAGACATCCTTTCGTCTTGGGAGATGCAAGACGAGCCTGCATTGAAGTCACTGCATGGATATCCGGCCTTATTTCGAGTCACGGCATCGCGGTGTCCATTCCACTTGAGGCCGCAAACTCAGGGTCCCTCTCACATACCTAGAGCTGAGAGAAGCCTCCTCTTCAGGTACTTGTGGTAAGGTGTTATTTCTCTGGAGTAGAAGCCAGGGACTACCCTCTCATCTCGAGTTGATTTTTGGTCCATGGAGCTCTTTCGTGTTGCTACAGTGACTTCAGGATCCCTCTAGCCTTGAAACAGTGTTCTTGGGGTTTCTCTGGAGTGCCATCAAGGAAATCAAGGCTCCTTTCATGTGTGATGTGCAACACGGAATTGCTCTGTATGCAGTGCAGGGGAAGCGGGCCTCATCTCACGGCGAGGGGGAAGTCTCATGGTTTTTCTCGAGTTGCGGCGGGGACTTGGGGTATATTCTCGAGTTACGACGGGGATGGCCCTTCCACCCACGTGTTTGTTCAGCGACGTCAGGACTCCTGCCTAGTTGCGAGGGAAAACTCGGGATTCTCCTCGAGGCTTGGCAGGTCAATTGGGACGCCTCTCCAGCTGAGGCGGGAGAACAAGAGTCCCTTTCCACGTGCCACAGGAATCCTGGGACTCCTAAGAAGTTTCACGAGGAGTCAGGCATCGCCTCCTTTGGAGGCACTGATCTCCGCGTACCTCTGGAGTTTTCAAAGGATGTGAGGCCTCCGGTCGCGATGAGGTGGGGAACTAGGTCTTTCTCTGTGGTCTCCACAGGGGATTCAGACATCCTTTCGTCTTGGGAGATGCAAGACGAGCCTGCATTCAAGTCAATGCAGGGATATATGGCCTTATTTCGAGTCAGGGCATCGCGGTGTCCATTCCACTTGAGGCCGCAAACTCAGGGTTCCTCTCACATAGCTAGAGCTGAGAGAAGCCTCCTCTTGAGGTGCTTGTGGTAAGGTGGTATTTCTCTGGAGTTGAAGCCAGGGACTAACCTCTCATCTCGAGTTGATTTTTGGTCCACGGAGCTCTTTCGTGTTGCTACAGTGACCTCAGAATCCCTCTATCCTTGAAACAGTGTTCTTGGGGTTTCTCTGGAGTGCCATCAAGGAAATCAAGGCTCCTTTCATGTTTGATGTGCAACACGGAATTGCTCTGCACGCAGTGCAGGGGAATCGGGCCTCATTTTGCGGCGAGGGGGAAGTCTCATGGTTTCTCTCGAGTTGCGGCGGGAACCTGGGGTATATTCTCGAGTTACGACGTGGATGGCCCTTCCACACACGTGTTTGTTCAGCGACGTCAGGACTCCTGCCTAGTTGCGAGGGACAACTCGGGATTCTCCTCGAGGCTTTGCAGGGCAATTGGGACGCCTCTCCAGCTGAGGCGGGAGACCAAGGGTCCCTTTCCATGTGCCACAGGAATCCTGGGACTCCTAAGAAGTTTCACGAGGAGTCAGGCATCGTCTCCTTTGGAGCCACTGATCTCCGCGTACCTCTGGAATTTTCAACGGATGTGAGGCTTCCGGTCGCGATGAGGTGGGGAACTAGGTCTTTCTCTGTGGTCCCCACAGGGGATTCAGACATCCTTTCGACTTGGGAGATGCAAGACGAGCCTGCATTCAAGTCACTGCAGGGATATCCGGCCTTATTTCCAGTCAGGGCATCGCGGTGTCCATTCCACTTGAGGCCGCAAACTCAGGGTCCCTCTCACATACCTAGAGCTGAGAGAAGCCTCCTCTTCATGTGCTTGTGGTAAGGTGTTATTCCTCTGGATTTGGAGCCAGGGACTACCCTCTCATCTCGAGTTGATTTTTGGTCCATGGAGCTCTTTCGTGTTGCTACAGTGACCTCACGATCCCTCTAGCCTTGAAACAGTGTTTTTGGGGTTTCTCTGGAGTGCCATCAAGGAAATCAAGGCTCCTTTCATGTGTGATGTGCAACACGGAATTGCTCTGCATGCAGTGCAGGGGAATCAGGCCTCATCTCGCGGCGAGGGGGAAGTCTCATGGTTTTTCTCGAGTTGCGGCGGAACCTGGGGTATATTCTCGAGTTACGACGGGGATGGCCCTTCCACACACGTGTTTGTTCAGCGACGTCGGGACTCCTGCCTAGTTGCAAGGGACAACTCAGGATTCTCCTCGAGGCTTGGCAGGGCAATTGGGACGCCTCTCCAGCTGAGGCGGGAGACCAAGAGTCCCTTTCCACGTGCCACAGGAATCCTGGGACACCTATCAAGTTTCACGAGGAGTCAGGCATTGTCTCCTTTGGAGGCACTGATCTCCGCGTACCTCTGAAGTTTTCAAAGGATGTGAGGCCTCCGGTCGCGATGAGGTGGGGAACTCGGTCTTTCTCTGTGGTCTCCACAGGGGATTCAGACATCCTTTCGTCTTCGGAGATGCAAGACGAGCCTGCATTCAAGTCACTGCAGGGATATCCAACCTTATTTCGCGTCAGGGAATCGCGGTGTTCATTCCACTTGAGGCTGCAAAATCAGGGTCCCTCTCACATACCTAGAGCTGAGAGAAGCCTCCTCTTGAGGTGCTTGTGGTAAGTTGGTATTCCTCTGGAGTCGAAGCCAGGGACTACCCTCTCATCTCGAGTTGATTTTTGGTCCACGGAGCTCTTTCGAGTTGCTACAGTGACCTCAGGATCCCTCTAGCTTTGAAACAGTGTTCTTGGGGCTTCTCTGGAGTGCCATCAAGGAAATCAAGGCTCCTTTCATGTGTGATGTGCAAAACGGAATTGCTCTGCACGCAGTGCAGGGGAAGCGGGCCTCATCTCGCGGCGAGGGGGAAGTCTCATGGTTTTTCTCGAGTTCCGGCGGGAACCTGGGGTATATTCTCGAGTTACGACGGGGATGGCCCTTCCAACCACGTGTTTGTCAGCGACGTCAGGACTCCTTCCTAGTTGCGAGGGACAACTCTGGATTCGCCTGGAGGCTTGGCAGGGCAATTGGGACGCCTCTCCAGCTGAGGCGGGAGACCAAGGGTCCCTTTCCACGTGCCCTAGGAATCCTGGGACTCCTATCAAGTTTCACGAGGAGTCAGGCATCGTCTCCTTTGGAGGCACTGATCTCCGCGTACCTCTGGAGTTTTCAAAGGATGTGAGGCCTCCGGTCGCGATGAGGTGGGGAACTAGGTCTTTCTCTTTGGTCTCCACAGGGGATTCAGACATCCTTTCGTCTTGGGAGATGCAAGACGAGCCTGCATTGAAGTCACTGCATGGATATCCGGCCTTATTTCGAGTCACGGCATCGCGGTGTCCATTCCACTTGAGGCCGCAAACTCAGGGTCCCTCTCACATACCTAGAGCTGAGAGAAGCCTCCTCTTCAGGTACTTGTGGTAAGGTGTTATTTCTCTGGAGTAAAAGCCAGGGACTACCCTCTCATCTCGAGTTGATTTTTGGTCCATGGAGCTCTTTCGTGTTGCTACAGTGACCTCAGGATCCCTCTAGCCTTGAAACAGTGTTTTTGGGGTTTCTCTGGAGTGCCATCAAGGAAATCAAGGCTCCTTTCATGTGTGATGTGCAACACGGAATTGCTCTGTATGCAGTGCAGGGGAATCGGGCCTCATCTCGCGGCGAGGGGGAAGTCTCATGGTTTTTCTCGAGTTGCGGCGGGGACTTGGGGTATATTCTCGAGTTACGACGGGGATGGCCCTTCCACCCACGTGTTTGTTCAGCGACGTCAGGACTCCTGCCTAGTTGCGAGGGAAAACTCGGGATTCTCCTCGAGGCTTGGCAGGTCAATTGGGACGCCTCTTCAGCTGAGGCGGGAGAACAAGAGTCCCTTTCCACGTGCCACAGGAATCCTGGGACTCCTAAGAAGTTTCACGAGGAGTCAGGCATCGTCTCCTTTGGAGGCACTGATCTCCGCGTACCTCTGGAGTTTTCAAAGGATGTGAGGCCTCCGGTCGCGATGAGGTGGGGAACTAGGTCTTTCTCTGTGGTCTCCACAGGGGATTCAGACATCCTTTCATCTTGGGAGATGCAAGACGAGACTGCATTCAAGTCAATGCAGGGATATATGGCCTTATTTCGAGTCAGGGCATCGCGGTGTCCATTCCACTTGAGGCCGCAAACTCAGGGTCCCTCTCACATAGCTAGAGCTGAGAGAAGCCTCCTCTTGAGGTGCTTGTGGTAAGGTGGTATTTCTCTGGAGTTGAAGCCAGGGACTAACCTCTCATCTCGAGTTGATTTTTGGTCCACGGAGCTCTTTCGTGTTGCTACAGTGACCTCAGAATCCTTCTAGCCTTGAAACAGTGTTCTTGGGGTTTCTCTGGAGTGCCATCAAGGAAATCAAGGCTCCTTTCATGTTTGATGTGCAACACGGAATTGCTCTGCACGCAGTGCAGGGGAATCGGGCCTTACTTTGCGGCGAGGGGGAAATCTCATGGTTTCTCTCGAGTTGCGGCGGGAACCTGGGGTATATTCTCGAGTTACGACGTGGATGGCCCTTCCACACACGTGTTTGTTCAGCGACGTCAGGACTCCTGCCTAGTTGCGAGGGACAACTCAGGATTCTCCTCGAGGCTTTGCAGGGCAATTGGGACGCCTCTCCAGCTGAGGCGGGAGACCAAGGGTCCCTTTCCATGTGCCACAGGAATCCTGGGACTCCTAAGAAGTTTCACGAGGAGTCAGGCATCGTCTCCTTTGGAGCCACTGATCTCCGCGTACCTCTGGAATTTTCAACGGATGTGAGGCTTCCGGTCGCGATGAGGTGGGGAACTAGGTCTTTCTCTGTGGTCTCCACAGGGGATTCAGACATCCTTTCGACTTGGGAGATGCAAGACGAGCCTGCATTCAAGTCACTGCAGGGATATCCGGCCTTATTTCCAGTCAGGGCATCGTGGTGTCCATTCCACTTGAGGCCGCAAACTCAGGGTCCCTCTCACATACCTAGAGCTGAGAGAAGCCTCCTCTTGAGGTGCTTGTGGTAAGGTGGTATTTCTCTGGAGTCGAAGCCAGGGACTAACCTCTCATCTCGAGTTGATTTTTGGTCCACGGAGCTCTTTCGTGTTGCTACAGTGACCTCAGAATCCCTCTAGCCCTGAAACAGTGTTCTTGGGGTTTCTCTGGAGTGCCATCAAGGAAATCAAGGCTCCTTTCATGTGTGATGTGCAACACGGAATTGCTCTGCACGCAGTGCAGGGGAATCGGGCCTCATCTCGCGGCAAGGGAGAAGTCTCATGGTTTTTCTCGAGTTGCGTCGGGAACCTGGGGTATATTCTCGAGTTACGACGGGGATGGCCCTTCCACCCACGTGTTTGTTCAGCGACGTCAGGACTCCTGCCTAGTTGCGATGGACAACTCGGGATTCTCCTGGAGGCTTGGCAGGGCAATTGGGACGCCTCTCCAGGTGAGGCGGGAGACCAAGGGTCCCTTTCCACGTGCCACAGGAATCCTGGGACTCCTAAGAAGTTTCACGAGGAGTCAGGCATCGTCTCCTTTGGAGGCACTGATATCCGCGTACCTCTGGAGTTTTCAAAGGATGTTAGGCCTCCGGTCGCGATGAGGTGGGGAACTAGGTCTTTCTCTGTGGTCTCCACAGGGGATTCAGACATCCTTTCGTCTTGGGAGATGCAAGACGAGCCTGCATTCAAGTTACTGCAGGGATATCCGGCCTTATTTCCAGTCAGGGCATCGCGGTGTCCATTCCACTTGAGGCCGCAAACTCAGGGTCCCTCTCACATACCTAGAGCTGAGAGAAGCCTCCTCTTGAGGTGCTTGTGGTAAGGTGGTATTTCTCTGGAGTCGAAGCCAGGGACTAACCTCTCATCTCGAGTTGATTTTTGGTCCACAGAGCTCTTTCGTGTTGCTACAGTGACCTCAGAATCCCTCTAGCCCTGAAACAGTGTTCTTGGGGTTTCTCTGGAGTGCCATCAAGGAAATCAAGGCTCCTTTCATGTGTGATGTGCAACACGGAATTGCTCTGCACGCAGTGCAGGGGAATCGGGCCTCATCTCGCGGCAAGGGAGAAGTCTCATGGTTTTTCTCGAGTTGCGTCGGGAACCTGGGGTATATTCTCGAGTTACGACGGGGATGGCCCTTCCACCCACGTGTTTGTTCAGCGACGTCAGGACTCCTGCCTAGTTGCGATGGACAACTCGGGATTCTCCTGGAGGCTTGGCAGGGCAATTGGGACGCCTCTCCAGGTGAGGCGGGAGACCAAGGGTCCCTTTCCACGTGCCACAGGAATCCTGGGACTCCTAAGAAGTTTCACGAGGAGTCAGGCATCGTCTCCTTTGGAGGCACTGATATCCGCGTACCTCTGGAGTTTTCAAAGGATGTTAGGCCTCCGGTCGCGATGAGGTGGGGAACTAGGTCTTTCTCTGTGGTCTCCACAGGGGATTCAGACATCCTTTCGTCTTGGGAGATGCAAGACGAGCCTGCATTCAAGTTACTGCAGGGATATCCGGCCTTATTTCCAGTCAGGGCATCGCGGTGTCCATTCCACTTGAGGCCGCAAACTCAGGGTCCCTCTCACATACCTAGAGCTGAGAGAAGCCTCCTCTTGAGGTGCTTGTGGTAAGGTGGTATTTCTCTGGAGTCGAAGCCAGGGACTAACCTCTCATCTCGAGTTGATTTTTGGTCCACGGAGCTCTTTCGTGTTGATACAGTGACCTCAGAATCCCTCTAGCCCTGAAACAGTGTTCTTGAGGTTTCTCTGGAGTGCCATCAAGGAAATAAAGGCTCCTTTCATGTGTGATGTGCAACACGGAATTGCTCTGCACGCAGTGCAGGGGAATCGGGCCTCATCTCGCGGCGAGGGGGAAGTCTCATGGTTTTTCTCGAGTTGCGGCGGGAACCTGGGGTATATTCTCGAGTTACGACGGGGATGGCCCTTCCAACCACGTGTTTGTCAGCGACGTCAGGACTCCTGCCTAGTTGCGAGGGACAACTCGGGATTCGCCTGGAGGCTTGGCAGGGCAATTGGAACGCGTCTCCAGGTGAGGCGGGAGACCAAGGGTCCCTTTCCACGTGCCCCAGGAATCCTGGGACTCCTATCAAGTTTCACGAGGAGTCAGGCATCGTCTCCTTTGGAGGCACTGATCTCCGCGTACCTCTGGAGTTTTCAAAGGATGTGAGGCCTCCGGTCGCGATGAGGTTGGGAACTAGGTCTTTCTCTTTGGTCTCCACAGGGGATTCAGACATCCTTTCGTCTTGGGAGATGCAAGACGAGCCTGCATTGAAGTCACTGCATGGATATCCGGCCTTATTTCGAGTCACGGCATCGCGGTGGCCATTCCACTTGAGGCCGCAAACTCAGGGTCCCTCTCACATACCTAGAGCTGAGAGAAGCCTCCTCTTCAGGTACTTGTGGTAAGGTGTTATTTCTCTGGAGTAGAAGCCAGGGACTACCCTCTCATCTCGAGTTGATTTTTGGTCCATGGAGCTCTTTCGTGTTGCTACAGTGACTTCAGGATCCCTCTAGCCTTGAAACAGTGTTCTTGGGGTTTCTCTGGAGTGCCATCAAGGAAATCAAGGCTCCTTTCATGTGTGATGTGCAACACGGAATTGCTCTGTATGCAGTGCAGGGGAATCGGGCCTCATCTCACGGCGAGGGGGAAGTCTCATGGTTTTTCTCGAGTTGCGGCGGGGACTTGAGGTATATTCTCGAGTTATGACGGGGATGGCCTTTCCACCCACGTGTTTGTTCAGCGACGTCAGGACTCCTGCCTAGTTGCGAGGGAAAACTCGGGATTCTCCTCGAGGCTTGGCAGGTCAATTGGGACGCCTTTCCAGCTGAGGCGGGAGAACAAGAGTCCCTTTCCACGTGCCACAGGAATCCTGGGACTCCTAAGAAGTTTCACGAGGAGTCAGGCATCGCCTCCTTTGGAGGCACTGATCTCCGCGTACCTCTGGAGTTTTCAAAGGATGTGAGGCCTCCGGTCGCGATGAGGTGGGGAACTAGGTCTTTCTCTGTGGTCTCCACAGGGGATTCAGACATCCTTTCATCTTGGGAGATGCAAGACGAGCCTGCATTCAAGTCAATGCAGGGATATATGGCCTTATTTCGAGTCAGGGCATCGCGGTGTCCATTCCACTTGAGGCCGCAAACTCAGGGTCCCTCTCACATAGCTAGAGCTGAGAGAAGCCTCCTCTTGAGGTGCTTGTGGTAAGGTGGTATTTCTCTGGAGTTGAAGCCAGGGACTAACCTCTCATCTCGAGTTGATTTTTGGTCCACGGAGCTCTTTCGTGTTGCTACAGTGACCTCAGAATCCCTCTATCCTTGAAACAGTGTTCTTGGGGTTTCTCTGGAGTGCCATCAAGGAAATCAAGGCTCCTTTCATGTTTGATGTGCAACACGGAATTGCTCTGCACGCAGTGCAGGGGAATCGGGCCTCATTTTGCGGCGAGGGGGAAGTCTCATGGTTTCTCTCGAGTTGCGGCGGGAACCTGGGGTATATTCTCGAGTTACGACGTGGATGGCCCTTCCACACACGTGTTTGTTCAGCGACGTCAGGACTCCTGCTTAGTTGCGAGGGACAACTCGGGATTCTCCTCGAGGCTTTGCAGGGCAATTGGGACGCCTCTCCAGCTGAGGCGGGAGACCAAGGGTCCCTTTCCATGTGCCACAGGAATCCTGGGACTCCTAAGAAGTTTCACGAGGAGTCAGGCATCGTCTCCTTTGGAGCCACTGATCTCCGCGTACCTCTGGAATTTTCAACGGATGTGAGGCTTCCGGTCGCGATGAGGTGGGGAACTAGGTCTTTCTCTGTGGTCTCCACAGGGGATTCAGACATCCTTTCGACTTGGGAGATGCAAGACGAGCCTGCATTCAAGTCACTGCAGGGATATCCGGCCTTATTTCCAGTCAGGGCATCGCGGTGTCCATTCCACTTGAGGCCGCAAACTCAGGGTCCCTCTCACATACCTAGAGCTGAGAGAAGCCTCCTCTTCATGTGCTTGTGGTAAGGTGTTATTCCTCTGGATTTGGAGCCAGGGACTACCCTCTCATCTCGAGTTGATTTTTGGTCCATGGAGCTCTTTCGTGTTGCTACAGTGACCTCACGATCCCTCTAGCCTTGAAACAGTGTTTTTGGGGTTTCTCTGGAGTGCCATCAAGGAAATCAAGGCTCCTTTCATGTGTGATGTGCAACACGGAATTGCTCTGCATGCAGTGCTGGGGAATCAGGCCTCATCTCGCGGCGAGGGGGAAGTCTCATGGTTTTTCTCGAGTTGCGGCGGAACCTGGGGTATATTCTCGAGTTACGACGGGGATGGCCCTTCCACACACGTGTTTGTTCAGCGAAGTCGGGACTCCTGCCTAGTTGCAAGGGACAACTCAGGATTCTCCTCGAGGCTTGGCAGGGCAATTGGGACGCCTCTCCAGCTGAGGCGGGAGACCAAGAGTCCCTTTCCACGTGCCACAGGAATCCTGGGACACCTATCAAGTTTCACGAGGAGTCAGGCATTGTCTCCTTTGGAGGCACTGATCTCCGCGTACCTCTGAAGTTTTCAAAGGATGTGAGGCCTCCGGTCGCGATGAGGTGGGGAACTCCGTCTTTCTCTGTGGTCTCCACAGGGGATTCAGACATCCTTTCGTCTTCGGAGATGCAAGACGAGCCTGCATTCAAGTCACTGCAGGGATATCCAACCTTATTTCGCGTCAGGGAATCGCGGTGTTCATTCCACTTGAGGCTGCAAAATCAGGGTCCCTCTCACATACCTAGACTGAGAGAAGCCTCCTCTTGAGGTGCTTGTGGTAAGTTGGTATTCCTCTGGAGTCGAAGCCAGGGACTACCCTCTCATCTCGAGTTGATTTTTGGTCCACAGAGCTCTTTCTTGTTGCTACAGTGACCTCAGGATCCCTCTAGCTTTGAAACAGTGTTCTTGGGGCTTCTCTGGAGTGCCATCAAGGAAATCAAGGCTCCTTTCATGTGTGATGTGCAACACGGAATTGCTCTGCACGCAGTGCAGGGGAAGCGGGCCTCATCTCGCGGCAAGGGGGAAGTCTCATGGTTTTTCTCGAGTTGCGGCGGGAACCTGGGGTATATTCTCGAGTTACGACGGGGATGGCCCTTCCAACCACGTGTTTGTTCAGCGACGTCAGGACTCCTGCCTAGTTGCGAGGGACAACTCGTGATTCTCCTCGAGGCTTGGCAGGGCAATTGGGACGCCTCTCCACTGAGGCGGGAGACCAAGGGTCCCTTTCCACGTGCCACAAGAATCCTGGGACTGCTAAGAAGTTTCACGAGGAGTCAGGCATCGTCTCCTTTGGAGGCACTGATCTCCGCGTACCTCTGAAGTTTTGAAAGGATGTGAGGCCTCCGGTCGCGATGAGGTGGGGAACTAGGTCTTTCTCTGTGGTCTCCACAGGGGATTCAGACATCCTTTCATTTTGGGAATGCAAGACGAGCCTGCATTCAAGTCACTGCAGGCATATCCGGCCTTATTTCGCGTCAGGGCATCGCAGTGTCCATTCCAATTGAGGCCGCAAAATCAGGGTCCCTCTCACATACATAGAGCTGAGAGAAGCCTCCTCTTGAGGTGCTTGTGGTAAGGTGGTATTCCTCTGGAGTCGAAACCAGGGACTAACCTTTCATCTCGAGTTGATTTTTGGGCCACGGAGCTCTTTCGTGTTGCTACAGTGACCTCAGGATCCCTCTAGCCTTGAAACAGTGTTCTTGGGGTTTCTCTGGAGTGCCATCAAGGAAATCAAGGCTCCTTTCATGTGTGATGTGCAACACGGAATTGCTCTGCATGCAGTGCAGGGGAATCGGGCCTCATCTCACGGCAAGGGGGAAGTCTCATGGTTTTTCTCGAGTTGCGGCGGGAACCTGGGGTATATTCTCGAGTTACGACGGGGATGGCAATTCCACCCACGTGTTTGTTCAGCGACGTCAGGACTCCTGCCTAGTTGCGAGGGACAACTCGGGATTCTCCTGGAGGCTTGGCAGGGCAATTGGAACGCCTCTCCAGGTGAGGTGGGAGACCAAGGGTCCCTTTCCACGTGCCACAGGAATCCTGGGACTCCTATCAAGTTTCCCGAGGAGTCAGGCATCGTCTACTTTGGAGGCACTGATCTCCGCGTAGCTCTGGAGTTTTCAAAGGATGTGAGGCCTCCGGTCGCGATGAGGTGGGGAACTAGGTCTTTCTCTGTGGTCTCCACAGGGGATTCAGACATCCTTTCATCTTGGGAGATGCAAGACGAGCCTGCATTCAAGTCACTGCAGGGATATCCGGCCTTATTTCGAGTCAGGGCATCGCGGTGTCCATTCCACTTGAGGCCGCAAACTCAGGGTCCCTCTCACATACCTAGAGCTGAGAGAAGCCTCCTCTTGAGGTGCTTGTGGTAAGGTGGTATTTCTCTGGAGTGGAAGCCAGGGACTAACCTCTCATCTCGAGTTGATTTTTGGTCCACGGAGCTCTTTCGTGTTGCTACAGTGACCTCAGAATCCCTCTAGCCTTGAAACAGTGTTCTTGGGGTTTCTCTGGAGTGCCATCAAGGAAATCAAGGCTCCTTTCATGTGTGATGTGCAACACGGAATTGCTCTGCACGCAGTGCAGGGGAATCGGGCCTCATCTCGCGGCAAGGGGGAAGTCTCATGGTTTTTCTCGAGTTGCGTCGGGAACCTGGGGTATATTCTCGAGTTACGACGGGGATGGCCTTTCCACCCACGTGTTTGTTCAGCGACGTCAGGACTCCTGCCTAGTTGCGAGGGACAACTCGGGATTCTACTGGAGGCTTGGCAGGGCAATTGGGACGCCTCTCCAGGTGAGGCGGGAGACCAATTGTCCCTTTCCACGTGCCACAGGAATCCTGGGACTCCTAAGAAGTTTCACGAGGAGTCAGGCATCGTCTCCTTTGGAGGCACTGATATCCGCGTACCTCTGGAGTTTTCAAAGGATGTGAGGCCTCCGGTCGCGATGAGGTGGGGAACTAGGTCTTTCTCTGTGGTCTCCACAGGGAATTCAGACATCCTTTCATCTTGGGAGATGCAAGACGAGCCTGCATTCAAGTCACTGCAGGGATATTCGGCCTTATTTCGAGTCAGGGCATCGCGGTGTCCATTCCACTTGAGGCCGCAAACTCAGGGTCCCTCTCACATACCTAGAGCTGAGAGAAGCCTCCTCTTGAGGTGCTTGTGGTAAGGTGGTATTTCTCTGGAGTCGAAGCCAGGGACTAACCTCTCATATCGAGTTGATTTTTGGTCCACGGAGCTCTTTCGTGTTGATACAGTGACCTCAGAATCCCTCTAGCCTTGAAACAGTGTTCTTGAGGTTTCTCTGGAGTGCCATCAAGGAAATAAAGGCTCCTTTCATGTGTGATGTGCAACACGGAATTGCTCTGCACGCAGTGCAGGGGAATCGGGCCTCATCTCGCGGCGAGGGGGAAGTCTCATGGTTTTTCTCGAGTTGCGGCGGGAACCTGGGGTATATTCTCGAGTTACGACGGGGATGGCCCTTCAACCCACGTGTTTGTTCAGCGACGTCAGGACTCCTGCCTAGTTGCGAGGGACAACTCGGGATTCTCCTCGAGGCTTGGCAGGTCAATTGGGACGCCTCTCCAGCTGAGGCGGGAGAACAAGAGTCCCTTTCCACGTGCCACAGGAATCCTGGGACTCCTAAGAAGTTTCACGAGGAGTCAGGCATCGTCTCCTTTGGAGGCACTGATCTCCGCGTACCTCTGGAGTTTTCAAAGGATGTGAGGCCTCCGGTCGCGATGAGGTGGGGAACTAGGTCTTTCTCTGTGGTCTCCACAGGGGATTCAGACATCCTTTCATCTTGGGAGATGCAAGACGAGACTGCATTCAAGTCAATGCAGGGATATATGGCCTTATTTCGAGTCAGGGCATCGCGGTGTCCATTCCACTTGAGGCCGCAAACTCAGGGTCCCTCTCACATAGCTAGAGCTGAGAGAAGCCTCCTCTTGAGGTGCTTGTGGTAAGGTGGTATTTCTCTGGAGTTGAAGCCAGGGACTAACCTCTCATCTCGAGTTGATTTTTGGTCCACGGAGCTCTTTCGTGTTGCTACAGTGACCTCAGAATCCTTCTAGCCTTGAAACAGTGTTCTTGGGGTTTCTCTGGAGTGCCATCAAGGAAATCAAGGCTCCTTTCATGTTTGATGTGCAACACGGAATTGCTCTGCACGCAGTGCAGGGGAATCGGGCCTCACTTTGCGGCGAGGGGGAAATCTCATGGTTTCTCTCGAGTTGCGGCGGGAACCTGGGGTATATTCTCGAGTTACGACGTGGATGGCCCTTCCACACACGTGTTTGTTCAGCGACGTCAGGACTCCTGCCTAGTTGCGAGGGACAACTCAGGATTCTCCTCGAGGCTTTGCAGGGCAATTGGGACGCCTCTCCAGCTGAGGCGGGAGACCAAGGGTCCCTTTCCATGTGCCACAGGAATCCTGGGACTCCTAAGAAGTTTCACGAGGAGTCAGGCATCGTCTCCTTTGGAGCCACTGATCTCCGCGTACCTCTAGAATTTTCAACGGATGTGAGGCTTCCGGTCGCGATGAGGTGGGGAACTAGGTCTTTCTCTGTGGTCTCCACAGGGGATTCAGACATCCTTTCGACTTGGGAGATGCAAGACGAGCCTGCATTCAAGTCACTGCAGGGATATCCGGCCTTATTTCCAGTCAGGGCATCGCGGTGTCCATTCCACTTGAGGCCGCAAACTCAGGGTCCCTCTCACATACCTAGAGCTGAGAGAAGCCTCCTCTTCATGTGCTTGTGGTAAGGTGTTATTCCTCTGGATTTGGAGCCAGGGACTACCCTCTCATCTCGAGTTGATTTTTGGTCCATGGAGCTCTTTCGTGTTGCTACAGTGACCTCACGATCCCTCTAGCCTTGAAACAGTGTTCTTGGGGTTTCTCTGGAGTGCCATCAAGGAAATCAAGGCTCCTTTCATGTGTGATGTGCAACACGGAATTGCTCTGCACGCAGTGCAGGGGAATCGGGCCTCATCTCGCGGCGAGGGGGAAGTCTCATGGTTTTTCTCGAGTTGCGGCGGGAACCTGGGGTATATTCTCGAGTTACGACGGGGATGGCCCTTCCAACCACGTGTTTGTCAGCGACGTCAGGACTCCTGCCTAGTTGCGAGGGAAAACTCGGGATTCGCCTGGAGGCTTGGCAGGGCAATTGGAACGCGTCTCCAGGTGAGGCGGGAGACCAAGGGTCCCTTTCCACGTGCCCCAGGAATCCTGGGACTCCTATCAAGTTTCACGAGGAGTCAGGCATCGTCTCCTTTGGAGGCACTGATCTCCGCGTACCTCTGGAGTTTTCAAAGGATGTGAGGCCTCCGGTCGATGAGGTGGGGAACTAGGTCTTTCTCTTTGGTCTCCACAGGGGATTCAGACATCCTTTCGTCTTGGGAGATGCAAGACGAGCCTGCATTGAAGTCACTGCATGGATATCCGGCCTTATTTCGAGTCACGGCATCGCGGTGTCCATTCCACTTGAGGCCGCAAACTCAGGGTCCCTCTCACATACCTAGAGCTGAGAGAAGCCTCCTCTTCAGGTACTTGTGGTAAGGTGTTATTTCTCTGGAGTAGAAGCCAGGGACTACCCTCTCATCTCGAGTTGATTTTTGGTCCATGGAGCTCTTTCGTGTTGCTACAGTGACTTCAGGATCCCTCTAGCCTTGAAACAGGGTTCTTGGGGTTTCTCTGGAGTGCCATCAAGGAAATCAAGGCTCCTTTCATGTGTGATGTGCAACACGGAATTGCTCTGTATGCAGTGCAGGGGAAGCGGGCCTCATCTCACGGCGAGGGGGAAGTCTCATGGTTTTTCTCGAGTTGCGGCGGGGACTTGGGGTATATTCTCGAGTTACGACGGGGATGGCCCTTCCACCCACGTGTTTGTTCAGCGACGTCAGGACTCCTGCCTAGTTGCGAGGGAAAACTCGGGATTCTCCTCGAGGCTTGGCAGGTCAATTGGGACGCCTCTCCAGCTGAGGCGGGAGAACAAGAGTCCCTTTCCACGTGCCACAGGAATCCTGGGACTCCTAAGAAGTTTCACGAGGAGTCAGGCATCGCCTCCTTTGGAGGCACTGATCTCCGCGTACCTCTGGAGTTTTCAAAGGATGTGAGGCCTCCGGTCGCGATGAGGTGGGGAACTAGGTCTTTCTCTGTGGTCTCCACAGGGGATTCAGACATCCTTTCGTCTTGGGAGATGCAAGACGAGCCTGCATTCAAGTCAATGCAGGGATATATGGCCTTATTTCGAGTCAGGGCATCGCGGTGTCCATTCCACTTGAGGCCGCAAACTCAGGGTTCCTCTCACATAGCTAGAGCTGAGAGAAGCCTCCTCTTGAGGTGCTTGTGGTAAGGTGGTATTTCTCTGGAGTTGAAGCCAGGGACTAACCTCTCATCTCGAGTTGATTTTTGGTCCACGGAGCTCTTTCGTGTTGCTACAGTGACCTCAGAATCCCTCTATCCTTGAAACAGTGTTCTTGGGGTTTCTCTGGAGTGCCATCAAGGAAATCAAGGCTCCTTTCATGTTTGATGTGCAACACGGAATTGCTCTGCACGCAGTGCAGGGGAATCGGGCCTCATTTTGCGGCGAGGGGGAAGTCTCATGGTTTCTCTCGAGTTGCGGCGGGAACCTGGGGTATATTCTCGAGTTACGACGTGGATGGCCCTTCCACACACGTGTTTGTTCAGCGACGTCAGGACTCCTGCCTAGTTGCGAGGGACAACTCGGGATTCTCCTCGAGGCTTTGCAGGGCAATTGGGACGCCTCTCCAGCTGAGGCGGGAGACCAAGGGTCCCTTTCCATGTGCCACAGGAATCCTGGGACTCCTAAGAAGTTTCACGAGGAGTCAGGCATCGTCTCCTTTGGAGCCACTGATCTCCGCGTACCTCTGGAATTTTCAACGGATGTGAGGCTTCCGGTCGCGATGAGGTGGGGAACTAGGTCTTTCTCTGTGGTCTCCACAGGGGATTCACACATCCTTTCGACTTGGGAGATGCAAGACGAGCCTGCATTCAAGTCACTGCAGGGATATCCGGCCTTATTTCCAGTCAGGGCATCGCGGTGTCCATTCCACTTGAGGCCGCAAACTCAGGGTCCCTCTCACATACCTAGAGCTGAGAGAAGCCTCCTCTTCATGTGCTTGTGGTAAGGTGTTATTCCTCTGGATTTGGAGCCAGGGACTACCCTCTCATCTCGAGTTGATTTTTGGTCCATGGAGCTCTTTCGTGTTGCTACAGTGACCTCACGATCCCTCTAGCCTTGAAACAGTGTTTTTGGGGTTTCTCTGGAGTGCCATCAAGGAAATCAAGGCTCCTTTCATGTGTGATGTGCAACACGGAATTGCTCTGCATGCAGTGCAGGGGAATCAGGCCTCATCTCGCGGCGAGGGGGAAGTCTCATGGTTTTTCTCGAGTTGCGGCGGAACCTGGGGTATATTCTCGAGTTACGACGGGGATGGCCCTTCCACACACGTGTTTGTTCAGCGACGTCGGGACTCCTGCCTAGTTGCAAGGGACAACTCAGGATTCTCCTCGAGGCTTGGCAGGGCAATTGGGACGCCTCTCCAGCTGAGGCGGGAGACCAAGAGTCCCTTTCCACGTGCCACAGGAATCCTGGGACACCTATCAAGTTTCACGAGGAGTCAGGCATTGTCTCCTTTGGAGGCACTGATCTCCGCGTACCTCTGAAGTTTTCAAAGGATGTGAGGCCTCCGGTCGCGATGAGGTGGGGAACTCGGTCTTTCTCTGTGGTCTCCACAGGGGATTCAGACATCCTTTCGTCTTCGGAGATGCAAGACGAGCCTGCATTCAAGTCACTGCAGGGATATCCAACCTTATTTCGCGTCAGGGAATCGCGGTGTTCATTCCACTTGAGGCTGCAAAATCAGGGTCCCTCTCACATACCTAGAGCTGAGAGAAGCCTCCTCTTGAGGTGCTTGTGGTAAGTTGGTATTCCTCTGGAGTCGAAGCCAGGGACTACCCTCTCATCTCGAGTTGATTTTTGGTCCACGGAGCTCTTTCGAGTTGCTACAGTGACCTCAGGATCCCTCTAGCTTTGAAACAGTGTTCTTGGGGCTTCTCTGGAGTGCCATCAAGGAAATCAAGGCTCCTTTCATGTGTGATGTGCAAAACGGAATTGCTCTGCACGCAGTGCAGGGGAAGCGGGCCTCATCTCGCGGCGAGGGGGAAGTCTCATGGTTTTTCTCGAGTTCCGGCGGGAACCTGGGGTATATTCTCGAGTTACGACGGGGATGGCCCTTCCAACCACGTGTTTGTCAGCGACGTCAGGACTCCTTCCTAGTTGCGAGGGACAACTCTGGATTCGCCTGGAGGCTTGGCAGGGCAATTGGGACGCCTCTCCAGCTGAGGCGGGAGACCAAGGGTCCCTTTCCACGTGCCCTAGGAATCCTGGGACTCCTATCAAGTTTCACGAGGAGTCAGGCATCGTCTCCTTTGGAGGCACTGATCTCCGCGTACCTCTGGAGTTTTCAAAGGATGTGAGGCCTCCGGTCGCGATGAGGTGGGGAACTAGGTCTTTCTCTTTGGTCTCCACAGGGGATTCAGACATCCTTTCGTCTTGGGAGATGCAAGACGAGCCTGCATTGAAGTCACTGCATGGATATCCGGCCTTATTTCGAGTCACGGCATCGCGGTGTCCATTCCACTTGAGGCCGCAAACTCAGGGTCCCTCTCACATACCTAGAGCTGAGAGAAGCCTCCTCTTCAGGTACTTGTGGTAAGGTGTTATTTCTCTGGAGTAGAAGCCAGGGACTACCCTCTCATCTCGAGTTGATTTTTGGTCCATGGAGCTCTTTCGTGTTGCTACAGTGACCTCAGGATCCCTCTAGCCTTGAAACAGTGTTTTTGGGGTTTCTCTGGAGTGCCATCAAGGAAATCAAGGCTCCTTTCATGTGTGATGTGCAACACGGAATTGCTCTGTATGCAGTGCAGGGGAATCGGGCCTCATCTCGCGGCGAGGGGGAAGTCTCATGGTTTTTCTCGAGTTGCGGCGGGGACTTGGGGTATATTCTCGAGTTACGACGGGGATGGCCCTTCCACCCACGTGTTTGTTCAGCGACGTCAGGACTCCTGCCTAGTTGCGAGGGAAAACTCGGGATTCTCCTCGAGGCTTGGCAGGTCAATTGGGACGCCTCTTCAGCTGAGGCGGGAGAACAAGAGTCCCTTTCCACGTGCCACAGGAATCCTGGGACTCCTAAGAAGTTTCACGAGGAGTCAGGCATCGTCTCCTTTGGAGGCACTGATCTCCGCGTACCTCTGGAGTTTTCAAAGGATGTGAGGCCTCCGGTCGCGATGAGGTGGGGAACTAGGTCTTTCTCTGTGGTCTCCACAGGGGATTCAGACATCCTTTCATCTTGGGAGATGCAAGACGAGACTGCATTCAAGTCAATGCAGGGATATATGGCCTTATTTCGAGTCAGGGCATCGCGGTGTCCATTCCACTTGAGGCCGCAAACTCAGGGTCCCTCTCACATAGCTAGAGCTGAGAGAAGCCTCCTCTTGAGGTGCTTGTGGTAAGGTGGTATTTCTCTGGAGTTGAAGCCAGGGACTAACCTCTCATCTCGAGTTGATTTTTGGTCCACGGAGCTCTTTCGTGTTGCTACAGTGACCTCAGAATCCTTCTAGCCTTGAAACAGTGTTCTTGGGGTTTCTCTGGAGTGCCATCAAGGAAATCAAGGCTCCTTTCATGTTTGATGTGCAACACGGAATTGCTCTGCACGCAGTGCAGGGGAATCGGGCCTTACTTTGCGGCGAGGGGGAAATCTCATGGTTTCTCTCGAGTTGCGGCGGGAACCTGGGGTATATTCTCGAGTTACGACGTGGATGGCCCTTCCACACACGTGTTTGTTCAGCGACGTCAGGACTCCTGCCTAGTTGCGAGGGACAACTCAGGATTCTCCTCGAGGCTTTGCAGGGCAATTGGGACGCCTCTCCAGCTGAGGCGGGAGACCAAGGGTCCCTTTCCATGTGCCACAGGAATCCTGGGACTCCTAAGAAGTTTCACGAGGAGTCAGGCATCGTCTCCTTTGGAGCCACTGATCTCCGCGTACCTCTGGAATTTTCAACGGATGTGAGGCTTCCGGTCGCGATGAGGTGGGGAACTAGGTCTTTCTCTGTGGTCTCCACAGGGGATTCAGACATCCTTTCGACTTGGGAGATGCAAGACGAGCCTGCATTCAAGTCACTGCAGGGATATCCGGCCTTATTTCCAGTCAGGGCATCGTGGTGTCCATTCCACTTGAGGCCGCAAACTCAGGGTCCCTCTCACATACCTAGAGCTGAGAGAAGCCTCCTCTTGAGGTGCTTGTGGTAAGGTGGTATTTCTCTGGAGTCGAAGCCAGGGACTAACCTCTCATCTCGAGTTGATTTTTGGTCCACGGAGCTCTTTCGTGTTGCTACAGTGACCTCAGAATCCCTCTAGCCCTGAAACAGTGTTCTTGGGGTTTCTCTGGAGTGCCATCAAGGAAATCAAGGCTCCTTTCATGTGTGATGTGCAACACGGAATTGCTCTGCACGCAGTGCAGGGGAATCGGGCCTCATCTCGCGGCAAGGGAGAAGTCTCATGGTTTTTCTCGAGTTGCGTCGGGAACCTGGGGTATATTCTCGAGTTACGACGGGGATGGCCCTTCCACCCACGTGTTTGTTCAGCGACGTCAGGACTCCTGCCTAGTTGCGATGGACAACTCGGGATTCTCCTGGAGGCTTGGCAGGGCAATTGGGACGCCTCTCCAGGTGAGGCGGGAGACCAAGGGTCCCTTTCCACGTGCCACAGGAATCCTGGGACTCCTAAGAAGTTTCACGAGGAGTCAGGCATCGTCTCCTTTGGAGGCACTGATATCCGCGTACCTCTGGAGTTTTCAAAGGATGTTAGGCCTCCGGTCGCGATGAGGTGGGGAACTAGGTCTTTCTCTGTGGTCTCCACAGGGGATTCAGACATCCTTTCGTCTTGGGAGATGCAAGACGAGCCTGCATTCAAGTTACTGCAGGGATATCCGGCCTTATTTCCAGTCAGGGCATCGCGGTGTCCATTCCACTTGAGGCCGCAAACTCAGGGTCCCTCTCACATACCTAGAGCTGAGAGAAGCCTCCTCTTGAGGTGCTTGTGGTAAGGTGGTATTTCTCTGGAGTCGAAGCCAGGGACTAACCTCTCATCTCGAGTTGATTTTTGGTCCACGGAGCTCTTTCGTGTTGATACAGTGACCTCAGAATCCCTCTAGCCCTGAAACAGTGTTCTTGAGGTTTCTCTGGAGTGCCATCAAGGAAATAAAGGCTCCTTTCATGTGTGATGTGCAACACGGAATTGCTCTGCACGCAGTGCAGGGGAATCGGGCCTCATCTCGCGGCGAGGGGGAAGTCTCATGGTTTTTCTCGAGTTGCGGCGGGAACCTGGGGTATATTCTCGAGTTACGACGGGGATGGCCCTTCCAACCACGTGTTTGTCAGCGACGTCAGGACTCCTGCCTAGTTGCGAGGGACAACTCGGGATTCGCCTGGAGGCTTGGCAGGGCAATTGGAACGCGTCTCCAGGTGAGGCGGGAGACCAAGGGTCCCTTTCCACGTGCCCCAGGAATCCTGGGACTCCTATCAAGTTTCACGAGGAGTCAGGCATCGTCTCCTTTGGAGGCACTGATCTCCGCGTACCTCTGGAGTTTTCAAAGGATGTGAGGCCTCCGGTCGCGATGAGGTTGGGAACTAGGTCTTTCTCTTTGGTCTCCACAGGGGATTCAGACATCCTTTCGTCTTGGGAGATGCAAGACGAGCCTGCATTGAAGTCACTGCATGGATATCCGGCCTTATTTCGAGTCACGGCATCGCGGTGGCCATTCCACTTGAGGCCGCAAACTCAGGGTCCCTCTCACATACCTAGAGCTGAGAGAAGCCTCCTCTTCAGGTACTTGTGGTAAGGTGTTATTTCTCTGGAGTAGAAGCCAGGGACTACCCTCTCATCTCGAGTTGATTTTTGGTCCATGGAGCTCTTTCGTGTTGCTACAGTGACTTCAGGATCCCTCTAGCCTTGAAACAGTGTTCTTGGGGTTTCTCTGGAGTGCCATCAAGGAAATCAAGGCTCCTTTCATGTGTGATGTGCAACACGGAATTGCTCTGTATGCAGTGCAGGGGAATCGGGCCTCATCTCACGGCGAGGGGGAAGTCTCATGGTTTTTCTCGAGTTGCGGCGGGGACTTGAGGTATATTCTCGAGTTATGACGGGGATGGCCTTTCCACCCACGTGTTTGTTCAGCGACGTCAGGACTCCTGCCTAGTTGCGAGGGAAAACTCGGGATTCTCCTCGAGGCTTGGCAGGTCAATTGGGACGCCTTTCCAGCTGAGGCGGGAGAACAAGAGTCCCTTTCCACGTGCCACAGGAATCCTGGGACTCCTAAGAAGTTTCACGAGGAGTCAGGCATCGCCTCCTTTGGAGGCACTGATCTCCGCGTACCTCTGGAGTTTTCAAAGGATGTGAGGCCTCCGGTCGCGATGAGGTGGGGAACTAGGTCTTTCTCTGTGGTCTCCACAGGGGATTCAGACATCCTTTCATCTTGGGAGATGCAAGACGAGCCTGCATTCAAGTCAATGCAGGGATATATGGCCTTATTTCGAGTCAGGGCATCGCGGTGTCCATTCCACTTGAGGCCGCAAACTCAGGGTCCCTCTCACATAGCTAGAGCTGAGAGAAGCCTCCTCTTGAGGTGCTTGTGGTAAGGTGGTATTTCTCTGGAGTTGAAGCCAGGGACTAACCTCTCATCTCGAGTTGATTTTTGGTCCACGGAGCTCTTTCGTGTTGCTACAGTGACCTCAGAATCCCTCTATCCTTGAAACAGTGTTCTTGGGGTTTCTCTGGAGTGCCATCAAGGAAATCAAGGCTCCTTTCATGTTTGATGTGCAACACGGAATTGCTCTGCACGCAGTGCAGGGGAATCGGGCCTCATTTTGCGGCGAGGGGGAAGTCTCATGGTTTCTCTCGAGTTGCGGCGGGAACCTGGGGTATATTCTCGAGTTACGACGTGGATGGCCCTTCCACACACGTGTTTGTTCAGCGACGTCAGGACTCCTGCTTAGTTGCGAGGGACAACTCGGGATTCTCCTCGAGGCTTTGCAGGGCAATTGGGACGCCTCTCCAGCTGAGGCGGGAGACCAAGGGTCCCTTTCCATGTGCCACAGGAATCCTGGGACTCCTAAGAAGTTTCACGAGGAGTCAGGCATCGTCTCCTTTGGAGCCACTGATCTCCGCGTACCTCTGGAATTTTCAACGGATGTGAGGCTTCCGGTCGCGATGAGGTGGGGAACTAGGTCTTTCTCTGTGGTCTCCACAGGGGATTCACACATCCTTTCGACTTGGGAGATGCAAGACGAGCCTGCATTCAAGTCACTGCAGGGATATCCGGCCTTATTTCCAGTCAGGGCATCGCGGTGTCCATTCCACTTGAGGCCGCAAACTCAGGGTCCCTCTCACATACCTAGAGCTGAGAGAAGCCTCCTCTTCATGTGCTTGTGGTAAGGTGTTATTCCTCTGGATTTGGAGCCAGGGACTACCCTCTCATCTCGAGTTGATTTTTGGTCCATGGAGCTCTTTCGTGTTGCTACAGTGACCTCACGATCCCTCTAGCCTTGAAACAGTGTTTTTGGGGTTTCTCTGGAGTGCCATCAAGGAAATCAAGGCTCCTTTCATGTGTGATGTGCAACACGGAATTGCTCTGCATGCAGTGCTGGGGAATCAGGCCTCATCTCGCGGCGAGGGGGAAGTCTCATGGTTTTTCTCGAGTTGCGGCGGAACCTGGGGTATATTCTCGAGTTACGACGGGGATGGCCCTTCCACACACGTGTTTGTTCAGCGAAGTCGGGACTCCTGCCTAGTTGCAAGGGACAACTCAGGATTCTCCTCGAGGCTTGGCAGGGCAATTGGGACGCCTCTCCAGCTGAGGCGGGAGACCAAGAGTCCCTTTCCACGTGCCACAGGAATCCTGGGACACCTATCAAGTTTCACGAGGAGTCAGGCATTGTCTCCTTTGGAGGCACTGATCTCCGCGTACCTCTGAAGTTTTCAAAGGATGTGAGGCCTCCGGTCGCGATGAGGTGGGGAACTCCGTCTTTCTCTGTGGTCTCCACAGGGGATTCAGACATCCTTTCGTCTTCGGAGATGCAAGACGAGCCTGCATTCAAGTCACTGCAGGGATATCCAACCTTATTTCGCGTCAGGGAATCGCGGTGTTCATTCCACTTGAGGCTGCAAAATCAGGGTCCCTCTCACATACCTAGACTGAGAGAAGCCTCCTCTTGAGGTGCTTGTGGTAAGTTGGTATTCCTCTGGAGTCGAAGCCAGGGACTACCCTCTCATCTCGAGTTGATTTTTGGTCCACAGAGCTCTTTCTTGTTGCTACAGTGACCTCAGGATCCCTCTAGCTTTGAAACAGTGTTCTTGGGGCTTCTCTGGAGTGCCATCAAGGAAATCAAGGCTCCTTTCATGTGTGATGTGCAACACGGAATTGCTCTGCACGCAGTGCAGGGGAAGCGGGCCTCATCTCGCGGCAAGGGGGAAGTCTCATGGTTTTTCTCGAGTTGCGGCGGGAACCTGGGGTATATTCTCGAGTTACGACGGGGATGGCCCTTCCAACCACGTGTTTGTTCAGCGACGTCAGGACTCCTGCCTAGTTGCGAGGGACAACTCGTGATTCTCCTCGAGGCTTGGCAGGGCAATTGGGACGCCTCTCCACTGAGGCGGGAGACCAAGGGTCCCTTTCCACGTGCCACAAGAATCCTGGGACTGCTAAGAAGTTTCACGAGGAGTCAGGCATCGTCTCCTTTGGAGGCACTGATCTCCGCGTACCTCTGAAGTTTTGAAAGGATGTGAGGCCTCCGGTCGCGATGAGGTGGGGAACTAGGTCTTTCTCTGTGGTCTCCACAGGGGATTCAGACATCCTTTCATTTTGGGAATGCAAGACGAGCCTGCATTCAAGTCACTGCAGGCATATCCGGCCTTATTTCGCGTCAGGGCATCGCAGTGTCCATTCCAATTGAGGCCGCAAAATCAGGGTCCCTCTCACATACATAGAGCTGAGAGAAGCCTCCTCTTGAGGTGCTTGTGGTAAGGTGGTATTCCTCTGGAGTCGAAACCAGGGACTAACCTTTCATCTCGAGTTGATTTTTGGTCCACGGAGCTCTTTCGTGTTGCTACAGTGACCTCAGGATCCCTCTAGCCTTGAAACAGTGTTCTTGGGGTTTCTCTGGAGTGCCATCAAGGAAATCAAGGCTCCTTTCATGTTTGATGTGCAACACGGAATTGCTCTGCATGCAGTGCAGGGGAATCGGGCCTCATCTCACGGCAAGGGGGAATTCTCATGGTTTTTCTCGAGTTGCGGCGGGAACCTGGGGTATATTCTCGAGTTACGACGGGGATGGCAATTCCACACACGGGTTTGTTCAGCGACGTCAGGACTCCTGCCTAGTTGCGAGGGACAACTCGGGATTCTCCTGGAGGCTTGGCAGGGCAATTGGAACGCCTCTCCAGGTGAAGCGGGAGACCAAGGGTCCCTTTCCACGTGCCACAGGAATCCTGGGACTCCTATCAAGTTTCCCGAGGAGTCAGGCATCGTCTACTTTGGAGGCACTGATCTCCGCGTAGCTCTGGAATTTTCAAAGGATGTGAGGCCTCCGGTCGCGATGAGGTGGGGAACTAGGTCTTTCTCTGTGGTCTCCACAGGGGATTCAGACATCCTTTCATCTTGGGAGATGCAAGACGAGCCTGCATTCAAGTCACTGCAGGGATATCCGGCCTTATTTCGAGTCAGGGCATCGCGGTGTCCATTCCACTTGAGGCCGCAAACTCAGGGTCCCTCTCACATACCTAGAGCTGAGAGAAGCCTCCTCTTGAGGTGCTTGTGGTAAGGTGGTATTTCTCTGGAGTGGAAGCCAGGGACTAACCTCTCATCTCGAGTTGATTTTTGGTCCACGGAGCTCTTTCGTGTTGCTACAGTGACCTCAGAATCCCTCTAGCCTTGAAACAGTGTTCTTGGGGTTTCTCTGGAGTGCCATCAAGGAAATCAAGGCTCCTTTCATGTGTGATGTGCAACACGGAATTGCTCTGCACGCAGTGCAGGGGAATCGGGCCTCATCTCGCGGCAAGGGGGAAGTCTCATGGTTTTTCTCGAGTTGCGTCGGGAACCTGGGGTATATTCTCGAGTTACGACGGGGATGGCCTTTCCACCCACGTGTTTGTTCAGCGACGTCAGGACTCCTGCCTAGTTGCGAGGGACAACTCGGGATTCTACTGGAGGCTTGGCAGGGCTATTGGGACGCCTCTCCAGGTGAGGCGGGAGACCAATGGTCCCTTTCCACGTGCCACAGGAATCCTGGGACTCCTAAGAAGTTTCACGAGGAGTCAGGCATCGTCTCCTTTGGAGGCACTGATCTCCGCGTACCTCTGGAGTTTTCAAAGGATGTGAGGCCTCCGGTCGCGATGAGGTGGGGAACTAGGTCTTTCTCTGTGGTCTCCACAGGGGATTCAGACATCCTTTCATCTTGGGAGATGCAAGACGAGCCTGCATTCAAGTCACTGCAGGCATATTCGGCCTTATTTCGAGTCAGGGCATCGCGGTGTCCATTCCACTTGTGGCCGCAAACTCAGGGTCCCTCTCACATACCTAGAGCTGAGAGAAGCCTCCTCTTGAGGTGCTTGTGGTAAGGTGGTATTTCTCTGGAGTCGAAGCCAGGGACTAACCTCTCATCTCGAGTTGATTTTTGGTCCACGGAGCTCTTTCGTGTTGATACAGTGACCTCAGAATCCCTCTAGCCCTGAAACAGTGTTCTTGAGGTTTCTCTGGAGTGCCATCAAGGAAATAAAGGCTCCTTTCATGTGTGATGTGCAACACGGAATTGCTCTGCACGCAGTGCATGGGAATCGGGCCTCATCTCGCGGCGAGGGGGAAGTCTCATTGTTTTTCGCGAGTTGCGGCGGGGACTTGGGGTATATTCTCGAGTTACGACGGGGATGGCCCTTCCACCCACGTGTTTGTTCAGCGACGTCAGGACTCCTGCCTAGTTGCGAGGGAAAACTCGGGATTCTCCTCGAGGCTTGGCAGGTCAATTGGGACGCCTCTCCAGCTGAGGCGGGAGAACAAGAGTCCCTTTCCACGTGCCACAGGAATCCTGGGACTCCTAAGAAGTTTCACGAGGAGTCAGGCATCGTCTCCTTTGGAGGCACTGATCTCCGCGTACCTTTGGAGTTTTCAAAGGATGTGAGGCCTCCGGTCGCGATGAGGTGGGGAACTAGGTCTTTCTCTGTGGTTTCCACAGGAGATTCAGACATCCTTTCATCTTGGGAGATGCAAGACGAGACTGCATTCAAGTCAATGCAGGGATATATGGCCTTATTTCGAGTCAGGGCATCGTGGTGTCGACTCCACTTGAGGCCGCAAACTCAGGGTCCCTCTCACATAGCTAGAGCTGAGAGAAGCCTCCTCTTGAGGTGCTTGTGGTAAGGTGGTATTTCTCTGGAGTTGAAGCCAGGGACTAACCTCTCATCTCGAGTTGATTTTTGGTCCACGGAGCTCTTTCGTGTTGCTACAGTGACCTCAGAATCCTTCTAGCCTTGAAACAGTGTTCTTGGGGTTTCTCTGGAGTGCCATCAAGGAAATCAAGGCTCCTTTCATGTTTGATGTGCAACACGGAATTGCTCTGCACGCAGTGCAGGGGAATCGGGCCTCACTTTGCGGCGAGGGGGAAATCTCATGGTTTCTCTCGAGTTGCGGCGGGAACCTGGGATATATTCTCGAGTTACGACGTGGATGGCCCTTCCACACACGTGTTTGTTCAGCGACGTCAGGACTCCTGCCTAGTTGCGAGGGACAACTCAGGATTCTCCTCGAGGCTTTGCAGGGCAATTGGGACGCCTCTCCAGCTGAGGCGGGAGACCAAGGGTCCCTTTTCATGTGCCACAGGAATCCTGGGACTCCTAAGAAGTTTCACGAGGAGTCAGGCATCGTCTCCTTTGGAGCCACTGATCTCCGCGTACCTCTGGAATTTTCAACGGATGTGAGGCTTCCGGTCGCGATGAGGTGGGGAACTAGGTCTTTCTCTGTGGTCTCCACAGGGGATTCAGACATCCTTTCGACTTGGGAGATGCAAGACGAGCCTGCATTCAAGTCACTGCAGGGATATCCGGCCTTATTTCCAGTCAGGGCATCGCGGTGTCCATTCCACTTGAGGCCGCAAACTCAGGGTCCCTCTCACATACCTAGAGCTGAGAGAAGCCTCCTCTTCATGTGCTTGTGGTAAGGTGTTATTCCTCTGGATTTGGAGCCAGGGACTACCCTCTCATCTCGAGTTGATTTTTGGTCCATGGAGCTCTTTCGTGTTGCTACAGTGACCTCACGATACCTCTAGCCTTAAAACAGTGTTCTTGGGGTTTCTCTGGAGTGCCATCAAGGAAATCAAGGCTCCTTTCATGTGTGATGTGCAACACGGAATTGCTCTGCACGCAGTGCAGGGGAATCGGGCCTCATCTCGCGGCGAGGGGGAAGTCTCATGGTTTTTCTCGAGTTGCGGCGGGAACCTGGGGTATATTCTCGAGTTACGACGGGGATGGCCCTTCCAACCACGTGTTTGTCAGCGACGTCAGGACTCCTGCCTAGTTGCGAGGGACAACTCGGGATTCGCCTGGAGGCTTGGCAGGGCAATTGGAACGCGTCTCCAGGTGAGGCGGGAGACCAAGGGTCCCTTTCCACGTGCCCCAGGAATCCTGGGACTCCTATCAAGTTTCACGAGGAGTCAGGCATCGTCTCCTTTGGAGGCACTGATCTCCGCGTACCTCTGGAGTTTTCAAAGGATGTGAGGCCTCCGGTCGCGATGAGGTGGGGAACTAGGTCTTTCTCTTTGGTCTCCACAGGGGATTCAGACATCCTTTCGTCTTGGGAGATGCAAGACGAGCCTGCATTGAAGTCACTGCATGGATATCCGGCCTTATTTCGAGTCAGGGCATCGCGGTGTCCATTCCACTTGAGGCCGCAAACTCAGGGTCCCTCTCACATACCTAGAGCTGAGAGAAGCCTCCTCTTCAGGTACTTGTGGTAAGGTGTTATTTCTCTGGAGTAGAAGCCAGGGACTACCCTCTCATCTCGAGTTGATTTTTGGTCCATGGAGCTCTTTCGTGTTGCTACAGTGACTTCAGGATCCCTCTAGCCTTGAAACAGTGTTCTTGGGGTTTCTCTGGAGTGCCATCAAGGAAATCGAGGCTCCTTTCATGTGTGATGTGCAACACGGAATTGCTCTGTATGCAGTGCAGGGGAATCGGGCCTCATCTCACGGCGAGGGGGAAGTCTCATGGTTTTTCTCGAGTTGCGGAGGGGACTTGGGGTATATTCTCGAGTTACGACGGGGATGGCCCTTCCACCCATGTGTTTCTTCAGCGACGTCAGGACTCTTGCCTAGTTGCGAGGGAAAACTCGGGATTCTCCTCGAGGCTTGGCAGGTCAATTGGGACGCCTCTCCAGCTGAGGCGGGAGAACAAGAGTCCCTTTCCACGTGCCACAGGAATCCTGGGACTCCTAAGAAGTTTCACGAGGAGTCAGGCATCGCCTCCTTTGGAGGCACTGATCTCCGCGTACCTCTGGAGTTTTCAAAGGATGTGAGGCCTCCGGTCGCGATGAGGTGGGGAACAAGGTCTTTCTCTGTGGTCTCCACAGGGGATTCAGACATCCTTTCATCTTGGGAGATGCAAGACGAGCCTGCATTCAAGTCAATGCAGGGATATATGGCCTTATTTCGAGTCAGGGCATCGCGGTGTCCATTCCACTTGAGGCCGCAAAGTCAGGGTCCCTCTCACATAGCTAGAGCTGAGAGAAGCCTCCTCTTGAGGTGCTTGTGGTAAGGTGTTATTCCTCTGGATTTGGAGCCAGGGACTACCCTCTCATCTCGAGTTGATTTTTGGTCCATGGAGCTCTTTCGTGTTGCTACAGTGACCTCACGATCCCTCTAGCCTTGAAACAGTGTTTTTGGGGTTTCTCTGGAGTGCCATCAAGGAAATCAAGGCTCCTTTCATGTGTGATGTGCAACACGGAATTGCTCTGCATGCAGTGCAGGGGAATCAGGCCTCATCTCGCGGCGAGGGGGAAGTCTCATGGTTTTTCTCGAGTTGCGGCAGAACCTGGGGTATATTCTCGAGTTACGACGGGGATGGCCCTTCCACACACGTGTTTGTTCAGCGACGTCGGGACTCCTGCCTAGTTGCAAGGGACAACTCAGGATTCTCCTCGAGGCTTGGCAGGGCAATTGGGACGCCTCTCCAGCTGAGGCGGGAGACCAAGAGTCCCTTTCCACGTGCCACAGGAATCCTGGGACACCTATCAAGTTTCACGAGGAGTCAGGTAATGTCTCCTTTGGAGGCACTGATCTCCGCGTACCTCTGAAGTTTTCAAAGGATGTGAGGCCTCCGGTCGCGATGAGGTGGGGAACTCGGTCTTTCTCTGTGGTCTCCACAGGGGATTCAGACATCCTTTCGTCTTCGGAGATGCAAGACGAGCCTGCATTCAAGTCACTGCAGGGATATCCAACCTTATTTCGCGTCAGGGAATCGCGGTGTTCATTCCACTTGAGGCTGCAAAATCAGGGTCCCTCTCACATACCTAGAGCTGAGAGAAGCCTCCTCTTGAGGTGCTTGTGGTAAGTTGGTATTCCTCTGGAGTCGAAGCCAGGGACTACCCTCTCATCTCGAGTTGATTTTTGGTCCACAGAGCTCTTTCTTATTGCTACAGTGCCCTCAGGATCCCTCTAGCTTTGAAACAGTGTTCTTGGGGCTTCTCTGGAGTGCCATCAAGGAAATCAAGGCTCCTTTCATGTGTGATGTGCAACACGGAATTGCTCTGCACGCAGTGCCGGGGAAGCGGGCCTCATCTCGCGGCGAGGGGGAAGTCTCATGGTTTTTCTCGAGTTGCGGCGGGAACCTGGGGTATATTCTCGAGTTACGACGGGGATGGCCCTTCCACCCACGTGTTTGTTCAGCGACGTCAGGACTCCTGCCTAGTTGCGAGGGACAACTCGTGATTCTCCTCGAGGCTTGGCAGGGCAATTGGGACGCCTCTCCACTGAGGCGGGAGACCAAGGGTCCCTTTCCACGTGCCACAAGAATCCTGGGACTCCTAAGAAGTTTCACGAGGAGTCAGGCATCGTCTCCTTTGGAGGCACTGATCTCCGCGTACCTCTGGAGTTTTCAAAGGATGTGAGGCCTCCGGTCGCCATGAGGTTGGGAACTAGGTCTTTCTCTGTGGTCTCCACAGGGGATTCAGACATCCTTTCATCTTGGGAGATGCAAGACGAGCCTGCGTTCAAGTCACTGCAGGGATATCCGGCCTTATTTCGCGTCAGGGCATCGCAGTGTCCATTCCAATTGAGGCCGCAAAATCAGGGTCCCTCTCACATACATAGAGCTGAGAGAAGCCTCCTCTTGAGGTGCTTGTGGTAAGGTGGTATTCCTCTGGAGTCGAAACCAGGGACTAACCTCTCATCTCGAGTTGATTTTTGGTCCACGGAGCTCTTTCGTGTTGCTACAGTGACCTCAGGATCCCTCTAGCCTTGAAACAGTGTTCTTGGGGTTTCTCTGGAGTGCCATCAAGGAAATCAAGGCTCCTTTCATGTTTGATGTGCAACACGGAATTGCTCTGCATGCAGTGCAGGGGAATCGGGCCTCATCTCACGGCAAGGGGGAAGTCTCATGGTTTTTCTCGAGTTGCGGCGGGAACCTGGGATATATTCTCGAGTTACGACGGGGATGGCAATTCCACACACGGGTTTGTTCAGCGACGTCAGGACTCCTGCCTAGTTGCGAGGGACAACTCGGGATTCTCCTGGAGGCTTGGCAGGGCAATTGGAACGCCTCTCCAGCTGAGGCGGGAGACCAAGTGTCCCTTTCCACGTGCCACAGGAATCCTGGGACTCCTAAGAAGTTTCCCGAGGAGTCAGGCATCGTCTACTTTGGAGGCACTGATCTCCGTGTAGCTCTGGAGTTTTCAAAGGATGTGAGGCCTCCGGTCGCGATGAGGTGGGGAACTAGGTCTTTCTCTGTGGTCTCCACAGGGGATTCAGACATCCTTTCATCTTGGGAGATGCAAGACGAGCCTGCATTCAAGTCACTGCAGGGATATCCGGCCTTATTTCGAGTCAGGGCATCGCGGTGTCCATTCCACTTGAGGCCGCAAACTCAGGGTCCCTCTCACATACCTAGAGCTGAGAGAAGCCTCCTCTTGAGGTGCTTGTGGTAAGGTAGTATTACTCAGGAGTGGAAGCCAGGGACTAACCTCTCATTTCGAGTTGATTTTTGGTCCACGGAGCTCTTTCGTGTTGCTACAGTGACCTCAGAATCCCTCTAGACTTGAAACAGTGTTCTTGGGGTTTCTCTGGAGTGCCATCAAGGAAATCAAGGCTCCTTTCATGTGTGATGTGCAACACGGAATTGCTCTGCACGCAGTGCAGGGGAATCGGGCCTCATCTCACGGCAAGGGGGAAGTCTCATGGTTTTTCTCGAGTTGCGTCGGGAACCTGGGGTATATTCTCGAGTTACGACGGGGATGGCCCTTCCACACACGTGTTTGTTCAGCGACGTCAGGACTCCTGCCTAGTTGCGAGGGACAACTCGGGATTTTACTGGAGGCTTGGCAGGGCAATTGGGACGCCTCTCCAGGTGAGGCGGGAGACCAATGGTCCCTTTCCACGTGCCACAGGAATCCTGGGACTCCTAAGAAGTTTCACGAGGAGTCAGGCATCGTCTCCTTTGGAGGCACTGATCTCCGCGTACCTCTGGAGTTTTCAAAGGATGTGAGGCCTCCGGTCGCGATGAGGTGGTGAACTAGGTCTTTCTCTGTGGTCTCCACAGGGGATTCAGACATCCTTTCATCTTGGGAGATGCAAGACGAGCCTGCATTCAAGTCACTGCAGGGATATTCGGCCTTATTTCGAGTCAGGGCATCGCGGTGTCCATTCCACTTGAGGCCGCAAACTCAGGGTCCCTCTCACATACCTAGAGCTGAGAGAAGCCTCCTCTTGAGGTGCTTGTGGTAAGGTGGTATTTCTCTGGAGTCGAAGCCAGGGACTAACCTCTCATCTCGAGTTGATTTTTGGTCCACGGAGCTCTTTCGTGTTGATACAGTGACCTCAGAATCCCTCTAGCCCTGAAACAGTGTTCTTGAGGTTTCTCTGGAGTGCCATCAAGGAAATAAAGGCTCCTTTCATGTGTGATGTGCAACACGGAATTGCTCTGCACGCAGTGCAGGGGAATCGGGCCTCATCTCGCGGCGAGGGGGAAGTCTCATGGTTTTTCTCGAGTTGCGGCGGGAACCTGGGGTATATTCTCGAGTTACGACGGGGATGGCCCTTCCAACCACGTGTTTGTCAGCGACGTCAGGACTCCTGCCTAGTTGCGAGGGACAACTCTGGATTCGCCTGGAGGCTTGGCAGGGCAATTGGAACGCCTCTCCAGGTGAGGCGGGAGACCAAGGGTCCCTTTCCACGTGCCCTAGGAATCCTGGGACTCCTATCAAGTTTCACGAGGAGTCAGGCATCGTCTCCTTTGGAGGCACTGATCTCCGCGTACCTCTGGAGTTTTCAAAGGATGTGAGGCCTCCGGTCGCGATGAGGTGGGGAACTAGGTCTTTCTCTTTGGTCTCCACAGGGGATTCAGACATCCTTTCGTCTTGGGAGATGCAAGACGAGCCTGCATTGAAGTCACTGCATGGATATCCGGCCTTATTTCGAGTCACGGCATCGCGGTGTCCATTCCACTTGAGGCCGCAAACTCAGGGTCCCTCTCACATACCTAGAGCTGAGAGAAGCCTCCTCTTCAGGTACTTGTGGTAAGGTGTTATTTCTCTGGAGTAGAAGCCAGGGACTACCCTCTCATCTCGAGTTGATTTTTGGTCCATGGAGCTCTTTCGTGTTGCTACAGTGACCTCAGGATCCCTCTAGCCTTGAAACAGTGTTCTTGGGGTTTCTCTGGAGTGCCATCAAGGAAATCAAGGCTCCTTTCATGTGTGATGTGCAACACGGAATTGCTCTGTATGCAGTGCAGGGGAATCGGGCCTCATCTCACGGCGAGGGGGAAGTCTCATGGTTTTTCTCGAGTTGCGGCGGGAACCTGGGGTATATTCTCGAGTTACGACGGGGATGGCCCTTCCACCCACGTGTTTGTTCAGCGACGTCAGGACTCCTGCCTAGTTGCGAGGGAAAACTCGGGATCTCCTCGAGGCTTGGCAGGTCAATTGGGACGCCTCTCCAGCTGAGGCGGGAGAACAAGAGTCCCTTTCCACGTGCCACAGGAATCCTGGGACTCCTAAGAAGTTTCACGAGGAGTCAGGCATCGTCTCCTTTGGAGGCACTGATCTCCGCGTACCTCTGGAGTTTTCAAAGGATGTGAGGCCTCCGGTCGCGATGAGCTGGGGAACTAGGTCTTTCTCTGTGGTCTCCACAGGGGATTCAGACATCCTTTCATCTTGGGAGATGCAAGACGAGACTGCATTCAAGTCAATGCAGGGATATATGGCCTTATTTCGAGTCAGGGCATCGCGGTGTCCATTCCACTTGAGGCCGCAAATTCAGGGTCCCTCTCACATAGCTAGAGCTGAGAGAAGCCTCCTCTTGAGGTGCTTGTGGTAAGGTGGTATTTCTCTGGAGTTGAAGCCAGGGACTAACCTCTCATCTCGAGTTGATTTTTGGTCCACGGAGCTCTTTCGTGTTGCTACAGTGACCTCAGAATCCTTCTAGCCTTGAAACAGTGTTCTTGGGGTTTCTCTGGAGTGCCATCAAGGAAATCAAGGCTCCTTTCATGTGTGATGTGCAACACGGAATTGCTCTGCACGCAGTGCAGGGGAATCGGGCCTCATATCGCTGCGAGGGGGAAATCTCATGGTTTCTCTCGAGTTGCGGCGGGAACCTGGGGTATATTCTCGAGTTACGACGTGGATGGCCCTTCCACACACGTGTTTGTTCAGCGACGTCAGGACTCCTGCCTAGTTGCGAGGGACAACTCAGGATTTTCCTCGAGGCTTTGCAGGGCAATTGGGACGCTTCTCCAGCTGAGGCGGGAGACCAAGGTTCCCTTTCCATGTGCCACAGGAATCCTGGGACTCCTAAGAAGTTTCACGAGGAGTCAGGCATCGTCTCCTTTGGAGCCACTGATCTCCGCGTACCTCTGGAATTTTCAAAGGATGTGAGGCTTCCGGTCGCGATGAGGTGGGGAACTAGGTCTTTCTCTGTGGTCTCCACAGGGGATTCAGACATCCTTTCGACTTGGGAGATGCAAGACGAGCCTGCATTCAAGTCACTGCAGGGATATCCGGCCTTATTTCCAGTCAGGGCATCGCGGTGTCCATTCCACTTGAGGCCGCAAACTCAGGGTCCCTATCACATACCTAGAGCTGAGAGAAGCCTCCTCTTCATGTGCTTGTGGTAAGGTGTTATTCCTCTGGATTTGGAGCCAAGGACTACCCTCTCATCTCGAGTTGATTTTTGGTCCATGGAGCTCTTTCGTGTTGCTACAGTGACCTCACGATCCCTCTAGCCTTGAAACAGTGTTCTTGGGGTTTCTCTGGAGTGCCATCAAGGAAATCAAGGCTCCTTTCATGTGTGATGTGCAACACGGAATTGCTCTGCATGCAGTGCAGGGGAATCAGGCCTCATCTCGCGGCGAGGGGGAAGTCTCATGGTTTTTCTCGAGTTGCGGCGGAACCTGGGGTATATTCTCGAGTTACGACGGGGATGGCCCTTCCACACACGTGTTTGTTCAGCGACGTCGGGACTCCTGCCTAGTTGCAAGGGACAACTCAGGATTCTCCTCGAGGCTTGGCAGGGCAATTGGGACGCCTCTCCAGCTGAGGCGGGAGACCAAGAGTCCCTTTCCACGTGCCACAGGAATCCTGGGACACCTATCAAGTTTCACGAGGAGTCAGGCATTGTCTCCTTTGGAGGCACTGATCTCCGCGTACCTCTGAAGTTTTCAAAGGATGTGAGGCCTCCGGTCGCGATGAGCTGGGGAACTAGGTCTTTCTCTGTGGTCTCCACAGGGGATTCAGACATCCTTTCGTCTTCGGAGATGCAAGACGAGCCTGCATTCAAGTCACTGCAGGGATATCCAACCTTATTTCGCGTCAGGGAATCGCGGTGTTCATTCCACTTGAGGCTGCAAAATCAGGGTCCCTCTCACATACCTAGAGCTGAGAGAAGCCTCCTCTTGAGGTGCTTGTGGTAAGTTGGTATTCCTCTGGATTCGAAGCCTGGGACCACCCTCTCATCTCGAGTTGATTTTTGGTCCACAGGGCTCTTTCTTGTTGCTACAGTGACCTCAGGATCCCTCTAGCTTTGAAACAGTGTTCTTGGGGCTTCTCTGGAGTGCCATCAAGGAAATCAAGGCTCCTTTCATGTGTGATGTGCAACACGGAATTGCTCTGCACGCAGTGCAGGGGAAGCGGGCCTCATCTCGCGGCGAGGGGGAAGTCTCATGGTTTTTCTCGAGTTGCGGCGGGAACCTGGGGTATATTCTCGAGTTACGACGGGGATGGCCCTTCCAACCACGTGTTTGTTCAGCGACGTCAGGACTCCTGCCTAGTTGCGAGGGACAACTCGTGATTCTCCTCGAGGCTTGGCAGGGCAATTGGGACGCCTCTCCACTGAGGCGGGAGACCAAGGGTCCCTTTCCACGTGCCACAGGAATCCTGGGACACCTATCAAGTTTCACGAGGAGTCATGCATCGTCTCCTTTGGAGGCACTGATCTCCGCGTACCTCTGGAGTTTTCAAAGGATGTGAGGCCTCCGGTCGCGATGAGGTGGGGAACTCGGTCTTTCTCTGTGGTCTCCACAGGGGATTCAGATATCCTTTCATTTTGGGAGATTCAAGACGAGCCTGCATTCAAGTCAGTGCAGGGATATCCGGCCTTATTTCGAATCAGGGCATCGCGGTGTCCATTCCACTTGAGGCCGCAAAATCAGGGTCCCTCTCACATACATAGAGCTGAGAGAAGCCTCCTCTTGAGGTGCTTGTGGTAAGGTGGTATTCCTCTGGAGTCGAAACCAGGGACTAACCTCTCATCTCGAGTTGATTTTTGTCCACGGAGCTCTTTCGTGTTGCTACAGTGACCTCAGGATCCCTCTAGCCTTGAAACAGTGTTCTTGGGGTTTCTCTGGAGTGCCATCAAGGAAATCAAGGCTCCTTTCATGTTTGATGTGCAACACGGAATTGCTCTGCATGCAGTGCAGGGGAATCGGGCCTCATCTCACGGCGAGGGGGAAGTCTCATGGTTTTTCTCGAGTTGCGGCGGGAACCTGGGGTATATTCTCGAGTTACGACGGGGATGGCAATTCCACACACGGGTTTGTTCAGCGACGTCAGGACTCCTGCCTAGTTGCGAGGGACAACTCGGGATTCTCCTGGAGGCTTGGCAGGGCAATTGGTACGCCTCTCCAGGTGAGGCGGGAGACCATGGGTCCCTTTCCACGTGCCACAGGAATCCTGGGACTCCTATCAAGTTTCACGAGGAGTCAGGCATCGTCTCCTTTGGAGGCACTGATCTCCGCATACCTCTGGAGTTTTCAAAGGATGTGAGGCCTCCGGTCGCGATGAGCTGGGGAACTAGGTCTTTCTCTGTGGTCTCCACAGGGGATTCAGACATCCTTTCGTCTTGGGAGATGCAAGACGAGTCTGCATTCCAGTCACTGCAGGGATATCCGGCCTTATTTCGCGTCAGGGCATCATAGTCTCCATTCCACTTGAGGCCCCAAAATCAGGGTCCCTCTCACATACCTAGAGCTGAGAGAAGCCTCCTCTTGAGGTGCTTGTGGTAAGGTGGTATTCCTCTGGAGTCGAAACCAGGGACTACCCTCTCATCTCGAGTTGATTTTTGGTCCACGGAGCTCTTTCTTGTTGCTACAGTGACCTCAGGATCCCTCTAGCTTTGAAACAGTGTTCTTGGGGTTTCTCTGGAGTGCCATCAAGGAAATCAAGGCTCCTTTCATGTTTGATGTGCAACACGGAATTGCTCTGCACGCAGTGCAGGGGAAGCGGGCCTCATCTCGCGGCGAGGGGGAAGTCTCATGGTTTTTCTCGAGTTGCGGCGGGAACCTGGGGTATATTCTCGAGTTACGACGGGGATGGCCCTTCCAACGACGTGTTTGTTCAGCGACGTCAGGACTCCTGCCTAGTTGCGAGGGACAACTCGGGATTCTCCTCGTGGCTTGGCAGGGCAATTGGGACGCCTCTCCAGCTGAGGCGGGAGACCAAGGGTCCCTTTCCACGTGCCACAAGAATCCTGGGACTCCTAAGAAGTTTCACGAGGAGTCAGGCATCGTCTCCTTTGGAGGCACTGATCTCCGCGTACCTCTGGAGTTTTGAAAGTATGTGAGGCCTCCGGTCGCCATGAGGTGGGGAACTAGGTCTTTCTCTGTGGTCTCCACAGGGGATTCAGACATCCTTTCATCTTGGGAGATGCAAGACGAGCCTGCATTCAAGTCACTGCAGGTATATCCGGCCTTATTTCGCGTCAGGGCATCGCGGTGTCCATTCCACTTGAGGCCGCAAAATCAGGTTCCCTGTCACATACCTAGAGCTGAGAGAAGCCTCCTCTTGAGGTGCTTGTGGTAAGGTGGTATTCCTCTGTAGTCGAAGCCAGGGACTAACCTCTCATCTCGAGTTGATTTTTGGTCCACGGAGCTCTTTCTTGTTGCTACAGTGACCTCAGGATCCCTCTAGCCTTGAAACAGTGTTCTTGGGGTTTCTCTGGAGTGCCATCAAGGAAATCAAGGCTCCTTTCATGTTTGATGTGCAACACGGAATTGCTCTGCATGCAGTGCAGGGGAATCGGGCCTCATCTCGCGGCGAGGGGGAAGTCTCATGGTTTTTCTCGAGTTGCGGCGGGAACCTGGGGTATATTCTCCAGTTACGACGGGGATGGCCCTTCCACACACGTGTTTGTTCAGCGATGTCAGGACTCCTGCCTAGTTGCGAGGGAAAACTTGGGATTCTCCTCGAGGCTTGGCAGGCCATTTGGGACGCCTCTCCAGCTGAGGCGGGAGACCAAGGGTCCCTTTCCATGTGCCACAGGAATCCTGGGACTCCTAAGAAGTTTCACGAGGAGTCAGGCATCGTCTCCTTTGGAGGCACTGATCTCCGCGTACCTCTGGAGTTTTCAAAGGATGTGAGGCCTCCGGTCGCGATGAGGTGGGGAACTAGGTCTTTCTCTGTGGTCTCCACAGGGGATTCAGACATCCTTTCGTCTTGGGAGATGCAAGACGAGCCTGCATTCAAGTCAGTGCAGGGATATCCGGCCTTATTTCGAATCAGGGCATCGCGGTGTCCATTCCACTTGAGGCCGCAAACTCAGGGTCCCTCTCACATACCTAGAGCTGAAAGAAGCCTCCTCTTGAGGTGCTTGTGGTAAGGTGGTATGCCTCAGGAGTCGAAGCCAGGGACTAACCTCTCATCTCGAGTTGATTTTTGGTCCACGGAGCTCTTTCGTGTGGCTACAGTGACCTCAGGATCCCTCTAGCCTTGAAACAGTGTTCTTGGGGTTTCTCTGGTGTGCCATCAAGGAAATCAAGGCTCCTTTCATGTGTGATGTGCAACACGGAATTGCTCTGCACGCAGTGCAGGGGAATCGGGCCTCATCTCGCCGCGAGGGGGAAGTCTCATGGTTTTTCTCGAGTTGCGGCGGGAACCTGGGCTATATTCTCGAGTTACGACGGGGATGGCCCTTCCACACACGTGTTTGTTCGGCCACGTCAAGACTCCTGCCTAGTTGCGAGGGACAACTCGGGATTCTCCTCGAGGCTTGGCAGGGCAATTGGGACGCCTCTCCAGCTGAGGCGGGAGACCAAGGGTCCCTTTCCACGTGCCACAGAAATCCTGGGACTCCTATCAAGTTTCACGAGGAGTCAGGCCTCGTCTCCTTTAGAGGCACTGATCTCCGCGTACCTCTGGAGTTTTCAAAGGATGTGAGGACTCCGGTCGCGATGAGGTGGGGAACTAGGTCTTTCTCTGTGGTCTCCACAGGGGATTCAGACATCCTTTCATTTTGGGAGATGCAAGACGAGCCTGCATTCAAGTCACTGCATTGATATCCGGCCTTATTTCGAGTCAGGGCATCGCGGTGTCCATTCCACTTGAGGCCGCAAACTCAGGGTCCCTCTCACATACCTAGAGCTGAGAAAAGCCGCCTCTTGAGGTGCTTGAGGTAAGGTGGTATTCCTCTGGAGTCGAAGCCAGGGACCAACCTCTCATCTCGAGTTGATTTTTGGTCCACGGAGTTCTTTCATGTTGCTACAGTGACCTCAGGATCCCTCTAGCCTTGAAACAGAGTTCTTGGGGTTTCTCTGGAGTGCCATCAAGGAAATCAAGGCTCCTTTCATGTGTGATGTGCAACCCGGAATTGATATGCAGGCAGTGAAGGGGAATTGGGCCTCATCTCACGGCGATGGGGAAGTTTCATGGTTTTTCTCGAGTTGCGGCGGGAACCTGGGGTATATTCTCGAGTTACGACGGGGATGGCCCTTCCACCCACGTGTTTGTCAGCGACGTCAGGACTCCTGCCTAGTTGCGAGGGACAACTCGGGATTCTCCTCGAGGCTTGGCAGGGCAATTGGGACGCCTCTCCATCTGAGGCGGGAGACCAAGGGTCCCTTTCCACGTGCCACAGGAATCCTGGGACTCCTATCAAGTTTCACGAGGAGTCAGGCATCCTCTCCTTTGGAGGCACTGATCTCCACGTACCTCTGGAGTTTTCAAAGGATGTGAGGCCTCCGGTCGCGATGAGGTGGGGAACTAGGTCTTTCTCTGTGGTCTCCACAAGGGATTCAAACATTCTTTCATCTTGGGAGATGCAAGACGAGCCTGCATTCAAGTCACTTCTGAGATATCTGGCCTTATATCGAGTCAGGGTATCGCGGTGTCCTTTCCACTTGAGACCGCAAACTCAGGGTCCCTCTCACATACCTAGAGCTGAGAGAAGCCTCCTCTTGAGGTGCTTGTGGTACGGTGGTATTCCTCTGGAGTCGAAGCCAGGGACTAACCTCTCATCTCGAGTTGATTTTTGGTCCACGGAGCTCTTTCGTGTTGCCACAGAGACCTCAGGTTCCCTCTAGCCTTGAAACAGTGTTCTTGGGGTTTGTCTGGATTGCCATCAAGGAAATCAAGGCTCCTTTCATGTGTGATGTGCAACACGGAATTGCTCTGCACGCAGTGCAGGGGAATCGGGCCTCATCTCGCGGCGAGGGAGAAGTCTCATGGTTTTTTTCGAGTTGTGGCGGGAACCTGTGGTATATTCTCGAGTTACAACGGGGATGGCCCTCCCACCCACGTGTGTGTTCAGCGACGTCAGGACTCCTGCCTAGTTGCGAGGGACAACTCGGGATTCTCCTGGAGGCTTGGCAGGGCAATTGGGATGCCTCTCCATCTGAGGCGGGAGACCAAGATTCCCTTTCCACTTGCCACAGGAATCCTGGTACTCCTATCAAGTTTCACGAGGAGTCAGGCATCGTCCCCTTTGGAGGCACTGATCTCCGCGTACCTCTGGAGTTTTCAAAGCATTTGAGGCCTCCGGTCGCGATGAGGTGGGGAACTAGGTCTTTCTCTGTGGTCTCCACACGGGATTCAAACATCCTTTCATTTTGGGAGATGCAAGACGAGCCTGCATTCAAGTCACTTCAGAGATATCTGGCCTTATTTCGAGTCAGGGCATCGCGGTGTCCATTCCACTTGAGTCCGCAAACTCAGGTTCCCTCTCACATACCTAGAGCTGAGAGAAGCCTCCTCTTGAGGTGCTTGTGGTAAAGTGGTTTTCCTCTGGAGTCGAAGCCAGGGACTAACCTCTCATCTCGAGTTGATTTTTGGTCCATGGAGCTCTTTCGTGTGGCTACAGTGAACTCAGGATCCCTCTAGCCTTGAAACAGTGTTCTTGGGGTTTCTCTGGAGTGCCATCAAGGAAATCAAGGCTCCGTTCATGTGTGTTGTGCAACACAGAATTGCTCTGCACGCAGTGCAGGGGAATCGGGCCTCATCTCGCGGCGAGGGGGAATTCTCATGGTTTTTCTCGAGTTGCGGCGGGAACCTGGGGTATATTCTCGAGTTACGACGGGGATGGCCCTTCCACACACGTGTTTGTTCAGCGACGTCAGGACTCCTGCCTAGTTGCGAGGGACAACTTGGGATTCTCCTCAAGGCTTGGCAGGGCAATTGGGACGCCTCTCCATCTGAGGCGGGAGACCAAGGTTCCCTTTCCACTTGCCACAGAAATCCTGGGACTCCTATCAAGTTTCACGAGGAGTCAGGCATCGTCCCCTTTCCGGGCACTGATCGCTGGGTACCTCTGGAGTTTTCAAAGGATTTGAAGCCTCCGGTCGCGATGAGGTGGGGAACTTGGTTTTTCTCTGTGGTCTCCACAGGTGATTCAAACATCCTTTCATCTTGGGAGATGCAAGACGAGCCTGCATTCAAGTCACTTCAGAGATATCTGGCCTTATGTCGAGTCAGGGCATCGCGGTGTCCATTTCACTTGAGACCGCAAACTCAGGGTCCCTCTCACATACCTAGAGCTGAGAGAAGCCTCCTCTTGAGGTGCTTGTGGTAAGGTGGTATTCCTCTGGAGTCGAAGCCAGGGACTAACCTCTCATCTCGAGTTGATTTTTGGGCCACGGAGCTCTTTCTTGTTGCTACAGTGACCTCAGGATCCCTCTAGCTTTGAAACAGTGTTCTTGGGGCTTCTCTGGAGTGCCATCAAGGAAATCAAGGCTCCTTTCATGTGTGATGTGCAACACGGAATTGCTCTGCACGCAGTGCAGGGGAAGCGGGCCTCATCTCGCGGCGAGGGGGAAGTCTCATGGTTTTTCTCGAGTTGCGGCGGGAACCTGGGGTATATTCTCGAGTTACGACGAGGATGGCCCTTCCAACCACGTGTTTGTTCAGCGACGTCAGGACTCCTGCCTAGTTGCGAGGGACAACTAGGGATTCTCCTCAAGGCTTGGCAGGGCAATTGGGATGCCTCTCCAGCTGAGGCGGGAGACCAAGATTCCCTTTCCACTTGCCACAGGAATCCTGGGACTCCTATCAAATTTCACGAGGAGTCAGGCATCGTCTCCTTTGGAGGCACTGATCTCCGCGTACCTCTGGAGTTTTCAAAGGATTTGAAGCCTCCGGTCGCGATGAGGTGGGGAACTAGGTCTTTCTCTGTGGTCTCCACAAGGGATTCAAACATTCTTTCATCTTGGGAGATGCAAGACGAGCCTGCATTCAAGTCACTTCTGAGATATCTGGCCTTATATCGAGTCAGGGTATCGCGGTGTCCTTTCCACTTGAGACCGCAAACTCAGGGTCCCTCTCACATACCTAGAGCTGAGAGAAGCCTCCTCTTGAGGTGCTTGTGGTACGGTGGTATTCCTCTGGAGTCGAAGCCAGGGACTAACCTCTCATCTCGAGTTGATTTTTGGTCCACGGAGCTCTTTCGTGTTGCCACAGAGACCTCAGGTTCCCTCTAGCCTTGAAACAGTGTTCTTGGGGTTTGTCTGGATTGCCATCAAGGAAATCAAGGCTCCTTTCATGTGTGATGTGCAACACGGAATTGCTCTGCACGCAGTGCAGGGGAATCGGGCCTCATCTCGCGGCGAGGGAGAAGTCTCATGGTTTTTTTCGAGTTGTGGCGGGAACCTGTGGTATATTCTCGAGTTACAACGGGGATGGCCCTCCCACCCACGTGTGTGTTCAGCGACGTCAGGACTCCTGCCTAGTTGCGAGGGACAACTCGGGATTCTCCTGGAGGCTTGGCAGGGCAATTGGGATGCCTCTCCATCTGAGGCGGGAGACCAAGATTCCCTTTCCACTTGCCACAGGAATCCTGGTACTCCTATCAAGTTTCACGAGGAGTCAGGCATCGTCCCCTTTGGAGGCACTGATCTCCGCGTACCTCTGGAGTTTTCAAAGCATTTGAGGCCTCCGGTCGCGATGAGGTGGGGAACTAGGTCTTTCTCTGTGGTCTCCACACGGGATTCAAACATCCTTTCATTTTGGGAGATGCAAGACGAGCCTGCATTCAAGTCACTTCAGAGATATCTGGCCTTATTTCGAGTCAGGGCATCGCGGTGTCCATTCCACTTGAGTCCGCAAACTCAGGTTCCCTCTCACATACCTAGAGCTGAGAGAAGCCTCCTCTTGAGGTGCTTGTGGTAAAGTGGTTTTCCTCTGGAGTCGAAGCCAGGGACTAACCTCTCATCTCGAGTTGATTTTTGGTCCATGGAGCTCTTTCGTGTGGCTACAGTGAACTCAGGATCCCTCTAGCCTTGAAACAGTGTTCTTGGGGTTTCTCTGGAGTGCCATCAAGGAAATCAAGGCTCCGTTCATGTGTGTTGTGCAACACAGAATTGCTCTGCACGCAGTGCAGGGGAATCGGGCCTCATCTCGCGGCGAGGGGGAATTCTCATGGTTTTTCTCGAGTTGCGGCGGGAACCTGGGGTATATTCTCGAGTTACGACGGGGATGGCCCTTCCACACACGTGTTTGTTCAGCGACGTCAGGACTCCTGCCTAGTTGCGAGGGACAACTTGGGATTCTCCTCAAGGCTTGGCAGGGCAATTGGGACGCCTCTCCATCTGAGGCGGGAGACCAAGGTTCCCTTTCCACTTGCCACAGAAATCCTGGGACTCCTATCAAGTTTCACGAGGAGTCAGGCATCGTCCCCTTTCCGGGCACTGATCGCTGGGTACCTCTGGAGTTTTCAAAGGATTTGAAGCCTCCGGTCGCGATGAGGTGGGGAACTTGGTTTTTCTCTGTGGTCTCCACAGGTGATTCAAACATCCTTTCATCTTGGGAGATGCAAGACGAGCCTGCATTCAAGTCACTTCAGAGATATCTGGCCTTATGTCGAGTCAGGGCATCGCGGTGTCCATTTCACTTGAGACCGCAAACTCAGGGTCCCTCTCACATACCTAGAGCTGAGAGAAGCCTCCTCTTGAGGTGCTTGTGGTAAGGTGGTATTCCTCTGGAGTCGAAGCCAGGGACTAACCTCTCATCTCGAGTTGATTTTTGGGCCACGGAGCTCTTTCTTGTTGCTACAGTGACCTCAGGATCCCTCTAGCTTTGAAACAGTGTTCTTGGGGCTTCTCTGGAGTGCCATCAAGGAAATCAAGGCTCCTTTCATGTGTGATGTGCAACACGGAATTGCTCTGCACGCAGTGCAGGGGAAGCGGGCCTCATCTCGCGGCGAGGGGGAAGTCTCATGGTTTTTCTCGAGTTGCGGCGGGAACCTGGGGTATATTCTCGAGTTACGACGAGGATGGCCCTTCCAACCACGTGTTTGTTCAGCGACGTCAGGACTCCTGCCTAGTTGCGAGGGACAACTAGGGATTCTCCTCAAGGCTTGGCAGGGCAATTGGGATGCCTCTCCAGCTGAGGCGGGAGACCAAGATTCCCTTTCCACTTGCCACAGGAATCCTGGGACTCCTATCAAATTTCACGAGGAGTCAGGCATCGTCTCCTTTGGAGGCACTGATCTCCGCGTACCTCTGGAGTTTTCAAAGGATTTGAAGCCTCCGGTCGCGATGAGGTGGGGAACTAGGTCTTTCTCTGTGGTCTCCACAAGGGATTCAAACATTCTTTCATCTTGGGAGATGCAAGACGAGCCTGCATTCAAGTCACTTCTGAGATATCTGGCCTTATATCGAGTCAGGGTATCGCGGTGTCCTTTCCACTTGAGACCGCAAACTCAGGGTCCCTCTCACATACCTAGAGCTGAGAGAAGCCTCCTCTTGAGGTGCTTGTGGTACGGTGGTATTCCTCTGGAGTCGAAGCCAGGGACTAACCTCTCATCTCGAGTTGATTTTTGGTCCACGGAGCTCTTTCGTGTTGCCACAGAGACCTCAGGTTCCCTCTAGCCTTGAAACAGTGTTCTTGGGGTTTGTCTGGATTGCCATCAAGGAAATCAAGGCTCCTTTCATGTGTGATGTGCAACACGGAATTGCTCTGCACGCAGTGCAGGGGAATCGGGCCTCATCTCGCGGCGAGGGAGAAGTCTCATGGTTTTTTTCGAGTTGTGGCGGGAACCTGTGGTATATTCTCGAGTTACAACGGGGATGGCCCTCCCACCCACGTGTGTGTTCAGCGACGTCAGGACTCCTGCCTAGTTGCGAGGGACAACTCGGGATTCTCCTGGAGGCTTGGCAGGGCAATTGGGATGCCTCTCCATCTGAGGCGGGAGACCAAGATTCCCTTTCCACTTGCCACAGGAATCCTGGTACTCCTATCAAGTTTCACGAGGAGTCAGGCATCGTCCCCTTTGGAGGCACTGATCTCCGCGTACCTCTGGAGTTTTCAAAGCATTTGAGGCCTCCGGTCGCGATGAGGTGGGGAACTAGGTCTTTCTCTGTGGTCTCCACACGGGATTCAAACATCCTTTCATTTTGGGAGATGCAAGACGAGCCTGCATTCAAGTCACTTCAGAGATATCTGGCCTTATTTCGAGTCAGGGCATCGCGGTGTCCATTCCACTTGAGTCCGCAAACTCAGGTTCCCTCTCACATACCTAGAGCTGAGAGAAGCCTCCTCTTGAGGTGCTTGTGGTAAAGTGGTTTTCCTCTGGAGTCGAAGCCAGGGACTAACCTCTCATCTCGAGTTGATTTTTGGTCCATGGAGCTCTTTCGTGTGGCTACAGTGAACTCAGGATCCCTCTAGCCTTGAAACAGTGTTCTTGGGGTTTCTCTGGAGTGCCATCAAGGAAATCAAGGCTCCGTTCATGTGTGTTGTGCAACACAGAATTGCTCTGCACGCAGTGCAGGGGAATCGGGCCTCATCTCGCGGCGAGGGGGAATTCTCATGGTTTTTCTCGAGTTGCGGCGGGAACCTGGGGTATATTCTCGAGTTACGACGGGGATGGCCCTTCCACACACGTGTTTGTTCAGCGACGTCAGGACTCCTGCCTAGTTGCGAGGGACAACTTGGGATTCTCCTCAAGGCTTGGCAGGGCAATTGGGACGCCTCTCCATCTGAGGCGGGAGACCAAGGTTCCCTTTCCACTTGCCACAGAAATCCTGGGACTCCTATCAAGTTTCACGAGGAGTCAGGCATCGTCCCCTTTCCGGGCACTGATCGCTGGGTACCTCTGGAGTTTTCAAAGGATTTGAAGCCTCCGGTCGCGATGAGGTGGGGAACTTGGTTTTTCTCTGTGGTCTCCACAGGTGATTCAAACATCCTTTCATCTTGGGAGATGCAAGACGAGCCTGCATTCAAGTCACTTCAGAGATATCTGGCCTTATGTCGAGTCAGGGCATCGCGGTGTCCATTTCACTTGAGACCGCAAACTCAGGGTCCCTCTCACATACCTAGAGCTGAGAGAAGCCTCCTCTTGAGGTGCTTGTGGTAAGGTGGTATTCCTCTGGAGTCGAAGCCAGGGACTAACCTCTCATCTCGAGTTGATTTTTGGGCCACGGAGCTCTTTCTTGTTGCTACAGTGACCTCAGGATCCCTCTAGCTTTGAAACAGTGTTCTTGGGGCTTCTCTGGAGTGCCATCAAGGAAATCAAGGCTCCTTTCATGTGTGATGTGCAACACGGAATTGCTCTGCACGCAGTGCAGGGGAAGCGGGCCTCATCTCGCGGCGAGGGGGAAGTCTCATGGTTTTTCTCGAGTTGCGGCGGGAACCTGGGGTATATTCTCGAGTTACGACGAGGATGGCCCTTCCAACCACGTGTTTGTTCAGCGACGTCAGGACTCCTGCCTAGTTGCGAGGGACAACTAGGGATTCTCCTCAAGGCTTGGCAGGGCAATTGGGATGCCTCTCCAGCTGAGGCGGGAGACCAAGATTCCCTTTCCACTTGCCACAGGAATCCTGGGACTCCTATCAAATTTCACGAGGAGTCAGGCATCGTCTCCTTTGGAGGCACTGATCTCCGCGTACCTCTGGAGTTTTCAAAGGATTTGAAGCCTCCGGTCGCGATGAGGTGGGGAACTAGGTCTTTCTCTGTGGTCTCCACAAGGGATTCAAACATTCTTTCATCTTGGGAGATGCAAGACGAGCCTGCATTCAAGTCACTTCTGAGATATCTGGCCTTATATCGAGTCAGGGTATCGCGGTGTCCTTTCCACTTGAGACCGCAAACTCAGGGTCCCTCTCACATACCTAGAGCTGAGAGAAGCCTCCTCTTGAGGTGCTTGTGGTACGGTGGTATTCCTCTGGAGTCGAAGCCAGGGACTAACCTCTCATCTCGAGTTGATTTTTGGTCCACGGAGCTCTTTCGTGTTGCCACAGAGACCTCAGGTTCCCTCTAGCCTTGAAACAGTGTTCTTGGGGTTTGTCTGGATTGCCATCAAGGAAATCAAGGCTCCTTTCATGTGTGATGTGCAACACGGAATTGCTCTGCACGCAGTGCAGGGGAATCGGGCCTCATCTCGCGGCGAGGGAGAAGTCTCATGGTTTTTTTCGAGTTGTGGCGGGAACCTGTGGTATATTCTCGAGTTACAACGGGGATGGCCCTCCCACCCACGTGTGTGTTCAGCGACGTCAGGACTCCTGCCTAGTTGCGAGGGACAACTCGGGATTCTCCTGGAGGCTTGGCAGGGCAATTGGGATGCCTCTCCATCTGAGGCGGGAGACCAAGATTCCCTTTCCACTTGCCACAGGAATCCTGGTACTCCTATCAAGTTTCACGAGGAGTCAGGCATCGTCCCCTTTGGAGGCACTGATCTCCGCGTACCTCTGGAGTTTTCAAAGCATTTGAGGCCTCCGGTCGCGATGAGGTGGGGAACTAGGTCTTTCTCTGTGGTCTCCACACGGGATTCAAACATCCTTTCATTTTGGGAGATGCAAGACGAGCCTGCATTCAAGTCACTTCAGAGATATCTGGCCTTATTTCGAGTCAGGGCATCGCGGTGTCCATTCCACTTGAGTCCGCAAACTCAGGTTCCCTCTCACATACCTAGAGCTGAGAGAAGCCTCCTCTTGAGGTGCTTGTGGTAAAGTGGTTTTCCTCTGGAGTCGAAGCCAGGGACTAACCTCTCATCTCGAGTTGATTTTTGGTCCATGGAGCTCTTTCGTGTGGCTACAGTGAACTCAGGATCCCTCTAGCCTTGAAACAGTGTTCTTGGGGTTTCTCTGGAGTGCCATCAAGGAAATCAAGGCTCCGTTCATGTGTGTTGTGCAACACAGAATTGCTCTGCACGCAGTGCAGGGGAATCGGGCCTCATCTCGCGGCGAGGGGGAATTCTCATGGTTTTTCTCGAGTTGCGGCGGGAACCTGGGGTATATTCTCGAGTTACGACGGGGATGGCCCTTCCACACACGTGTTTGTTCAGCGACGTCAGGACTCCTGCCTAGTTGCGAGGGACAACTTGGGATTCTCCTCAAGGCTTGGCAGGGCAATTGGGACGCCTCTCCATCTGAGGCGGGAGACCAAGGTTCCCTTTCCACTTGCCACAGAAATCCTGGGACTCCTATCAAGTTTCACGAGGAGTCAGGCATCGTCCCCTTTCCGGGCACTGATCGCTGGGTACCTCTGGAGTTTTCAAAGGATTTGAAGCCTCCGGTCGCGATGAGGTGGGGAACTTGGTTTTTCTCTGTGGTCTCCACAGGTGATTCAAACATCCTTTCATCTTGGGAGATGCAAGACGAGCCTGCATTCAAGTCACTTCAGAGATATCTGGCCTTATGTCGAGTCAGGGCATCGCGGTGTCCATTTCACTTGAGACCGCAAACTCAGGGTCCCTCTCACATACCTAGAGCTGAGAGAAGCCTCCTCTTGAGGTGCTTGTGGTAAGGTGGTATTCCTCTGGAGTCGAAGCCAGGGACTAACCTCTCATCTCGAGTTGATTTTTGGGCCACGGAGCTCTTTCTTGTTGCTACAGTGACCTCAGGATCCCTCTAGCTTTGAAACAGTGTTCTTGGGGCTTCTCTGGAGTGCCATCAAGGAAATCAAGGCTCCTTTCATGTGTGATGTGCAACACGGAATTGCTCTGCACGCAGTGCAGGGGAAGCGGGCCTCATCTCGCGGCGAGGGGGAAGTCTCATGGTTTTTCTCGAGTTGCGGCGGGAACCTGGGGTATATTCTCGAGTTACGACGAGGATGGCCCTTCCAACCACGTGTTTGTTCAGCGACGTCAGGACTCCTGCCTAGTTGCGAGGGACAACTAGGGATTCTCCTCAAGGCTTGGCAGGGCAATTGGGATGCCTCTCCAGCTGAGGCGGGAGACCAAGATTCCCTTTCCACTTGCCACAGGAATCCTGGGACTCCTATCAAATTTCACGAGGAGTCAGGCATCGTCTCCTTTGGAGGCACTGATCTCCGCGTACCTCTGGAGTTTTCAAAGGATTTGAAGCCTCCGGTCGCGATGAGGTGGGGAACTAGGTCTTTCTCTGTGGTCTCCACAAGGGATTCAAACATTCTTTCATCTTGGGAGATGCAAGACGAGCCTGCATTCAAGTCACTTCTGAGATATCTGGCCTTATATCGAGTCAGGGTATCGCGGTGTCCTTTCCACTTGAGACCGCAAACTCAGGGTCCCTCTCACATACCTAGAGCTGAGAGAAGCCTCCTCTTGAGGTGCTTGTGGTACGGTGGTATTCCTCTGGAGTCGAAGCCAGGGACTAACCTCTCATCTCGAGTTGATTTTTGGTCCACGGAGCTCTTTCGTGTTGCCACAGAGACCTCAGGTTCCCTCTAGCCTTGAAACAGTGTTCTTGGGGTTTGTCTGGATTGCCATCAAGGAAATCAAGGCTCCTTTCATGTGTGATGTGCAACACGGAATTGCTCTGCACGCAGTGCAGGGGAATCGGGCCTCATCTCGCGGCGAGGGAGAAGTCTCATGGTTTTTTTCGAGTTGTGGCGGGAACCTGTGGTATATTCTCGAGTTACAACGGGGATGGCCCTCCCACCCACGTGTGTGTTCAGCGACGTCAGGACTCCTGCCTAGTTGCGAGGGACAACTCGGGATTCTCCTGGAGGCTTGGCAGGGCAATTGGGATGCCTCTCCATCTGAGGCGGGAGACCAAGATTCCCTTTCCACTTGCCACAGGAATCCTGGTACTCCTATCAAGTTTCACGAGGAGTCAGGCATCGTCCCCTTTGGAGGCACTGATCTCCGCGTACCTCTGGAGTTTTCAAAGCATTTGAGGCCTCCGGTCGCGATGAGGTGGGGAACTAGGTCTTTCTCTGTGGTCTCCACACGGGATTCAAACATCCTTTCATTTTGGGAGATGCAAGACGAGCCTGCATTCAAGTCACTTCAGAGATATCTGGCCTTATTTCGAGTCAGGGCATCGCGGTGTCCATTCCACTTGAGTCCGCAAACTCAGGTTCCCTCTCACATACCTAGAGCTGAGAGAAGCCTCCTCTTGAGGTGCTTGTGGTAAAGTGGTTTTCCTCTGGAGTCGAAGCCAGGGACTAACCTCTCATCTCGAGTTGATTTTTGGTCCATGGAGCTCTTTCGTGTGGCTACAGTGAACTCAGGATCCCTCTAGCCTTGAAACAGTGTTCTTGGGGTTTCTCTGGAGTGCCATCAAGGAAATCAAGGCTCCGTTCATGTGTGTTGTGCAACACAGAATTGCTCTGCACGCAGTGCAGGGGAATCGGGCCTCATCTCGCGGCGAGGGGGAATTCTCATGGTTTTTCTCGAGTTGCGGCGGGAACCTGGGGTATATTCTCGAGTTACGACGGGGATGGCCCTTCCACACACGTGTTTGTTCAGCGACGTCAGGACTCCTGCCTAGTTGCGAGGGACAACTTGGGATTCTCCTCAAGGCTTGGCAGGGCAATTGGGACGCCTCTCCATCTGAGGCGGGAGACCAAGGTTCCCTTTCCACTTGCCACAGAAATCCTGGGACTCCTATCAAGTTTCACGAGGAGTCAGGCATCGTCCCCTTTCCGGGCACTGATCGCTGGGTACCTCTGGAGTTTTCAAAGGATTTGAAGCCTCCGGTCGCGATGAGGTGGGGAACTTGGTTTTTCTCTGTGGTCTCCACAGGTGATTCAAACATCCTTTCATCTTGGGAGATGCAAGACGAGCCTGCATTCAAGTCACTTCAGAGATATCTGGCCTTATGTCGAGTCAGGGCATCGCGGTGTCCATTTCACTTGAGACCGCAAACTCAGGGTCCCTCTCACATACCTAGAGCTGAGAGAAGCCTCCTCTTGAGGTGCTTGTGGTAAGGTGGTATTCCTCTGGAGTCGAAGCCAGGGACTAACCTCTCATCTCGAGTTGATTTTTGGGCCACGGAGCTCTTTCTTGTTGCTACAGTGACCTCAGGATCCCTCTAGCTTTGAAACAGTGTTCTTGGGGCTTCTCTGGAGTGCCATCAAGGAAATCAAGGCTCCTTTCATGTGTGATGTGCAACACGGAATTGCTCTGCACGCAGTGCAGGGGAAGCGGGCCTCATCTCGCGGCGAGGGGGAAGTCTCATGGTTTTTCTCGAGTTGCGGCGGGAACCTGGGGTATATTCTCGAGTTACGACGAGGATGGCCCTTCCAACCACGTGTTTGTTCAGCGACGTCAGGACTCCTGCCTAGTTGCGAGGGACAACTAGGGATTCTCCTCAAGGCTTGGCAGGGCAATTGGGATGCCTCTCCAGCTGAGGCGGGAGACCAAGATTCCCTTTCCACTTGCCACAGGAATCCTGGGACTCCTATCAAATTTCACGAGGAGTCAGGCATCGTCTCCTTTGGAGGCACTGATCTCCGCGTACCTCTGGAGTTTTCAAAGGATTTGAAGCCTCCGGTCGCGATGAGGTGGGGAACTAGGTCTTTCTCTGTGGTCTCCACAAGGGATTCAAACATTCTTTCATCTTGGGAGATGCAAGACGAGCCTGCATTCAAGTCACTTCTGAGATATCTGGCCTTATATCGAGTCAGGGTATCGCGGTGTCCTTTCCACTTGAGACCGCAAACTCAGGGTCCCTCTCACATACCTAGAGCTGAGAGAAGCCTCCTCTTGAGGTGCTTGTGGTACGGTGGTATTCCTCTGGAGTCGAAGCCAGGGACTAACCTCTCATCTCGAGTTGATTTTTGGTCCACGGAGCTCTTTCGTGTTGCCACAGAGACCTCAGGTTCCCTCTAGCCTTGAAACAGTGTTCTTGGGGTTTGTCTGGATTGCCATCAAGGAAATCAAGGCTCCTTTCATGTGTGATGTGCAACACGGAATTGCTCTGCACGCAGTGCAGGGGAATCGGGCCTCATCTCGCGGCGAGGGAGAAGTCTCATGGTTTTTTTCGAGTTGTGGCGGGAACCTGTGGTATATTCTCGAGTTACAACGGGGATGGCCCTCCCACCCACGTGTGTGTTCAGCGACGTCAGGACTCCTGCCTAGTTGCGAGGGACAACTCGGGATTCTCCTGGAGGCTTGGCAGGGCAATTGGGATGCCTCTCCATCTGAGGCGGGAGACCAAGATTCCCTTTCCACTTGCCACAGGAATCCTGGTACTCCTATCAAGTTTCACGAGGAGTCAGGCATCGTCCCCTTTGGAGGCACTGATCTCCGCGTACCTCTGGAGTTTTCAAAGCATTTGAGGCCTCCGGTCGCGATGAGGTGTGGAACTAGGTCTTTCTCTGTGGTCTCCACACGGGATTCAAACATCCTTTCATTTTGGGAGATGCAAGACGAGCCTGCATTCAAGTCACTTCAGAGATATCTGGCCTTATTTCGAGTCAGGGCATCGCGGTGTCCATTCCACTTGAGTCCGCAAACTCAGGTTCCCTCTCACATACCTAGAGCTGAGAGAAGCCTCCTCTTGAGGTGCTTGTGGTAAAGTGGTTTTCCTCTGGAGTCGAAGCCAGGGACTAACCTCTCATCTCGAGTTGATTTTTGGTCCATGGAGCTCTTTCGTGTGGCTACAGTGAACTCAGGATCCCTCTAGCCTTGAAACAGTGTTCTTGGGGTTTCTCTGGAGTGCCATCAAGGAAATCAAGGCTCCGTTCATGTGTGTTGTGCAACACAGAATTGCTCTGCACGCAGTGCAGGGGAATCGGGCCTCATCTCGCGGCGAGGGGGAATTCTCATGGTTTTTCTCGAGTTGCGGCGGGAACCTGGGGTATATTCTCGAGTTACGACGGGGATGGCCCTTCCACACACGTGTTTGTTCAGCGACGTCAGGACTCCTGCCTAGTTGCGAGGGACAACTTGGGATTCTCCTCAAGGCTTGGCAGGGCAATTGGGACGCCTCTCCATCTGAGGCGGGAGACCAAGGTTCCCTTTCCACTTGCCACAGAAATCCTGGGACTCCTATCAAGTTTCACGAGGAGTCAGGCATCGTCCCCTTTCCGGGCACTGATCGCTGGGTACCTCTGGAGTTTTCAAAGGATTTGAAGCCTCCGGTCGCGATGAGGTGGGGAACTTGGTTTTTCTCTGTGGTCTCCACAGGTGATTCAAACATCCTTTCATCTTGGGAGATGCAAGACGAGCCTGCATTCAAGTCACTTCAGAGATATCTGGCCTTATGTCGAGTCAGGGCATCGCGGTGTCCATTTCACTTGAGACCGCAAACTCAGGGTCCCTCTCACATACCTAGAGCTGAGAGAAGCCTCCTCTTGAGGTGCTTGTGGTAAGGTGGTATTCCTCTGGAGTCGAAGCCAGGGACTAACCTCTCATCTCGAGTTGATTTTTGGGCCACGGAGCTCTTTCTTGTTGCTACAGTGACCTCAGGATCCCTCTAGCTTTGAAACAGTGTTCTTGGGGCTTCTCTGGAGTGCCATCAAGGAAATCAAGGCTCCTTTCATGTGTGATGTGCAACACGGAATTGCTCTGCACGCAGTGCAGGGGAAGCGGGCCTCATCTCGCGGCGAGGGGGAAGTCTCATGGTTTTTCTCGAGTTGCGGCGGGAACCTGGGGTATATTCTCGAGTTACGACGAGGATGGCCCTTCCAACCACGTGTTTGTTCAGCGACGTCAGGACTCCTGCCTAGTTGCGAGGGACAACTAGGGATTCTCCTCAAGGCTTGGCAGGGCAATTGGGATGCCTCTCCAGCTGAGGCGGGAGACCAAGATTCCCTTTCCACTTGCCACAGGAATCCTGGGACTCCTATCAAATTTCACGAGGAGTCAGGCATCGTCTCCTTTGGAGGCACTGATCTCCGCGTACCTCTGGAGTTTTCAAAGGATTTGAAGCCTCCGGTCGCGATGAGGTGGGGAACTAGGTCTTTCTCTGTGGTCTCCACAAGGGATTCAAACATTCTTTCATCTTGGGAGATGCAAGACGAGCCTGCATTCAAGTCACTTCTGAGATATCTGGCCTTATATCGAGTCAGGGTATCGCGGTGTCCTTTCCACTTGAGACCGCAAACTCAGGGTCCCTCTCACATACCTAGAGCTGAGAGAAGCCTCCTCTTGAGGTGCTTGTGGTACGGTGGTATTCCTCTGGAGTCGAAGCCAGGGACTAACCTCTCATCTCGAGTTGATTTTTGGTCCACGGAGCTCTTTCGTGTTGCCACAGAGACCTCAGGTTCCCTCTAGCCTTGAAACAGTGTTCTTGGGGTTTGTCTGGATTGCCATCAAGGAAATCAAGGCTCCTTTCATGTGTGATGTGCAACACGGAATTGCTCTGCACGCAGTGCAGGGGAATCGGGCCTCATCTCGCGGCGAGGGAGAAGTCTCATGGTTTTTTTCGAGTTGTGGCGGGAACCTGTGGTATATTCTCGAGTTACAACGGGGATGGCCCTCCCACCCACGTGTGTGTTCAGCGACGTCAGGACTCCTGCCTAGTTGCGAGGGACAACTCGGGATTCTCCTGGAGGCTTGGCAGGGCAATTGGGATGCCTCTCCATCTGAGGCGGGAGACCAAGATTCCCTTTCCACTTGCCACAGGAATCCTGGTACTCCTATCAAGTTTCACGAGGAGTCAGGCATCGTCCCCTTTGGAGGCACTGATCTCCGCGTACCTCTGGAGTTTTCAAAGCATTTGAGGCCTCCGGTCGCGATGAGGTGGGGAACTAGGTCTTTCTCTGTGGTCTCCACACGGGATTCAAACATCCTTTCATTTTGGGAGATGCAAGACGAGCCTGCATTCAAGTCACTTCAGAGATATCTGGCCTTATTTCGAGTCAGGGCATCGCGGTGTCCATTCCACTTGAGTCCGCAAACTCAGGTTCCCTCTCACATACCTAGAGCTGAGAGAAGCCTCCTCTTGAGGTGCTTGTGGTAAAGTGGTTTTCCTCTGGAGTCGAAGCCAGGGACTAACCTCTCATCTCGAGTTGATTTTTGGTCCATGGAGCTCTTTCGTGTGGCTACAGTGAACTCAGGATCCCTCTAGCCTTGAAACAGTGTTCTTGGGGTTTCTCTGGAGTGCCATCAAGGAAATCAAAGCTCCGTTCATGTGTGTTGTGCAACACAGAATTGCTCTGCACGCAGTGCAGGGGAATCGGGCCTCATCTCGCGGCGAGGGGGAATTCTCATGGTTTTTCTCGAGTTGCGGCGGGAACCTGGGGTATATTCTCGAGTTACGACGGGGATGGCCCTTCCACACACGTGTTTGTTCAGCGACGTCAGGACTCCTGCCTAGTTGCGAGGGACAACTTGGGATTCTCCTCAAGGCTTGGCAGGGCAATTGGGACGCCTCTCCATCTGAGGCGGGAGACCAAGGTTCCCTTTCCACTTGCCACAGAAATCCTGGGACTCCTATCAAGTTTCACGAGGAGTCAGGCATCGTCCCCTTTCCGGGCACTGATCGCTGGGTACCTCTGGAGTTTTCAAAGGATTTGAAGCCTCCGGTCGCGATGAGGTGGGGAACTTGGTTTTTCTCTGTGGTCTCCACAGGTGATTCAAACATCCTTTCATCTTGGGAGATGCAAGACGAGCCTGCATTCAAGTCACTTCAGAGATATCTGGCCTTATGTCGAGTCAGGGCATCGCGGTGTCCATTTCACTTGAGACCGCAAACTCAGGGTCCCTCTCACATACCTAGAGCTGAGAGAAGCCTCCTCTTGAGGTGCTTGTGGTAAGGTGGTATTCCTCTGGAGTCGAAGCCAGGGACTAACCTCTCATCTCGAGTTGATTTTTGGGCCACGGAGCTCTTTCTTGTTGCTACAGTGACCTCAGGATCCCTCTAGCTTTGAAACAGTGTTCTTGGGGCTTCTCTGGAGTGCCATCAAGGAAATCAAGGCTCCTTTCATGTGTGATGTGCAACACGGAATTGCTCTGCACGCAGTGCAGGGGAAGCGGGCCTCATCTCGCGGCGAGGGGGAAGTCTCATGGTTTTTCTCGAGTTGCGGCGGGAACCTGGGGTATATTCTCGAGTTACGACGAGGATGGCCCTTCCAACCACGTGTTTGTTCAGCGACGTCAGGACTCCTGCCTAGTTGCGAGGGACAACTCGTGATTCTCCTCGAGGCTTGGCAGGGCAATTGGGACGCCTCTCCACTGAGGCGGGAGACCAAGGGTCCCTTTCCACGTGCCACAGGAATCCTGGGACACCTATCAAGTTTCACGAGGAGTCAGGCATCGTCTCCTTTGGAGGCACTGATCTCCGCGTACCTCTGGAGTTTTCAAAGGATGTGAGGCCTCCGGTCGCGATGAGGTGGGGAACTCGGTCTTTCTCTGTGGTCTCCACAGGGGATTCAGATATCCTTTCATTTTGGGAGATTCAAGACGAGCCTGCATTCAAGTCAGTGCAGGGATATCCGGCCTTATTTCGAATCAGGGCATCGCGGTGTCCATTTCACTTGAGGCCGCAAACTCAGGGTCAATCTCACATACCTAGAGCTGAGAGAAGCCTCCTCTTGAGGTGCTTGTGGTAAGGTGGTATGCCTCAGGAGTCGAAGCCAGGGACTAACCTCTCATCTCGAGTTGATTTTTGGTCCACGGAGCTCTTTCGTGTGGCTACAGTGACCTCAGGATCCCTCTAGACTTGAAACAGTGTTCTTGGGGTTTCTCTGGTGTGCCATCAAGGAAATCAAGGCTCCTTTCACGTGTGATGTGCAACACGGAATTGCTCTGCACGCAGTGCAGGGGAATCGGGCCTCATCTCGCGGCGAGGGGGAAGTCTCATGGTTTTTCTCGAGTTGCGGCGGGAACCTGGGGTATATTCTCGAGTTACGACGGGGATGGCCCTTCCACACACGTGTTTGTTCGGCCACGTCAGGACTCCTGCCTAGTTGCGAGGCACAACTCGGGATTCTCCTCGAGGCTTGGCAGGGCAATTGGGACGCCTCTCCAGCTGAGGCGGGAGACCAAGGGTCCCTTTCCACGTGCCACAGGAATCCTGGGACTCCTATCAAGTTTCACGAGGAGTCAGGCCTCGTCTCCTTTAGAGGCACTGATCTCCGCGTACCTCTGGAGTTTTGAAAGGATGTGAGGCCTCCGGTCGCCATGAGGTGGGGAACTAGGTCTTTCTCTGTGGTCTCCACAGGGGATTCAGACATCCTTTCATCTTGGGAGATGCAAGACGAGCCTGCATTCAAGTCACTGCAGGTATATCCGGCCTTATTTCGCGTCAGGGCATCGCGGTGTCCATTCCACTTGAGGCCGCAAAATCAGGTTCCCTGTCACATACCTAGAGCTGAGAGAAGCCTCCTCTTGAGGTGCTTGTGGTAAGGTGGTATTCCTCTGTAGTCGAAGCCAGGGACTAACCTCTCATCTCGAGTTGATTTTTGGTCCACGGAGCTCTTTCTTGTTGCTACAGTGACCTCAGGATCCCTCTAGCCTTGAAACAGTGTTCTTGGGGTTTCTCTGGAGTGCCATCAAGGAAATCAAGGCTCCTTTCATGTTTGATGTGCAACACGGAATTGCTCTGCATGCAGTGCAGGGGAATCGGGCCTCATCTCGCGGCGAGGGGGAAGTCTCATGGTTTTTCTCGAGTTGCGGCGGGAACCTGGGGTATATTCTCCAGTTACGACGGGGATGGCCTTTCCACACACGTGTTTGTTCAGCGATGTCAGGACTCCTGCCTAGTTGCGAGGGAAAACTTGGGATTCTCCTCGAGGCTTGGCAGGCCAATTGGGACGCCTCTCCAGCTGAGGCGGGAGACCAAGGGTCCCTTTCCATGTGCCACAGGAATCCTGGGACTCCTAAGAAGTTTCACGAGGAGTCAGGCATCGTCTCCTTTGGAGGCACTGATCTCCGCGTACCTCTGGAGTTTTCAAAGGATGTGAGGCCTCCGGTCGCGATGAGGTGGGGAACTAGGTCTTTCTCTGTGGTCTCCACAGGGGATTCAGACATCCTTTCGTCTTGGGAGATGCAAGACGAGCCTGCATTCAAGTCAGTGCAGGGATATCCGGCCTTATTTCGAATCAGGGCATCGCGGTGTCCATTCCACTTGAGGCCGCAAACTCAGGGTCCCTCTCACATACCTAGAGCTGAAAGAAGCCTCCTCTTGAGGTGCTTGTGGTAAGGTGGTATGCCTCAGGAGTCGAAGCCAGGGACTAACCTCTCATCTCGAGTTGATTTTTGGTCCACGGAGCTCTTTCGTGTGGCTACAGTGACCTCAGGATCCCTCTAGCCTTGAAACAGTGTTCTTGGGGTTTCTCTGGTGTGCCATCAAGGAAATCAAGGCTCCTTTCATGTGTGATGTGCAACACGGAATTGCTCTGCACGCAGTGCAGGGGAATCGGGCCTCATCTCGCGGCGAGGGGGAAGTCTCATGGTTTTTCTCGAGTTGCGGCGGGAACCTGGGCTATATTCTCGAGTTACGACGGGGATGGCCCTTCCACACACGTGTGTGTTCGGCCACGTCAAGACTCCTGCCTAGTTGCGAGGGACAACTCGGGATTCTCCTCGAGGCTTGGCAGGGCAATTGGGACGCCTCTCCAGCTGAGGCGGGAGACCAAGGGTCCCTTTCCACGTGCCACAGGAATCCTGGGACTCCTATCAAGTTTCACGAGGAGTCAGGCCTCGTCTCCTTTAGAGGCACTGATCTCCGCGTACCTCTGGAGTTTTCAAAGGATGTGAGGCCTCCGGTCGCGATGAGGTGGGGAACTAGGTCTTTCTCTGTTGTCTCCACAGGGGATTCAGACATCCTTTCATTTTGGGAGATGCAAGACGAGCCTGCATTCAAGTCACTGCATTGATATCCGGCCTTATTTCGAGTCAGGGCATCGCGGTGTCCATTCCACTTGAGGCCGCAAACTCAGGGTCCCTCTCACATACCTAGAGCTGAGAAAAGCCGCCTCTTGAGGTGCTTGAGGTAAGGTGGTATTCCTCTGGAGTCGAAGCCAGGGACCAACCTCTCATCTCGAGTTGATTTTTGGTCCACGGAGTTCTTTCATGTTGCTACAGTGACCTCAGGATCCCTCTAGCCTTGAAACAGAGTTCTTGGGGTTTCTCTGGAGTGCCATCAAGGAAATCAAGGCTCCTTTCATGTGTGATGTGCAACCCGGAATTGATATGCAGGCAGTGAAGGGGAATTGGGCCTCATCTCACGGCGATGGGGAAGTTTCATGGTTTTTCTCGAGTTGCGGCGGGAACCTGGGGTATATTCTCGAGTTACGACGGGGATGGCCCTTCCACCCACGTGTTTGTCAGCGACGTCAGGACTCCTGCCTAGTTGCGAGGGACAACTCGGGATTCTCCTCGAGGCTTGGCAGGGCAATTGGGACGCCTCTCCATCTGAGGCGGGAGACCAAGGGTCCCTTTCCACGTGCCACAGGAATCCTGGGACTCCTATCAAGTTTCACGAGGAGTCAGGCATCCTCTCCTTTGGAGGCACTGATCTCCACGTACCTCTGGAGTTTTCAAAGGATGTGAGGCCTCCGGTCGCGATGAGGTGGGGAACTAGGTCTTTCTCTGTGGTCTCCACAGGGGATTCAAACATCCTTTCATTTTGGGAGATGCAAGACGAGCCTGCATTCAAGGCACTTCAGAGATATCTGGCCTTATTTCGAGTCAGGGCATCGCGGTGTCCATTCCTCTAGAGGCCGCAAACTCAGGTTCCCTCTCACATACCTAGAGCTGAGAGAAGCCTCCTCTTGAGGTGCTTGTGGTAAGGTGGTATTCCTCTGGAGTCGAAGCCAGGGACTAACCTCTCATCTCGAGATGATTTTTGGTCCACGGAGCTCTTTCGTGTGGCTACAGTGACCTCAGGATCCCTCTAGCCTTGAAACAGTGTTCTTGGGGTTTCTCTGGAGTGCCATCAAGGAAATCAAGGCTCCTTTCATGTGTGATGTGCAACACAGAATTGCTCTGCACGCAGTGCAGGGGAATCGGGCCTCATCTCGCGGTGAGGGGGAAGTCTCATGGTTTTTCTCGAGTTGCGGCGGGAACCTGGGGTATATTCTCGAGTTACGACGGGGATGGCCTTTCCACCCACGTGTTTGTTCAGCGACGTCAGGACTAGTGCCTAGTTGCGAGGGACAACTAGGGATTCTCCTCAAGGCTTAGCAGGGCAATTGGGATGCCTCTCCAGCTGAGGCGGGAGACCAAGATTCCCTTTCCACTTGCCACAGGAATCCTGGGACTCCTATCAAATTTCACGAGGAGTCAGGCATCGTCTCCTTTGGAGGCACTGATCTCCGCGTACCTCTGGAGTTTTCAAAGGATTTGAAGCCTCCGGTCGCGATGAGGTGGGGAACTAGGTCTTTCTCTGTGGTCTCCACAAGGGATTCAAACATTCTTTCATCTTGGGAGATGCAAGACGAGCCTGCATTCAAGTCACTTCAGAGATATCTGGCCTTATATCGAGTCAGGGTATCGCGGTGTCCTTTCCACTTGAGACCGCAAACTCAGGGTCCCTCTCACATACCTAGAGCTGAGAGAAGCCTCCTCTTGAGGTGCTTGTGGTACGGTGGTATTCCTCTGGAGTCGAAGCCAGGGACTAACCTCTCATCTCGAGTTGATTTTTGGTCCACGGAGCTCTTTCGTGTTGCCACAGAGACCTCAGGTTCCCTCTAGCCTTGAAACAGTGTTCTTGGGGTTTGTCTGGATTGCCATCAAGGAAATCAAGGCTCCTTTCATGTGTGATGTGCAACACGGAATTGCTCTGCACGCAGTGCAGGGGAATCGGGCCTCATCTCGCGGCGAGGGAGAAGTCTCATGGTTTTTTTCGAGTTGTGGCGGGAACCTGTGGTATATTCTCGAGTTACAACGGGGATGGACCTCCCACCCACGTGTGTGTTCAGCGACGTCAGGACTCCTGCCTAGTTGCGAGGGACAACTCGGGATTCTCCTGGAGGCTTGGCAGGGCAATTGGGATGCCTCTCCATCTGAGGCGGGAGACCAAGATTCCCTTTCCACTTGCCACAGGAATCCTGGTACTCCTATCAAGTTTCACGAGGAGTCAGGCATCGTCCCCTTTGGAGGCACTGATCTCCGCGTACCTCTGGAGTTTTCAAAGCATTTGAGGCCTCCGGTCGCGATGAGGTGGGGAACTAGGTCTTTCTCTGTGGTCTCCACACGGGATTCAAACATCCTTTCATTTTGGGAGATGCAAGACGAGCCTGCATTCAAGTCACTTCAGAGATATCTGGCCTTATTTCGAGTCAGGGCATCGCGGTGTCCATTCCACTTGAGTCCGCAAACTCAGGTTCCCTCTCACATACCTAGAGCTGAGAGAAGCCTCCTCTTGAGGTGCTTGTGGTAAAGTGGTTTTCCTCTGGAGTCGAAGCCAGGGACTAACCTCTCATCTCGAGTTGATTTTTGGTCCATGGAGCTCTTTCGTGTGGCTACAGTGACCTCAGGATCCCTCTAGCCTTGAAACAGTGTTCTTGGGGTTTCTCTGGAGTGCCATCAAGGAAATCAAGGCTCCGTTCATGTGTGTTGTGCAACACAGAATTGCTCTGCACGCAGTGCAGGGGAATCGGGCCTCATCTCGCGGCGAGGGGGAAGTCTCATGGTTTTTCTCGAGTTGCGGCGGGAACCTGGGCTATATTCTCGAGTTACGACGGGGATGGCCCTTCCACACACGTGTTTGTTCAGCGACGTCAGGACTCCTGCCTAGTTGCGAGGGACAACTTGGGATTCTCCTCAAGGCTTGGCAGGGCAATTGGGACGCCTCTCCATCTGAGGCGGGAGACCAAGGTTCCCTTTCCACTTGCCACAGAAATCCTGGGACTCCTATCAAGTTTCACGAGGAGTCAGGCATCGTCCCCTTTCCGGGCACTGATCGCTGGGTACCTCTGGAGTTTTCAAAGGATTTGAAGCCTCCGGTCGCGATGAGGTGGGGAACTTGGTTTTTCTCTGTGGTCTCCACAGGTGATTCAAACATCCTTTCATCTTGGGAGATGCAAGACGAGCCTGCATTCAAGTCACTTCAGAGATATCTGGCCTTATATCGAGTCAGGGCATCGCGGTGTCCATTTCACTTGAGACCGCAAACTCAGGGTCCCTCTCACATACCTAGAGCTGAGAGAAGCCTCCTCTTGAGGTGCTTGTGGTAAGGTGGTATTCCTCTGGAGTCGAAGCCAGGGACTAACCTCTCATCTCGAGTTGATTTTTGGGCCACGGAGCTCTTTCGTGTTGCCACAGAGACCTCAGGTTCCCTCTAGCCTTGAAACAGTGTTCTTGGGGTTTCTCTGGATTGCCATCAAGGAAATCAAGGCTCCTTTCATGTGTGATGTGCAACACGGAATTGCTCTGCACGCAGTGCAGGGGAATCGGGCCTCATCTCGCGGCGAGGGGAAGTCTCATGGTTTTTCTCGAGTTGCGGCTGGAAGCTGGGGTATATTCTCGAGTTACGACGGGGATGGCCCTTCCACCCACGTGTTTGTTCAGCGACGTCAGGACTCCTGCCTGGTTGCAAGGGACAACTCGGGATTCTCCTCGAGGCGTGGCAGGGCAATTGGGACGCCTCTCCAGCTGAGGCGGGAGACCAAGGGTCCCTTTCCACGTGCCACAGGAATCCTGGGACTCCTATCAAGTTTCACGAGGAGTCAGGCCTCGTCTCCTTTGGAGGCACTGATCTCCGCGTACCTCTGGAATTTTCAAACAATGTGAGGCCTCCGGTCGCGATGAGGTGGGCAACTAGGTCTTTCTCTGTGGTCTCCACAGGGGATTCAGACATCCTTTCGTCTTGGGAGATGCAAGACGAGCCTGCATTCAAGTCACTGCAGGTATATCCGGCCTTATTTCGCGTCAGGGCATCGCGGTGTCCATTCCACTTGAGGCCGCAAAATCAGGTTCCCTGTCACATACCTAGAGTTGAGAGAAGCCTCCTCTTGAGGTGCTTGTGGTAAGGTGGTATTCCTCTGTAGTCGAAGCCAGGGACTAACCTCTCATCTCGAGTTGATTTTTGGTCCACGGAGCTCTTTCGTGTTGCTACAGTGACCTCAGGATCCCTCTAGCCTTGAACCAGTGTTCTTGGGGTTTCTCTGGAGTGCCATCAAGGAAATCAAGGCTCCTTTCATGTTTGATGTGCAACACGGAATTGCTCTGCATGCAGTGCAGGGGAATCGGGCCTCATCTCGCGGCGAGGGGGAAGTCTCATGGTTTTTCTCGAGTTGCGGCGGGAACCTGTGGTATATTCTCCAGTTACGACGGAGATGGCCCTTCCACACACGTGTTTGTTCAGCGACGTCAGGACTCCTGCCTAGTTGCGAGGGAAAACTTGGGATTCTCCTCGAGGCTTGGCAGGCCAATTGGGACGCCTCTCCAGCTGAGGCGGGAGACCAAGGGTCCCTTTCCATGTGCCACAGGAATCCTGGGACTCCTAAGAAGTTTCACGAGGAGTCAGGCATCGTCTCCTTTGGAGGCACTGATCTCCGCGTACCTCTGGAATTTTCAAAGGATGTGAGGCCTCCGGTCGCGATGAGGTGGGGAACTAGGTCTTTCTCTGTGGTCTCCACAGGGGATTCAGACATCCTTTCGTCTTGGGAGATGCAAGACGAGCCTGCATTCAAGTCACTGCAGATATATCCGGCCTTATTTCGAATCAGGGCATCGCGGTGTCCATTCCACTTGAGGCCGCAAACTCAGGTTCCCTCTCACATACCTAGAGCTGAGAGAAGCCTCCTCTTGAGGTGCTTGTGGTAAGGTGGTATGCCTCAGGAGTCGAAGCCAGGGACTAACCTCTCATCTCGAGTTGATTTTTGGTCCACGGAGCTCTTTAGTGTGGCTACAGTGACCTCAGGATCCCTCTAGCCTTGAAACAGTGTTCTTGGGGTTTCTCTGGTGTGCCATCAAGGAAATCAAGGCTCCTTTCATGTGTGATGTGCAACACGGAATTGCTCTGCACGCAGTGCAGGGGAATCGGGCCTCATCTCGCGGCGAGGGGGAAGTCTCATGGTTTTTCTCGAGTTGCGGCGGGAACCTGGGCTATATTCTCGAGTTACGACGGGGATGGCCCTTCCACACACGTGTTTGTTCGGCCACGTCAAGACTCCTGCCTAGTTGCGAGGGACAACTCGGGATTCTCCTCGAGGCTTGGCAGGGTAATTGGGACGCCTCTCCAGCTGAGGCGGGAGACCAAGGGTCCCTTTTCACGTGCCACAGGAATCCTGGGACTCCTATCAAGTTTCACGAGGAGTCAGGCATCGTCTCCTTTAGAGGCACTGATCTCCGCGTACCTCTGGAGTTTTCAAAGGATGTGAGGCCTCCGGTCGCGATGAGGTGGGGAACTAGGTCTTTCTCTGTGGTCTCCACAGGGGATTCAGACATCCTTTCATTTTGGGAGATGCAAGACGAGCCTGCATTCAAGTCACTGCATTGATATCCGGCCTTATTTCGAGTCAGGGCATCGCGGTGTCCATTCCACTTGAGGCCGCAAACTCAGGGTCCCTCTCACATACCTAGAGCTGAGAAAAGCCTCCTCTTGAGGTGCTTGAGGTAAGGTGGTATTCCTCTGGAGTCGAAGCCAGGGACTAACCTCTCATCTCGAGTTGATTTTCGGTCCACGGAGTTCTTTCATGTGGCTACAGTGACCTCAGGATCCCTCTAGCCTTGAAACAGTGTTCTTGGGGTTTCTCTGGAGTGCCATCAAGGAAATCAAGGCTCCTTTCATGTGTGATGTGCAACCCGGAATTGATATGCAGGCAGTGCAGGGGAATTGGGCCTCATCTCACGGCGATGGGGAAGTTTCATGGTTTTTCTCGAGTTGCGGCGGGAACCTGGGGTATATTCTCGAGTTACGACGGGGATGGCCCTTCCACCCACGTGTTTGTCAGCGACGTCAGGACTCCTGCCTAGTTGCGAGGGACAACTCGGGATTCTCCTCGAGGCTTGGCAGGGCAATTGGGACGCCTCTCCATCTGAGGCGGGAGACCAAGGGTCCCTTTCCACGTGCCACAGGAATCCTGGGACTCCTATCAAGTTTCACGAGGAGTCAGGCATCCTCTTCTTTGGAGGCACTGATCTCCACGTACCTCTGGAGTTTTCAAAGGATGTGAGGCCTCCGGTCGCGATGAGGTGGGGAACTAGGTCTTTCTCTGTGGTCTCCACAGGGGATTCAAACATCCTTTCATTTTGGGAGATGCAAGACGAGCCTGCATTCAAGGCACTTCAGAGATATCTGGCCTTATTTCGAGTCAGGGCATCGCGGTGTCCATTCCTCTAGAGGCCGCAAACTCAGGTTCCCTCTCACATACCTAGAGCTGAGAGAAGCCTCCTCTTGAGGTGCTTGTGGTAAGGTGGTATTCCTCTGGAGTCGAAGCCAGGGACTAACCTCTCATCTCGAGATGATTTTTGGTCCACGGAGCTCTTTCGTGTGGCTACAGTGACCTCAGGATCCCTCTAGCCTTGAAACAGTGTTCTTGGGGTTTCTCTGGAGTGCCATCAAGGAAATCAAGGCTCCTTTCATGTGTGATGTGCAACACAGAATTGCTCTGCACGCAGTGCAGGGGAATCGGGCCTCATCTTGCGGTGAGGGGGAAGTCTCATGGTTTTTCTCGAGTTGCGGCGGGAACCTGGGGTATATTCTCGAGTTACGACGGGGATGGCCTTTCCACCCACGTGTTTGTTCAGCGACGTCAGGACTAGTGCCTAGTTGCGAGGGACAACTAGGGATTCTCCTCAAGGCTTGGCAGGGCAATTGGGATGCCTCTCCAGCTGAGGCGGGAGACCAAGATTCCCTTTCCACTTGCCACAGGAATCCTGGGACTCCTATCAAATTTCACGAGGAGTCAGGCATAGTCCCCTTTGGAGGCACTGATCTCCGCGTACCTCTGGAGTTTTCAAAGGATTTGAAGCCTCCGGTCGCGATGAGGTGGGGAACTAGGTCTTTCTCTGTGGTCTCCACAAGGGATTCAAACATTCTTTCATCTTGGGAGATGCAAGACGAGCCTGCATTCAAGTCACTTCAGAGATATCTGGCCTTATATCGAGTCAGGGTATCGCGGTGTCCTTTCCACTTGAGACCGCAAACTCAGGGTCCCTCTCACATACCTAGAGCTGAGAGAAGCCTCCTCTTGAGGTGCTTGTGGTACGGTGGTATTCCTCTGGAGTCGAAGCCAGGGACTAACCTCTCATCTCGAGTTGATTTTTGGTCCACGGAGCTCTTTCGTGTTGCCACAGAGACCTCAGGTTCCCTCTAGCCTTGAAACAGTGTTCTTGGGGTTTGTCTGGATTGCCATCAAGGAAATCAAGGCTCCTTTCATGTGTGATGTGCAACACGGAATTGCTCTGCACGCAGTGCAGGGGAATTGGGCCTCATCTCGCGGCGAGGGAGAAGTCTCATGGTTTTTTTCGAGTTGTGGCGGGAACCTGTGGTATATTCTCGAGTTACAACGGGGATGGCCCTCCCACCCACGTGTGTGTTCAGCGACGTCAGGACTCCTGCCTAGTTGCGAGGGACAACTCGGGATTCTCCTGGAGGCTTGGCAGGGCAATTGGGATGCCTCTCCATCTGAGGCGGGAGACCAAGATTCCCTTTCCACTTGCCACAGGAATCCTGGTACTCCTATCAAGTTTCACGAGGAGTCAGGCATCGTCCCCTTTGGAGGCACTGATCTCCGCGTACCTCTGGAGTTTTCAAAGCATTTGAGGCCTCCGGTCGCGATGAGGTGGGGATCTAGGTCTTTCTCTGTGGTCTCCACACGGGATTCAAACATCCTTTCATTTTGGGAGATGCAAGACGAGCCTGCATTCAAGTCACTTCAGAGATATCTGGCCTTATTTCGAGTCAGGGCATCGCGGTGTCCATTCCACTTGAGGCCGCAAACTCAGGTTCCCTCTCACATACCTAGAGCTGAGAGAAGCCTCCTCTTGAGGTGCTTGTGGTAAGGTGATATTCCTCTGGAGTCGAAACCAGGGACTAACCTCTCATGTCGAGTTGATTTTTGGTCCACGGAGCTCTTTCGTGTTGCTACAGTGACCTCAGGATCCCTCTAGCCTTGAAACAGTGTTCTTGGGGTTTCTCTGGAGTGCCATCAAGGAAATCAAGGCTCCTTTCATGTTTGATGTGCAACACGGAATTGCTCTGCATGCAGTGCAGGGGAATCGGGCCTCATCTCACGGCAAGGGGGAAGTCTCATGGTTTTTCTCGAGTTGCGGCGGGAACCTGGGGTATATTCTCGAGTTACGACGGGGATGGCAATTCCACACACGGGTTTGTTCAGCGACGTCAGGACTCCTGCCTAGTTGCGAGGGACAACTCGGGATTCTCCTGGAGGCTTGGCAGGGCAATTGGAACGCCTCTCCAGGTGAGGCGGGAGACCAAGGGTCACTTTCCACGTGCCACAGGAATCCTGGGACTCCTATCAAGTTTCCCGAGGAGTCATGCATCGTCTACTTTGGAGGCACTGATCTCCGCGTAGCTCTGGAGTTTTCAAAGGATGTGAGGCCTCCGGTCGCGATGAGGTGGGGAACTAGGTCTTTCTCTGTGGTCTCCACAGGGGATTCAGACATCCTTTCATCTTGGGAGATGCAAGACGAGCCTGCATTCAAGTCACTGCAGGGATATTCGGCCTTATTTCGAGTCACGGCATCGCGGTGTCCATTCCACTTAAGGCCGCAAACTCAGGGTCCCTCTCACATACCTAGAGCTGAGAGAAGCCTCTTCTTCAGGTACTTGTGGAAAGGTGTTATTTCTCTGGAGTAGAAGCCAGGGACTACCCTCTCATCTCGAGTTGATTTTTGGTCCATGGAGCTCTTTCGTGTTGCTACAGTGACCTCAGGATCCCTCTAGCCTTGAAACAGTGTTCTTGGGGTTTCTCTGGAGTGCCATCAAGGAAATCAAGGCTCCTTTCATGTGTGATGTGCAACACGGAATTGCTCTGTATGCAGTGCAGGGGAATCGGGCCTCATCTCACGGCGAGGGGGAAGTCTCATGGTTTTTCTCGAGTTGCGGCGTGGACTTGGGGTATATTCTCGAGTTACGACGGGGATGGCCCTTCCAGCCACGTGTTTGTTCAGCGACGTCAGGACTCCTGCCTAGTTGCGAGGGAAAACTCGGGATTCTCCTCGAGGCTTGGCAGGTCAATTGGGACGCCTCTCCAGCTGAGGCGGGAGAACAAGAGTCCCTTTCCACGTGCCACAGGAATCCTGGGACTCCTAAGAAGTTTCACGAGGAGTCAGGCATCGTCTCCTTTGGAGGCACTGATCTCCGCGTACCTCTGGAGTTTTAAAAGGATGTGAGGCCTCCGGTCGCGATGAGGTGGGGAACTAGGTCTTTCTCTGTGGTCTCCACAGGGGATTCAGACATCCTTTCATCTTGGGAGATGCAAGACGAGACTGCATTCAAGTCAATGCAGGGATATATGGCCTTATTTCGAGTCAGGGCATCGCGGTGTCCATTCCACTTGAGGCCGCAAACTCAGGGTCCCTCTCACATAGCTAGAGCTGAGAGAAGCCTCCTCTTGAGGTGCTTGTGGTAAGGTGGTATTTCTCTGGAGTTGAAGCCAGGGACTAACCTCTCATCTCGAGTTGATTTTTGGTCCACGGAGCTCTTTCGTGTTGCTACAGTGACCTCAGAATCCTTCTAGCCTTGAAACAGTGTTCTTGGGGTTTCTCTGGAGTGCCATCAAGGAAATCAAGGCTCCTTTCATGTTTGATGTGCAACACGGAATTGCTCTGCACGCAGTGCAGGGGAATCGGGCCTCATTTTGCGGCGAGGGGGAAGTCTCATGGTTTCTCTCGAGTTGCGGCGGGAACCTGGGGTATATTCTCGAGTTACGACGTGGATGGCCCATCCACACACGTGTTTGTTCAGCGACGTCAGGACTCCTGCCTAGTTGCGAGGGACAACTCGGGATTCTCCTCGAGGCTTTGCAGGGCAATTGGGACGCCTCTCCAGCTGAGGCGGGAGACCAACGGTCCCTTTCCATGTGCCACAGGAATCCTGGGACTCCTAAGAAGTTTCACGAGGAGTCAGGCATCGTCTCCTTTGGAGCCACTGATCTCCGCGTACCTCTGGAATTTTCAACGGATGTGAGGCTTCCGGTCGCGATGAGGTGGGGAACTAGGTCTTTCTCTGTGGTCTCCACAGGGGATTCAGACATCCTTTCGACTTGGAAGATGCAAGACGAGCCTGCATTCAAGTCACTGCAGGGATATCCGGCCTTATTTCCAGTCAGGGCATCGCGGTGTCCATTCCACTTGAGGCCGCAAAATCAGGTTCCCTGTCACATACCTAGAGCTGAGAGAAGCCTCCTCTTCATGTGCTTGTGGTAAGGTGTTATTCCTCTGGATTTGGAGCCAGGGACTACCCTCTCATCTCGAGTTGATTTTTGGTCCATGGAGCTCTTTCGTGTTGCTACAGTGACCTCACGATCCCTCTTGCCTTGAAACAGTGTTCTTGGGGTTTCTCTGGAGTGCCATCAAGGAAATCAAGGCTCCTTTCATGTGTGATGTGCAACACGGAATTGCTCTGCATGCAGTGCAGGGGAATCAGGCCTCATCTCGCGGCGAGGGGGAAGTCTCATGGTTTTTCTCGAGTTGCGGCAGAACCTGGGGTATATCCTCGAGTTACGACGGGGATGGCCCTTCCACACACGTGTTTGTTCAGCGACGTCGGGACTCCTGCCTAGTTGCAAGGGACAACTCAGGATTCTCCTCGAGGCTTGGCAGGGCAATTGGGACGCCTCTCCAGCTGAGGCGGGAGACCAAGAGTCCCTTTCCACGTGCCACAGGAATCCTGGGACACCTATCAAGTTTCACGAGGAGTCAGGCATTGTCTCCTTTGGAGGCACTGATCTCCGCGTACCTCTGAAGTTTTCAAAGGATGTGAGGCCTCCGGTCGCGATGAGGTGGGAAACTCGGTCTTTTTCTGTGGTCTCCACAGGGGATTCAGACATCCTTTCGTCTTCGGAGATGCAAGACGAGCCTGCATTCAAGTCACTGCAGGGATATCCGGCCTTATATCGAGTCAGGGCATCGCGGTGTCCATTCCACTTGAGGCCGCAAACTCAGGGTCCCTCTCACATACCTAGAGCTGAGAGAAGCCTCCTCTTCAGGTGCTTGTGGAAAGGTGGTATTCCTCTGGAGTCGAAGCCAGGGACTAACCTCTCATCTCGAATTGATTTTTGGTCCACGGAGCTCTTTCGTGTTGCTACAGTGACCTCAGGATCCCTCTAGGCTTGAAACAGTGTTCTTGGGGTTTCTCTGGAGTGCCATCAAGGAAATCAAGGCTCCTTTCATGTGTGATGTGCAACACGGAATTGCTCTGCACGCAGTGCAGGGGAATCGGGCCTCATCTCGCGGCGAGGGGGAAGTCTGATGGTTTTTCTCGAGTTGCGGCGGGAACCTGGGGTATATTCTCGAGTTACGACGGGGATGGCCCTTCCAACCACGTGTTTGTTCAGCGACGTCAGGACTCCTGCCTAGTTGCGAGGGACAACTCGTGATTCTCCTCGAGGCTTGGCAGGGCAATTGGGACGCCTCTCCAGCTGAGGCGGGAGACCAAGGGTCCCTTTCCACGTGCCACAGGAATCCTGGGACACCTATCAAGTTTCACGAGGAGTCATGCATCGTCTCCTTTGGAGGCACTGATCTCCGCGTACCTCTGGAGTTTTCAAAGGATGTGAGGCCTCCGGTCGCGATGAGGTGGGGAACTCGGTCTTTCTCTGTGGTCTCCACAGGGGATTCAGATATCCTTTCATTTTGGGAGATGCAAGACGAGCCTGCATTCAAGTCAGTGCAGGGATATCCGGCCTTATTTCGAATCAGGGCATCGCGGTGTCCATTCCACTTGAGGCCGCAAACTCAGGGTCCCTCTCACATACCTAGAGCTGAGAGAAGCCTCCTCTTGAGGTGCTTGTGGTAAGGTGGTATGCCTCAGGAGTCGAAGCCAGGGACTAACCTCTCATCTCGAGTTGATTTTTGGTCCACGGAGCTCTTTCGTGTGGCTACAGTGACCTCAGGATCCCTCTAGCCTTGAAACAGTGTTCTTGGGGTTTCTCTGGTGTGCCATCAAGGAAATCAAGGCTCCTTTCATGTGTGATGTGCAACACGGAATTGCTCTGCACGCAGTGCAGGGGAATCGGGCCTCATCTCGCGGCGAGGGGGAAGTCTCATGGTTTTTCTCGAGTTGCGGCGGGAACCTGGGGTATATTCTCGAGTTACGACGGGGATGGCCCTTCCACACACGTGTTTGTTCGGCCACGTCAGGACTCCTGCCTAGTTGCGAGGCACAACTCGGGATTCTCCTCGAGGCTTGGCAGGGCAATTGGGACGCCTCTCCAGCTGAGGCGGGAGACCAAGGGTCCCTTTCCACGTGCCACAGGAATCCTGGGACTCCTATCAAGTTTCACGAGGAGTCAGGCCTCGTCTCCTTTAGAGGCACTGATCTCCGCGTACCTCTGGAGTTTTGAAAGGATGTGAGATCTTCCGTCGCCATGAGGTGGGGAACTAGGTCTTTCTCTGTGGTCTCCACAGGGGATTCAGACATCCTTTCATCTTGGGAGATGCAAGACGAGCCTGCGTTCAAGTCACTGCAGGGATATCCGGCCTTATTTCGCGTCAGGGCATCGCAGTGTTCATTCCACTTGAGGCCGCAAAATCAGGGTCCCTCTCACATACATAGAGCTGAGAGAAGCCTCCTCTTGAGGTGCTTGTGGTAAGGTGGTATTCCTCTGGAGTCGAAACCAGGGACTAACCTCTCATCTCGAGTTGATTTTTGTCCACGGAGCTCTTTCGTGTTGCTACAATGACCTCAGGATCCCTCTAGCCTTGAAACAGTGTTCTTGGGGTTTCTCTGGAGTGCCATCAAGGAAATCAAGGCTCCTTTCATGTTTGATGTGCAACACGGAATTGCTCTGCATGCAGTGCAGGGGAATCGGGCCTCATCTCACGGCGAGGGGGAAGTCTCATGGTTTTTCTCGAGTTGCGGCGGGAACCTGGGGTATATTCTCGAGTTACGACGGGGATGGCAATTCCACACACGGGTTTGTTCAGCGACGTCAGGACTCCTGCCTAGTTGCGAGGGACAACTCGGGATTCTCCTGGAGGCTTGGCAGGGAAATTGGTACGCCTCTCCAGGTGAGGCGGGAGACCAAGGGACCCTTTCCACGTGCCACAGGAATCCTGGGACTCCTATCAAGTTTCACGAGGAGTCAGGCATCGTCTCCTTTGGAGGCACTGATCTCCGCATACCTCTGGAGTTTTCAAAGGATGTGAGGCCTCCGGTCGCGATGAGCTGGGGAACTAGGTCTTTCTCTGTGGTCTCCACAGGGGATTCAGACATCCTTTCGTCTTGGGAGATGCAAGACGAGTCTGCATTCAAGTCACTGCAGGGATATCCGGCCTTATTTCGCGTCAGGGCATCATAGTCTCCATTCCACTTGAGGCCCCAAAATCAGGGTCCCTCTCACATACCTAGAGCTGAGAAAAGCCTCCTCTTGAGGTGCTTGAGGTAAGGTGGTATTCCTCTGGAGTCGAAGCCAGGGACCAACCTCTCATCTCGAGTTGATTTTTGGTCCACGGAGTTCTTTCATGTTGCTACAGTGACCTCAGGATCCCTCTAGCCTTGAAACAGTGTTCTTGGGGTTTCTCTGGAGTGCCATCAAGGAAATCAAGGCTCCTTTCATGTGTGATGTGCAACCCGGAATTGATATGCAGGCAGTGCAGGGGAATTGGGCCTCATCTCACGGCGATGTGGAAGTTTCATGGTTTTTCTCGAGTTGCGGCGGGAACCTGGGGTATATTCTCGAGTTACGACGGGGATGGCCCTTCCACCCACGTGTTTGTCAGCGACGTCAGGACTCCTGCCTAGTTGCGAGGGACAACTCGGGATTCTCCTCGAGGCTTGGCAGGGCAATTGGGACGCCTCTCCATCTGAGGCGGGAGACCAAGGGTCCCTTTCCACGTGCCACAGGAATCCTGGGACTCCTATCAAGTTTCACGAGGAGTCAGGCATCCTCTCCTTTGGAGGCACTGATCTCCACGTACCTCTGGAGTTTTCAAAGATGTGAGGCCTCCGGTCGCGATGAGGTGGGGAACTAGGTCTTTCTCTGTGGTCTCCACAGGGGATTTAAACATCCTTTCATTTTGGGAGATGCAAGACGAGCCTGCATTCAAGGCACTTCAGAGATATCTGGCCTTATTTCGAGTCAGGGCATCGCGGTGTCCATTCCTCTAGAGGCCGCAAACTCAGGTTCCCTCTCACATACCTAGAGCTGAGAGAAGCCTCCTCTTGAGGTGCTTGTGGTAAGGTGGTATTCCTCTGGAGTCGAAGCCAGGGACTAACCTCTCATCTCGAGATGATTTTTGGGCCACGGAGCTCTTTCGTGTGGCTACAGTGACCTCAGGATCCCTCTAGCCTTGAAACAGTGTTCTTGGGGTTTCTCTGGAGTGCCATCAAGGAAATCAAGGCTCCTTTCATGTGGGATGTGCAACACAGAATTGCTCTGCACGCAGTGCAGGGGAATCGGGCCTCATCTCGCGGTGAGGGGGAAGTCTCATGGTTTTTCTCGAGTTGCGGCGGGAACCTGGGGTATATTCTCGAGTTACGACGGGGATGGCCTTTCCACCCACGTGTTTGTTCAGCGACGTCAGGACTAGTGCCTAGTTGCGAGGGACAACTAGGGATTCTCCTCAAGGCTTGGCAGGGCAATTGGGATGCCTCTCCAGCTGAGGCGGGAGACCAAGTTTCCCTTTCCACTTGCCACAGGAATCCTGGGACTCCTATCAAATTTCACGAGGAGTCAGGCATCGTCCCCTTTGGAGGCACTGATCTCCGCGTACCTCTGGAGTTTTCAAAGGATTTGAAGCCTCCGGTCGCGATGAGGTGGGGAACTAGGTCTTTCTCTGTGTTCTCCACAAGGGATTCAAACATTCTTTCATCTTGGGAGATGCAAGACGAGCCTGCATTCAAGTCACTGCAGGTATATCCGGCCTTATTTCGCGTCAGGGCATCGCGGTGTCCATTCCACTTGAGGCCGCAAAATCAGGTTCCCTGTCACATACCTAGAGTTGAGAGAAGCCTCCTCTTGAGGTGCTTGTGGTAAGGTGGTATTCCTCTGGAGTCGAAGCCAGGGACTAACCTCTCATCTCGAGTTGATTTTTGGTCCACGGAGCTCTTTCGTGTTGCTACAGTGACCTCAGGATCCCTCTAGCCTTGAACCAGTGTTCTTGGGGTTTCTCTGGAGTGCCATCAAGGAAATCAAGGCTCCTTTCATGTTTGATGTGCAACACGGAATTGCTCTGCATGCAGTGCAGGGGAATCGGGCCTCATCTCGCGGCGAGGGGGAAGTCTCATGGTTTTTCTCGAGTTGCGGCGGGAACCTGGGGTATATTCTCCAGTTACGACGGGGATGGCCCTTCCACACACGTGTTTGTTCAGCGACGTCAGGACTCCTGCCTAGTTGCCAGGGAAAACTTGGGATTCTCCTCGAGGCTTGGCAGGCCAATTGGGACGCCTCTCCAGCTGAGGCGGGAGACCAAGGGTCCCTTTCCATGTGCCACAGGAATCCTGGGACTCCTAAGAAGTTTCACGAGGAGTCAGGCATCGTCTCCTTTGGAGGCACTGATCTCCGCGTACCTCTGGAATTTTCAAAGGATGTGAGGCTTCCGGTCGCGATGATGTGGGGAACTAGGTCTTTCTCTGTGGTCTCCACAGGGGATTCAGACATCCTTTCGTCTTGGGAGATGCAAGACGAGCCTGCATTCAAGTCAGTGCAGGGATATCCGGCCTTATTTCGAATCAGGGCATCGCGGTGTCCATTCCACTTGAGGCCGCAAACTCAGGGTCCCTCTCACATACCTAGAGCTGAGAGAAGCCTCCTCTTGAGGTGCTTGTGGTAAGGTGGTATGCCTCAGGAGTCGAAGCCAGGGACTAACCTCTCATCTCGAGTTGATTTTTGGTCCACGCAGCTCTTTCGTGTGGCTACAGTGACCTCAGGATCCCTCTAGCCTTGAAACAGTGTTCTTGGGGTTTCTCTGGTGTGCCATCAAGGAAATCAAGGCTCCTTTCATGTGTGATGTGCAACACGGAATTGCTCTGCACGCAGTGCAGGGGAATCGGGCCTCATCTCGCGGCGAGGGGGAAGTCTCATGGTTTTTCTCGAGTTGCGGCGGGAACCTGGGCTATATTCTCGAGTTACGACGGGGATGGCCCTTCCACACACGTGTTTGTTCGGCCACGTCAAGACTCCTGCCTAGTTGCGAGGGACAACTCGGGATTCTCCTCGAGGCTTGGCAGGGCAATTGGGACGCCTCTCCAGCTGAGGCGGGAGACCAAGGGTCCCTTTCCACGTGCCACAGGAATCCTGGGACTCCTATCAAGTTTCACGAGGAGTCAGGCATCGTCCCCTTTGCGGGCACTGATCGCTGGGTACCTCTGGAGTTTTCAAAGGATTTGAAGCCTCCGGTCGCGATGAGGTGGGGAACTAGGTCTTTCTCTGTTGTCTCCACAGGGGATTCAGACATCCTTTCATTTTGGGAGATGCAAGACGAGCCTGCATTCAAGTCACTGCATTGATATCCGGCCTTATTTCGAGTCAGGGCATCGCGGTGTCCATTCCACTTGAGGCCGCAAACTCAGGGTCCCTCTCACATACCTAGAGCTGAGAAAAGCCTCCTCTTGAGGTGCTTGAGGTAAGGTGGTATTCCTCTGGAGTCGAAGCCAGGGACCAACCTCTCATCTCGAGTTGATTTTTGGTCCACGGAGTTCTTTCATGTTGCTACAGTGACCTCAGGATCCCTCTAGCCTTGAAACAGTGTTCTTGGGGTTTCTCTGGAGTGCCATCAAGGAAATCAAGGCTCCTTTCATGTGTGATGTGCAACCCGGAATTGATATGCAGGCAGTGCAGGGGAATTGGGCCTCATCTCACGGCGATGGGGAAGTTTCATGGTTTTTCTCGAGTTGCGGCGGGAACCTGGGGTATATTCTCGAGTTACGACGGGGAAGGCCCTTCCACCCACGTGTTTGTCAGCGACGTCAGGACTCCTGCCTAGTTGCGAGGGACAACTCGGGATTCTCCTCGAGGCTTGGCAGGGCAATTGGGACGCCTCTCCATCTGAGGCGGGAGACTAAGGGTCCCATTCCACGTGCCACAGGAATCCTGGGACTCCTATCAAGTTTCACGAGGAGTCAGGCATCCTCTCCTTTGGAGGCACTGATCTCCACGTACCTCTGGAGTTTTCAAAGGATGTGAGGCCTCCGGTCGCGATGAGGTGGGGAACTAGGTCTTTCTCTGTGGTCTCCACAGGGGATTCAAACATCCTTTCATTTTGGGAGATGCAAGACGAGCCTGCATTCAAGGCACTTCAGAGATATCTGGCCTTATTTCGAGTCAGGGCATCGCGGTGTCTATTCCTCTAGAGGCCGCAAACTCAGGTTCCCTCTCACATACTTAGAGCTGAGAGAAGCCTCCTCTTGAGGTGCTTGTGGTAAGGTGGTATTCCTCTGGAGTCGAAGCCAGGGACTAACCTCTCATCTCGAGATGATTTTTGGTCCACGGAGCTCTTTCGTGTGGCTACAGTGACCTCAGGATCCCTCTAGCCTTGAAACAGTGTTCTTGGGGTTTCTCTGGAGTGCCATCAAGGAAATCAAGGATCCTTTCATGTGTGATGTGCAACACGGAATTGCTCTGCACGCAGTGCAGGGGAATCGGGCCTCATCTCGCGGTGAGGGGGAAGTCTCATGGTTTTTCTCGAGTTGCGGCGGGAACCTGGGGTATATTCTCGAGTTACGACGGGGATGGCCTTTCCACCCACGTGTTTGTTCAGCGACGTCAGGACTAGTGCCTAGTTGCGAGGGACAACTAGGGATTCTCCTCAAGGCTTAGCAGGGCAATTGGGATGCCTCTCCAGCTGAGGCGGGAGACCAAGATTCCCTTTCCACTTGCCACAGGAATCCTGGGACTCCTATCAAATTTCACAAGGAGTCAGGCATCGTCCCCTTTGGAGGCACTGATCTCCGCGTACCTCTGGAGTTTTCAAAGGATTTGAAGCCTCCGGTCGCGATGAGGTGGGGAACTAGGTCTTTCTCTGTGGTCTCCACAAGGGATTCAAACATTCTTTCATCTTGGGAGATGCAAGACGAGCCTGCATTCATGTCACTTCAGAGATATCTGGCCTTATATCGAGTCAGGGTATCGCGGTGTCCTTTCCACTTGAGACCGCAAACTCAGGGTCCCTCTCACATACCTAGAGCTGAGAGAAGCCTCCTCTTGAGGTGCTTGTGGTACGGTGGTATTCCTCTGGAGTCGAAGCCAGGGACTAACCTCTCATCTCGAGTTGATTTTTGGTCCACGGAGCTCTTTCGTGTTGCCACAGAGACCTCAGGTTCCCTCTAGCCTTGAAACAGTGTTCTTGGGGTTTGTCTGGATTGCCATCAAGGAAATCAAGGATCCTTTCATGTGTGATGTGCAACACGGAATTGCTCTGCACGCAGTGCAGGGGAATCGGGCCTCATCTCGCGGCGAGGGAGAAGTCTCATGGTTTTTTTCGAGTTGTGGCGGGAACCTGTGGTATATTCTCGAGTTACAACGGGGATGGCCCTCCCACCCACGTGTTTGTTCAGCGACGTCAGGACTCCTGCCTAGTTGCGAGGGACAACTCGGGATTCTCCTGGAGGCTTGGCAGGGCAATTGGGATGCCTCTCCATCTGAGGCGGGAGACCAAGGGTCCCTTTCCATGTGCCACAGGAATCCTGGGACTCCTAAGAAGTTTCACGAGGAGTCAGGCATCGTCTCCTTTGGAGCCACTGATCTCCGCGTACCTCTGGAATTTTCAACGGATGTGAGGCTTCCGGTCGCGATGAGGTGGGGAACTAGGTCTTTCTCTGTGGTCTCCACAGGGGATTCAGACATCCTTTCGACTTGGGAGATGCAAGACGAGCCTGCATTCAAGTCACTGCAGGGATATCTGGCCTTATTTCCAGTCAGGGCATCACGGTGTCCATTCCACTTGAGGCCGCAAACTCAGGGTCCCTCTCACATACCTAGAGCTGAGAGAAGCCTCCTCTTGAGGTGCTTGTGGTAAGGTGGTATTCCTCTGGAGTCGAAGCCAGGGACTAACCTCTCATCTCGAGTTGATTTTTGGGCCACGGAGCTCTTTCGTGTTGCCACAGAGACCTCAGGTTCCCTCTAGCCTTGAAACAGTGTTCTTGGGGTTTCTCTGGATTGCCATGAAGGAAATCAAGGCTCCTTTCATGTGTGATGTGCAACACGGAATTGCTCTGCACGCAGTGCAGGGGAAGCGGGCCTCATCTCGCGGCGAGGGGAAGTCTCATGGTTTTTCTCGAGTTGCGGCTGGAAGCTGGGGTATATTCTCGAGTTACGACAGGGATGGCCCTTCCACCCACGTGTTTGTTCAGCGACGTCAGGACTCCTGCCTAGTTGCGAGGGTCAACTCGGGATTCTCCTCGAGGCGTGGCAGGGCAATTGGGACGCCTCTCCAGCTGAGGCGGGAGACCAAGGGTCCCTTTCCACGTGCCACAGGAATCCTGGGACTCCTAAGAAGTTTCACGAGGAGTCAGGCCTCGTCTCCTTTGGAGGCACTGATCTCCGCGTACCTCTGGAATTTTCAAACAATGTGAGGCCTCCGGTCGCGATGAGGTGGGCAACTAGGTCTTTCTCTGTGGTCTCCACAGGGGATTCAGACATCCTTTCGTCTTGGGAGATGCAAGACGAGCCTGCATTCAAGTCACTGCAGGTATATCCGGCCTTATTTCGCGTCAGGGCATCGCGGTGTCCATTCCACTTGAGGCCGCAAAATCAGGTTCCCTGTCACATACCTAGAGCTGAGAGAAGCCTCCTCTTGAGGTGCTTGTGGTAAGGTGGTATTCCTCTGTAGTCGAAGCCAGGGTCTAACCTCTCATCTCGAGTTGATTTTTGGTCCACGGAGCTCTTTCGTGTTGCTACAGTGACCTCAGGATCCCTCTAGCCTTGAAACAGTGTTCTTGGGGTTTCTCTGGAGTGCCATTAAGGAAATCAAGGCTCCTTTCATGTTTGATGTGCAACACGGAATTGCTCTGCATGCAGTGCAGGGAAATCGGGCCTCATCTCGCGGCGAGGGGGAAGTCTCATGGTTTTTCTCGAGTTGCGGCGGGAACATGGGGTATATTCTCCAGTTACGACGGGGATGGCCCTTCCACACACGTGTTTGTTCAGCGACGTCAGGACTCCTGCCTAGTTGCGAGGGAAAACTTGGGATTCTCCTCGAGGCTTGGCAGGCCAATTGGGACGCCTCTCCAGCTGAGGCGGGAGACCAAGGGTCCCTTTCCATGTGCCACAGGAATCCTGGGACTCCTAAGAAGTTTCACGAGGAGTCAGGCATCGTCTCCTTTGGAGGCACTGATCTCCGCGTACCTCTGGAGTTTTCAAAGGATGTGAGGCCTCCGGTCGCGATGAGGTGGGGAACTAGGTCTTTCTCTGTGGTCTCCACAGGGGATTCAGACATCCTTTCATCTTGGGAGATGCAAGACGAGACTGCATTCAAGTCAATGCAGGGATATATGGCCTTATTTCGAGTCAGGGCATCGCGGTGTCCATTCCACTTGAGGCCGCAAACTCAGGGTCCCTCTCACATAGCTAGAGCTGAGAGAAGCCTCCTCTTGAGGTGCTTGTGGTAAGGTGGTATTTCTCTGGAGTTGAAGCCAGGGACTAACCTCTCATCTCGAGTTGATTTTTGGTCCACGGAGCTCTTTCGTGTTGCTACAGTGACCTCAGGATCCCTCTAGCCTTGAAACAGTGTTCTTGGGGTTTCTCTGGAGTGCCATCAAGGAAATCAAGGCTCCTTTCATGTTTGATGTGCAACACGGAATTGCTCTGCACGCAGTGCAGGGGAATCGGGCCTCATTTTGGGGCGAGGGGGAAGTCTCATGGTTTCTCTCGAGTTGCGGCGGGAACCTGGGGTATATTCTCGAGTTACGACGTGGATGGCCCTTCCACACACGTGTTTGTTCAGCGACGTCAGGACTCCTGCCTAGTTGCGAGGGACAACTCGGGATTCTCCTCGAGGCTTGGCAGGGCAATTGGGACGCCTCTCCAGCTGAGGCGGGAGACCAAGGGTCCCTTTCCATGTGCCACAGGAATCCTGGGACTCCTAAGAAGTTTCACGAGGAGTCAGGCATCGTCTCCTTTGGAGCCACTGATCTCCGCGTACCTCTGGAATTTTCAACGGATGTGAGGCTTCCGGTCGCGATGAGGTGGGGAACTAGGTCTTTCTCTGTGGTCTCCACAGGGGATTCAGACATCCTTTCGACTTGGGAGATGCAAGACGAGCCTGCATTCAAGTCACTGCAGGGATATCCGGCCTTATTTCCAGTCAGGGCATCGCGGTGTCCATTCCACTTGAGGCCGCAAACTCAGGGTCCCTCTCACATACCTAGAGCTGAGAGAAGCCTCCTCTTCATGTGCTTGTGGTAAGGTGTTATTCCTCTTGATTTGGAGCCAGGGAATACCCTCTCATCTCGAGTTGATTTTTGGTCCATGGAGCTCTTTCGTGTTGCTACAGTGACCTCACGATCCCTCTAGCCTTGAAACAGTGTTCTTGGGGTTTCTCTGGAGTGCCATCAAGGAAATCAAGGCTCCTTTCATGTGTGATGTGCAACACGGAATTGCTCTGCATGCAGTGCAGGGGAATCAGGCCTCATCTCGCGGCGAGGGGGAAGTCTCATGGTTTTTCTCGAGTTGCGGCGGAACCTGGGGTATATTCTCGAGTTACGACGGGGATGGCCCTTCCACACACGTGTTTGTTCAGCGACGTAGGGACTCCTGCCTAGTTGCAAGGGACAACTCAGGATTCTCCTCGAGGATTGGCAGGGCAATTGGGACGCCTCTCCAGCTGAGGCGGGAGACCAAGAGTCCCTTTCCACGTGCCACAGGAATCCTGGGACACCTATCAAGTTTCACGAGGAGTCAGGCATTGTCTCCTTTGGAGGCACTGATCTCCGCGTACCTCTGAAGTTTTCAAAGGATGTGAGGCCTCCGGTCGCGATGAGGTGGGGAACTCGGTCTTTCTCTGTGGTCTCAACAGGGGATTCAGACATCCTTTCGTCTTCGGAGATGCAAGACGAGCCTGCATTCAAGTCACTGCAGGGATATCCAACCTTATTTCGTGTCAGGGAATTGCGGTGTTCATTCCACTTGAGGCTGCAAAATCAGGGTCCCTCTCACATACCTAGAGCTGAGAGAAGCCTCCTCTTGAGGTGCTTGTGGTAAGTTGGTATTCCTCTGGAGTCGAAGCCAGGGACTACCCTCTCATCTCGAGTTGATTTTTGGTCCACAGAGCTCTTTCTTGTTGCAACAGTGACCTCAGGATCCCTCTAGCTTTGAAACAGTGTTCTTGGGGCTTCTCTGGAGTGCCATCAAGGAAATCAAGGCTCCTTTCATGTGTGATGTGCAACACGGAATTGCTCTGCACGCAGTGCAGGGGAAGCGGGCCTCATCTCGCGGCGAGAGGGAAGTCTCATGGTTTTTCTCGAGTTGCGGCGGGAACCTGGGGTATATTCTCGAGTTATGACGGGGATGGCCCTTCCAACCACGTGTTTGTTCAGCGACGTCAGGACTCCTGCCTAGTAGCGAGGGACAACTCGTGATTCTCCTCGAGGCTTGGCAGGGCAATTGGGACGCCTCTCCACTGAGGCGGGAGACCAAGGGTCCCTTTCCACGTGCCACAGGAATCCTGGGACACCTATCAAGTTTCACGAGGAGTCATGCATCGTCTCCTTTGGAGGCACTGATCTCCGCGTACCTCTGGAGTTTTCAAAGGATGTGAGGCCTCCGGTCGCGATGAGGTGGGGAACTCGGTCTTTCTCTGTGGTCTCCACAGGGGATTCAGATATCCTTTCATTTTGGGAGATGCAAGAGGAGCCTGCATTCAAGTCACTGTAGGGATATCCGGCCTTATTTCGAATCAGGGCATCGCGGTGTCCATTCCACTTGAAACCGCAAACTCAGGGTCCCTCTCACATACCTAGAGCTGAGAGAAGCCTCCTCTTGAGGTGCTTGTGGTAAGGTGGTATGCCTCAGGAGTGGAATCCAGGGACTAACCTCTCATCTCGAGTTGATTTTTGGTCCATGGAGCTCTTTCGTGTGGCTACAGTGACCTCAGGATCCCTCTAGCCTTGAAACAGTGTTCTTGGGGTTTCTCTGGTGTGCCATCAAGGAAATCAAGGCTCCTTTCATGTGTGATGTGCAACACGGAATTGCTCTGCACGCAGTGCAGGGGAATCGGGCCTCATCTCTCGGCGAGGGGGAAGTCTCATGGTTTTTCTCGAGTTGCGGCGGGAACCTGGGCTATATTCTCGAGTTACGACGGGGATGGCCCTTCCACACACGTGTTTGTTCGGCCACGTCAGGACTCCTGCCTAGTTGCAAGGCACAACTCGGGGTTCTCCTCGAGGCTTGGCAGGGCAATTGGGACGCCTCTCCAGCTGAGGCGGGAGACCAAGGGTCCCTTTCCACGTGCCACAGGAATCCTGGGACTCCTATCAAGTTTCACGAGGAGTCAGGCCTCGTCTCCTTTAGAGGCACTGATCTCCGCGTACCTCTGGAGTTTTGAAAGGATGTGAGGCCTCCCGTCGCCATGAGGTGGGGAACTAGGTCTTTCTCTGTGGTCTCCACAGGGGATTCAGACATCCTTTCATCTTGGGAGATGCAAGACGAGCCTGCGTTCAAGTCACTGCAGGGATATCCGGCCTTATTTCGAGTCAGGGCATCGCAGTGTCCATTCCACTTGAGGCCGCAAAATCAGGGTCCCTCTCACATACATAGAGCTGAGAGAAGCCTCCTCTTGAGGTGCTTGTGGTAAGGTGGTATTCCTCTGGAGTCGAAACCAGGGACTAACCTCTCATCTCGAGTTGATTTTTGTCCACGGAGCTCTTTCGTGTTGCTACAGTGACCTCAGGATCACTCTAGCCTTGAAACAGTGTTCTTGGGGTTTCTCTGGAGTGCCATCAAGGAAATCAAGGCTCCTTTCATGTTTGATGTGCAACACGGAATTGCTCTGCATGCAGTGCAGGGGAATCGGGCCTCATCTCACGGCGAGGGGGAAGTCTCATGGTTTTTCTCGAGTTGCGGCGGGAACCTGGGGTATATTCTCGAGTTACGACGGGGATGGCAATTCCACACACGGGTTTGTTCAGCGACGTCAGGACTCCTGCCTAGTTGCGAGGGACAACTCGGGATTCTCCTGGAGGCTTGGCAGGGCAATTGGTACGCCTCTCCAGGTGAGGCGGGAGACCAAGGGTCCCTTTCCACGTGCCACAGGAATCCTGGGACTCCTATCAAGTTTCACGAGGAGTCAGGCATCGTCTCCTTTGGAGGCACTGATCTCCGCATACCTCTGGAGTTTTCAAAGGATGTGAGGCCTCCGGTCGCGATGAGCTGGGGAACTAGGTCTTTCTCTGTGGTCTCCTCAGGGGATTCAGACATCCTTTCGTCTTGGGAGATGCAAGATGAGCCTGCATTCAAGTCACTGCAGGGATATCCGGCCTTATTTCGCGTCAGGGCATCACAGTCTCCATTCCACTTGAGGCCCCAAAATCAGGGTCCCTCTCACATACCTAGAGCTGAGAGAAGCCTCCTCTTGAGGTGCTTGTGGTAAGGTGGTATTCCTCTGGAGTCGAAACCAGGGACTACCCTCTCATCTCGAGTTGATTTTTGGTCCACGGAGCTCTTTCTTGTTGCTACAGTGACCTCAGGATCCCTCTAGCTTTGAAACAGTGTTCTTGGGGTTTCTCTGGAGTGCCATCAAGGAAATCAAGGCTCCTTTCATGTTTGATGTGCAACACGGAATTGCTCTGCACGCAGTGCAGGGGAAGCGGGCCTCATCTCGCGGCGAGGGGGAAGTCTCATGGTTTTTCTCGAGTTGCGGTGGGAACCAGGGGTATATTCTCGAGTTACGACGGGGATGGCCCTTCCAACGACGTGTTTGTTCAGCGACGTCAGGACTCCTGCCTAGTTGCGAGGGACAACTCGGGATTCTCCTCGTGGCTTGGCAGGGCAATTGGGACGCCTCTCCAGCTGAGGCGGGAGACCAAGGGTCCCTTTCCACGTGCCACAAGAATCCTGGGACTCCTAAGAAGTTTCACGAGGAGTCAGGCATCGTCTCCTTTGGAGGCACTGATCTCCGCGTACCTCTGGAATTTTCAAACAATGTGAGGCCTCCGGTCGCGATGAGGTGGGCAACTAGGTCTTTCTCTGTGGTCTCCACAGGGGATTCAGACATCCTTTCGTCTTGGGAGATGCAAGACGAGCGTGCATTCAAGTCACTGCAGGTATATCCGGCCTTATTTCGCGTCAGGGCATCGCGGTGTCCATTCCACTTGAGGCCGCAAAATCAGGTTCCCTGTCACATACCTAGAGCTGAGAGAAGCCTCCTCTTGAGGTGCTTGTGGTAAGGTGGTATTCCTCTGGAGTCGAAGCCAGGGACCAACCTCTCATCTCGAGTTGATTTTTGGTCCACGGAGCTCTTTCGTGTTGCTACAGTGACCTCAGGATCCCTCTAGCCTTGAAACAGTGTTCTTGGGGTTTCTCTGGAGTGCCATCAAGGAAATCAAGGCTCCTTTCATGTTTGATGTGCAACACGGAATTGCTCTGCACGCAGTGCAGGGGAAGCGGGCCTCATCTCGCGGCGAGGGGGAAGTCTCATGGTTTTTCTCGAGTTGCGGCGGTAACCTGGGGTATATTCTCCAGTTACGACGGGGATGGCCCTTCCACACACGTGTTTGTTCAGCGACGTCAGGACTCCTGCCTAGTTGCGAGGGAAAACTTGGGATTCTCCTCGAGGCTTGGCAGGCCAATTGGGACGCCTCTCCAGCTGAGGCGGGAGACCAAGGGTCCCTTTCCACGTGCCACAGGAATCCTGGGACTCCTAAGAAGTTTCACGAGGAGTCAGGCATCGTCTCCTTTGGAGGCACTGATCTCCGCGTACCTCTGGAATTTTCAAAGGATGTGAGGCTTCCGGTCGCGATGAGGTGGGGAACTAGGTCTTTCTCTGTGGTCTCCACAGGGGATTCAGACATCCTTTCGTCTTGGGAGATGCAAGACGAGCCTGCATTCAAGTCAGTGCAGGGATATCCGGCCTTATTTCGAATCAGGGCATCGCGGTGTCCATTCCACTTGAGGCCGCAAACTCAGGGTCCCTCTCACATACCTAGAGCTGAGAGAAGCCTCCTCTTGAGGTGCTTGTGGTAAGGTGGTATGCCTCAGGAGTCGAAGCCAGGGACTAACCTCTCATCTCGAGTTGATTTTTGGTCCACGCAGCTCTTTCGTGTGGCTACAGTGACCTCAGGATCCCTCTAGCCTTGAAACAGTGTTCTTGGGGTTTCTCTGGTGTGCCATCAAGGAAATCAAGGCTCCTTTCATGTGTGATGTGCAACACGGAATTGCTCTGCACGCAGTGCAGGGGAATCGGGCCTCATCTCGCGGCGAGGGGGAAGTCTCATGGTTTTTCTCGAGTTGCGGCGGGAACCTGGGCTATATTCTCGAGTTACGAAGGGGATGGCCCTTCCACACACGTGTTTGTTCGGCCACGTCAAGACTCCTGCCTAGTTGCGAGGGACAACTCGGGATTCTCCTCGAGGCTTGGCAGGGCAATTGGGACGCCTCTCCAGCTGAGGCGGGAGACCAAGAGTCCCTTTCCACGTGCCACAGGAATCCTGGGACTCCTATCAAGTTTCACGGGGAGTCAGGCCTCGTCTCCTTTAGAGGCACTGATCTCCGCGTACCTCTGGAGTTTTCAAAGGATGTGAGGCCTCCGGTCGCGATGAGGTGGGGAACTAGGTCTTTCTCTGTTGTCTCCACAGGGGATTCAGACATCCTTTCATTTTGGGAGATGCAAGACGAGCCTGCATTCAAGTCACTGCAGGGATATCCGGCCTTATTTCGAGTCAGGGCATCGCGGTGTCCATTCCACTTGAGGCCGCAAACTCAGGGTCCCTCTCACATACCTAGAGCTGAGAAAAGCCTCCTCTTGAGGTGCTTGAGGTAAGGTGGTATTCCTCTGGAGTCGAAGCCAGGGACCAACCTCTCATCTCGAGTTGATTTTTGGTCCACGGAGTTCTTTCATGTTGCTACAGTGACCTCAGGATCCCTCTAGCCTTGAAACAGTGTTCTTGGGGTTTCTCTGGAGTGCCATCAAGGAAATCAAGGCTCCTTTCATGTGTGATGTGCAACCCGGAATTGCTCTGCACGCAGTGCAGGGGAATCGGGCCTCATCTCGCGGTGAGGGGGAAGTCTCATGGTTTTTTTCGAGTTGTGGCGGGAACCTGTGGTATATTCTCGAGTTACAACGGGGATGGCCCTCCCACCCACGTGTTTGTTCAGCGACGTCAGGACTCCTGCCTAGTTGCGAGGGACAACTCGGGATTCTCCTGGAGGCTTGGCAGGGCAATTGGGATGCCTCTCCATCTGAGGCGGGAGACCAAGGGTCCCTTTCCACGTGCCACAGGAATCCTGGGACTCCTATCAAGTTTCGCGAGGAGTCAGGCATCGTCCCCTTTGGAGGCACTGATCTCCGCGTACCTCTGGAGTTTTCAAAGCATTTGAGGCCTCCGGTCGCGATGAGGTGGGGAACTAGGTCTTTCTCTGTGGTCTCCACACGGGATTCAAACATCCTTTCATTTTGGGAGATGCAAGACGAGCCTGCATTCAAGTCACTTCAGAGATATCTGGCCTTATTTCGAGTCAGGGCATCGCGGTGTCCATTCCACTTGAGGCCGCAAACTCAGGTTCCCTCTCACATACCTAGAGCTGAGAGAAGCCTCCTCTTGAGGTGCTTGTGGTAAAGTGGTATTCCTCTGGAGTCGAAGCCAGGGACTAACCTCTCATCTCGAGTTGATTTTTGGTCCACGGAGCTCTTTCGTGTGGCTACAGTGACCTCAGGATCCCTCTAGCCTTGAAACAGTGTTCTTGGGGTTTCTCTGGAGTGCCATCAAGGAAATCAAGGCTCCGTTCATGTGTGTTGTTCAACACAGAATTGCTCTGCACGCAGTGCAGGGGAATCGGGCCTCATCTCGCGGCGAGGGGGAAGTCTCATGGTTTTTCTCGAGTTGCGGCGGGAACCTGGGGTATATTCTCGAGTTACGACGGGGATGGCCCTTCCACACACGTGTTTGTTCAGCGACGTCAGGACTCCTGCGTAGTTGCGAGGGATAACTCGGGATTCTCCTCAAGGCTTGGCAGGGCAATTGGGACGCCTCTCCATCTGAGGCGGGAGACCAAGATTCCCTTTCCACTTGCCACAGGAATCCTGGGACTCCTATCAAGTTTCACGAGGAGTCAGGCATCGTCCCCTTTGCGTGCACTGATCGCTGGGTACCTCTGGAGTTTTCAAAGGATTTGAAGCCTCCGGTCGCGATGAGGTGGGGAACTAGGTTTTTCTCTGTGGTCTCCACAGGGGATTCAAACATCCTTTCATCTTGGGAGATGCAAGACGAGCCTGCATTCAAGTCACTTCAGAGATATCTGGCCTTATATCGAGTCAGGGCATCGCGGTGTCCATTTCACTTGAGACCGCAAAATCAGGGTCCCTCTCACATACCTAGAGCTGAGAGAAGCCTCCTCTTGAGGTGCTTGTGGTAAGGTGGTATTCCTCTGGAGTCGAAGCCAGGGACTAACCTCTCATCTCGAGTTGATTTTTGGGCCACGGAGCTCTTTCGTGTTGCCACAGAGACCTCAGGTTCCCTCTAGCCTTGAAACAGTGTTCTTGGGGTTTCTCTGGATTGCCATCAAGGAAATCAAGGCTCCTTTCATGTGTGATGTGCAACACGGAATTGCTCTGCACGCAGTGCAGGGGAATCGGGCCTCATCTCGTGGCGAGGGGAAGTCTCATGGTTTTTCTCGAGTTGCGGCTGGAAGCTGGGGTATATTCTCGAGTTACGACGGGGATGGCCCTTCCACACACGTGTTTGTTCAGCGACGTCAGGACTCCTGCCTAGTTGCGAGGGACAACTCGGGATTCTCCTCGAGGCGTGGCAGGGCAATTGGGACGCCTCTCCAGCTGAGGCGGGAGACCAAGGGTCCCTTTCCACGTGCCACAGGAATCCTGGGACTCCTAAGAAGTTTCACGAGGAGTCAGGCCTCGTCTCCTTTGGAGGCACTGATCTCCGCGTACCTCTGGAATTTTCAAACAATGTGAGGCCTCCGGTCGCGATGAGGTGGGCAACTAGGTCTTTCTCTGTGGTCTCCACAGGGGATTCAGACATCCTTTCGTCTTGGGAGATGCAAGACGAGCCTGCATTCAAGTCACTGCAGGTATATCCGGCCTTATTTCGCGTCAGGGCATCGCGGTGTCCATTCCACTTGAGGCCGCAAAATCAGGTTCCCTGTCACATACCTAGAGCTGAGAGAAGCCTCCTCTTGAGGTGCTTGTGGTAAGGTGGTATTCCTCTGTAGTCGAAGCCAGGGACTAACCTCTCATCTCGAGTTGATTTTTGGTCCACGGAGCTCTTTCGTGTTGCTACAGTGACCTCAGGATCCCTCTAGCCTTGAAACAGTGTTCTTGGGGTTTCTCTGGAGTGCCATCAAGGAAATCAAGGCTTCTTTCATGTTTGATGTGCAACACGGAATTGCTCTGCATGCAGTGCAGGGGAATCGGGCCTCATCTCGCGGCGAGGGGGAAGTCTCATGGTTTTTCTCGAGTTGCGGCGGGAACCTGGGGTATATTCTCCAGTTACGACGGGGATGGCCCTTCCACACACGTGTTTGTTCAGCGACGTCAGGACTCCTGCCTAGTTGCGAGGGAAAACTTGGGATTCTCCTCGAGGCTTGGCAGGCCAATTGGGACGCCTCTCCAGCTGAGGCGGGAGACCAAGGGTCCCTTTCCATGTGCCACAGGAATCCTGGGACTCCTAAGAAGTTTCACGAGGAGTCAGGCATCGTCTCCTTTGGAGGCACTGATCTCCGCGTACCTCTGGAATTTTCAAAGGATGTGAGGCTTCCGGTCGCGATGAGGTGGGGAACTAGGTCTTTCTCTGTGGTCTCCACAGGGGATTCAGACATCCTTTCGTCTTGGGAGATGCAAGACGAGCCTGCATTCAAGTCAGTGCAGGGATATCTGGCCTTATTTCGAATCAGGGCATCGCGGTGTCCATTCCACTTGAGGCCTCAAACTCAGGGTCCCTCTCACATACCTAGAGCTGAGAGAAGCCTCCTCTTGAGGTGCTTGTGGTAAGGTGGTATGCCTCAGGAGTCGAAGCCAGGGACTAACCTCTCATCTCGAGTTGATTTTTGGTCCACGGAGCTCTTTCGTGTGGCTACAGTGACCTCAGGATCCCTCTAGCCTTGAAACAGTGTTCTTGGGGTTTCTCTGGTGTGCCATCAAGGAAATCAAGGCTCCTTTCATGTGTGATGTGCAACACGGAATTGATATGCAGGCAGTGCAGGGGAATCAGGCCTCATCTCGCGGCGAGGGGGAAGTCTCATGGTTTTTCTCGAGTTGCGGCGGAACCTGGGGTATATTCTCGAGTTACGACGGGGATGGCCCTTCCACACACGTGTTTGTTCAGCGACGTAGGGACTCCTGCCTAGTTGCAAGGGACAACTCAGGATTCTCCTCGAGGCTTGGCAGGGCAATTGGGACGCCTCTCCAGCTGAGGCGGGAGACCAAGAGTCCCTTTCCACGTGCCACAGGAATCCTGGGACACCTATCAAGTTTCACGAGGAGTCAGGCATTGTCTCCTTTGGAGGCACTGATCTCCGCGTACCTCTGAAGTTTTCAAAGGATGTGAGGCCTCCGGTCGCGATGAGGTGGGGAACTCGGTCTTTCTCTGTGGTCTCCACAGGGGATTCAGACATCCTTTCGTCTTCGGAGATGCAAGACGAGCCTGCATTCAAGTCACTGCAGGGATATCCAACCTTATTTCGTGTCAGGGAATTGCGGTGTTCATTCCACTTGAGGCTGCAAAATCAGGGTCCCTCTCACATACCTAGAGCTGAGAGAAGCCTCCTCTTGAGGTGCTTGTGGTAAGTTGGTATTCCTCTGGAGTCGAAGCCAGGGACTACCCTCTCATCTCGAGTTGATTTTTGGTCCACAGAGCTCTTTCTTGTTGCAACAGTGACCTCAGGATCCCTCTAGCTTTGAAACAGTGTTCTTGGGGCTTCTCTGGAGTGCCATCAAGGAAGTCAAGGCTCCTTTCATGTGTGATGTGCAACACGGAATTGCTCTGCACGCAGTGCAGGGGAAGCGGGCCTCATCTCGCGGCGAGGGGGAAGTCTCATGGTTTTTCTCGAGTTGCGGCGGGAACCTGGGGTATATTCTCGAGTTACGACGGGGATGGCCCTTCCAACCACGTGTTTGTTCAGCGACGTCAGGACTCCTGCCTAGTAGCGAGGACAACTCGTGATTCTCCTCGAGGCTTGGCAGGGCAATTGGGACGCCTCTCCACTGAGGCGGGAGACCAAGGGTCCCTTTCCACGTGCCACAGGAATCCTGGGACACCTATCAAGTTTCACGAGGAGTCATGCATCGTCTCCTTTGGAGGCACTGATCTCCGCGTACCTCTGGAGTTTTCAAAGGATGTGAGGCCTCCGGTCGCGATGAGGTGGGGAACTCGGTCTTTCTCTGTGGTCTCCACAGGGGATTCAGATATCCTTTCATTTTGGGAGATGCAAGAGGAGCCTGCATTCAAGTCACTGTAGGGATATCCGGCCTTATTTCGAATCAGGGCATCGCGGTGTCCATTCCACTTGAAACCGCAAACTCAGGGTCCCTCTCACATACCTAGAGCTGAGAGAAGCCTCCTCTTGAGGTGCTTGTGGTAAGGTGGTATGCCTCAGGAGTGGAATCCAGGGACTAACCTCTCATCTCGAGTTGATTTTTGGTCCATGGAGCTCTTTCGTGTGGCTACAGTGACCTCAGGATCCCTCTAGCCTTGAAACAGTGTTCTTGGGGTTTCTCTGGTGTGCCATCAAGGAAATCAAGGCTCCTTTCATGTGTGATGTGCAACACGGAATTGCTCTGCACGCAGTGCAGGGGAATCGGGCTTCATCTCTCGGCGAGGGGGAAGTCTCATGGTTTTTCTCGAGTTGCGGCGGGAACCTGGACTATATTCTCGAGTTACGACGGGGATGGCCCTTCCACACACGTGTTTGTTCGGCCACGTCAGGACTCCTGCCTAGTTGCGAGGCACAACTCGGGATTCTCCTCGAGGCTTGGCAGGGCAATTGGGACGCCTCTCCAGCTGAGGCGGGAGACCAAGGGTCCCTTTCCACGTGCCACAGGAATCCTGGGACTCCTATCAAGTTTCACGAGGAGTCAGGCCTCGTCTCCTTTAGAGGCACTGATCTCCGCGTACCTCTGGAGTTTTGAAAGGATGTGAGGCCTCCCGTCGCCATGAGGTGGGGAACTAGGTCTTTCTCTGTGGTCTCCACAGGGGATTCAGACATCCTTTCATCTTGGGAGATGCAAGACGAGCCTGCGTTCAAGTCACTGCAGGGATATCCGGCCTTATTTCGAGTCAGGGCATCGCAGTGTCCATTCCACTTGAGGCCGCAAAATCAGGGTCCCTCTCACATACATAGAGCTGAGAGAAGCCTCCTCTTGAGGTGCTTGTGGTAAGGTGGTATTCCTCTGGAGTCGAAACCAGGGACTAACCTCTCATCTCGAGTTGATTTTTGTCCACGGAGCTCTTTCGTGTTGCTGCAGTGACCTCAGGATCACTCTAGCCTTGAAACAGTGTTCTTGGGGTTTCTCTGGAGTGCCATCAAGGAAATCAAGGCTCCTTTCATGTTTGATGTGCAACACGGAATTGCTCTGCATGCAGTGCAGGGGAATCGGGCCTCATCTCACGGCGAGGGGGAAGTCTCATGGTTTTTCTCGAGTTGCGGCGGGAACCTGGGGTATATTCTCGAGTTACGACGGGGATGGCAATTCCACACACGGGTTTGTTCAGCGACGTCAGGACTCCTGCCTAGTTGCGAGGGACAACTCGGGATTCTCCTGGAGGCTTGGCAGGGCAATTGGTACGCCTCTCCAGGTGAGGCGGGAGACCAAGGGTCCCTTTCCACGTGCCACAGGAATCCTGGGACTCCTATCAAGTTTCCCGAGGAGTCAGGCATCGTCTCCTTTGGAGGCACTGATCTCCGCATACCTCTGGAGTTTTCAAAGGATGTGAGGCCTCCGGTCGCGATGAGCTGGGGAACTAGGTCTTTCTCTGTGGTCTCCTCAGGGGATTCAGACATCCTTTCGTCTTGGGAGATGCAAGACGAGTCTGCATTCAAGTCACTGCAGGGATATCCGGCCTTATTTCGCGTCAGGGCATCACAGTCTCCATTCCACTTGAGGCCCCAAAATCAGGGTCCCTCTCACATACCTAGAGCTGAGAGAAGCCTCCTCTTGAGGTGCTTGTGGTAAGGTGGTATTCCTCTGGAGTCGAAACCAGGGACTACCCTCTCATCTCGAGTTGATTTTTGGTCCACGGAGCTCTTTCTTGTTGCTACAGTGACCTCAGGATCCCTCTAGCTTTGAAACAGTGTTCTTGGGGTTTCTCTGGAGTGCCATCAAGGAAATCAAGGCTCCTTTCATGTTTGATGTGCAACACGGAATTGCTCTGCACGCAGTGCAGGGGAAGCGGGCCTCATCTCGCGGCGAGGGGGAAGTCTCATGGTTTTTCTCGAGTTGCGGCGGGAACCAGGGGTATATTCTCGAGTTACGACGGGGATGGCCCTTCCAACGACGTGTTTGTTCAGCGACGTCAGGACTCCTGCCTAGTTGCGAGGGACAACTCGGGATTCTCCTCGTGGCTTGGCAGGGCAATTGGGACGCCTCTCCAGCTGAGGCGGGAGACCAAGGGTCCCTTTCCACGTGCCACAAGAATCCTGGGACTCCTAAGAAGTTTCACGAGGAGTCAGGCATCGTCTCCTTTGGAGGCACTCATCTCCGCGTACCTCTGGAATTTTCAAACAATGTGAGGCCTCCGGTCGCGATGAGGTGGGCAACTAGGTCTTTCTCTGTGGTCTCCACAGGGGATTCAGACATCCTTTCGTCTTGGGAGATGCAAGACGAGCCTGCATTCAAGTCACTGCAGGTATATCCGGCCTTATTTCGCGTCAGGGCATCGCGGTGTCCATTCCACTTGAGGCCGCAAAATCAGGTTCCCTGTCACATACCTAGAGCTGAGAGAAGCCTCCTCTTGAGGTGCTTGTGGTAAGGTGGTATTCCTCTGTAGTCGAAGCCAGGGACCAACCTCTCATCTCGAGTTGATTTTTGGTCCACGGAGCTCTTTCGTGTTGCTACAGTGACCTCAGGATCCCTCTAGCCTTGAAACAGTGTTCTTGGGGTTTCTCTGGAGTGCCATCAAGGAAATCAAGGCTCCTTTCATATTTGATGTGCAACACGGAATTGCTCTGCATGCAGTGCAGGGGAATCGGGCCTCATCTCGCGGCGAGGGGGAAGTCTCATGGTTTTTCTCGAGTTGCGGCGGTAACCTGGGGTATATTCTCCAGTTACGACGGGGATGGCCCTTCCACACACGTGTTTGTTCAGCGACGTCAGGACTCCTGCCTAGTTGCGAGGGAAAACTTGGGATTCTCCTCGAGGCTTGGCAGGCCAATTGGGACGCCTCTCCAGCTGAGGCGGGAGACCAAGGGTCCCTTTCCACGTGCCACAGGAATCCTGGGACTCCTAAGAAGTTTCACGAGGAGTCAGGCATCGTCTCCTTTGGAGGCACTGATCTCCGCGTACCTCTGGAATTTTCAAAGGATGTGAGGCTTCCGGTCGCGATGAGGTGGGGAACTAGGTCTTTCTCTGTGGTCTCCACAGGGGATTCAGACATCCTTTCGTCTTGGGAGATGCAAGACGAGCCTGCATTCAAGTCAGTGCAGGGATATCCGGCCTTATTTCGAATCAGGGCATCGCGGTGTCCATTCCACTTGAGGCCGCAAACTCAGGGTCCCTCTCACATACCTAGAGCTGAGAGAAGCCTCCTCTTGAGGTGCTTGTGGTAAGGTGGTATGCCTCAGGAGACGAAGCCAGGGACTAACCTCTCATCTCGAGTTGATTTTTGGTCCACGCAGCTCTTTCGTGTGGCTACAGTGACCTCAGGATCCCTCTAGCCTTGAAACAGTGTTCTTGGGGTTTCTCTGGTGTGCCATCAAGGAAATCAAGGCTCCTTTCATGTGTGATGTGCAACACGGAATTGCTCTGCACGCAGTGCAGGGGAATCGGGCCTCATCTCGCGGCGAGGGGGAAGTCTCATGGTTTTTCTCGAGTTGCGGCGGGAACCTGGGCTATATTCTCGAGTTACGAAGGGGATGGCCCTTCCACACACGTGTTTGTTCGGCCACGTCAAGACTCCTGCCTAGTTGCGAGGGACAACTCGGGATTCTCCTCGAGGCTTGGCAGGGCAATTGGGACGCCTCTCCAGCTGAGGCGGGAGACCAAGAGTCCCTTTCCACGTGCCACAGGAATCCTGGGACTCCTATCAAGTTTCACGGGGAGTCAGGCCTCGTCTCCTTTAGAGGCACTGATCTCCGCGTACCTCTGGAGTTTTCAAAGGATGTGAGGCCTCCGGTCGCGATGAGGTGGGGAACTAGGTCTTTCTCTGTTGTCTCCACAGGGGATTCAGACATACTTTCATTTTGGGAGATGCAAGACGAGCCTGCATTCAAGTCACTGCATTGATATCCGGCCTTATTTCGAGTCAGGGCATCGCGGTGTCCATTCCACTTGAGGCCGCAAACTCAGGGTCCCTCTCACATACCTAGAGCTGAGAAAAGCCTCCTCTTGAGGTGCTTGAGGTAAGGTGGTATTCCTCTGGAGTCGAAGCCAGGGACCAACCTCTCATCTCGAGTTGATTTTTGGTCCACGGAGTTCTTTCATGTTGCTACAGTGACCTCAGGATCCCTCTAGCCTTGAAACAGTGTTCTTGGGGTTTCTCTGGAGTGCCATCAAGGAAATCAAGGCTCCTTTCATGTGTGATGTGCAACCCGGAATTGCTCTGCACGCAGTGCAGGGGAATCGGGCCTCATCTCGCGGTGAGGGGGAAGTCTCATGGTTTTTTTCGAGTTGTGGCGGGAACCTGTGGTATATTCTCGAGTTACAACGGGGATGGCCCTCCCACCCACGTGTTTGTTCAGCGACGTCAGGACTCCTGCCTAGTTGCGAGGGACAACTCGGGATTCTCCTGGAGGCTTGGCAGGGCAATTGGGATGCCTCTCCATCTGAGGCGGGAGACCAAGGGTCCCTTTCCACGTGCCACAGGAATCCTGGGACTCCTATCAAGTTTCACGAGGAGTCAGGCATCGTCCCCTTTGGAGGCACTGATCTCCGCGTACCTCTGGAGTTTTCAAAGCATTTGAGGCCTCCGGTCGCGATGAGGTGGGGAACTAGGTCTTTCTCTGTGGTCTCCACACGGGATTCAAACATCCTTTCATTTTGGGAGATGCAAGACGAGCCTGCATTCAAGTCACTTCAGAGATATCTGGCCTTATTTCGAGTCAGGGCATCGCGGTGTCCATTCCACTTGAGGCCGCAAACTCAGGTTCCCTCTCACATACCTAGAGCTGAGAGAAGCCTCCTCTTGAGGTGCTTGTGGTAAAGTGGTATTCCTCTGGAGTCGAAGCCAGGGACTAACCTCTCATCTCGAGTTGATTTTTGGTCCACGGACCTCTTTCGTGTGGCTACAGTGACCTCAGGATCCCTCTAGCCTTGAAACAGTGTTCTTGGGGTTTCTCTGGAGTGCCATCAAGGAAATCAAGGCTCCGTTCATGTGTGTTGTGCAACACAGAATTGCTCTGCACGCAGTGCAGGGGAATCGGGCCTCATCTCGCGGCGAGGGGGAAGTCTCATGGTTTTTCTCGAGTTGCGGCGGGAACCTGGGGTATATTCTCGAGTTACGACGGGGATGGCCCTTCCACACACGTGTTTGTTCAGCGACGTCAGGACTCCTGCGTAGTTGCGAGGGATAACTCGGGATTCTCCTCAAGGCTTGGCAGGGCAATTGGGACGCCTCTCCATCTGAGGCGGGAGACCAAGGTTCCCTTTCCACTTGCCACAGGAATCCTGGGACTCCTATCAAGTTTCACGAGGAGTCAGGCATCGTCCCCTTTGCGGGCACTGATCGCTGGGTACCTCTGGAGTTTTCAAAGGATTTGAAGCCTCCGGTCGCGATGAGGTGGGGAACTAGGTTTTTCTCTGTGGTCTCCACAGGGGATTCAAACATCCTTTCATCTTGGGAGATGCAAGACGAGCCTGCATTCAAGTCACTTCAGAGATATCTGGCCTTATATCGAGTCAGGGCATCGCGGTGTCCATTTCACTTGAGACCGCAAAATCAGGGTCCCTCTCACATACCTAGAGCTGAGAGAAGCCTCCTCTTGAGGTGCTTGTGGTAAGGTGGTATTCCTCTGGAGTCGAAGCCAGGGACTAACCTCTCATCTCGAGTTGATTTTTGGGCCACGGAGCTCTTTCGTGTTGCCACAGAGACCTCAGGTTCCCTCTAGCCTTGAAACAGTGTTCTTGGGGTTTCTCTGGATTGCCATCAAGGAAATCAAGGCTCCTTTCATGTGTGATGTGCAACACGGAATTGCTCTGCACGCAGTGCAGGGGAATCGGGCCTCATCTCGCGGCGAGGGGAAGTCTCATGGTTTTTCTCGAGTTGCGGCGGGAACCTGGGCTATATTCTCGAGTTACGACGGGGATGGCCCTTCCACACACGTGTTTGTTCAGCGACGTCAGGACTCCTGCCTAGTTGCGAGGGACAACTCGGGATTCTCCTCGAGGCGTGGCAGGGCAATTGGGACGCCTCTCCAGCTGAGGCGGGAGACCAAGGGTCCCTTTCCACGTGCCACAGGAATCCTGGGACTCCTAAGAAGTTTCACGAGGAGTCAGGCCTCGTCTCCTTTGGAGGCACTGATCTCCGCGTACCTCTGGAATTTTCAAACAATGTGAGGCCTCCGGTCGCGATGAGGTGGGCAACTAGGTCTTTCTCTGTGGTCTCCACAGGGGATTCAGACATCCTTTCGTCTTGGGAGATGCAAGACGAGCCTGCATTCAAGTCACTGCAGGTATATCCGGCCTTATTTCGCGTCAGGGCATCGCGGTGTCCATTCCACTTGAGGCCGCAAAATCAGGTTCCCTGTCACATACCTAGAGCTGAGAGAAGCCTCCTCTTGAGGTGCTTGTGGTAAGGTGGTATTCCTCTGTAGTCGAAGCCAGGGACCAACCTCTCATTTCGAGTTGATTTTTGGTCCACGGAGCTCTTTCGTGTTGCTACAGTGACCTCAGGATCCCTCTAGCCTTGAAACAGTGTTCTTGGGGTTTCTCTGGAGTGCCATCAAGGAAATCAAGGCTCCTTTCATGTTTGATGTGCAACACGGAATTGCTCTGCATGCAGTGCAGGGGAATCGGGCCTCATCTCCCGGCGAGGGGGAAGTCTCATGGTTTTTCTCGAGTTGCGGCGGGAACCTGGGGTATATTCTCCAGTTACGACGGGGATGGCCCTTCCACACACGTGTTTGTTCAGCGACGTCAGGACTCCTGCCTAGTTGCGAGGGAAAACTTGGGATTCTCCTCGAGGCTTGGCAGGCCAATTGGGACGCCTCTCCAGCTGAGGCGGGAGACCAAGGGTCCCTTTCCATGTGCCACAGGAATCCTGGGACTCCTAAGAAGTTTCACGAGGAGTCAGGCATCGTCTCCTTTGGAGGCACTGATCTCCGCGTACCTCTGGAATTTTCAAAGGATGTGAGGCTTCCGGTCGCGATGAGGTGGGGAACTAGGTCTTTCTCTGTGGTCTCCACAGGGGATTCAGACATCCTTTCGTCTTGGGAGATGCAAGACGAGCCTGCATTCAAGTCACTGCATTGATATCCGGCCTTATTTCGAGTCAGGGCATCGCGGTGTCCATTCCACTTGAGGCCGCAAACTCAGGGTCCCTCTCACATACCTAGAGCTGAGAAAAGCCTCCTCTTGAGGTGCTTGTGGTAAGGTGGTATTCCTCTGGATTCGAAGCCAGGGACTAACCTCTCATCTCGAGATGATTTTTGGTCCACGGAGCTCTTTCGTGTGGCTACAGTGACCTCAGGATCCCTCTAGCCTTGAAACAGTGTTCTTGGGGTTTCTCTGGAGTGCCATCAAGGAAATCAAGGCTCCTTTCATGTGTGATGTGCAACACGGAATTGCTCTGCACGCAGTGCAGGGGAATCGGGCCTCATCTCGCGGTGAGGGGGAAGTCTCATGGTTTTTCTCGAGTTGCGGCGGGAACCTGGGGTATATTCTCGAGTTACAACGGGGATGGCCCTCCCACCCACGTGTTTGTTCAGCGACGTCAGGACTCCTGCCTAGTTGCGAGGGACAACTAGGGATTCTCCTGGAGGCTTGGCAGGGCAATTGGGATGCCTCTCCATCTGAGGCGGGAGACCAAGTGTCCCTTTCCACTTGCCACAGGAATCCTGGTACTCCTATCAAGTTTCACGAGGAGTCAGGCATCGTCCCCTTTGGAGGCACTGATCTCCGCGTACCTCTGGAGTTTTCAAAGGATGTGAGGACTCCGGTCGTCATGAAATGGGGAACTAGGTCTTTCTCTGTGGTCTCCACAGGGGATTCAAACATCCTTTCATCTTGGGAGATGCAAGACGAGCCTGCATTCAAGTCACTGCACGGATATCCGGCCTTATTTCGCGTCAGGGCATCGCGGTGTTCATTCCACTTGAGGCTGCAAACTCAGGGTCCCTCTCACATACCTAGAGCTGAGAGAAGCCTCCTCTTGAGGTGCTTGTGGTAAGGTGGTATTCCTCTGGAGTCGAAGCCAGGGACTAACCTCTCATCTTGAGTTGATTTTTGGTCCACGGAGCTCTTTTGTGTTGCTACAGTGACCTCAGGATCCCTCTAGCCTTGAAACAGTTTTCTTGGGGTTTCTCTGGAGTGCCATCAAGGAAATCAAGGCTCCTTTTATGTGTGATGTGCAACACGGAATTGCTCTGCACGCAGTGCAGGGGAATCGGGCCTCATCTCGCGGCGAGGGGGAAGTCTCATGGTTTTTCTCGAGTTTCGGTGGGAACCTGGGGTATATTCTCGAGTTACGACGGGGATGGCCCTTCCACCCACGTGTTCCTTCAGCGACGTCAGGACTCCTGCCTAGTTGCGAGGGACAACTCGGGATTCTCCTCGAGGCTTGGCAGGGCAATTGGGACGCCTCTCCAGCTGAGGCGGGAGACCAAGGGTCCCTTTCCACGTGCCACAGGAATCCTGGGACTCCTATCAAGTTTCACGAGGAGTCAGGCATCGTCTCCTTTGGAGGCACTGATCTCCGTGTACCTCTGGAGTTTTCAAAGGATGTGAGGCCTCCGGTCGCGATGAGGTGGGTAACTAGGTCTTCCTCTGTGGTCTCCACAGGGGATTCAGACATCTTTTCATCTTGGGAGATGCAACACGAGCCTGCATTAAAGTCACTGCAGGGATATCTGGCCTTATATCGAGTCAGGGCATCGCGGTGTCCATTCCACTTGAGGCCGCAAACTCAGGGTCCCTCTCACATACCTAGAGCTGAGAGAAGCCTCCTCTTCAGGTGCTTGTGGAAAGGTGGTATTCCTCTGGAGTCGAAGCCAGGGACTAACCTCTCATCTCGAATTGATTTTTGGTCCACGGAGCTCTTTCGTGTTGCTACAGTGACCTCAGGATCCCTCTAGGCTTGAAACAGTGTTCTTGGGGTTTCTCTGGAGTGCCATCAAGGAAATCAAGGCTCCTTTCATGTTTGATGTGCAACACGGAATTGCTCTGCACGCAGTGCAGGGGAAGCGGGCCTCATCTCGCGGCGAGGGGGAAGTCTCATGGTTTTTCTCGAGTTGCGGCGGGAACCTGGGGTATATTCTCGAGTTACCACGGGGATGGCCCTTCCACACACGTGTTTGTTCAGCCACGTCAGGACTCCTGCCTAGTTGCGAGGGACAACTCGGGATTCTCCTCGAGGCTTGGCACGGCAATTGGGACGCCTCTCCAGCTGAAGCGGAAGACCAAGGGTCCCTTTCCACGTGCCACAGGAATCCTGGGACTCCTATAAAGTTTCACGAGGACTCAGGCATCGTCTCCTTTGGAAGCACTGATCTCCGTGTACCTCTGGAGTTTTCAAAGTATGTGAGGCCTCCGGTCGCCATGAGGTGGGGATCTAGGTCTTTCCCTGTGGTCTCCACAGGGGATTCAGACATCCTTTCATCTTGGGAGATGCAAGACGAGCCTGCATTCAAGTCACTGCAGGGATATCCGGCCTTATTTCGCGTCAGGGCATCGCGGTGTTCATTCCACTTGAGGCTGCAAACTCAGGGTCCCTCTCACATACCTAGAGCTGAGAGAAGCCTCCTCTTGAGGTGCTTGTGGTAAGGTGGTATTCCTCTGGAGTCGAAGCCAGGGACTACCCTCTCATCTCGAGTTGATTTTTGGTCCACGGAGCTCTTTTGTGTTGGTACAGTGACCTCAGGATCCCTGTAGCCTTGAAACAGTTTTCTTGAGGTTTCTCTGGAGTGCCATCAAGGAAATCAGGCTCCTTTTATGTGTGATGTGCAACACGGAATTGCTCTGCACGCAGTGCAGGGGAATCGGGCCTCATCTCGCGGCGAGGGGGAAGTCTCATGGTTTTTCTCGAGTTTCGGTGGGAACCTGGGGTATATTCTCCAGTTACGACGGGGATGGACCTTCCACCCACGTGTTTCTTCAGCGACGTCAGGACTCCTGCCTAGTTGCGAGGGACAACTCGGGATTCTCCTCGAGGCTTGGCAGGGCAATTGGGACGCCTCTCCAGCTGAGGCGGGAGACCAAGTGTCCCTTTCCACGTGCCACAGGAATCCTGGGACTCCTATCAAGTTTCACGAGGAGTCAGGCATCGTCTCCTTTGGAGGCACTGATCTCCGTGTACCTCTGGAGTTTTCAAAGGATGTGAGGCCTCCGGTCGCGATGAGGTGGGTAACTAGGTCTTCCTCTGTGGTCTCCACAGGGGATTCAGACATCTTTTCATCTTGGGAGATGCAACACGAGCCTGCATTAAAGTCACTGCAGGGATATCCGGCCTTATATCGAGTCAGGGCATCGCGGTGTCCATTCCACTTGAGGCCGCAAACTCAGGGTCCCTCTCACATACCTAGAGCTGAGAGAAGCCTCCTCTTAAGGTGCTTGTGGAAAGGTGGTATTCCTCTGGAGTCGAAGCCAGGGACTAACCTCTCATCTCGAATTGATTTTTGGTCCACGGAGCTCTTTCGAGTTGCTACAGTGACCTCAGGATCCCTCTAGGCTTGAAACAGTGTTCTTGGGGTTTCTCTGGAGTGCCATCAAGGAAATCAAGGCTCCTTTCATGTTTGATGTGCAACACGGAATTGCTCTGCATGCAGTGCAGGGGAAGCGGGCCTCATCTCGCGGCGAGGGGGAAGTCTCATGGTTTTTCTCGAGTTGCGGCGGGAACCTGGGGTATATTCTCGAGTTACGACGGGGATGGCCCTTCCACCCACGTGTTTGTTCAGCCACGTCAGGACTCCTGCCTAGTTGCGAGGGACAACTCGGGATTCTCCTCGAGGCTTGGCAGGGCAATTGGTACGTCTCTCCAGCTGGGGCGGGAGACCAAGGGTCCCTTTCCACGTGCCACAGGAATCCTGGGACTCCTATCAAGTTTCACGAGGAGTCAGGCATCGTCTCCTTTGGAGGCACTGAACTCTGAGTAGCTCTGGAATTTTCAAAGGATGTGAGGCCTCCGGTCGCCATGAGGTGGGGAACTAGGTCTTTCTCTGTGGTCTCCACATGGGATTCAGACATCCTTTCATTTTGGGAGATACAAGACGAGCCTGCATTCAAGTCACTGCAGGGATATCCGGCCTTATTTTGAGTCAGGGCATCGTGGTTTCCATTCCATTTGAGGCCGCAAACTCAGGGTCCCTCTCACATAGCTAGAGCTGAGGGAAGCCTCCTCTTGAGGTGCTTGTGATAAGGTGGTATTCCTCTGGATTCGAAGCCAGGGACTAACCTCTCATCTCGAGTTGATTTTTGGTCCACGGAGCTCTTTCGTGTTGCTACAGTGAGCTCAGGATCCCTCTAGCCTTGAAACAGTGTTCTTGGGGTTTCTCTGGAATGCCATCAAGGAAATCAATGCTCCTTTCATGTTTGATGTGCAACACGGAATTGCTCTGCACGCAGTGCAGGGGAATCGGGCCTCATCTCGCGGCGAGGGGGAAGTCTCATGGTTTTTCTCGAGTTGCGGCGGGAACCTGGGGTATATTCTCGAGTTACGACGGGCATGGCCCTTCCACCCACGTGTTTGTTCAGCCACGTCAGGACTCCTGGGTAGTTGTGAGGGACAACTCGGGATTCTCCTCGAGGCTTGGCAGGGCAATTGGGACGCCTCTCCAGCTGAGGCGGGAGACCAAGGGTCCCTTTCCACGTGCCACAGGAATCCTGGGACTCCTATCAAGTTTCACGAGGAGTCAGGCATCGTCTCCATTGGAGGCACTGATCTCCACGTACCTCTGGAGTTTTCAAAGGATGTAAGGCCTCCGTTCGCGATGAGTTGGGGAACTAGGTCTTTCTCTGTGGTCTCCACAGGGGATTCAGACATCCTTTCGTCTTGGGAAATGCAAGACGAGCCTGCATTCAAGTCACTGCAGGGATATCCGGCCTTATTTCGCGTCAGGGCATCGCGGTGTCCATTCCACTTGAGGCCACAAACACAGGGTCCCTCTCACATACATAGAGCAGTGAGAAGCCTCCTCTTGAGGTGCTTGTGGTAAGGTGGTATTCCTCTGGAGTCGAAGCCAGGGACTAACCTCTCATCTCGTGTTAATTTTTGGTCCACCGAGCTCTTTCGTGTTGCTACATTGACCTCAGGATCCTTCTAGCCTTGAAACAGTGTTCTTGGGGATTCTCTGGAGTACCATCAAGGAAATCAAGGCTCCTTTCATGTGTCATGTGCATCACGGAATTGCTCTACACGCAGTGCAGGGGAATCGGGCCTCATCTCGCGGCGAGGGGGAAGTCTCATGGTTTTTCTCGAGTTTCGGTGGGAACCTGGGGTGTATTCTCGAGTTACGACGGGGATGGAACTTCCACCCACGTGTTTCTTCAGCGACGTCAGGACTCCTGCCTAGTTGCGAGGGACAACTCGGGATTCTCCTCGAGGCTTGGCAGGGCAATTGGAACGCCTCTCCAGCTGAGGCGGGAGCCGAAGGGTTCCTTTCCACGTGCCACAGGAATCCTGGGACTCCTATCAAGTTTCACGAGGACTCAGGCATCTTTTCCTTTGGAGGCACTGATCTCCTTGTACCTCTGGAGTTTTCAAAGGATGTGAGGCCTCCGGTCGCGATGAGGTGGGGAACTAGGTGTTTCTCTGTGGTCTCCACAGGGGATTCAGACATCCTTTCGTCTTGGGAGATGCAAGACGAGCCTGCATTCCAGTCACTGCAGTGATATCCGGCCTTATTTCGCGTCAGGGCATCGCGGTGTTCATTCCACTTGAGGCTGCAAACTCAGGGTCCCTCTCACATACCTAGAGCTGAGGGAAGCCTCCTCTTGAGGTGCTTGTGGTAAGGTGGTATTCCTCTGGAGTCGAAGCCAGGGACTACCCTCTCATCTCGAGTTGATTTTTGGTCCACGGAGCTCTTTTGTGTTGCTACAGTGACCTCAGGATCCCTGTAGCCTTGAAACAGTTTTCTTGAGGTTTCTCTGGAGTGCCATCAAGGAAATCAAGGCTCCTTTTATGTGTGATGTGCAACACGGAATTGCTCTGCACGCAGTGCAGGGGAATCGGGCCTCATCTCGCGGCGAGGGGGAAGTCTCATGGTTTTTCTCGAGTTTCGTTGGGAACCTGGGGTATATTCTCGAGTTACGACGGGGATGGACCTTCCACCCACGTGTTTCTTCAGAGACGTCAGGACTCCTGCCTAGTTGCGAGGGACAACTCGGGATTCTCCTCGAGGCTTGGCAGGGCAATTGGGACGCCTCTCCAGCTGAGGCGGGAGACCAAGGGTCCCTTTCCACGTGCCACAGGAATCCTGGGACTCCTATCAAGTTTCACGAGGAGTCAGGCATCGTCTCCTTTGGAGGCACTGATCTCCGTGTACCTCTGGAGTTTTCAAAGGATGTGAGGCCTCCGGTCGCGATGAGGTGGGTAACTAGGTCTTCCTCTGTGGTCTCCACAGGGGATTCAGACATCTTTTCATCTTGGGAGATGCAACACGAGCCTGCATTAAAGTCACTGCAGGGATATCCGGCCTTATATCAAGTCAGGGCATCGCGGTGTCCATTCCACTTGAGGCCGCAAACTCAGGGTCCCTCTCACATACCTAGAGCTGAGAGAAGCCTCCTCTTAAGGTGCTTGTGGAAAGGTGGTATTCCTCTGGAGTCGAAGCCAGGGACTAACCTCTCATCTCGAATTGATTTTTGGTCCACGGAGCTCTTTCGAGTTGCTACAGTGACCTCAGGATCCCTCTAGGCTTGAAACAGTGTTCTTGGGGTTTCTCTGGAGTGCCATCAAGGAAATCAAGGCTCCTTTCATGTTTGATGTGCAACACGGAATTGCTCTGCATGCAGTGCAGGGGAAGCGGGCCTCATCTCGCGGCGAGGGGGAAGTCTCATGGTTTTTCTCGAGTTGCGGCGGGAACCTGGGGTATATTCTCGAGTTACGACGGGGATGGCCCTTCCACCCACGTGTTTGTTCAGCCACGTCAGGACTCCTGCCTAGTTGCGAGGGACAACTAGGGATTCTCCTCGAGGCTTGGCAGGGCAATTGGGACGCCTCTCCAGCTGAGGCGGGAGAACAAGGGTCCCTTTCCACGTGCCACAGGAATCCTGGGACTCCTATCAAGTTTCACGAGGAGTCAGGCATCGTCTCCTTTGGAGGCACTGAACTCCGCGTAGCTCTGGAATTTTCAAAGGATGTGAGGCCTCCGGTCGCGATGAGGTGGGGAACTAGGTCTTTCTCTGTGGTCTCCACAGGGGATTCAGACATCCTTTCATTTTGGGAGATACAAGACGAGCCTGCATTCAAGTCACTGCAGGGATATCCGGCCTTATTTTGAGTCAGGGCATCGTGGTTTCCATTCCATTTGAGGCCGCAAACTCAGGGTCCCTCTCACATAGCTAGAGCTGAGGGAAGCCTCCTCTTGAGGTGCTTGTGATAAGGTGGTATTCCTCTGGATTCGAAGCCAGGGACTAACCTCTCATCTCGAGTTGATTTTTGGTCCACGGAGCTCTTTCGTGTTGCTACAGTGAGCTCAGGATCCCTCTAGCCTTGAAACAGTGTTCTTGGGGTTTCTCTGGAATGCCATCAAGGAAATCAATGCTCCTTTCATGTTTGATGTGCAACACGGAATTGCTCTGCACGCAGTGCAGGGGAATCGGGCCTCATCTCGCGGCGAGGGGGAAGTCTCATGGTTTTTCTCGAGTTGCGGCGGGAACCTGGGGTATATTCTCGAGTTACGACGGGCATGGCCCTTCCACCCACGTGTTTCTTCAGCGACGTCAGGACTCCTGCCTAGTTGCGAGGGACAACTCGGGATTCTCCTCGAGGCTTGGCAGAGCAATTGGAACGCCTCTCCAGCTGAGGCGGGAGCCGAAGGGTTCCTTTCCACGTGCCACAGGAATCCTGGGACTCCTATCAAGTTTCACGAGGACTCAGGCATCTTTTCCTTTGGAGGCACTGATCTCCTTGTACCTCTGGAGTTTTCAAAGGATGTGAGGCCTCCGGTCGCGATGAGGTGGGGAACTAGGTGTTTTTCTGTGGTCTCCACAGGGGATTCAGACATCCTTTCATTTTGGGAGATACAAGACGAGCCTGCATTCAAGTCACTGCAGGGATATCCGGCCTTATTTTGAGTCAGGGCATCGTGGTTTCCATTCCATTTGAGGCCGCAAACTCAGGGTCCCTCTCACATAGCTAGAGCTGAGGGAAGCCTCCTCTTGAGGTGCTTGTGATAAGGTGGTATTCCTCTGGATTCGAAGCCAGGGACTAACCTCTCATCTCGAGTTGATTTTTGGTCCACGGAGCTCTTTCGTGTTGCTACAGTGAGCTCAGGATCCCTCTAGCCTTGAAACAGTGTTCTTGGGGTTTCTCTGGAATGCCATCAAGGAAATCAATGCTCCTTTCATGTTTGATGTGCAACACGGAATTGCTCTGCACGCAGTGCAGGGGAATCGGGCCTCATCTCGCGGCGAGGGGGAAGTCTCATGGTTTTTCTCGAGTTGCGGCGGGAACCTGGGGTATATTCTCGAGTTACGACGGGCATGGCCCTTCCACCCACGTGTTTGTTCAGCCACGTCAGGACTCCTGCGTAGTTGTGAGGGACAACTCGGGATTCTCCTCGAGGCTTGGCAGGCAATTGGGACGCCTCTCCAGCTGAGGCGGGAGACCAAGGGTCCATTTCCACGTGCCACAGGAATCCTGGGACTCCTATCAAGTTTCACGAGGAGTCAGGCATCGTCTCCATTGGAGGCACTGATCTCCGTGTACCTCTGGAGTTTTCAAAGGATGTGAGGCCACCGGTCGCGATGAGGTGGGGAACTAGGTCTTTCTCTGTGGTCTCCACAGGGGATTCAGACATCCTTTCGTCTTGGGAAATGCAAGACGAGCCTGCATTCAAGTCACTGCAGGGATATCCGGCCTTATTTCGAGTCAGGGCATCGCGGTGTCCATTCCACTTGAGGCCACAAACACAGGGTCCCTCTCACATACATAGAGCTGAGAGAAGCCTCCTCTTGAGGTGCTTGTGGAAAGGTGGTATTCCTCTGGAGTCGAAGCCAGGGACTAACCTCTCATCTCGTGTTGATTTTTGGTCCACCGAGCTCTTTCGTGTTGCTACATTGACCTCAGGATCCTTCTAGCCTTGAAACAGTGTTCTTGGGGATTCTCTGGAGTACCATCAAGGAAATCAAGGCTCCTTTCATGTGTCATGTGCATCACGGAATTGCTCTACACGCAGTGCAGGGGAATCAGGCCTCATCTCGCGGCGAGGGGGAAGTCTCATGGTTTTTCTCGAGTTTCGGTGGGAACCTGGGGTGTATTCTCGAGTTACGACGGGGATGGAACTTCCACCCACGTGTTTCTTCAGCGACGTCAGGACTCCTGCCTAGTTGCGAGGGACAACTCGGGATTCTCCTCGAGGCTTGGCAGGGCAATTGGGACGCTTCTTCAGCTGGGGCAGGAGACCAAGGGTCCCTTTCCACGTGCCACAGGAATCCTGGGACTCCTAAGAAGTTTCACGAGGAGTCAGGCCTCGTCTCCTTTGGAGGCACTGATCTCCGCGTACCTCTGGAGTTTTCAAAGGATGTGAGGCCTCCGGTCGCGATGAGGTGGGGAACTAGGTCTTTCTCTGTGGTCTCCACAGGGGATTCAGACATCCTTTCGTCTTCGGAGATGCAAGACGAGCCTGCATTCAAGTCACTGCAGGGATATCCAGCCTTATTTCGCGTCAGGGAATCGCGGTGTTCATTCCACTTGAGGCTGCAAAATCTGGGTCAGTCTCACATACCTAGAGCTGAGAGAAGCCTCCTCTTGAGGTGCTTGTGGTAAGGTGGTATTCTTCTGGAGTCGAAGCCAGGGACTAACTTCTCATCTCGAGTTGATTTTTGGTCCACAGAGGTCTTTCGTGTTGCTACAGTGACCTCAGGATCCCTCTAGCCTTGAAACAGTGTTCTTGGGGTTTCTCTGGAGTGCCATTAAGGAAATCAAGGCTCCTTTCATGTGTGATGTGCAACACGGAATTGCTCTGCACGCAGTGCAGGGGAATCGGGCCTCATCTCGCGGCGAGGGGGAAGTCTCATGGTTTTTCTCGAGTTGCGGCGGGAACCTGGGGTATATTCTCGAGTTACGACGGGGATGGCCCTTCCAACCACGTGTTTGTTCAGCGACGTCAGGACTCCTGCCTAGTTGCGAGGGACAACTCGGGATTCTCCTCGAGGCTTGGCAGGGCAATTGGGACGCCTCTCCACTGAGGCGGGAGACCAAGGGTCCCTTTCCACGTGCCACAAGAATCCTGGGACTCCTAAGAAGTTTCACGAGGAGTCAGGCATCGTCTCCTTTGGAGGCACTCATCTCCGCGTACCTCTGGAGTTTTGAAAGGATGTGAGGCCTCCAGTCGCCATGAGGTGGGGAACTAGGTCTTTCTCTGTGGTCTCCACAGGGGATTCAGATATCCTTTCATTTTGGGAGATGCAAGACGAGCCTGCGTTCAAGTCACTGCAGGCATATCCGGCCTTATTTCGCGTCAGGGCATCGCAGTGTCCATTCCACTTGAGGCCGCAAAATCAGGGTCCCTCTCACATACATAGAGCTGAGAGAAGCCTCCTCTTGAGGTGCTTGTGGTAAGGTGGTATTCCTCTGGAGTCGAAGCCAGGGACTAACCTCTCATCTCGAGTTGATTTTTGGTCCACGGAGCTCTTTCGTGTTGCTACAGTGACGTCAGGATCCCTCTAGCCTTGAAACAGTGTTCTTGGGGATTCTCTGGAGTGCCATCAAGGAAATCAAGGCTCCTGTCATGTTTGATGTGCAACACGGAATTGCTCTGCATGCAGTGCAGGGGAATCGGGCCTCATCTCGCAGCGAGGGGGAAGTCTCATGGTTTTGCTCGAGTTGCGGCGGTAACCTGGGGTATATTCTCCAGTTACGACGGGGATGGCCCTTCCACACACGTGTTTGTTCAGCGACGTCAGGACTCCTGCCTAGTTGCGAGGGAAAACTTGGGATTCTCCTCGAGGCTTGGCAGGCCAATTGGGACGCCTCTCCAGCTGAGGCGGGAGAACAAGGGTCCCTTTCCACGTGCCACAGGAATCCTGGGACTCCTAAGAAGTTTCCCGAGGAGTCAGGCATCGTCTCCTTTGGAGGCACTGATCTCCGCGTACCTCTGGAATTTTCAAAGGATGTGAGGCTTCCGGTCGCGATGAGGTGGGGAACTAGGTCTTTCTCTGTGGTCTCCACTGGGGATTCAGACATCCTTTCGTCTTGGGAGATGCAAGACGAGCCTGCATTCAAGTCACTGCAGGGATATCAGGCCTTATTTCCAGTCAGGGCATTGCGGTGTCCATTCCACTTGAGGCCGCAAACTCAGGGTCCCTCTCACATACCTAGAGCTGAGAGAAGCCTCCTCTTCAGGTGCTTGTGGTAAGGTGTTATTCCTTTGGAGTTGAAACCAGGGACTACCCTCTCATCTCGAGTTGATTTTTGGTCCATGGAGCTCTTTCGTGTTGCTACAGTGACCTCAGGATCCCTCTAGCCTTGAAAGTGTTCTTGGGTTTCTCTGGAGTGCCATCAAGGATATCAAGGCTTCTTTCATGTGTGATGTGCAACACGGAATTGCTCTGCACGCAGTGCAGGGGAATCGGGCCTCATCTGGCGGCAAGGGGGAAGTCTCATGGTTTTTCTCGAGTTGCGGCGGAAACCTGGGGTATATTCTCGAGTTACGACGGGGATGGCCCTTCCACCCACGTGTTTGTTCAGCGACGTCAGGACTCCTGCCTAGTTGCGAGGGACAATTCGGGATTCTCCTGGAGGCTTGGCAGGGCAATTGGGACGCCTCTCCAGGTGAGGCGGGAGACCAAGGGTCCCTTTCCACGTGCCACAGGAATCCTGGGACTCCTAAGAAGTTTCACGAGGAGTCAGGCATCGTCTCCTTTGGAGGCACTGATCTCCGCGTACCTCTGGAGTTTTCAAAGGATGTGAGGCCTCCGGTCGCGATGAGGTGGGGAACTAGGTCTTTCTCTGTGGTCTCCACAGGGGATTCAGACATCCTTTCATCTTGGGAGATGCAAGACGAGCCTGCATTCAAGTCACTGCAGGGATATTCGGCCTTATTTCGAGTCAGGGCATCGCGGTGTCCATTCCACTTGAGGCCGCAAACTCAGGGTCCCTCTCACATACCTAGAGCTGAGAGAAGCCTCCTCTTGAGGTGCTTGTGGTAAGGTGGTATTTCTCTGGAGTCGAAGCCAGGGACTAACCTCTCATCTCGAGTTGATTTTTGGTCCACGGAGCTCTTTCGTGTTGCTACAGTGACCTCAGGATCCCTCTAGCCCTGAAACAGTGTTCTTGATGTTTCTCTGGAGTGCCATCAAGGAAATCAAGGCTCCTTTCATGTGTGATGTGCAACACGGAATTGCTCTGCACGCAGTGCAGGGGAATCGGGCCTCATCTCGCGGCGAGGGGGAAGTCTCATGGTTTCTCTCGAGTTGCGGCGGGAACCTGGGGTATATTCTCGAGTTACGACGGGGATGGCAATTCCACACACGGGTTTGTTCCGCGACGTCAGGACTCCTGCCTAGTTGCGAGGGACAACTCGGGATTCTCCTGGAGGCTTGGCAGGGCAATTGGAACGCCTCTCCAGGTGAGGCGGGAGACCAAGGGTCCCTTTCCACATGCCACAGGAATCCTGGGACTCCTATCAAGTTTCACGAGGAGTCAGGCATCGTCTCCTTTGGAGGCACTGATCTCCGCGTACCTCTGGAGTTTTCAAAGGATGTGAGGCCTCCGGTCGCGAAGAGGTGGGGAACTAGGTTTTTCTCTTTGGTCTCCACAGGGGATTCAGACATCCTTTCGTCTTGGGAGATGCAAGACGAGCCTGCATTGAAGTCACTGCATGGATATCCGGCCTTATTTCGCGTCAGGGCATCGCGGTGTCCATTCCACTTGAGGCCGCAAACTCAGGGTCCCTCTCACATACCTAGAGCTGAGAGAAGCCTCCTCTTCAGGTACTTGTGGTAAGGTGGTATTCCTCTGGAGTCGAAACCAGGGACTACCCTCTCATCTCGAGTTGATTTTTGGTCCACGGAGCTCTTTCTTGTTGCTACAGTGACCTCAGGATCCCTCTTGCTTTGATACAGTGTTCTTGGTGTTTCTCTGGAGTGCCATCAAGGAAATCAAGGCTCCTTTCACGTGTGATGTGCAACACGGAATTGCTCTGCACGCAGTGCAGGGGAAGCGGGCCTCATCTCGCGGCGAGGGGGAAGTCTCATGGTTTTTCTCGAGTTGCGGCGGGAATCTGGGGTATATTCTCGAGTTACGACGGGGATGGCCCTTCCAACGACGTGTTTGTTCAGCGACGTCAGGACTCCTGCCTAGTTGCGAGGGACAACTCGGGATTCTCCTCGAGGCTTGGCAGGGCAATTGGGACGCCTCTCCAGCTGAGGAGGGAGACCAAGGGTCCCTTTCCACGTGCCACAGGAATCCTGGGACTCCTAAGAAGTTTCACGAGGAGTCAGGCATCGTCTTCTTTGGAGGCACTGATCTCCGCGTACCGCTGGACTTTTGAAAGGATGTGAGGCCTCCGGTCGCCATGAGGTGGGGAACTAGGTCTTTCTCTGTGGTCTCCACAGGGGATTCAGACATCCTTTCATCTTGGGAGATGCAAGACGAGCCTGCATTCAAGTCACTGCAGGTATATCCAGCCTTATTTCGCGTCAGGGCATCGCGGCGTCCATTCCACTTGAGGCCGCAAAATCAGGGTCCCTCTCACATACCTAGAGCTGAGAGAAGCCTCCTCTTGAGGTGCTTGTGGTAAGGTGGTATTCCTCTGGAGTCGAAGCCAGGGACTAACCTCTCATCTCGAGTTGATTTTTGGTCCACGGAGCTCTTTCGTGTTGCTACAGTGACGTCAGGATCCCTATAGCCTTGAAACAGTGTTCTTGGGGATTCTCTGGAGTGCCATCAAGGAAATCAAGGCTCCTTTCATGTTTGATGTGCAACACGGAATTGCTCTGCATGCAGTGCAGGGGAATCGGGCCTCATCTCGCAGCGAGGGGGAAGTCTCATGGTTTTGCTCGAGTTGCGGCGGTAACCTGGGGTATATTCTCCAGTTACGACGGGGATCGCCCTCCACACACGTGTTTGTTCAGCAACGTCAGGACTCCTGCCTAGTTGCGAGGGAAAACTTGGGATTCTCCTCGAGGCTTGGCAGGCCAATTGGGACGCCTCTCCAGCTGAGGCGGGAGACCAAGGGTCCCTTTCCATGTGCCACAGGAATCCTGGGACTCCTATCAAGTTTCCCGAGGAGTCAGGCATCGTCTCCTTTGGAGGCACTGATCTCCGCGTACCTCTGGAATTTTCAAAGGATGTGAGGCTTCCGGTCGCGATGAGGTGGGGAACTAGGTCTTTCTCTGTGGTCTCCACAGGGGATTCAGACATCCTTTCGTCTTGGGAGATGCAAGACGAGCCTGCATTCAAGTCACTGCAGGGATATCCGGCCTTATTTCGAGTCAGGGCATCGCGGTGTCCATTCCACTTGAGGCCGCAAACTCAGGGTCCCTCTCACATACCTAGAGCTGAGAGAAGCCTCCTCTTGAGGTGCTTGTGATAAGGTGGTAGTCCTCTGGAGTCGAAGCCAGGGACTAACCTCTCATCTCGAGTTGATTTTTGGTCCACGGAGCTCTTTCGTGTTGCTACAGTGACCTCAGGTTCCCTCTAGCCTTGAAACAGTGTTCTTGGGTTTTCTCTGGAGTGCCATCAAGGAAATCAAGGCTCCTTTCATGTGTGATGTGCAACACGGAATTGCTCTGCACGCAGTGCAGGATATCGGGCCTCATTTTGCGGCGAGGGGGAAGTCTCATGGTTTTTCTCGAGTTGCGGCGGGAACCTGGGGTATATTCTCGAGTTACGACGGGGATGGCCCTTCCACACACGTGTTTGTTCAGCGACGTCAGGACTCCTGCCTAGTTGCGAGGGACAACTCGGGATTCTCCTCGAGGCTTGGCAGGGCAATTGGGACGCCTCTCCAGCTGAGGCGGGAGACCAAGGGTCCCTTTCCACGTGCCACAGGAATCCTGGGACTCCTATCAAGTTTCATGAGGAGTCAGGCATCGTCTCCTTTGGAGACACTGATCTCCGCGTACCTCTGGAGTTTTCAAAGGATGTGAGGCCTCCGGTCGCGATGAGGTGGGGAACTAGGTCTTTCTCTGTGGTCTGCACAGGGGATTCAGACATCCTTTCGTCTTGGGAGATGCAAGACGAGTCTGCGTTCAAGTCACTGCAGGGATATTCGGCCTTATTTCGCGTCAGGGCATCGCACTGTCCATTACACTTGAGGCCGCAAAATCAGGGTCCCTGTCACATACCTAGAGCTGAGAGAAGCCTCCTCTTGAGGTGCTTGTGGTAAGGTGGTATTCCTCTGGATTCGAAGCCAGGGACTAACCTCTCATCTCGAGTTGATTTTTGGTCCACGGAGCTCTTTCGTGTTGCTACAGTGACCTCAGGATCCCTCTAGCCTTGAAACAGTGTTCTTGGGGTTTCTCTGCAGTGCCATCAAGGAAATCAAGGCTCCTTTCATGTGTGATGTGCAACACGGAATTGCTCTGCACGCAGTGTAGGGGAATCAGGCCTCATCTCGCGGCTAGGGGGAAGTCTCATGGTTTTTCTCGAGTTGCAGCGGGAAACTGGGGTATATTCTCGAGTTACGACGGGCATGGCCCTGCCACACACGTGTTTGTTCAGCGACGTCAGGACTCCTGCCTAGTAGCGAGGGACAACTCGGGATTCTTCTCCAGGCTTTGCAGGGCAATTGGGACGCCTCTCCAGCTGAGGCGGGAGACCAAGTGTCCCTTTCCACGTGCCACAGGAATCCTGGGACTCCTATCAATTTTCACGAGGAGTCAGGCATCGTCTCCTTTGGAGACACTAATCTCCGCGTACCTCTGGAGTTTTCAAAGGATGTGAGGCCTCCGGTCGCCATGAGGTGGGGAGCTAGGTCTTTCTCTGTGGTCTCCACAGGGGATTCAGACATCCTTTCGTCTTGGGAGATGCAAGACGAGCCTGCATTCAAGTCACTGCAGGGATATCCAGCCTTATTTTGAGTCAGGGCATCGCGGTGTCCATTCCACTTGAGGCCACAAACTCAGGGTCCCTCTCACATATATAGAGCTGATAGAAGCCTCCTCTTGAGGTGCTTGTGGTAAGGTGGTATTCCTCTGGAGTCGAAGCCAGGGACTAACCTCTCATCTCGAGTTGATTTTTGGTCCACGGAGCTCTTTCGTGTTGCTACAGTGACCTCAGGATCCCTCTAGCCTTGAAACAGTGTTCTTGGGGTTTCTCTGGAGTGACATGAAGGAAATCAAGGCTCCTTTCATGTTGATGTGCAACACGGAATTGCTCTGCATGCAGTGCAGGGCAATCGGGCCTCATCTCACGGCGAGGGGGAAGTCTCATGGTTTTTCTCGAGTTGCGGCGGGAACCTGGGGTATATTCTCGAGTTACGACGGGGATGGCCCTTCCACCCTCGTGTTTGTTCAGCGACGTCAGGACTCCTGCCTAGTTGCGAGGGACAACTCGGGATTCTCCTCGAGGCTTGGCAGGGCAATTGGGACGCCTCTCCAGCTGAGGCGGGAGACCAAGTGTCCCTTTCCACGTGCCACAGGAATCCTGGGACTCCTATCAAGTTTCACGAGGAGTCAGGCACCCTCTCCTTTGGAGGCATTGATACCGCGTACCTCTGGAGTTTTCAAAGGATGTGAGGCCTCCGGTCGCGATGAGGTGGGGAACTATGTCTTTCTCTGTGGTCTCCACAGGGGATTCAGACATCCTTTCGTCTTGGGAGATGCAAGACGAGCCTGCATTCAAGTCACTGCAGGGATATCCGGACTTATTTCGAGTCAGGGCATCGCGGTGTCCATTCCACTTGAGGCCGCAAACTCAGGGTCCCTCTCACATACCTAGAGCTGAGAGAAGCCTCCTCTTGAGGTGCTTGTGATAAGGTGGTAGTCCTCTGGAGTCGAAGCCAGGGACTAACCTCTCATCTCGAGTTGATTTTTGGTCCACGGAGCTCTTTCGTGTTGCTACAGTGACCTCAGGTTCCCTCTAGCCTTGAAACAGTGTTCTTGGGTTTTCTCTGGAGTGCCATCAAGGAAATCAAGGCTCCTTTCATGTGTGATGTGCAACACGGAATTGCTCTGCACGCAGTGCAGGATATCGGGCCTCATTTTGCGGCGAGGGGGAAGTCTCATGGTTTTTCTCAAGTTGCGGCGGGAACCTGGGGTATATTCTCGAGTTATGACGGGGATGGCCCTTCCACCCACGTGTTTGTTCAGCGAGGTCAGGACTCCTGCCTAGTTGCGAGGGACAACTCAGGATTCTCCTCGAGGCTTGGCAGGGCAATTGGGACGCCTCTCCAGCTGAGGCGGGAGACCAAGTGTCCCTTTCCACGTGCCACAGGAATCCTGGGACTCCTATCAAGTTTCACGAGGAGTCAGGCATCGTCTCCTTTGGAGGCACTGATCTCCGCGTACCTCTGGGGTTTTCAAAGGATGTGAGGCCGCCGGTCGCGATGAGGTGGGGAAATAGGTCTTTCTCTGTGGTCTGCACAGGGGATTCAGACATCCTTTCGTCTTGGGAAATGCAAGACTAGCCTGCATTCAAGTCACTGCAGGGATATCCGGCCTTATTTCGGGTCAGGGCATCACAGTTTCCATTCCACTTGAGGCCGCAAACTCAGGGTCCCTCTCACATACCTAGAGCTGAGAGAAGCCTCCTCTTGAGGTGCTTGTGGTAAGGTGGTATACCTCTGGAGTCGAAGCCAGGTACTAACCTCTCATCTCGAGTTGATTTTTGGTCCTCGGAGCTCTTTCGTGTGGCTACAGTGACCTCAGGATCCCTCTAGCCTTGAAACAGTGCTCTTGGGGTTTCTCTGGAGTGCCATCAAGGAAATCAAGGCTCTTTTCATGTGTGATGTGCAACACGGAATTGCTCTGCACGCAGTGCAGGGGAATCCGGCCTCATCTCGCGGCGAGGGGGAAGTCTCATGGTTTTTCTCGAGTTGCGGCGGAACCTGGGGTATATTCTCGAGTTACGACGGGGATGGCCCTTCCACACACGTGTTTGTTCAGCGACGGCAGGACTCCTGCCTAGTTGCGAGGGACAACTCGGGATTCTCCTCGAGGCTTGGCAGGGCAATTGGGACGCCTCTCCAGCTGAGGCGGGAGACCAAGGGTCCCTTTCCACGTGCCACAGGAATCCTGGGACTCCTATCAAGTTTCACGAGGAGTCAGGCATTGGCTCCTTTGGAGGCTCTGATCTCCGCGTACCTCTGGAGTTTTCAAAGGATGTGAGGCCTCCGGTCGCGATGAGGTGGGGACCTAGGTCTTTCTCTGTGGTCTCCATAGGGGATTCAGACATCCTTTCGTCTTGGAAGATGCAAGACGAGCCTGCATTCAAGTCACTGCAGGGATATCCGGCCTTATTTCGAGTCAGGGCATTGCAGTGCCCATTCGACTTGAGGCTGCAAACTCAGGGTCCCTCTCACATACCTAGAGCTGAGAGAAGCCTCCTCTTGAGGTGCTTGTGGTAAGGTGGTATTCCTCTGGAGTCGAAGCCAGGGACTAACCTCTCATCTCGAGTTGATTTTTGGTCCACGGAGCTCTTTCGTGTGGCTACAGTGACCTCAGGATCCCTCTAGCCTTGAAACTGTGTTCTTGGGGTTTCTCTGGAGTGCCATCAAGGAAATCAAGGCTCTTTTCATGTGTGATGTGCAACACGGAATTACTCTGCACGCAGTGCAGGGGAATCTGGCCTCATCTCGCGGCGAGGGGGAAGTCTCATGGTTTTTCTCGAGTTGCGGCGGGAACCTGGGGTATATTCTCGAGTTACGACGGGGATGGCCCTTCCACACACGTGTTTGTTCAGCGACGTCAGGACTCCTGCCTAGTTGCGAGGGACAACTCGGGATTCTCCTCGAGGCTTGGCAGGGCAATTGGGACGCCTCTCCAGCTGAGGCGGGAGACCAAGGGTCCCTTTCCACGTGCCACAGGAATCCTGGGACTCCTATCAAGTTTCATGAGGAGTCAGGCATCGTCTCCTTTGGAGACACTGATCTCCGCGTACCTCTGGAGTTTTCAAAGGATGTGAGGCCTCCGGTCGCGATGAGGTGGGGAACTAGGTCTTTCTCTGTGGTCTGCACAGGGGATTCAGACATCCTTTCGTCTTGGGAGATGCAAGACGAGCCTGCGTTCAAGTCACTGCAGGCATATCCGGCCTTATTTCGCGTCAGGGCATCGCACTGTCCATTCCACTTGAGGCCGCAAACTCAGGGTCCCTCTCACATACCTAGAGCTGAGAGAAGCCTCCTCTTGAGGTGCTTGTGGTAAGGTGGTATTCCTCTGGAGTCGAAGCCAGGGACTAACCCCTCATCTCGAGTTGATTTTTGGTCCACGGAGCTTTTTCGTGTTGCTACAGTGACCTCAGGATCCCTCTAGCCTTAAAACAGTGTTCTTGGAGTTTCTCTGGAGTGCCATCAAGGAAATCAAGGCTCCTTTCATGTGTGATGTGCAACACGGAATTGCTCTGCACGCAGTGCAGGGGAATCGGCCCTCATCTCGCAGCGAGGGGGAAGTCTCATGGTTTTTCTCGAGTTGCGGCGGGAACCTGGGGTATATTCTCGAGTTACGATGGAGATGGCCCTTCCACCCACGTGTTTCTTCAGCCACGTCAGGACTCCTGCCTAGTTGCGAGGGACAACTCGGGATTCTCCTCGAGGCTGGGCAGGGCAATTGGGACACCTGTCCATCTGTGGCGGTAGACCAAGGGTCCCTTTCCACGTGCCACAGGAATCCTCGGACGCCTATCAAGTTTCATGAGGAGTCAGGCATCGTCTCCTTTGGAGGCACTGATCTCTGCGTACGTCTGGAGTTATGAAAGGATGTGAGGCCTCCGGTCGCGATGAGGTGGGGAACTACGTCTTTCTCTGTGGTCTCCACAGGGGATTCAGACATCCCTTCATCTTGGGAGATGCAAGACGAGCCTGCATTCAAGTCACTGCAGGGATATCCGGCCTTATTTCGAGTCAGGGCATCGCGGTGTCCATTCCACTTGAGGCCGCAAACTCAGGGTCCCTCTCACATACCTAGAGCTGAGAGAAGCCTCCTCTTGAGGTGTTTGTGGTAAGGTGGTATTCCTCTGGAGTCGAAGCCAGGGACTAACCTCTCATCTCTAGTTGATTCTTAGTCCACGGAGCTCTTTCGTGTTGCTACAGTGACCTCAGGATCCCTCTAGCCTTGAAACAGTGTTTTTGGGGTTTCTCTGGAGTGCCATCAAGGAAATCAAGGCTCCTTTCATGTGTGATGTGCAACACGGAATTGCTCTGCACGCAGTGTAGGGGAATCAGGCCTCATCTCGCGGCTAGGGGGAAGTCTCATGGTTTTTCTCGAGTTGCAGCGGGAACCTGGGGTATATTCTCGAGTTACGACGGGCATGGCCCTGCCACACACGTGTTTGTTCAGCGACGTCAGGACTCCTGCCTAGTAGCGAGGGACAACTCGGGATTCTCCTCGAGGCTTGGCAGGCCAATTGGGACGCCTCTCCAGCTGAGGCGGGAGACCAAGGGTCCCTTTCCACGTGCCACAGGAATCCTGGAACTCATATCAAGTTTGACGAGGAGTCAGGCATTGGCTCCTTTGGAGGCTCTGATCTCCGCGTACCTCTGGAGTTTTCAAAGGATGTGAGGCCTCCGGTCGCGATGAGGTGGGGACCTAGGTTTTTCTCTGTGGTCTCCACTGGGGATTCAGACATCCTTTCGTCTTGGGAGATGCAAGACGAGCCTGCATTCAAGTCACTGGAGGGATATCCGGCCTTATTTCGCGTCAGGGCATCGCAGTGTCCATTCCACTTGAGGCTGCAAACTCAGGGTCCCTCTCACATACCTAGAGCTGAGAGAAGCCTCCTCTTGAGGTGCTTGTGGTAAGGTGGTATTCCTCTGGAGTCGAAGCCAGGGACTAACCTCTCATCTCGAGTTGATTTTTGGTCCACGGAGCTCTTTCGTGTTGCTACAGTGACCTCAGGATCCCTCTAGCCTTGAAACAGTGTTCTTGGGGTTTCTCTGGAGTGCCATCAAGGAAATCAAGGCTCCTTTCATGTGTGATGTGCAACACGGAATTGCTCTGCACGCAGTGCAGCGGAATCGGGCCTGATCTCGCGGCGAGGGGGAAGTCTCATGGTTTTTCTCGAGTTGCGGCGGGAACCTGGGGTATATTCTCGAGTTACGACGGGGATGGCCCTTCCACACACGTGTTTGTTCAGCGACGGCAGGACTCCTGCCTCGTTGCGAGGGACAACTCGGGATTCTCCTCGAGGCTTGGCAGGGCAATTGGGACGCCTCTCCAGCTGAGGCGGGAGACCAAGGGTCCCTTTCCACGTGCCACAGGAATCCTGGGATTCCTATCAAGTTTGACGAGGAGTCAGGCATTGGCTCCTTTGGATGCACTGATCTCCGCGTACCTCTGGAGTTTTCAAAGGATGTGAGGCCTCCGGTCGCGATGAGGTGGGGACCTAGGTCTTTCTCTGTGGTCTCCACAGGGGATTCAGACATCCTTTCGTCTTGGGAGATGCAAGACGAGCCTGCGTTCAAGTCACTGCAGGGATATCCGGCCTTATTTCGAGTCAGGGCATCGTGGTGTCCATTCGACTTGAGGCTGCAAACTCAGGGTCCCTCTCACATACCTAGAGCTGAGAGAAGCCTCCTCTTGAGGTGCTTGTGGTAAGGTGGTATTCCTCTGGAGTCGAAGCCAGGGACTAACCTCTCATCTCGAGTTGATTTTTGGTCCACGGAGCTCTTTCGTGTGGCCACAGTGACCTCTGGATCCCTCTAACCTTGAAACAGTGTTCTTGGGGTTTCTCTGGAGTGCCATCAAGGAAATCAAGGCTCCTTTCATGTGTGATGTGCAACACGGAATTGCTCTGCACACAGTGCAGGGGAATCGGGCCTCATCTCGTGGCGAGGGGGAAGTCTCATGGTTTTTCTCGAGTTGCGGCGGGAACCTGGGGTATATTCTCGAGTTACGACGGGGATGGCCCTTCCACCCACGTGTTTGTTCAGCGACGGCAGGACTCCTGCCTAGTTGCGAGGGACAACTCGGGATTCTCCTCGAGGCTTGGCAGGGCACTTGGGACTTCTCTCCAGCTGAGGCGGGAGACCAAGTGTCCCTTTCCACGTGCCACAGGAATCCTGGGACTCCTATCAAGTTTCACGAGGAGTCAGGCATCGTCTCCTTTGGAGGCACTGATCTCCGCGTGCCTCTGGAGTTTTCAAAGGATGTGAGGACTCCGGTCGCGATGAGGTGGGGAACTAGGTCTTTCTCTGTGGTCTGCACAGGGGATTCAGACATCCTTTCGTCTTGGGAGATGCAAGACGAGCCTGCATTCAAGTCACTGCAGGGATATCCGGCCTTATTTCCAGTCAGGGCATCACAGTGTCCATTCCACTTGAGGCCGCAAATTCAGGGTCCCTCTCACATACCTAGAGCTGAGAGAAGCCTCCTCTTGAGTTGCTTGTGGTAAGGTGGTATTCCTCTGGAGTCGAAGCCAGGGACTAACCTCTCATCTCAAGTTGATTTTTGGTCTACGGAGTTCTTTCGTGTTGCTATAGTGACCTCAGGTTCCCTCTAGCCTTGAAACAGTGTTCTTGGGGTTTCTCTGGAGTGCCATCAAGGAAATCAATGCTCCTTTCATGTGTGATGTGCAACACGGAATTGCTCTGCACGCAGTGCAGGATATCGGGCCTCATTTTGCGGCGAGGGGGAAGTCTCATGGTTTTTTTCGAGTTGCGGCGGGAACCTGGGGTATATTCTCGAGTTACGTCGGGGATGGCCCTTCCACACACGTGTTTGTACAGCGACGTCAGGACTCCTGCATAATTGCGAGGGATAACTCGGGATTCTCCTCGAGGCTTGGCAGGGCAATTGGGACGCCTCTCCAGCTGAGGCGGGAGACCAAGGGTCCCTTTCCACGTGCCACAGGAATCCTGGGACTCCTATCAAGTTTCACGAGGAGTCAGGCATCGTCTCCTTTGGAGGCACTGATCTCTGCGTATCTCTGGAGTTATGAAAGGATGTGAGGCCTCCGGTCGCGATGAGGTGGGGAACTAGTTCTTTCTCTTGGTCTCCACAGGGGATTCAGTCATCCTTTCATCTTGGGAGATGCAAGACGAGCCTGCATTCAAGTCCCTGCAGGGATATCCGGCCCTATTTCGAGTCAGGGCATCGCGGTGTCCATTCCACTTGAGGCCGCAAACTCAGGGTCCCTCTCACATACCTAGAGCTGAGAGAAGCCTCCTCTTCAGGTGCTTGTGGTAAGGTGGTATTCCTCTGGAGACGTAGCCAGGGACTAACCTCTCATCTCGAGTTGATTTTTGGTCCACGGAGCTCTTTTGTGTTGCTACAGTGACCTCAGGATCCCTCTAGCCTTGAAACAGTGTTCTTGGGGGGGTTTCTCTGGAGTGCCATCAAGGAAATCAAGGCTCCTTTCATGTGTGATGTGCAACACGGAATTGCTCTGCACGCAGTGCAGGGGAATCAGGCCTCATCTCGCGGCGAGGGGGAAGTCTCATGGTTTTTCTCGAGTTGCGGCGGGAACCTGGGGTATATTCTCGAGTTACGACGGGGATGGCCCTTCCACGCACGTGTTTGTTCAGCGACGGCAGTACTCCTGCCTAGTTGCGAGGGACAACTCGGGATTCTCCTCGAGGCTTGGCAGGGCAATTGGGACGCCTCTCCAGCTGAGGCGGGAGACCAAGTGTCCCTTTCCACGTGCCACAGGAATCCTGGGACTCCTATCAAGTTTCACGAGGAGTCAGGCACCCTCTCCTTTGGAGGCATTGATACCGCGTACCTCTGGAGTTTTCAAAGGATGTGAGGCCTCCGGTCGCGATGAGGTGGGGAACTAGGTCTTTCTCTGTGGTCTCCACAGGGGATTCAGAAATCCTTTCGTCTTGGGAGATGCAAGACGAGCCTGCATTCAAGTCACTGCAGGGATATCCGGCCTTATTTCGAGTCAGGGCATCGCGGTGTCCATTCCACTTGAGGCCGCAAACTCAGGGTCCCTCTCACATACTTAGAGCTGAGAGAAGCCTCCTCTTGAGGTGCTTGTGATAAGGTGGTAGTCCTCTGGAGTCGAAGCCAGGGACTAACCTCTCATCTCGAGTTGATTTTTGGTCCACGGAGCTCTTTCGTGTTGCTACAGTGACCTCAGGTTCCCTCTAGCCTTGAAACAGTGTTCTTGGGTTTTCTCTGGAGTGCCATCAAGGAAATCAAGGCTCCTTTCATGTGTGATGTGCAACACGGAATTGCTCTGCACGCAGTGCAGCGGAATCGGGCCTGATCTCGCGGCGAGGGGGAAGTCTCATGGTTTTTCTCGAGTTGCGGCGGGAACCTGGGGTATATTCTCGAGTTACGACGGGGATGGCCCTTCCACCCACGTGTTTGTTCAGCGACGGCAGGACTCCTGCCTCGTTGCGAGGGACAACTCGGGATTCTCCTCGAGGCTTGGCAGGAAAATTGGGACGCCTCTCCAGCTGAGGCGGGAGACCAAGGGTCCCTTTCCACGTGCCACAGGAATCCTGGGACTCCTATCAAGTTTGACGAGGAGTCAGGCATTGGCTCCTTTGGATGCACTGATCTCCGCATACCTCTGGCGTTTTCAAAGGATGTGAGGCCTCCGGTCGCGATGAGGTGGGGACCTAGGTCTTTCTCTGTGGTCTCCACAGGGGATTCAGACATCCTTTCGTCTTGGGAGATGCAAGACGAGCCTGCATTCAAGTCACTGCAGGGATATCCGGCCTTATTTCGGGTCAGGGCATCACAGTTTCCATTCGACTTGAGGCCGCAAACTCAGGGTCCCTCTCACATACCTAGAGCTGAGAGAAGCCTCCTCTTGAGGTGCTTGTGGTAAGGTGGTATTCCTCTGGAGTCGAAGCCAGGTACTAACCTCTCATCTCGAGTTGATTTTTGGTCCTCGGAGCTCTTTCGTGTGGCTACAGTGACCTCTGGATCCCTCTAGCCTTGAAACAGTGTTCTTGGGGTTTCTCTGGAGTGCCATCAAGGAAATCAAGGCTCCTTTCATGTGTGATGTGCAACACGGAATTGCTCTGCACACAGTGCAGGGAAATCGGGCCTCATCTCGCGGCGAGGGGGAAGTCTCATGGTTTTTCTCGAGTTGCGGCGGGAACCTGGGGTATATTCTCGAGTTACGACGGGGATGGCCCTTCCACCCACGTGTTTGTTCAGCGACGGCAGGACTCCTGCCTAGTTGCGAGGGACAACTCGGGATTCTCCTCGAGGCTTGGCAGGGCACTTGGGACTTCTCTCCAGCTGAGGCGGGAGACCAAGTGTCCTTTTCCACGTGCCACAGGAATCCTGGGACTCCTATCAAGTTTCACGAGGAGTCAGGCATCGTCTCCTTTGGAGGCACTGATCTCCGCGTGCCTCTGGAGTTTTCAAAGGATGTGAGGACTCCGGTCGCGATGAGGTGGGGAACTAGGTCTTTCTCTGTGGTCTGCACAGGGGATTCAGACATCCTTTCGTCTTGGGAGATGCAAGACGAGCCTGCATTCAAGTCACTGCAGGGATATCCGGCCTTATTTCCAGTCAGGGCATCACAGTGTCCATTCCACTTGAGGCCGCAAACTCAGGGTCCCTCTCACATACCTAGAGCTGAGAGAAGCCTCCTCTTGAGGTGCTTGTGGTAAGGTGGTATTCCTCTGGAGTAGAAGCCAGGGACTAACCTCTCATCTCAAGTTGATTTTTGGTCTACGGAGTTCTTTCGTGTTGCTACAGTGACCTCAGGTTCCCTCTAGCCTTGAAACAGTGTTCTTGGGGTTTCTCTGGAGTGCCATCAAGGAAATCAAGGCTCCTTTCATGTGTGATGTGCAACACGGAATTGCTCTGCACGCAGTGCAGGATATCGGGCCTCATTTTGCGGCGAGGGGGAAGTCTCATGGTTTTTTTCGAGTTGCGGCGGGAACCTGGGGTATATTCTCGAGTTACGACGGGGATGGCCCTTCCACACACGTGTTTGTACAGCGACGTCAGGACTCCTGCCTAATTGCGAGGGATAACTCGGGATTCTCCTCGAGGCTTGGCAGGGCAATTGGGACGCCTCTCCAGCTGAGGCGGGAGACCAAGGGTCCCTTTCCACGTGCCACAGGAATCCTGGGACTCCTATCAAGTTTCACGAGGAGTCAAGCATCGTCTCTTTTGGAGGCACTGATCTCCGCATACCTCTGGAGTTTTCAAAAGATGTGAGGCCTCCGGTCGCGATGAGATGGGGAACTAGGTCTTTCTCTGTGGTCTGCACAGGGGATTCAGACATCCTTTCGTCTTGGGAGATGCAAGACGAACCTGCATTCAAGTCACTGCAGGGATATCCAGCCTTATTTCGAGTCAGGGCATCGCAGTGTCCATTCCACTTGAGGCCGCAAAATCAGGGTCCCTCTCACATACATAGAGCTGAGAGAAGCCTCCTCTTGAGGTGCTTGTGGTAAGGTGGTATTCCTCTGGAGTCGAAGCCAGGGACTAACCTCTCTTCTCGAGTTGATTTTTGGTCCACGGAGCTCTTTCGTGTTGCTACAGTGACCTCAGGATCCCTCTAGCCTTGAAACAGTGTTCTTGGGGTCTCTCTGGAGTGCCATAAAGGAAATCAAGGCTCCTTTCATGTGTGATGTGCAGCACGGAATTGCTCTGCACGCAGTGTAGGGGAATCAGGCCTCATCTCGCGGCGAGGGGGAAGTCTCATGGTTTTTCTCGAGTTGCGGCGGGAACCTGGGGTATATTCTCGAGTTACGACGGGGATGGCCCTTCCACGCACGTGTTTGTTCAGCGACGGCAGTACTCCTGCCTAGTTGCGAGGGACAACTCGGGATTCTCCTCGAGGCTTGGCAGGGCAATTGGGACGCCTCTCCAGCTGAGGCGGGAGACCAAGTGTCCCTTTCCACGTGCCACAGGAATCCTGGGACTCCTATCAAGTTTCACGAGGAGTCAGGCACCCTCTCCTTTGGAGGCATTGATACCGCGTACCTCTGGAGTTTTCAAAGGATGTGAGGCCTCCGGTCGCGATGAGGTGGGGAACTAGGTCTTTCTCTGTGGTCTCCACAGGGGATTCAGAAATCCTTTCGTCTTGGGAGATGCAAGACGAGCCTGCATTCAAGTCACTGCAGGGATATCCGGCCTTATTTCGAGTCAGGGCATCGCGGTGTCCATTCCACTTGAGGCCGAAAACTCAGGGTCCCTCTCACATACTTAGAGCTGAGAGAAGCCTCCTCTTGAGGTGCTTGTGATAAGGTGGTAGTCCTCTGGAGTCGAAGCCAGGGACTAACCTCTCATCTCGAGTTGATTTTTGGTCCACGGAGCTCTTTCGTGTTGCTACAGTGACCTCAGGTTCCCTCTAGCCTTGAAACAGTGTTCTTGGGTTTTCTCTGGAGTGCAATCAAGGAAATCAAGGCTCCTTTCATGTGTGATGTGCAACACGGAATTGCTCTGCACGCAGTGCAGGATATCGGGCCTCATTTTGCGGCGAGGGGGAAGTCTCATGGTTTTTCTCGAGTTGCGGCGGGAACCTGGGGTATATTCTCGAGTTATGACGGGGATGGCCCTTCCACCCACGTGTTTGTTCAGCGACGTCAGGACTCCTGCCTAGTTGCGAGGGACAACTCGGGATTCTCCTCGAGGCTTGGCAGGGCAATTGGGATGCCTCTCCAGCTGAGGCGGGAGACCAAGTGTCCCTTTCCACGTGCCACAGGAATCCTGGGACTCCTATCAAGTTTCATGAGGAGTCAGGCATCGTCTCCTTTGGCGGCACTGATCTCCGCGTACCTCTGGAGTTTTCAAAGGATGTGAGGCCTCCGGTCGCGATGAGGTGGGGAACTAGGTCTTTCTCTGTGGTCTCCACAGGGGATTCAGACATCCTTTCGTCTTGGGAGATGCAAGACGAGCCTGCATTCAAGTCACTGCAGGGATATCCGGCCTTATTTCGGGTCAGGGCATCACAGTTTCCATTCCACTTGAGGCCGCAAACTCAGGGTCCCTCTCACATACCTAGAGCTGAGAGAAGCCTCCTCTTGAGGTGCTTGTGGTAAGGTGGTATACCTCTGGAGTCGAAGCCAGGTACTAACCTCTCATCTCGAGTTGATTTTTGGTCCTCGGAGCTCTTTCGTGTGGCTACAGTGACCTCAGGATCCCTCTAGCCTTGAAACAGTGCTCTTGGGGTTTCTCTGGAGTGCCATCAAGGAAATCAAGGCTCCTTTCATGTGTGATGTGCAACACGGAATTGCTCTGCACGCAGTGCAGCGGAATCGGGCCTGATCTCGCGGCGAGGGGGAAGTCTCATGGTTTTTCTCGAGTTGCGGCGGGAACCTGGGGTATATTCTCGAGTTACGACGGGGATGGCCCTTCCACACACGTGTTTGTTCAGCGACGGCAGGACTCCTGCCTCGTTGCGAGGGACAACTCGGGATTCTCCTCGAGGCTTGGCAGGGCAATTGGGACGCCTCTCCAGCTGAGGCGGGAGACCAAGGGTCCCTTTCCACGTGCCACAGGAATCCTGGGACTCCTATCAAGTTTGACGAGGAGTCAGGCATTGGCTCCTTTGGATGCACTGATCTCCGCATACCTCTGGCGTTTTCAAAGGATGTGAGGCCTCCGGTCGCGATGAGGTGGGGACCTAGGTCTTTCTCTGTGGTCTCCACAGGGGATTCAGACATCCTTTCGTCTTGGGAGATGCAAGACGAGCCTGCATTCAAGTCACTGCAGGGATATCCGGCCTTATTTCGAGTCAGGGCATCGTGGTGTCCATTCGACTTGAGGCTGCAAACTCAGGGTCCCTCTCACATACCTAGAGCTGAGAGAAGCCTCCTCTTGAGGTGCTTGTGGTAAGGTGGTATTCCTTTGGAGTCGAAGCCAGGGACTAACCTCTCATCTCGAGTTGATTTTTGGTCCACGGAGCTCTTTCGTGTGGCCACAGTGACCTCAGGATCCCTCTAGCCTTGAAACAGTGTTCTTGGGGTTTCTCTGGAGTGCCATCAAGGAAATCAAGGCTCCTTTCATGTGTGATGTGCAACACGGAATTGCTCTGCACACAGTGCAGGGGAATCGGGCCTCATCTCGCGGCGAGGGGGAAGTCTCATGGTTTTTCTCGAGTTGCGGCGGGAACCTGGGGTATATTCTCGAGTTACGACGGGGATGGCCCTTCCACCCACGTGTTTGTTCAGCGACGGCAGGACTCCTGCCTAGTTGCGAGGGACAACTCGGGATTCTCCTCGAGGCTTGGCAGGGCACTTGGGACTTCTCTCCAGCTGAGGCGGGAGACCAAGTGTCCCTTTCCACGTGCCACAGGAATCCTGGGACTCCTATCAAGTTTCACGAGGAGTCAGGCATCGTCTCCTTTGGAGGCACTGATCTCCGCGTGCCTCTGGAGTTTTCAAAGGATGTGAGGACTCCGGTCGCGATGAGGTGGGGAACTAGGTCTTTCTCTGTGGTCTGCACAGGGGATTCAGACATCCTTTCGTCTTGGGAGATGCAAGACGAGCCTGCATTCAAGTCACTGCAGGGATATCCGGCCTTATTTCCAGTCAGGGCATCACAGTGTCCATTCCACTTGAGGCCGCAAACTCAGGGTCCCTCTCACATACCTAGAGCTGAGAGAAGCCTCCTCTTGAGGTGCTTGTGGTAAGGTGGTATTCCTCTGGAGTCGAAGCCAGGGACTAACCTCTCATCTCAAGTTGATTTTTGGTCTACGGAGTTCTTTCGTGTTGCTACAGTGACCTCAGGTTCCCTCTAGCCTTGAAACAGTGTTGTTGGGGTTTCTCTGGAGTGCCACCAAGGAAATCAAGGCTCCTTTCATGTGTGATGTGCAACACGGAATTGCTCTGCACGCAGTGCAGGATATCGGGCCTCATTTTGCGGCGAGGGGGAAGTCTCATGGTTTTTTTCGAGTTGCGGCGGGAACCTGGGGTATATTCTCGAGTTACGACGGGGATGGCCCTTCCACACACGTGTTTGTACAGCGACGTCAGGACTCCTGCCTAATTGCGAGGGATAACTCGGGATTCTCCTCGAGGCTTGGCAGGGCAATTGGGACGCCTCTCCAGCTGAGGCGGGAGACCAAGGGTCCCTTTCCACGTGCCACAGGAATCCTGGGACGCCTATCAAGTTTCACGAGGAGTCAGGCATCGTCTCCTTTGGAGGCACTGATCTCCGTGTGCCTCTGAAGTTTTCAAAGGATGTGAGGCCTCCGGTCGCGATGAGGTGGGGAACTAGGTCTTTCTCTGTGGTCTGCACAGGGGGTTCAGACATCTTTTCGTCTTGGGAGATGCAAGACGAGCCTGCATTCAAGTCACTGCAGGGATATCCGGCCTTATTTCGAGTCAGGGCATCGTGGTGTCCATTCGACTTGAGGCTGCAAACTCAGGGTCCCTCTCACATACCTAGAGCTGAGAGAAGCCTCCTCTTGAGGTGCTTGTGGTAAGGTGGTATTCCTCTGGAGTCGAAGCCAGGGACTAACCCCTCATCTCGAGTTGATTTTTGGTCCACGGAGCTCTTTCATGTTGCTACAGTGACCTCAGGATCCCTCTAGCCTTGAAACAGTGTTCTTGGGGTTTCTCTGGAGTGCCATCAAGGAAATCAAGGCTCCTTTCATGTGTGATGTGCAGCACGGACTTGCTCTGCACCCAGTGCCGGGGAATCGGCCCTCATCTCGCAGCGAGGGGGAACTCTCATGGTTTTTCTCGAGTTGCGGCCGGAACCTGGGGTATATTCTCGAGTTACGACGGGGATGGCCCTTCCACCCACGTGTTTCTTCAGCCACGTCAGGACTTCTGCCTAGTTGCGAGGGACAACTCGGGATTCTCCTCGAGGCTGGGCAGGGCAATTGGGACGCCTCTCCATCTTTGGCGGTAGACCATGGGTCCCTTTCCACACGCCACAGGAATCCTCAGACTCCTATCAAGTTTCATAAGGAGTCAGGCATCGTCTTCTTTGGAGGCACTGATCTCTGCGTACCTCTGGAGTTATGAAAGGATGTGAGGCCTCCGGTCGCGATGAGGTGGGGAACTAGGTCTTTCTCTGTGGTCTCCACAGGGGATTCAGACATCCTTTCATCTTGGGAGATGCAAGACGAGCCTGCATTCAAGTCCCTGCAGGGATATCCGGCCCTATTTCGAGTCAGGGCATCGCGGTGTCCATTCCACTTGTGGCCGCAAACTCACGGTCCATCTCACATACCTAGAGCTGAGAGAAGCCTCCTCTTGAGGTGCTTGTGGTAAGGTGGTATTCCTCTGGAGACGAAGCCAGGGACTAACCTCTCACCTCGAGTTGATTTTTGGTCCATGGAGCTCTTTTGTGTTGCTACAGTGACCTCAGGATCCCTCTAGCCTGGAAACAGTGTTCTTGGGGTTTCTCTGGAGTGCCATCAAGGAAATCAAGGCTCCTTTCATGTGTGATGTGCAACACGGAATTGCTCTGCACGCAGTGCAGGGGAATCGGGCCTCATCTCGCGGCGAGGGGGAAGTCTCATGGTTTTTCTCGAGTTGCGGCGGGAACCTGGGGTATATTCTCGAGTTACGACGAGGATGGCCCTTCCACACACGTGCTTGTTCAGCGACGTCAGGACTCCTGCCTAGTTGCGAGGGACAACTCGGGATTCTACTCGAGGCTTGGCAGGGCTATTGGGACGCCTCTCCAGCTGAGGCGGGAGACCAAGGGTCCCTTTCCACGTGCCACAGGAATCCTGGGACTCCTATCAAGTTTCATGAGGAGTCAGGCATTGTCTCCTTTGGAGGCACTGATCTCCGTGTGCCTCTGGAGTTTTCAAAGGATGTGAGGCCTCCGGTCGCGATGAGGTGGGGAACTAGGTCTTTCTCTGTGGTCTCCACAGGGGATTCAGACATCCTTTCGTCTTGGGAGATGCAAGACGCCCTGCATTCAAGTCACTGCAGGGATATCCGGCCTTATTTCGAGTCAGGGCATCACGGTGTCCATTCCACTTGAGGCCGCAAACTCAGGGTCCCTCTCACATACCTAGAGCTGAGAGAAGCCTCCTCTTGAGGTGCTTGTGGTAAGGTGCTATTCCTCTGGAGTCGAAGCCAGGGACTAACCCCTCATCTCGAGTTGATTTTTGGTCCACGGAGCTCTTTCATGTTGCTACAGTGACCTCAGGATCCCTCTAGCCTTGAAACAGTGTTCTTGGGGTCTCTCTGGAGTGCCATCAAGGAAATCAAGGCTCCTTTCATGTGTGATGTGCAACACGGAATTGCTCTGCACGCAGTGCAGGGGAATCGGCCCTCATCTCGCGGCGAGGGGGAAGTCTCATGGTTTTTCTCGAGTTGCGGCGGGAACCTGGGGTATATTCTCGAGTTACGACGGGGATGGCCCTTCCACCCACGTGTTTCTTCAGCCACGTCAGGACTCCTGCCTAGTTGCGAGGGACAACTCGGGATTCTCCTCGAGGCTGGGCAGGGCAATTGGGAAGCCTCTCCATCTGTGGCGGTAGACCAAAGGTCCCTTTCCACGTGCCACAGGAATCCTCGGACTCCTATCAAGTTTCATGAGGAGTCAGGCATCGTCTCCTTTGGAGGCACTGATCTCTGCGTACCTCTTGAGTTATGAAAGGATGTGAGGCCTCCGGTCGCGATGAGGTGGGGAACTAGGTCTTTCTCTGTGGTCTGCACAGGGGATTCAGACATCCTTTCGTCTTGGGAGATGCAAGACGAGCCTGCATTCAAGTCACTGCAGGGATATCCGGCCTTATTTCGAGTCAGGGCATCACAGTGTCCATTCCACTTGAGGCCACAAACTCAGGGTCCCTCTCACATACCTAGAGCTGAGAGAAGCCTCCTCTTGAGGTGCTTGTGGTAAGGTGGTATTCCTCTGGAGTCGAAGCCAGGGACTAACCTCTCATCTCGAGTTGATTTTTGGTCCACGGAGCTCTTTCGTGTTGCTACAGTGACCTCAGGTTCCCTCTAGCCTTGAAACAGTGTTCTTGGGGTTTCTCTGGAGTGCCATCAAGGAAATCAAGGCTCCTTTCATGTGTGATGTGCAACACGGAATTGCTCTGCACGCAGTGAAGGATATCGGGCATCATTTTGCGGCGAGGGGGAAGTCTCATGGTTTTTCTCGAGTTGGGGCGGGAACCTGGGGTATATTCTCGAGTTACGACGGGGATGGCCCTTCCACACTCGTGTTTGTTCAGCGACGTCAGGACTCCTGCCTAGTTGCGAGGGACAACTCGGGATTCTCCTCGAGGCTTGGCAGGGCAATTGGGACGCCTCTCCAGCTGAGGCGGGAGACCAAGGGTCGCTTTCCACGTGCCACAGGAATCCTGGGACTCCTATCAAGTTTCACGAGGAGTCAGGCATCGTCTCCTTTGGAGGCACTGATCTCCGCGTACCTCTGGATTTTTCAAAGGATGTGAGGCCTCCGGTCGCGATGAGGTGGGGAACTAGGTCTTTCTCTGTGGTCTGCACAGGGGATTCAGACATCCTTTCGTCTTGGGAGATGCAAGACGCGCCTGCATTCAAGTCACTGCAGTGATACCCGGCCTTATTTCGAGTCAGGGCATCGTGGTGTCCATTCGACTTGAGGCTGCAAACTCAGGGTCCCTCTCCCATACCTAGAGCTGAGAGAAGCCTCCTCTTGAGGTGCTTGTGGTAAGGTGGTATTCCTCTGGAGTCGAAGCCAGGGACTAACCCCTCATCTCGAGTTGAATTTTGGACCACGGAGCTCTTTCGTGTTTCTACAGTGACCTCAGGATCCCTCTAGCCTTGAAACAGTGCTCTTGGGGTTTCTCTGGAGTGCCATCAAGGAAATCAAGGCTCCTTTCATGTGTGATGTGCAACACGGAATTGCTCTGCACGCAGTGTAGGGGAATCAGGCCTCATCTCGCGGCGAGGGGGAAGTCTCATGGTTTTTCTCGAGTTGCGGCGGGAACCTGGGGTATATTCTCGAGTTACGACGGGGATGGCCCTTCCACGCACGTGTTTGTTCAGCGACGGCAGTACTCCTGCCTAGTTGCGAGGGACAACTCGGGATTCTCCTCGAGGCTTGGCAGGGCAATTGGGACGCCTCTCCAGCTGAGGCGGGAGACCAAGTGTCCCTTTCCACGTGCCACAGGAATCCTGGGACTCCTATCAAGTTTCACGAGGAGTCAGGCACCCTCTCCTTTGGAGGCATTGATACCGCGTACCTCTGGAGTTTTCAAAGGATGTGAGGCCTCCGGTCGCGATGAGGTGGGGAACTAGGTCTTTCTCTGTGGTCTCCACAGGGGATTCAGAAATCCTTTCGTCTTGGGAGATGCAAGACGAGCCTGCATTCAAGTCACTGCAGGGATATCCGGCCTTATTTCGAGTCAGGGCATCGCGGTGTCCATTCCACTTGAGGCCGCAAACTCAGGGTCCCTCTCACATACTTAGAGCTGAGAGAAGCCTCCTCTTGAGGTGCTTGTGATAAGGTGGTAGTCCTCTGGAGTCGAAGCCAGGGACTAACCTCTCATCTCGAGTTGATTTTTGGTCCACGGAGCTCTTTCGTGTTGCTACAGTGACCTCAGGTTCCCTCTAGCCTTGAAACAGTGTTCTTGGGTTTTCTCTGGAGTGCCATCAAGGAAATCAAGGCTCCTTTCATGTGTGATGTGCAACACGGAATTGCTCTGCACGCAGTGCAGCGGAATCGGGCCTGATCTCGCGGCGAGGGGGAAGTCTCATGGTTTTTCTCGAGTTGCGGCGGGAACCTGGGGTATATTCTCGAGTTACGACGGGGATGGCCCTTCCACCCACGTGTTTGTTCAGCGACGGCAGGACTCCTGCCTCGTTGCGAGGGACAACTCGGGATTCTCCTCGAGGCTTGGCAGGAAAATTGGGACGCCTCTCCAGCTGAGGCGGGAGACCAAGGGTCCCTTTCCACGTGCCACAGGAATCCTGGGACTCCTATCAAGTTTGACGAGGAGTCAGGCATTGGCTCCTTTGGATGCACTGATCTCCGCATACCTCTGGCGTTTTCAAAGGATGTGAGGCCTCCGGTCGCGATGAGGTGGGGACCTAGGTCTTTCTCTGTGGTCTCCACAGGGGATTCAGACATCCTTTCGTCTTGGGAGATGCAAGACGAGCCTGCATTCAAGTCACTGCAGGGATATCCGGCCTTATTTCGGGTCAGGGCATCACAGTTTCCATTCGACTTGAGGCCGCAAACTCAGGGTCCCTCTCACATACCTAGAGCTGAGAGAAGCCTCCTCTTGAGGTGCTTGTGGTAAGGTGGTATTCCTCTGGAGTCGAAGCCAGGTACTAACCTCTCATCTCGAGTTGATTTTTGGTCCTCGGAGCTCTTTCGTGTGGCTACAGTGACCTCTGGATCCCTCTAGCCTTGAAACAGTGTTCTTGGGGTTTCTCTGGAGTGCCATCAAGGAAATCAAGGCTCCTTTCATGTGTGATGTGCAACACGGAATTGCTCTGCACACAGTGCAGGGAAATCGGGCCTCATCTCGCGGCGAGGGGGAAGTCTCATGGTTTTTCTCGAGTTGCGGCGGGAACCTGGGGTATATTCTCGAGTTACGACGGGGATGGCCCTTCCACCCACGTGTTTGTTCAGCGACGGCAGGACTCCTGCCTAGTTGCGAGGGACAACTCGGGATTCTCCTCGAGGCTTGGCAGGGCACTTGGGACTTCTCTCCAGCTGAGGCGGGAGACCAAGTGTCCTTTTCCACGTGCCACAGGAATCCTGGGACTCCTATCAAGTTTCACGAGGAGTCAGGCATCGTCTCCTTTGGAGGCACTGATCTCCGCGTGCCTCTGGAGTTTTCAAAGGATGTGAGGACTCCGGTCGCGATGAGGTGGGGAACTAGGTCTTTCTCTGTGGTCTGCACAGGGGATTCAGACATCCTTTCGTCTTGGGAGATGCAAGACGAGCCTGCATTCAAGTCACTGCAGGGATATCCGGCCTTATTTCCAGTCAGGGCATCACAGTGTCCATTCCACTTGAGGCCGCAAACTCAGGGTCCCTCTCACATACCTAGAGCTGAGAGAAGCCTCCTCTTGAGGTGCTTGTGGTAAGGTGGTATTCCTCTGGAGTCGAAGCCAGGGACTAACCTCTCTTCTCGAGTTGATTTTTGGTCCACGGAGCTCTTTCGTGTTGCTACAGTGACCTCAGGTTCCCTCTAGCCTTGAAACAGTGTTCTTGGGGTTTCTCTGGAGTGCCATCAAGGAAATCAAGGCTCCTTTCATGTGTGATGTGCAACACGGAATTGCTCTGCACGCAGTGCAGGATATCGGGCCTCATTTTGCGGCGAGGGGGAAGTCTCATGGTTTTTTTCGAGTTGCGGCGGGAACCTGGGGTATATTCTCGAGTTACGACGGGGATGGCCCTTCCACACACGTGTTTGTACAGCGACGTCAGGACTCCTGCCTAATTGCGAGGGATAACTCGGGATTCTCCTCGAGGCTTGGCAGGGCAATTGGGACGCCTCTCCAGCTGAGGCGGGAGACCAAGGGTCCCTTTCCACGTGCCACAGGAATCCTGGGACTCCTATCAAGTTTCACGAGGAGTCAAGCATCGTCTCTTTTGGAGGCACTGATCTCCGCATACCTCTGGAGTTTTCAAAAGATGTGAGGCCTCCGGTCGCGATGAGATGGGGAACTAGGTCTTTCTCTGTGGTCTGCACAGGGGATTCAGACATCCTTTCGTCTTGGGAGATGCAAGACGAACCTGCATTCAAGTCACTGCAGGGATATCCAGCCTTATTTCGAGTCAGGGCATCGCAGTGTCCATTCCACTTGAGGCCGCAAAATCAGGGTCCCTCTCACATACATAGAGCTGAGAGAAGCCTCCTCTTGAGGTGCTTGTGGTAAGGTGGTATTCCTCTGGAGTCGAAGCCAGGGACTAACCTCTCTTCTCGAGTTGATTTTTGGTCCACGGAGCTCTTTCGTGTTGCTACAGTGACCTCAGGATCCCTCTAGCCTTGAAACAGTGTTCTTGGGGTCTCTCTGGAGTGCCATAAAGGAAATCAAGGCTCCTTTCATGTGTGATGTGCAACACGGAATTGCTCTGCACGCAGTGTAGGGGAATCAGGCCTCATCTCGCGGCGAGGGGGAAGTCTCATGGTTTTTCTCGAGTTGCGGCGGGAACCTGGGGTATATTCTCGAGTTACGACGGGGATGGCCCTTCCACGCACGTGTTTGTTCAGCGACGGCAGTACTCCTGCCTAGTTGCGAGGGACAACTCGGGATTCTCCTCGAGGCTTGGCAGGGCAATTGGGACGCCTCTCCAGCTGAGGCGGGAGACCAAGTGTCCCTTTCCACGTGCCACAGGAATCCTGGGACTCCTATCAAGTTTCACGAGGAGTCAGGCACCCTCTCCTTTGGAGGCATTGATACCGCGTACCTCTGGAGTTTTCAAAGGATGTGAGGCCTCCGGTCGCGATGAGGTGGGGAACTAGGTCTTTCTCTGTGGTCTCCACAGGGGATTCAGAAATCCTTTCGTCTTGGGAGATGCAAGACGAGCCTGCATTCAAGTCACTGCAGGGATATCCGGCCTTATTTCGAGTCAGGGCATCGCGGTGTCCATTCCACTTGAGGCCGAAAACTCAGGGTCCCTCTCACATACTTAGAGCTGAGAGAAGCCTCCTCTTGAGGTGCTTGTGATAAGGTGGTAGTCCTCTGGAGTCGAAGCCAGGGACTAACCTCTCATCTCGAGTTGATTTTTGGTCCACGGAGCTCTTTCGTGTTGCTACAGTGACCTCAGGTTCCCTCTAGCCTTGAAACAGTGTTCTTGGGTTTTCTCTGGAGTGCAATCAAGGAAATCAAGGCTCCTTTCATGTGTGATGTGCAACACGGAATTGCTCTGCACGCAGTGCAGGATATCGGGCCTCATTTTGCGGCGAGGGGGAAGTCTCATGGTTTTTCTCGAGTTGCGGCGGGAACCTGGGGTATATTCTCGAGTTATGACGGGGATGGCCCTTCCACCCACGTGTTTGTTCAGCGACGTCAGGACTCCTGCCTAGTTGCGAGGGACAACTCGGGATTCTCCTCGAGGCTTGGCAGGGCAATTGGGATGCCTCTCCAGCTGAGGCGGGAGACCAAGTGTCCCTTTCCACGTGCCACAGGAATCCTGGGACTCCTATCAAGTTTCATGAGGAGTCAGGCATCGTCTCCTTTGGCGGCACTGATCTCCGCGTACCTCTGGAGTTTTCAAAGGATGTGAGGCCTCCGGTCGCGATGAGGTGGGGAACTAGGTCTTTCTCTGTGGTCTCCACAGGGGATTCAGACATCCTTTCGTCTTGGGAGATGCAAGACGAGCCTGCATTCAAGTCACTGCAGGGATATCCGGCCTTATTTCGGGTCAGGGCATCACAGTTTCCATTCCACTTGAGGCCGCAAACTCAGGGTCCCTCTCACATACCTAGAGCTGAGAGAAGCCTCCTCTTGAGGTGCTTGTGGTAAGGTGGTATACCTCTGGAGTCGAAGCCAGGTACTAACCTCTCATCTCGAGTTGATTTTTGGTCCTCGGAGCTCTTTCGTGTGGCTACAGTGACCTCAGGATCCCTCTAGCCTTGAAACAGTGCTCTTGGGGTTTCTCTGGAGTGCCATCAAGGAAATCAAGGCTCCTTTCATGTGTGATGTGCAACACGGAATTGCTCTGCACGCAGTGCAGCGGAATCGGGCCTGATCTCGCGGCGAGGGGGAAGTCTCATGGTTTTTCTCGAGTTGCGGCGGGAACCTGGGGTATATTCTCGAGTTACGACGGGGATGGCCCTTCCACACACGTGTTTGTTCAGCGACGGCAGGACTCCTGCCTCGTTGCGAGGGACAACTCGGGATTCTCCTCGAGGCTTGGCAGGGCAATTGGGACGCCTCTCCAGCTGAGGCGGGAGACCAAGGGTCCCTTTCCACGTGCCACAGGAATCCTGGGACTCCTATCAAGTTTGACGAGGAGTCAGGCATTGGCTCCTTTGGATGCACTGATCTCCGCATACCTCTGGCGTTTTCAAAGGATGTGAGGCCTCCGGTCGCGATGAGGTGGGGACCTAGGTCTTTCTCTGTGGTCTCCACAGGGGATTCAGACATCCTTTCGTCTTGGGAGATGCAAGACGAGCCTGCATTCAAGTCACTGCAGGGATATCCGGCCTTATTTCGAGTCAGGGCATCGTGGTGTCCATTCGACTTGAGGCTGCAAACTCAGGGTCCCTCTCACATACCTAGAGCTGAGAGAAGCCTCCTCTTGAGGTGCTTGTGGTAAGGTGGTATTCCTTTGGAGTCGAAGCCAGGGACTAACCTCTCATCTCGAGTTGATTTTTGGTCCACGGAGCTCTTTCGTGTGGCCACAGTGACCTCAGGATCCCTCTAGCCTTGAAACAGTGTTCTTGGGGTTTCTCTGGAGTGCCATCAAGGAAATCAAGGCTCCTTTCATGTGTGATGTGCAACACGGAATTGCTCTGCACACAGTGCAGGGGAATCGGGCCTCATCTCGCGGCGAGGGGGAAGTCTCATGGTTTTTCTCGAGTTGCGGCGGGAACCTGGGGTATATTCTCGAGTTACGACGGGGATGGCCCTTCCACCCACGTGTTTGTTCAGCGACGGCAGGACTCCTGCCTAGTTGCGAGGGACAACTCGGGATTCTCCTCGAGGCTTGGCAGGGCACTTGGGACTTCTCTCCAGCTGAGGCGGGAGACCAAGTGTCCCTTTCCACGTGCCACAGGAATCCTGGGACTCCTATCAAGTTTCACGAGGAGTCAGGCATCGTCTCCTTTGGAGGCACTGATCTCCGCGTGCCTCTGGAGTTTTCAAAGGATGTGAGGACTCCGGTCGCGATGAGGTGGGGAACTAGGTCTTTCTCTGTGGTCTGCACAGGGGATTCAGACATCCTTTCGTCTTGGGAGATGCAAGACGAGCCTGCATTCAAGTCACTGCAGGGATATCCGGCCTTATTTCCAGTCAGGGCATCACAGTGTCCATTCCACTTGAGGCCGCAAACTCAGGGTCCCTCTCACATACCTAGAGCTGAGAGAAGCCTCCTCTTGAGGTGCTTGTGGTAAGGTGGTATTCCTCTGGAGTCGAAGCCAGGGACTAACCTCTCACCTCAAGTTGATTTCTGGTCTACGGAGTTCTTTCGTGTTGCTACAGTGACCTCAGGTTCCCTCTAGCCTTGAAACAGTGTTGTTGGGGTTTCTCTGGAGTGCCACCAAGGAAATCAAGGCTCCTTTCATGTGTGATGTGCAACACGGAATTGCTCTGCACGCAGTGCAGGATATCGGGCCTCATTTTGCGGCGAGGGGGAAGTCTCATGGTTTTTTTCGAGTTGCGGCGGGAACCTGGGGTATATTCTCGAGTTACGACGGGGATGGCCCTTCCACACACGTGTTTGTACAGCGACGTCAGGACTCCTGCCTAATTGCGAGGGATAACTCGGGATTCTCCTCGAGGCTTGGCAGGGCAATTGGGACGCCTCTCCAGCTGAGGCGGGAGACCAAGGGTCCCTTTCCACGTGCCACAGGAATCCTGGGACTCCTATCAAGTTTCACGAGGAGTCAGGCATCGTCTCTTTTGGAGGCACTGATCTCCGCATACCTCTGGAGTTTTCAAAAGATGTGAGGCCTCCGGTCGCGATGAGATGGGGAACTAGGTCTTTCTCTGTGGTCTGCACAGGGGATTCAGACATCCTTTCGTCTTGGGAGATGCAAGACGAGCCTGCATTCAAGTCACTGCAGGGATATCCGGCCTTATTTCGAGTCAGGGCATCGCAGTGTCCATTCCACTTGAGGCCGCAAAATCAGGGTCCCTCTCACATACATAGAGCTGAGAGAAGCCTCCTCTTGAGGTGCTTGTGGTAAGGTGGTATTCCTCTGGAGTCGAAGCCAGGGACTAACCTCTCTTCTCGAGTTGATTTTTGGTCCACGGAGCTCTTTCGTGTTGCTACAGTGACCTCAGGATCCCTCTAGCCTTGAAACAGTGTTCTTGGGGTCTCTCTGGAGTGCCATAAAGGAAATCAAGGCTCCTTTCATGTGTGATGTGCAACACGGAATTGCTCTGCACGCAGTGTAGGGGAATCAGGCCTCTTCTCGCGGCGAGGGGGAAGTCTCATGGTTTTTCTCGAGTTGCGGCGGGAACCTGGGGTATATTCTCGAGTTACGACGGGGATGGCCCTTCCACCCACGTGTTTGTTCAGCGACGGCAGGACTCCTGCCTAGTTGTGAGGGACAACTCGGGATTCTCCTCGAGGCTTGGCAGGGCAATTGGGACGCCTCTCCAGCTGAGGCGGGAGACCAAGGGTCCCTTTCCACGTGCCACAGGAATCCTGGGACTCCTATCAAGTTTCACGAGGAGTCAGGCATTGGCTCCTTTGGAGGCACTGATCTTCGCGTACCTCTGGAGTTTTCAAAGGATGTGAGGCCTCCGGTCGCGATGAGGTGGGGAACTAGGTCTTTCTCTGTGGTCTCCACAGGGGATTCAGACATCCTTTCGTCTTGGGAGATGCAAGACGAGCCTGCATTCAAGTCACTGCAGGGATATCCGGCCTTATTTCGAGTCAGGGCATCGTGGTGTCCATTCGACTTGGGGCTGCAAACTCAGGGTCCCTCTCACATACCTAGAGCTGAGAGAAGCCTCCTCTTGAGGTGCTTGTGGTAAAGTGGTATTCCTCTGGAGTCGAAGCCAGGGACTAACCCCTCATCTCGAGTTGATTTTTGGTCCACGGAACTCTTTCATGTTGCTACAGTGACCTCAGGATCCCTCTAGCCTTGAAACAGTGTTCTTGGGGTTTCTCTGGAGTGCCATCAAGGAAATCAAGGCTCCTTTCATGTGTGATGTGCAACACGGAATTGCTCTGCACGCAGTGCAGGGGAATCGGCCCTCATCTCGCAGCGAGGGGGAAGTCTCATGGTTTTTCTCGAGTTGCGGCGGGAACCTGGGGTATATTCTCGAGTTACCACGGGGATGGCCCTTCCACCCACGTGTTTGTTCAGCGACGTCAGGACTCCTGCCTAGTTGCGAGGGACAACTCGGGATTCTCCTCGAGGCTGGGCAGGACAATTGGGACGCCTTTCCATCTGTGGCGGTAGACCAAGGGTCCCTTTCCACGTGCGACAGGAATCCTCGGACTCCTATCAAGTTTCACGAGGAGTCAGGCATCGTCTCCTTTGGAGGCACTGATCTCTGCGTATCTCTGGAGTTATGAAAGGATGTGAGGCCTCCGGTCGCGATGAGGTGGGGAACTAGTTCTTTCTCTTGGTCTCCACAGGGGATTCAGTCATCCTTTCATCTTGGGAGATGCAAGACGAGCCTGCATTCAAGTCCCTGCAGGGATATCCGGCCCTATTTCGAGTCAGGGCATCGGGGTGTCCATTCCACTTGAGGCCGCAAACTCAGGGTCCCTCTCACATACCTAGAGCTGAGAGAAGCCTCCTCTTCAGGTGCTTGTGGTAAGGTGGTATTCCTCGGGAGTCGAAGCCAGGGACTAACCTCTCATCTCGAGTTGATTTTTGGTCCACGGAGCTCTTTTGTGTTGCTACAGTGACCTCAGGATCCCTCTAGCCTTGAAACAGTGTTCTTGGGGTTTCTCTGGAGTGCCATCAAGGAAATCAAGGCTCCTTTCATGTGTGATGTGCAACACGGAATTCCTCTGCACACAGTGCAGGGGAATCGGGCCTCATCTCGCGGCGAGGGGGAAGTCTCATGGTTTTTCTCGAGTTGCGGCGGGAACCTGGGGTATATTCTCGAGTTACGACGGGGATGGCCCTTCCACACACGTGTTTGTTCAGCGACGGCAGGACTCCTGCCTAGTTGCGAGGGACAACTCGGGATTCTCCTCGAGGCTTGGCAGGGCAATTGGGACGCCTCTCCAGCTGAGGCGGGAGACCAAGGGTCCCTTTCCACGTGCCACAGTAATCCTGGGACGCCTATCAAGTTTCACGAGGAGTCAGGCATCGTCTCCTTTGGAGGCACTGATCTCCGCGTGCCTCTGGAGTTTTCAAAGGATGTGAGGCCTCCGGTCGCGATGAGGTGGGGAACTAGGTCTTTCTCTGTGGTCTGCACAGGGGGTTCAGACATCTTTTCGTCTTGGGAGATGCAAGACGAGCCTGCATTCAAGTCACTGCAGGGATATCCGGCCTTATTTCAAGTCAGGGCATCGTGGTGTCCATTCGACTTGAGGCTGCAAACTCAGGGTACCTCTCACATACCTAGAGCTGAGAGAAGCCTCCTCTTGAGGTGCTTGTGGTAAGGTGGTATTCCTCTGGAGTCGAAGCCAGGGACTAACCCCTCATCTCGAGTTGATTTTTGGTCCACGGAGCTCTTTCATTTTGCTACAGTGACCTCAGGATCCCTCTAGCCTTGAAACAGTGTTCTTGGGGTTTCTCTGGAGTGCCATCAAGGAAATCAAGGCTCCTTTCATGTGTGATGTGCAGCACGGAATTGCTCTGCACGCAGTGCCGGGGAATCGGCCCTCATCTCGCAGCGAGGGGGAACTCTCATGGTTTTTCTCGAGTTGCGGCCGGAACCTGGGGTATATTCTCGAGTTACGACGGGGATGGCCCTTCCACCCACGTGTTTCTTCAGCCACGTCAGGACTCCTGCCTAGTTGCGAGGGACAACTCGGGATTCTCCTCGAGGCTGGGCAGGACAATTGGGACGCCTCTCCATCTTTGGCGGTAGACCATGGGTCCCTTTCCACACGCCACAGGAATCCTCAGACTCCTATCAAGTTTCATGAGGAGTCAGGCATCGTCTCCTTTGGAGGCACTGATCTCTGCGTACCTCTGGAGTTATGAAAGGATGTGAGGCCTCCGGTCGCGATGAGGTGGGGAACTAGGTCTTTCTCTGTGGTCTCCACAGGGGATTCAGACATCCTTTCATCTTGGGAGATGCAAGACGAGCCTGCATTCAAGTCCCTGCAGGGATATCCGGCCCTATTTCGAGTCAGGGCATCGCGGTGTCCATTCCACTTGTGGCCGCAAACTCACGGTCCATCTCACATACCTAGAGCTGAGAGAAGCCTCCTCTTGAGGTGCTTGTGGTAAGGTGGTATTCCTCTGGAGACGAAGCCAGGGACTAACCTCTCATCTCGAGTTGATTTTTGGTCCATGGAGCTCTTTTGTGTTGCGACAGTGACCACAGGATCCCTCTAGCCTGGAAACAGTGTTCTTGGGGTTTCTCTGGAGTGCCATCAAGGAAATCAAGGCTCCTTTCATGTGTGATGTGCAACACGGAATTGCTCTGCACGCAGTGCAGGGGAATCGGGCCTCATCTCGCGGCGAGGGGGAAGTCTCATGGTTTTTCTCGAGTTGCGGCGGGAACCTGGGGTATATTCTCGAGTTACGACGGGGATGGCCCTTCCACACACGTGCTTGTTCAGCGACGTCAGGACTCCTGCCTAGTTGCGAGGGACAACTCGGGATTCTACTCGAGGCTTGGCAGGGCAATTGGGACGCCTCTCCAGCTGAGGCGGGAGACCAAGGGTCCCTTTCCACGTGCCACAGGAATCCTGGGACTCCTATCAAGTTTCATGAGGAGTCAGGCATCGTCTCCTTTGGAGGCACTGATCTCCGCGTACCTCTGAAGTTTTCAAAGGATGTGAGGCCTCCGGTCGCGATGAGGTGGGGAACTAGGTCTTTCTCTGTGGTCTCCACAGGGGATTCAGACATCCTTTCGTCTTGGGAGATGCAAGACGCCCTGCATTCAAGTCACTGCAGGGATATCCGGCCTTATTTCGAGTCAGGGCATCACGGTGTCCATTCCACTTGAGGCCGCAAACTCAGGGTCCCTCTCACATACATAGAGCTGAGAGAAGCCTCCTCTTGAGGTGCTTGTAGTAAGGTGGTATTCCTCTGGAGTCGAAGCCAGGGACTAACCTCTCATCTCGAGTTGATTTTTGGTCCACGGAGCTCTTTCGTGTTGCTACAGTGACCTCAGGTTCCCTCTAGCCTTGAAACAGTGTTCTTGGGGTTTCTCTGGAGTGCCATCAAGGAAATCAAGGCTCCTTTCATGTGTGATGTGCAACACGGAATTGCTCTGCACGCAGTGCAGGATATCGGGCCTCATTTTGCGGCGAGGGGGAAGTCTCATGATTTTTTTTGAGTTGCGGCGGGAACCTGGGGTATATTCTCGAGTTACGACGGGGATGGCCCTTCCACACACTTGTTTGTACAGCGACGTCAGGACTCCTGCCTAGTTGCGAGGGACAACTCGGGATTCTCCTCGAGGCTTGGCAGGGCAATTGGGACGCCTCTCCAGCTGAGGCGGGAGACCAAGGGTCCCTTTCCACGTGCCACAGGAATCCTGGGACTCCTATGAAGTTTCACGAGGAGTCAGGCATCGTCTCCTTTGGAGGCACTGATCTTCGCGTACCTCTGGAGTTTTCAAAGGATGTGAGGCCTCCGGTCGCGATGAGATGGGGAACTAGGTCTTTCTCTGTGGTCTGCACAGGGGATTCAGACATCCTTTCGTCTTGGGAGATGCAAGACGAGCCTGCATTCAAGTCACTGCAGGGATATCCGGCCTTATTTCGCGTCAGGGCATCGCAGTGTCCATTCCACTTGAGGCCGCAAACTCAGGGTCCCTCTCACATACCTAGAGCTGAGAGAAGCCTCCTCTTGAGGTGCTTGTGGTAAGGTGGTATTCCTCTGGAGTCGAAGCCAGGGACTAACCTCTCATCTCGAGTTGATTTTTGGTCCACGGAGCTCTTTTGTGTTCCTACAGTGACCTCAGGATCCCTCTAGCCTGGAAACAGTGTTCTTGGGGTTTCTCTGGAGTGCCATCAAGGAAATCAAGGCTCCTTTCATGTGTGATGTGCAACACGAAATTGCTCTGCACGCAGTGCAGGGGAATCGGGCCTCATCTCGCGGCGAGGGGGAAGTCTCATGGTTTTTCTCGAGTTGCGGCGGGAACCTGGGGTATATTCTCGAGTTACGACGGGGATGGCCCTTCCACACACGTGTTTGTTCAGCGACGTCAGGACTCCTGCCTAGTTGCGAGGGACAACTCGGGATTCTCCTCGAGGCTTGGCAGGGCAATTGGGACGCCTCTCCAGCTGAGGCGGGAGACCAAGGGTCCCTTTCCACGTGCCACAGGAATCCTGGGACTCCTATCAAGTTTCTCGAGGAGTCAGGCATTGTCTCCTTTGGAGGCACTGATCTCCGCGTACCTCTGGAGTTTTCAAAGGATGTGAGGCCTCCGGTCGCGATGAGATGGGGAACTAGGTCTTTCTCTGTGGTCTGCACAGGGGATTCAGACATCCTTTCGTCTTGGGAGATGCAAGACGAGCCTGCATTCAAGTCACTGCAGGGATATCCGGCCTTATTTCGCGTCAGGGCATCGCAGTGTCCATTCCACTTGAGGCCGCAAAATCAGGGTCCCTCTCACATACCTAGAGCTGAGAGAAGCCTCCTCTTGAGGTGCTTGTGGTAAGGTGCTATTCCTCTGGAGTCGAAGCCAGGGACTAACCCCTCATCTCGAGTTGATTTTTGGTCCACGGAGCTCTTTCATGTTGCTACAGTGACCTCAGGATCCCTCTAGCCTTGAAACAGTGTTCTTGGGGTCTCTCTGGAGTGCCATCAAGGAAATCAAGGCTCCTTTCATGTGTGATGTGCAACACGAAATTGCTCTGCACGCAGTGCAGGGGAATCGGCCCTCATCTCGCGGCGAGGGGGAAGTCTCATGGTTTTTCTCGAGTTGCGGCGGGTACCTGGGGTATATTCTCGAGTTACGACGGGGATGGCCCTTCCACCCACGTGTTTCTTCAGCCACGTCAGGACTCCTGCCTAGTTGCGAGGGACAACTCGGGATTCTCCTCGAGGCTGGGCATGGCAATTGGGAAGCCTCTCCATCTGTGGCGGTAGACCAAAGGTCCCTTTCCACGTGCCACAGGAATCCTCGGACTCCTATCAAGTTTCATGAGGAGTCAGGCATCGTCTCCTTTGGAGGCACTGATCTCTGCGTACCTCTTGAGTTATGAAAGGATGTGAGGCCTCCGGTCGCGATGAGGTGGGGAACTAGGTCTTTCTCTGTGGTCTGCACAGGGGATTCAGACATCTTTTCGTCTTGGGAGATGCAAGACGAGCCTGCATTCAAGTCACTGCAGGGATATCCGGCCTTATTTCGAGTCAGGGCATCACAGTGTCCATTCCACTTGAGGCCACAAACTCAGGGTCCCTCTCACATACCTAGAGCTGAGAGAAGCCTCCTCTTGAGGTGCTTGTGGTAAGGTGGTATTCCTCTGGAGTCGAAGCCAGGGACTAACCTCTCATCTCGAGTTGATTTTTGGTCCACGGAGCTCTTTCGTGTTGCTACAGTGACCTCAGGTTCCCTCTAGCCTTGAAACAGTGTTCTTGGGGTTTCTCTGGAGTGCCATCAAGGAAATCAAGGCTCCTTTCATGTGTGATGTGCAACACGGAATTGCTCTGCACGCAGTGAAGGATATCGGGCATCATTTTGCGGCGAGGGGGAAGTCTCATGGTTTTTCTCGAGTTGGGGCGGGAACCTGGGGTATATTCTCGAGTTATGACGGGGATGGCCCTTCCACACTCGTGTTTGTTCAGCGACGTCAGGACTCCTGCCTAGTTGCGAGGGACAACTCGGGATTCTCCTCGAGGCTTGGCAGGGCAATTGGGACGCCTCTCCAGCTGAGGCGGGAGACCAAGGGTCCCTTTCCACGTGCCACAGGAATCCTGGGACTCCTATCAAGTTTCACGAGGAGTCAGGCATCGTCTCCTTTGGAGGCACTGATCTCCGCGTACCTCTGGAGTTTTCAAAGGATGTGAGGCCTCCGGTCGCGATGAGGTGGGGAACTAGGTCTTTCTCTGTGGTCTGCACAGGGGATTCAGACATCCTTTCGTCTTGGGAGATGCAAGACGAGCCTGCATTCAAGTCACTGCAGTGATACCCGGCCTTATTTCGAGTCAGGGCATCGTGGTGTCCATTCGACTTGAGGCTGCAAACTCAGGGTCCCTCTCCCATACCTAGAGCTGAGAGAAGCCTCCTCTTGAGGTGCTTGTGGTAAGGTGGTATTCCTCTGGAGTCGAAGCCAGGGACTAACCCCTCATCTCGAGTTGATTTTTGGACCACGGAGCTATTTCGTGTTTCTACAGTGACCTCAGGATCCCTCTAGCCTTGAAACAGTGTTCTTGGGGTTTCTCTGGAGTGCCGTCAAGGAAATCAAGGCTCCTTTCATGTGTGATGTGCAACACGGAATTGCTCTGCACGCAGTGTAGGGGAATCAGGCCTCATCTTGCGGCGAGGGGGAAGTCTCATGGTTTTTCTCGAGTTGCGGCGGGAACCTGGGGTATATTCTCGAGTTACGACGGGGATGGCCCTTCCACGCACGTGTTTGTTCAGCGACGGCAGTACTCCTGCCTAGTTGCGAGGGACAACTCGGGATTCTCCTCGAGGCTTGGCAGGGCAATTGGGACGCCTCTCCAGCTGAGGCGGGAGACCAAGTGTCCCTTTCCACGTGCCACAGGAATCCTGGGACTCCTATCAAGTTTCACGAGGAGTCAGGCACCCTCTCCTTTGGAGGCATTGATACCGCGTACCTCTGGAGTTTTCAAAGGATGTGAGGCCTCCGGTCGCGATGAGGTGGGGAACTAGGTCTTTCTCTGTGGTCTCCACAGGGGATTCAGAAATCCTTTCATCTTGGGAGATGCAAGACGAGCCTGCATTCAAGTCACTGCAGGGATATCCGGCCTTATTTCGAGTCAGGGCATCGCGGTGTCCATTCCACTTGAGGCCGCAAACTCAGGGTCCCTCTCACATACTTAGAGCTGAGAGAAGCCTCCTCTTGAGGTGCTTGTGATAAGGTGGTATTCCTCTGGAGTCGAAGCCAGGGACTAACCTCTCATCTCGAGTTGATTTTTGGTCCACGGAGCTCTTTCGTGTTGCTACAGTGACCTCAGGTTCCCTCTAGCCTTGAAACAGTGTTCTTGGGTTTTCTCTGGAGTGCCATCAAGGAAATCAAGGCTCCTTTCATGTGTGATGTGCAACACGGAATTGCTCTGCACGCAGTGCAGGATATCGGGCCTCATTTTGCGGCGAGGGGGAAGTCTCATGGTTTTTCTCGAGTTGCGGCGGGAACCTGGGGTATATTCTCGAGTTATGACGGGGATGGCCCTTCCACCCACGTGTTTGTTCAGCGACGTCAGGACTCCTGCCTAGTTGCGAGGGACAACTCAGGATTCTCCTCGAGGCTTGGCAGGGCAATTGGGACGCCTCTCCAGCTGAGGCGGGAGACCAAGGGTCCCTTTCCACGTGCCACAGGAATCCTGCGACGCCTATCAAGTTTCACGAGGAGTCAGGCATCGTCTCCTTTGGCGGCACTGATCTCCGCGTACCTCTGGAGTTTTCAAAGGATGTGAGGCCTCCGGTCGCGATGAGGTGGGGAACTAGGTCTTTCTCTGTGGTCTCCACAGGGGATTCAGACATCCTTTCGTCTTGGGAGATGCAAGACTAGCCTGCATTCAAGTCACTGCAGGGATATCCGGCCTTATTTCGGGTCAGGGCATCACAGTTTCCATTCCACTTGAGGCCGCAAACTCAGGGTCCCTCTCACATACCTAGAGCTGAGAGAAGCCTCCTCTTGAGGTGCTTGTGGTAAGGTGGTATACCTCTGGAGTCGAAGCCAGGTACTAACCTCTCATCTCGAGTTGATTTTTGGTCCTCGGAGTTCTTTCGTGTGGCTACAGTGACCTCAGGATCCCTCTAGCCTTGAAACAGTGCTCTTGGGGTTTCTCTGGAGTGCCATCAAGGAAATCAAGGCTCTTTTCATGTGTGATGTGCAACACGGAATTGCTCTGCACGCATTGCAGGGGAATCCGGCCTCATCTCGCGGCGAGGGGGAAGTCTCATGGTTTTTCTCGAGTTGCGGCGGGAACCTGGGGTATATTCTCGAGTTACGACGGGGATGGCCCTTCCACACACGTGTTTGTTCAGCGACGGCAGGACTCCTGCCTAGTTGCGAGGGACAACTCGGGATTCTCCTCGAGGCTTGGCAGGGCAATTGGGACGCCTCTCCAGCTGAGCCGGGAGACCAAGGGTCCCTTTCCACGTGCCACAGGAATCCTGGGACTCCTATCAAGTTTGACGAGGAGTCAGGCATTGGCTCCTTTGGAGGCTCTGATCTCCGCGTACCTCTGGAGTTTTCAAAGGATGTGAGGCCTCCGGTCGCGATGAGGTGGGGACCTAGGTCTTTCTCTGTGGTCTCCATAGGGGATTCAGACATCCTTTCGTCTTGGGAGATGCAAGACGAGCCTGCATTCAAGTCACTGCAGGGATATCCGGCCTTATTTCGAGTCAGGGCATTGCGGTGCCCATTCGACTTGAGGCTGCAAACTCAGGGTCCCTCTCACATACCTAGAGCTGAGAGAAGCCTCCTCTTGAGGTGCTTGTGGTAAGGTGGTATTCCTCTGGAGTCGAAGCCAGGGACTAACCTCTCATCTCGAGTTGATTTTTGGTTCACGGAGCTCTTTCGTGTGGCTACAGTGACCTCAGGATCCCTCTAGCCTTGAAACTGTGTTCTTGGGGTTTCTCTGGAGTGCCATCAAGGAAATCAAGGCTCTTTTCATGTGTGATGTGCAACACGGAATTACTCTGCACGCAGTGCAGGGGAATCTGGCCTCATCTCGCGGCGAGGGGGAAGTCTCATGGTTTTTCTCGAGTTGCGGCGGGAACCTGGGGTATATTCTCGAGTTACGACGGGGATGGCCCTTCCACACACGTGTTTGTTCAGCGACGTCAGGACTCCTGCCTAGTTGCGAGGGACAACTCGGGATTCTCCTCGAGGCTTGGCAGGGCAATTGGGACGCCTCTCCAGCTGAGGCGGGAGACCAAGGGTCCCTTTCCACGTGCCACAGGAATCCTGGGACTCCTATCAAGTTTCATGAGGAGTCAGGCATCGTCTCCTTTGGAGACACTGATCTCCGCGTACCTCTGGAGTTTTCAAAGGATGTGAGGCCTCCGGTCGCGATGAGGTGGGGAACTAGGTCTTTCTCTGTGGTCTGCACAGGGGATTCAGACATCCTTTCGTCTTGGGAGATGCAAGACGAGCCTGCGTTCAAGTCACTGCAGGGATATCCGGCCTTATTTCGCGTCAGGGCATCGCACTGTCCATTCCACTTGAGGCCGCAAAATCAGGGTCCCTCTCACATACCTAGAGCTGAGAGAAGCCTCCTCTTGAGGTGCTTGTGGTAAGGTGGTATTCCTCTGGATTCGAAGCCAGGGACTAACCTCTCATCTCGAGTTGATTTTTGGTCCACGGAGCTCTTTCGTGTTGCTACAGTAACCTCAGGATCCCTCTAGCCTTGAAACAGTGTTCTTGGGGTTTCTCTGGAGTGCCATCAAGGAAATCAAGGCTCCTTTCATGTGTGATGTGCAACACGGAATTGCTCTGCACGCAGTGTAGGGGAATCAGGCCTCATCTCGCGGCTAGGGGGAAGTCTCATGGTTTTTCTCGAGTTGCAGCGGGAACCTGGGGTATATTCTCGAGTTACGACGGGCATGGCCCTGCCACACACGTGTTTGTTCAGCGACGTCAGGACTCCTGCCTAGTTGCGAGGGACAACTCCCGATTCTCCTCGAGGCTTGGCAGGGCAATTGGGACGCCTCTCTAGCTGAGGCGGGAGACCAAGGGTCCCTTTCCACGTGCCACAGGAATCCTGGGACTCCTATCAAGTTTGACGAGGAGTCAGGCATTGGCTCCTTTGGATGCACTGATCTCCGCGTACCTCTGGAGTTTTCAAAGGATGTGAGGCCTCCGGTCGCGATGAGGTGAGGACCTAGGTCTTTCTCTGTGGTCTCCACTGGGGATTCAGACATCCTTTCGTCTTGGGAGATGCAAGACGAGCCTGCATTCAAGTCACTGTAGGGATATCCGGCCTTATTTCGAGTCAGGGCATCGTGGTGTCCATTCGACTTGAGGCTGCAAACTCAGGGTCCCTCTCACATATCTAGAGCTGAGAGAAGCCTCCTCTTGAGGTGCTTGTGGTAAGGTGGTATTCCTCTGGAGTCGAAGCCAGGGACTAACCCCTCATCTCGAGTTGATTTTTGGTCCACGGAGCTTTTTCGTGTTGCTACAGTGACCTCAGGATCCCTCTAGCCTTGAAACAGTGTTCTTGGAGTTTCTCTGGAGTGCCATCAAGGAAATCAAGGCTCCTTTCATGTGTGATGTGCAACACGGAATTGCTCTGCACACAGTGCAGGGGAATCGGCCCTCATCTCGCAGCGAGGGGGAAGTCTCATGGTTTTTCTCGAGTTGCGGCGGGAACCTGGGGTATATTCTCGAGTTACGATGGAGATGGCCCTTCCACCCACGTGTTTCTTCAGCGACGTCAGGACTCCTGCCTAGTTGCGAGGGACAACTCGGGATTCTCCTCGAGGCTGGACAGGGCAATTGGGACACCTGTCCATCTGTGGCGGTAGACCAAGGGTCCCTTTCCACGTGCCACAGGAATCCTCGGACTCCTATCAAGTTTCATGAGGAGTCAGGCATCGTCTCCTTTGGAGGCACTGATCTCTGCGTACGTCTGGAGTTATGAAAGGATGTGAGGCCTCCGGTCGCGATGAGGTGGGGAACTACGTCTTTCTCTGTGGTCTCCACAGGGGATTCAGACATCCCTTCATCTTGGGAGATGCAAGACGAGCCTGCATTCAAGTCCCTGCAGGGATATCCGGCCTTATTTCGAGTCAGGGCATCGCGGTGTCCATTCCACTTGAGGCCGCAAACTCAGGGTCCCTCTCACATACCTAGAGCTGAGAGAAGCCTCCTCTTGAGGTGCTTGTGGTAAGGTGGTATTCCTCTGGAGTCGAAGCCAGGGACTAACCCCTCATCTCGAGTTGATTTTTGGTCCACGGAGCTCTTTCGTGTTTCTACAGTGACCTCAGGATCCCTCTAGCCTTGAAACAGTGTTCTTGGGGTTTCTCTGGAGTGCCATCAAGGAAATCAAGGCTCCTTTCATGTGTGATGTGCAACACGGAATTGCTCTGCACGGAGTGTAGGGGAATCAGGCCTCATCTCGCGGCGAGGGGGAAGTCTCATGGTTTTTCTCGAGTTGCGGCGGGAACCTGGGGTATATTCTCGAGTTACGACGGGGATGGCCCTTCCACGCACGTGTTTGTTCAGCGACGGCAGTACTCCTGCCTAGTTGCGAGGGACAACTCGGGATTCTCCTCGAGGCTTGGCAGGGCAATTGGGACGCCTCTCCAGCTGAGGCGGGAGACCAAGTGTCCCTTTCCACGTGCCACAGGAATCCTGGGACTCCTATCAAGTTTCACGAGGAGTCAGGCACCCTCTCCTTTGGAGGCATTGATACCGCGTACCTCTGGAGTTTTCAAAGGATGTGAGGCCTCCGGTCGCGATGAGGTGGGGAACTAGGTCTTTCTCTGTGGTCTCCACAGGGGATTCAGAAATCCTTTCGTCTTGGGAGATGCAAGACGAGCCTGCATTCAAGTCACTGCAGGGATATCCGGCCTTATTTCGAGTCAGGGCATCGCGGTGTCCATTCCACTTGAGGCCGCAAAATCAGGGTCCCTCTCACATACTTAGAGCTGAGAGAAGCCTCCTCTTGAGGTGCTTGTGATAAGGTGGTAGTCCTCTGGAGTCGAAGCCAGGGACTAACCTCTCATCTCGAGTTGATTTTTGGTCCACGGAGCTCTTTCGTGTTGCTACAGTGACCTCAGGTTCCCTCTAGCCTTGAAACAGTGTTCTTGGGTTTTCTCTGGAGTGCCATCAAGGAAATCAAGGCTCCTTTCATGTGTGATGTGCAACACGGAATTGCTCTGCACACAGTGCAGGATATCGGGCCTCATTTTGCGGCGAGGGGGAAGTCTCATGGTTTTTCTCGAGTTGCGGCGGGAACCTGGGGTATATTCTCGAGTTATGACGGGGATGGCCCTTCCACCCACGTGTTTGTTCAGCGACGTCAGCACTTCTGCCTAGTTGCGAGGGACAACTCAGGATTCTCCTCGAGGCTTGACAGGGCAATTGGGACGCCTCTCCAGCTGAGGCGGGAGACCAAGGGTCCCTTTCCACGTGCCACAGGAATCCTGGGACTCCTATCAAGTTTCACGAGGAGTCAGGCATCGTCTCCTATGGCGGCACTAATCTCCGCGTACCTCTGGGGTTTTCAAAGGATGTGAGGCCTCCGGTCGCGATGAGGTGGGGAACTAGGTCTTTCTCTGTGGTCTCCACAGGGGATTCAGAAATCCTTTCGTCTTGGGAGATGCAAGACTAGCCTGCATTCAAGTCACTGCAGGGATATCCGGCCTTATTTCGGGTCAGGGCATCACAGTTTCCATTCCACTTGAGGCCGCAAACTCAGGGTCCCTCTCACATACCTAGAGCTGAGAGAAGCCTCCTCTTGAGGTGCTTGTGGTAAGGTGGTATTCCTCTGGAGTCGAAGCCAGGTACTAACCTCTCATCTCGAGTTGATTTTTGGTCCTCGGAGCTCTTTCGTGTGGCTACAGTGACCTCAGGATCCCTCTAGCCTTGAAACAGTGCTCTTGGGGTTTCTCTGGAGTGCCATCAAGGAAATCAAGGCTCTTTTCATGTGTGATGTGCAACACGGAATTGCTCTGCACGCAGTGCAGGGGAATCCGGCCTCATCTCGCGGCGAGGGGGAAGTCTCATGGTTTTTCTCGAGTTGCGGCGGGAACCTGGGGTATATTCTCGAGTTACGACGGGGATGGCCCTTCCACACACGTGTTTGTTCAGCGACGGCAGGACTCCTGCCTAGTTGCGAGGGACAACTCGGGATTCTCCTCGAGGCTTGGCAGGGCAATTGGGACGCCTCTCCAGCTGAGGCGGGAGACCAAGGGTCCCTTTCCACGTGCCACAGGAATCCTGGGACTCCTATCAAGTTTGACGAGGAGTCAGGCATTGGCTCCTTTGGAGGCTCTGATCTCCGCGTACCTCTGGAGTTTTCAAAGGATGTGAGGCCTCCGGTCGCGATGAGGTGGGGACCTAGGTCTTTCTCTGTGGTCTCCATAGGGGATTCAGACATCCTTTCGTCTTGGGAGATGCAAGACGAGCCTGCATTCAAGTCACTGCAGGGATATCCGGCCTTATTTCGAGTCAGGGCATTGCGGTGCCCATTCGACTTGAGGCTGCAAACTCAGGGTCCCTCTCACATACCTAGAGCTGAGAGAAGCCTCCTCTTGAGGTGCTTGTGGTAAGGTGGTATTCCTCTGGAGTCGAAGCCAGGGACTAACCTCTCATCTCGAGTTGATTTTTGGTTCACGGAGCTCTTTCGTGTGGCTACAGTGACCTCAGGATCCCTCTAGCCTTGAAACTGTGTTCTTGGGGTTTCTCTGGAGTGCCATCAAGGAAATCAAGGCTCTTTTCATGTGTGATGTGCAACACGGAATTACTCTGCACGCAGTGCAGGGGAATCTGGCCTCATCTCGCGGCGAGGGGGAAGTCTCATGGTTTTTCTCGAGTTGCGGCGGGAACCTGGGGTATATTCTCGAGTTACGACGGGGATGGCCCTTCCACACACGTGTTTGTTCAGCGACGTCAGGACTCCTGCCTAGTTGCGAGGGACAACTCGGGATTCTCCTCGAGGCTTGGCAGGGCAATTGGGACGCCTCTCCAGCTGAGGCGGGAGACCAAGGGTCCCTTTCCACGTGCCACAGGAATCCTGGGACTCCTATCAAGTTTCATGAGGAGTCAGGCATCGTCTCCTTTGGAGACACTGATCTCCGCGTACCTCTGGAGTTTTCAAAGGATGTGAGGCCTCCGGTCGCGATGAGGTGGGGAACTAGGTCTTTCTCTGTGGTCTGCACAGGGGATTCAGACATCCTTTCGTCTTGGGAGATGCAAGACGAGCCTGCGTTCAAGTCACTGCAGGGATATCCGGCCTTATTTCGCGTCAGGGCATCGCACTGTCCATTCCACTTGAGGCCGCAAAATCAGGGTCCCTCTCACATACCTAGAGCTGAGAGAAGCCTCCTCTTGAGGTGCTTGTGGTAAGGTGGTATTCCTCTGGATTCGAAGCCAGGGACTAACCTCTCATCTCGAGTTGATTTTTGGTCCACGGAGCTCTTTCGTGTTGCTACAGTGACCTCAGGATCCCTCTAACCTTGAAACAGTGTTCTTGGGGTTTCTCTGCAGTGCCATCAAGGAAATCAAGGCTCCTTTCATGTGTGATGTGCAACACGGAATTGCTCTGCACGCAGTGTAGGGGAATCAGGCCTCATCTCGCGGCTAGGGGGAAGTCTCATGGTTTTTCTCGAGTTGCAGCGGGAACCTGGGGTATATTCTCGAGTTACGACGGGCATGGCCCTGCCACACACGTGTTTGTTCAGCGACGTCAGGACTCCTGCCTAGTAGCGAGGGACAACTCGGGATTCTCCTCGAGGCTTGGCAGGGCAATTGGGACGCCTCTCTAGCTGAGGCGGGAGACCAAGGGTCCCTTTCCACGTGCCACAGGAATCCTGGAACTCCTATCAAGTTTGACGAGGAGTCAGGCATTGGCTCCTTTGGAGGCACTGATCTCCGCGTACCTCTGGAGTTTTCAAAGGATGTGAGGCCTCCGGTCGCGATGAGGTGGGGAACTAGGTCTCTCTCTGTGGTCTTCACAGGGGATTCAGACATCCTTTCGTCTTGGGAGATGCAAGACGAGCCTGCATTCAAGTCACTGCAGGGATATCCGGCCTTATTTCGAGTCAGGGCATCGTGGTGTCCATTCGACTTGAGGCTGCAAACTCAGGGTCCCTCTCACATACCTAGAGCTGAGAGAAGCCTCCTCTTGAGGTGCTTGTGGTAAGGTGGTATTCCTCTGGAGTCGAAGCCAGGGACTAACCCCTCATCTCGAGTTGATTTTTGGTCCACGGAGCTTTTTCGTGTTGCTACAGTGACCTCAGGATCCCTCTAGCCTTGAAACAGTGTTCTTGGAGTTTCTCTGGAGTGCCATCAAGGAAATCAAGGCTCCTTTCATGTGTGATGTGCAACACGGAATTGCTCTGCACGCAGTGCAGGGGAATTGGCCCTCATCTCGCAGCGAGGGGGAAGTCTCATGGTTTTTCTCGAGTTGCGGCGGGAACCTGGGGTATATTCTCGAGTTACGATGGAGATGGCCCTTCCACCCACGTGTTTCTTCAGCCACGTCAGGACTCCTGCCTAGTTGCGAGGGACAACTCGGGATTCTCCTCGAGGCTGGACAGGGCAATTGGGACACCTGTCCATCTGTGGCGGTAGACCAAGGGTCCCTTTCCACGTGCCACAGGAATCCTCGGACTCCTATCAAGTTTCATGAGGAGTCAGGCATCGTCTCCTTTGGAGGCACTGATCTCTGCGTACCTCTGGAGTTATGAAAGGATGTGAGGCCTCCGGTCGCGATGAGGTGGGGAACTACGTCTTTCTCTGTGGTCTGCACAGGGGATTCAGACATCCTTTCGTCTTGGGAGATGCAAGACGAGCCTGCATTCAAGTCACTGCAGGGATATCCGGCCTTATTTCGAGTCAGGGCATCGTGGTGTCCATTCGACTTGAGGCTGCAAACTCAGGGTCCCTCTCACATACCTAGAGCTGAGAGAAGCCTCCTCTTGAGGTGCTTGTGATAAGGTGGTAGTCCTCTGGAGTCGAAGCCAGGGACTAACCTCTCATCTCGAGTTGATTTTTGGTTCACGGAGCTCTTTCGTGTGGCTACAGTGACCTCAGGATCCCTCTAGCCTTGAAACTGTGTTCTTGGGGTTTCTCTGGAGTGCCATCAAGGAAATCAAGGCTCTTTTCATGTGTGATGTGCAACACGGAATTACTCTGCACGCAGTGCAGGGGAATCTGGCCTCATCTCGCGGCGAGGGGGAAGTCTCATGGTTTTTCTCGAGTTGCGGCGGGAACCTGGGGTATATTCTCGAGTTACGACGGGGATGGCCCTTCCACACACGTGTTTGTTCAGCGACGTCAGGACTCCTGCCTAGTTGCGAGGGACAACTCGGGATTCTCCTCGAGGCTTGGCAGGGCAATTGGGACGCCTCTCCAGCTGAGGCGGGAGACCAAGGGTCCCTTTCCACGTGCCACAGGAATCCTGGGACTCCTATCAAGTTTCATGAGGAGTCAGGCATCGTCTCCTTTGAAGACACTGATCTCCGCGTACCTCTGGAGTTTTCAAAGGATGTGAGGCCTCCGGTCGCGATGAGGTGGGGAACTAGGTCTTTCTCTGTGGTCTGCACAGGGGATTCAGACATCCTTTCGTCTTGGGAGATGCAAGACGAGCCTGCATTCAAGTCACTGCAGGGATATCCGGCCTTATTTCGAGTCAGGGCATCGTGGTGTCCATTCGACTTGAGGCTGCAAACTCAGGGTCCCTCTCACATACCTAGAGCTGAGAGAAGCCTCCTCTTGAGGTGCTTGTGGTAAGGTGGTATTCCTCTGGAGTCGAAGCCAGGGACTAACCCCTCATCTCGAGTTGATTTTTGGTCCACGGAGCTTTTTCGTGTTGCTACAGTGACCTCAGGATCCCTCTAGCCTTGAAACAGTGTTCTTGGAGTTTCTCTGGAGTGCCATCAAGGAAATCAAGGCTCCTTTCATGTGTGATGTGCAACACGGAATTGCTCTGCACGCAGTGCAGGGGAATCGGCCCTCATCTCGCAGCGAGGGGGAAGTCTCATGGTTTTTCTCGAGTTGCGGCGGGAACCTGGGGTATATTCTCGAGTTACGATGGAGATGGCCCTTCCACCCACGTGTTTCTTCAGCCACGTCAGGACTCCTGCCTAGTTGCGAGGGACAACTCGGGATTCTCCTCGAGGCTGGACAGGGCAATTGGGACACCTGTCCATCTGTGGCGGTAGACCAAGGGTCCCTTTCCACGTGCCACAGGAATCCTCGGACTCCTATCAAGTTTCATGAGGAGTCAGGCATCGTCTCCTTTGGAGGCACTGATCTCTGCGTACGTCTGGAGTTATGAAAGGATGTGAGGCCTCCGGTCGCGATGAGGTGGGGAACTACGTCTTTCTCTGTGGTCTCCACAGGGGATTCAGACATCCCTTCATCTTGGGAGATGCAAGACGAGCCTGCATTCAAGTCCCTGCAGGGATATCCGGCCTTATTTCGAGTCAGGGCATCGCGGTGTCCATTCCACTTGAGGCCGCAAACTCAGGGTCCCTCTCACATACCTAGAGCTGAGAGAAGCCTCCTCTTGAGGTGTTTGTGGTAAGGTGGTATTCCTCTGGAGTCGAAGCCAGGGACTAACCTCTCATCTCTAGTTGATTCTTAGTCCACGGAGCTCTTTCGTGTTGCTACAGTGACCTCAGGATCCCTCTAGCCTTGAAACAGTGTTCTTGGGGTTTCTCTGGAGTGCCATCAAGGAAATCAAGGCTCCTTTCATGTGTGATGTGCAACACGGAATTGCTCTGCACGCAGTGTAGGGGAATCAGGCCTCATCTCGCGGCTAGGGGGAAGTCTCATGGTTTTTCTCGAGTTGCAGCGGGAACCTGGGGTATATTCTCGAGTTACGACGGGCATGGCCCTGCCACACACGTGTTTGTTCAGCGACGTCAGGACTCCTGCCTAGTAGCGAGGGACAACTCGGGATTCTCCTCGAGGCTTGGCAGGGCAATTGGGACGCCTCTCCAGCTGAGGCGGGAGACCAAGGGTCCCTTTCCACGTGCCACAGGAATCCTGGGACTCCTATCAAGTTTCATGAGGAGTCAGGCATCGTCTCCTTTGGAGACACTGATCTCCGCGTACCTCTGGAGTTTTCAAAGGATGTGAGGCCTCCGGTCGCGATGAGGTGGGGAACTAGGTCTTTCTCTGTGGTCTGCACAGGGGATTCAGACATCCTTTCGTCTTGGGAGATGCAAGACGAGCCTGCATTCAAGTCACTGCAGGGATATCCGGCCTTATTTCGAGTCAGGGCATCGTGGTGTCCATTCGACTTGAGGCTGCAAACTCAGGGTCCCTCTCACATACCTAGAGCTGAGAGAAGCCTCCTCTTGAGGTGCTTGTGGTAAGGTGGTATTCCTCTGGAGTCGAAGCCAGGGACTAACCCCTCATCTCGAGTTGATTTTTGGTCCACGGAGCTTTTTCGTGTTGCTACAGTGACCTCAGGATCCCTCTAGCCTTGAAACAGTGTTCTTGGAGTTTCTCTGGAGTGCCATCAAGGAAATCAAGGCTCCTTTCATGTGTGATGTGCAACACGGAATTGCTCTGCACGCAGTGCAGGGGAATCGGCCCTCATCTCGCAGCGAGGGGGAAGTCTCATGGTTTTTCTCGAGTTGCGGCGGGAACCTGGGGTATATTCTCGAGTTACGATGGAGATGGCCCTTCCACCCACGTGTTTCTTCAGCCACGTCAGGACTCCTGCCTAGTTGCGAGGGACAACTCGGGATTCTCCTCGAGGCTGGACAGGGCAATTGGGACACCTGTCCATCTGTGGCGGTAGACCAAGGGTCCCTTTCCACGTGCCACAGGAATCCTCGGACTCCTATCAAGTTTCATGAGGAGTCAGGCATCGTCTCCTTTGGAGGCACTGATCTCTGCGTACGTCTGGAGTTATGAAAGGATGTGAGGCCTCCGGTCGCGATGAGGTGGGGAACTACGTCTTTCTCTGTGGTCTCCACAGGGGATTCAGACATCCCTTCATCTTGGGAGATGCAAGACGAGCCTGCATTCAAGTCCCTGCAGGGATATCCGGCCTTATTTCGAGTCAGGGCATCGCGGTGTCCATTCCACTTGAGGCCGCAAACTCAGGGTCCCTCTCACATACCTAGAGCTGAGAGAAGCCTCCTCTTGAGGTGTTTGTGGTAAGGTGGTATTCCTCTGGAGTCGAAGCCAGGGACTAACCTCTCATCTCTAGTTGATTCTTAGTCCACGGAGCTCTTTCGTGTTGCTACAGTGACCTCAGGATCCCTCTAGCCTTGAAACAGTGTTCTTGGGGTTTCTCTGCAGTGCCATCAAGGAAATCAAGGCTCCTTTCATGTGTGATGTGCAACACGGAATTGCTCTGCACGCAGTGTAGGGGAATCAGGCCTCATCTCGCGGCTAGGGGGAAGTCTCATGGTTTTTCTCGAGTTGCAGCGGGAACCTGGGGTATATTCTCGAGTTACGACGGGCATGGCCCTGCCACACACGTGTTTGTTCAGCGACGTCAGGACTCCTGCCTAGTAGCGAGGGACAACTCGGGATTCTCCTCGAGGCTTGGCAGGGCAATTGGGACGCCTCTCCAGCTGAGGCGGGAGACCAAGGGTCCCTTTCCACGTGCCACAGGAATCCTGGAACTCCTATCAAGTTTGACGAGGAGTCAGGCATTGGCTCCTTTGGAGGCACTGATCTCCGCGTACCTCTGGAGTTTTCAAAGGATGTGAGGCCTCCGGTCGCGATGAGGTGGGGAACTAGGTCTTTCTCTGTGGTCTCCACTGGGGATTCAGACACCCTTTCGTCTTGGGAGATGCAAGACGAGCCTGCATTCAAGTCACTGCAGGGATATTCGGCCTTATTTCGAGTCAGGGCATCGTGGTGTCCATTCGACTTGAGGCTGCAAACTCAGGGTCCCTCTCACATACCTAGAGCTGAGAGAAGCCTCCTCTTGAGGTGCTTGTGGTAAGGTGGTATTCCTCTGGAGTCGAAGCCAGGGACTAACCCCTCATCTCGAGTTGATTTTTGGTCCACGGAGCTTTTTCGTGTTGCTACAGTGACCTCAGGATCCCTCTAGCCTTGAAACAGTGTTCTTGGAGTTTCTCTGGAGTGCCATCAAGGAAATCAAGGCTCCTTTCATGTGTGATGTGCAACACGGAATTGCTCTGCACGCAGTGCAGGGGAATCGGCCCTCATCTCGCAGCGAGGGGGAAGTCTCATGGTTTTTCTCGAGTTGCGGCGGGAACCTGGGGTATATTCTCGAGTTACGATGGAGATGGCCCTTCCACCCACGTGTTTCTTCAGCCACGTCAGGACTCCTGCCTAGTTGCGAGGGACAACTCGGGATTCTCCTCGAGGCTGGGCAGGGCAATTGGGACACCTGTCCATCTGTGGCGGTAGACCAAGGGTCCCTTTCCACGTGCCACAGGAATCCTCGGACTCCTATCAAGTTTCATGAGGAGTCAGGCATCGTCTCCTTTGGAGGCACTGATCTCTGCGTACGTCTGGAGTTATGAAAGGATGTGAGGCCTCCGGTCGCGATGAGGTGGGGAACTACGTCTTTCTCTGTGGTCTCCACAGGGGATTCAGACATCCCTTCATCTTGGGAGATGCAAGACGAGCCTGCATTCAAGTCCCTGCAGGGATATCCGGCCTTATTTCGAGTCAGGGCATCGCGGTGTCCATTCCACTTGAGGCCGCAAACTCAGGGTCCCTCTCACATACCTAGAGCTGAGAGAAGCTTCCTCTTGAGGTGTTTGTGGTAAGGTGGTATTCCTCTGCAGTCGAAGCCAGGGACTAACCTCTCATCTCTAGTTGATTCTTGGTCCACGGAGCTCTTTCGTGTTGCTACAGTGACCTCAGGATCCCTCTACCCTGGAAACAGTGTTCTTGGGGTTTCTCTGGAGTGCCATCAAGGAAATCAAGGCTCCTTTCATGTGTGATGTGCAACACGGAATTGCTCTGCACGCAGTGCAGGGGAATCGGGCCTCATCTCGCGGCGAGGGGGAAGTCTCATGGTTTTTCTCGAGTTGCGGTGGGAACCTGGGGTATATTATCGAGTTACGACGGAGATGGCCCTTCCACACACGTGTCTGTTCAGCGACGTCAGGACTCCTGCCTAGTTGCGAGGGACAACTCAGGATTCTCCTCGAGGCTTGGCAGGGCAATTGGGACGCCTCTCCAGCTGAGGCGGGAGACCAAGGGTCCCTTTCCACGTGCCACAGGAATCCTGGGACTCCTATCAAGTTTCAGGAGGAGTCAGGCATCGTCTCCTTTGGAGGCACTGATATCCGCGTACCTCTGGCGTTTTCAAAGGATGTGAGGCCTCCGGTCGCGATGAGGTGGGAAGCTAGGTCTTTCTCTGTGGTCTCCACAGGGGATTCAGACATCCTTTCGTCTTGGGAGATGCAAGACGAGCCTGCATTCAAGTCACTGCAGGGTTATCCGGCCTTATTTCGAGTCAGGGCATCGCGGTGTCCATTCCACTTGAGGCCACAAACTCAGGGTTCCTCTCACATACCTAGAGCTGAAAGAAGCGTCCTCTTGAGGTGCTTGTGGTAAGGTGGTATTCCTCTGGAGTCGAAGCCAGGGACTAACCTCTCATCTCGAGTTGATTTTTGGTTCACGGAGCTCTTTCGTGTGGCTACAGTGACCTCTGGATCCCTCTAGCCTTGAAACAGTGTTCTTGGGGTTTCTCTGGAGTGCCATCAAGGAAATCAAGGCTCCTTTCATGTGTGATGTGCAACACGGAATTGCTCTCCACGCAGTGCAGGGGAATCGGGTCTCATCTCGCGGCGAGGGGGAAGTCTCATGGTTTTTCTCGAGTTGCGGCGGGAACCTGGGGTATATTCTCGAGTTACGACGGGGATGGCCCTTCCACTCACGTGTTTGTTCAGCGACGGCAGGACTCCTGCCTAGTTGCGAGGGACAACTCGGGATTCTCCTCGAGGCTTGGCAGGGCAATTGGGACGCCTCTCCAGCTGAGGCGGGAGACCAAGTGTCCCTTTCCACGTGCCACAGGAATCCTGGGACTCCTATCAAGTTTCACGAGGAGTCAGGCATCGTCTCCTTTGGAGGCACTGATCTCCGCGTGCCTCTAGAGTTTTCAAAGGATGTGAGGCCTCCGGTCGCGATGAGGTGGGGAACTAGGTGTTTGTCTGTGGTCTGCACAGGGGATTCAGACATCTTTTCGTCTTGGGAGATGCAAGACGAGCCTGCATTCAAGTCACTGCAGGGATATCCGGCCTTATTTCGAGTCAGGGCATCACAGTGTCCATTCCACTTGAGGCCGCAAACTCAGGGTACCTCTCACATACCTAGAGCTGAGAGAAGCCTCCTCTTGAGGTGCTTGTGGTAAGGTGGTATTCCTCTGGAGTCGAAGCCAGGGACTAACCTCTCATCTCGAGTTGATTTTTGGTCTACGGAGTTTTTTCCTGTTGCTACAGTGACCTCAGGTTCCCTCTAGCCTTGACACAGTGTTCTTGGGGTTTCTCTGGAGTGCCATCAAGGAAATCAAGGCTCCTTTCATGTGTGATGTGCTACACGGAATTGCTCTGCACGCAGTGCAGGGGAATCGGGCCTCATCTCGCGGCGAGGGGGAAGTCTCATGGTTTTTCTCGAGTTGCGGCGGGAACCTGGGGTATATTCTCGAGTTACGACGGGGATGGCCCTTCCACACACGTGCTTGTTCAGCGACGTCAGGACTCCTGCCTAGTTGCGAGGGACAACTCGGGATTCTACTCGAGGCTTGGCAGGGCAATTGGGACGCCTCTCCAGCTGAGGCGGGAGACCAAGGGTCCCTTTCCACGTGCCACAGGAATCCTGGGACTCCTATCAAGTTTCATGAGGAGTCAGGCATCGTCTCCTTTGGAGGCACTGATCTCCGCGTACCTCTGAAGTTTTCAAAGGATGTGAGGCCTCCGGTCGCGATGAGGTGGGGAACTAGGTCTTTCTCTGTGGTCTCCACAGGGGATTCAGACATCCTTTCGTCTTGGGAGATGCAAGACGCCCTGCATTCAAGTCACTGCAGGGATATCCGGCCTTATTTCGAGTCAGGGCATCACGGTGTCCATTCCACTTGAGGCCGCAAACTCAGGGTCCCTCTCACATACATAGAGCTGAGAGAAGCCTCCTCTTGAGGTGCTTGTGGTAAGGTGGTATTCCTCTGGAGTCGAAGCCAGGGACTAACCTCTCATCTCGAGTTGATTTTTGGTCCACGGAGCTCTTTCGTGTTGCTACAGTGACCTCAGGTTCCCTCTAGCCTGGAAACAGTGTTCTTGGTGTTTCTCTGGAGTGCCATCAAGGAAATCAAGGCTCCTTTCATGTGTGATGTGCAACACGGAATTGCTCTGCACGCAGTGCAGGATATCGGGCCTCATTTTGCGGCGAGGGGGAAGTCTCATGGTTTTTTTTGAGTTGCGGCGGGAACCTGGGGTATATTCTCGAGTTAAGACGGGGATGGCCCTTCCACACACTTGTTTGTACAGCGACGTCAGGACTCCTGCCTAGTTGCGAGGGACAACTCGGGATTCTCCTCGAGGCTTGGCAGGGCAATTGGGACGCCTCTCCAGCTGAGGCGGGAGACCAAGGGTCCCTTTCCACGTGCCACAGGAATCCTGGTACTCCTATGAAGTTTCACGAGGAGTCAGGAATCGTCTCCTTTGGAGGCACTGATCTTCGCGTACCTCTGGAGTTTTCAAAGGATGTGAGGCCTCCGGTCGCGATGAGGTGGGGAACTAGGTCTTTCTCTGTGGTCTGCACAGGGGATTCAGACATCCTTTCGTCTTGGGAGATGCAAGACGAGCCTGCATTCAAGTCACTGCAGGGATACCCAGCCTTATTTCGAGTCAGGGCATCGTGGTGTCCATTCCACTTGAGGCTGCAAACTCAGGGTCCCTCTCACATACCTAGAGCTGAGAGAAGCCTCCTCTTGAGGTGCTTGTGGTAAGGTGGTATTCCTCTGGAGTCGAAGCCAGGGACTAACCCCTCATCTCGAGTTGATTTTTGGTCCACGGAGCTCTTTCGTGTTTCTACAGTGACCTCAGGATCCCTCTAGCCTTGAAACAGTGTTCTTGGGGTTTCTCTGGAGTGCCATCAAGGAAATCAAGGCTCCTTTCATGTGTGATGTGCAACACGGAATTGCTCTGCACGCAGTGTAGGGGAATCAGGCCTCATCTCGCGGCGAGGGGGAAGTCTCATGGTTTTTCTCGAGTTGCGGCGGGAACCTGGGGTATATTCTCGAGTTACGACGGGGATGGCCCTTCCACGCACGTGTTTGTTCAGCGACGGCAGTACTCCTGCCTAGTTGCGAGGGACAACTCGGGATTCTCCTCGAGGCTTGGCAGGGCAATTGGGACGCCTCTCCAGCTGAGGCGGGAGACCAAGGGTCCCTTTCCATGTGCCACAGGAATCCTGGGACTCCTATCAAGTTTGACGAGGAGTCAGGCATTGGCTCCTTTGGAGGCACTGATCTCCGCGTACCTCTGGAGTTTTCAAAGGATGTGAGGCTTCCGGTCGCGATGAGGTGGGAAACTAGATCTTTCTCTGAAGTCTCCACAGGGGATTCAGACATCCTTTCGTCTTGGGAGATGCAAGACGAGCCTGCATTCAAGTCACTGCAGGGATATCCGGCATTATTTCGAGTTAGGGCATCGTGGTGTCCATTCGACTTGAGGCTGCAAACTCAGGGTCCCTCTCACATACCTAGAGCTGAGAGAAGCCTCCTCTTGAGGTGCTTGTGGTAAGGTGGTATTCCTCTGGAGTCGAAGCCAGGGACTAACCCCTCATCTCCAGTTGATTTTTGGTCCACGGAGCTTTTTCATGTTGCTACAGTGACCTCAGGATCCCTCTAGCCTTGAAACAGTGTTCTTGGGGTTTCTCTGGAGTGCCATCAAGGAAATCAAGGCTCCTTTCATGTGTGATGTGCAACACGGAATTGCTCTGCACGCAGTGCCGGGGAATCGGCCCTCATCTCGCAGCGAGGGGGAACTCTCATGGTTTTTCTCGAGTTGCGGCGGGAACCTGGGGTATATTCTCGAGTTACGACGGGGATGGCCCTTCCACCCACGTGTTTCTTCAGCGACGTCAGGACTCCTATCTAGTTGCGAGGGACAACTCGGGATTCTCCTCGAGGCTGGGCAGGGCAATTGGGACGCCTCTCCATCTGTGGCGGTAGACCATGGGTCCCTTTCCACATGCCACAGGAATCCTCGGACTCCTATCAAGTTTCATGAGGAGTCAGGCATCGTCTCCTTTGGAGGCACTGATCTCTGCGTACCTCTGGAGTTATGAAAGGATGTGAGGCCTCCGGTCGCGATGAGGTGTGGAACTAGGTCTTTCTCTGTGGTCTCCACAGGGGATTCAGACATCCTTTCATCTTGGGAGATGCAAGACGAGCCTGCATTCAAGTCCCTGCAGAGATATCCGGCCCTATTTTGAGTCAGGGCATCGCGGTGTCCATTCCACTTGTGGCCGCAAACTCACGGTCCATCTCACATACCTAGAGCTGAGAGAAGCCTCCTCTTGAGGTGCTTGTGGTAAGGTGGTATTCCTCTGGAGACGAAGCCAGGGACTAACCTCTCATCTCGAGTTGAGTTTTGGTCCATGGAGCTCTTTTGTGTTGCTACAGTGACCTCAGGATCCCTCTAGCCTGGAAACAGTGTTCTTGGGGTTTCTCTGGAGTGCCATCAAGGAAATCAAGGCTCCTTTCATGTGTGATGTGCAACACGGAATTGCTCTGCACGCAGTGCAGGGGAATCGGGCCTCATCTCGTGGCGAGGGGGAAGTCTCATGGTTTTTCTCGAGTTGCGGCGGGAACCTGGGGTATATTCTCGAGTTACGCCGGGGATGGCCCTTCCACACACGTGTTTGTTCAGCGACGTCAGGACTCCTGCCTAGTTGCGAGGGACAACTCGTGATTCTCCTCGAGGCTTGGCAGGGCAATTGGGACGCCTCTCCAGCTGAGGCGGGAGACCAAGGGTCCCTTTCCACGTGCCACAGGAATCCTGGGACTCCTATCAATTTTCACGAGGAGTCAGGCATTGTCTCCTTTGGAGGCACTGATCTCCGCGTACCTCTGGAGTTTTCAAAGGATGTGAGGCCTCCGGTCGCGATGAGTTGGGGAACTAGGTCTTTCTCTGTGGTCTGCACAGGGGATTCAGACATCCTTTCGTCTTGGGAGATGCAAGACGAGCCTGCATTCAAGTCACTGCAGGGATATCCGGCCTTATTTCGCGTCAGGGCATCGCAGTGTCCATTCCACTTGAGGCCGCAAAATCAGGGTCCCTGTCACATACATAGAGCTGAGAGAAGCCTCCTCTTGAGGTGCTTGTGGTAAGGTGGTATTCCTCTGGAGTCGAAGCCAGGGACTAACCCCTCATCTCGAGTTGATTTTTGGTCCACGGAGCTCTTTCATGTTGCTACAGTGACCTCAGGATCCCTCTAGCCTTGAAACAGTGTTCTTGGGGTCTCTCTGGAGTGCCATCAAGAAAATCAAGGCTCCTTTCATGTGTGATGTGCAACACGGAATTGCTCTGCACGCAGTGCAGGGGAATCGGCCCTCATCTCGCAGCGAGGGGGAAGTCTCATGGTTTTTCTCAAGTTGCGGCGGGAACCTGGGTTATATTCTCGAGTTACGACGGGGATGGCCCTTCCACCCACGTGTTTCTTCAGCCACGTCAGGACTCCTGCCTAGTTGCGAGGGACAACTCGGGATTCTCCTCGAGGCTGGGCAGGGCAATTGGGAAGCCTCTCCATCTGTGGCGGTAGACCAAAGGTCCCTTTCCACGTGCCACAGGAATCCTCGGACTCCTATCAAGTTTCATGAGGAGTCAGGCATCGTCTCCTTTGGAGGCACTGATCTCTGCGTACCTCTTGAGTTATGAAAGGATGTGAGGCCTCCGGTCGCGATGAGGTGGGGAACTAGGTCTTTCTCTGTGGTCTCCACAGGGGATTCAGACATCCTTTCATCTTGGGAGATGCAAGACGAGCCTGCATTCAAGTCCCTGCAGGGATATCCGGCCCTATTTCGAGTCAGGGCATCGCGGTGTCCATTCAACTTGAGGCCGCAAACTCAGGGTCCATCTCACATACCTAGAACTGAGAGAAGCCTCCTCTTGAGGTGCTTGTGGTAAGGTGGTATTCCTCTGGAGACGAAGCCAGGGACTAACCTCTCATCTCGAGTTGATTTTGCGTTGACGGAGCTCTTTTGTGTTCCTACAGTGACCTCAGGATCCCTCTAGCCTGGAAACAGTGTTCTTGGGGTTTCTCTGGAATGCCATCAAGGAAATCAAGGCTCCTTTCATGTGTGATGTGCAACACGGAATTGCTCTGCACGCAGTGCAGGGGAATCGGGCCTCATCTCGCGGCGAGGGGGAAGTCTCATGGTTTTTCTCGAGTTGCGGCGGGAACCTGGGGTATATTCTCCAGTTACGACGGGGATGGCCCTTCCACACACGTGTTTGTTCAGCGACGTCAGGACTCCTGCCTAGTTGCGAGGGACAACTCGGGATTCTACTCGAGGCTTGGCAGGGCAATTGGGACGCCTCTCCAGCTGAGGCGGGAGACCAAGGGTCCCTTTCCACATGCCACAGGAATCCTGGGACTCCTATCAAGTTTCATGAGGAGTCAGGTATCGTCTCCTTTGGAGGCACTGATCTCCGCGTACCTCTGAAGTTTTCAAAGGATGTGAGGGCTCTGGTCGCGATGACGTGGGGAACTAGGTCTTTCTCTGTTGTCTCCACAGGGGATTCAGACATCCTTTCGTCTTGGGAGATGCAAGACGCCCTGCATTCAAGTCACTGCAGGGATATCAGGCCTTATTTCGAGTCAGGGCATCACGGTGTCCATTCCACTTGAGGCCGCAAACTCAGGGTCCCTCTCACATACATAGAGCTGAGAGAAGCCTCCTCTTGAGGTGCTTGTGGTAAGGTGGTATTCCTCTGGAGTCGAAGCCAGGGACTAACCTCTCATCTCGAGTTGATTTTTGGTCCACGGAGATCTTTCTTGTTGCTACAGTGACCTCAGGATCCCTCTAGCCTTGAAACAGTGTTCTTGGGGTTTCTCTGGAGTGTCATCAAGGAAATCAAGGCTCCTTTCATGTGTGATGTGCAACACGGAATTGCTCTGCACGCAGTGCAGGATATCGGGCCTCATTTTGCCGCGAGGGGGAAGTCTCATGGTTTTTCTCGAGTTGCGGCGGGAACCTGGGGTATATTCTCGAGTTATGACGGGGATGGCCCTTCCACCCACGTGTTTGTTCAGCGACGTCAGGACTCCTTCCTAGTTGCGAGGGACAACTCGGGATTCTCCTCGAGGCTTGGCAGGGCAATTGGGACGCCTCTCCATCTGTGGCGGTAGACCAAGTGTCCCTTTCCACGTGCCACAGGAATCCTCGGACTCCTATCAAGTTTCATGAGGAGTCAGGCATCGTCTCCTTTGGAGGCACTGATCTCCGCCTACCTCTGGAGTTTTCAAAGGATGTGAGGCCTCCGGTCGCGATGAGGTGTGGAACTAGGTCTTTCTCTGTTGTCTCCACAGGGGATTCAGACATCCTTTCGTCTTGGGAGATGCAAGACGAGCCTGCATTCAAGTCACTGCAGGGATACCCGGCCTTATTTCGAGTCAGGGCATCGTGGTGTCCATTCGACTTGAGGCTGCAAACTCAGGGTCCCTCTCACATACCTAGAGCTGAGAGAAGCCTCCTCTTGAGGTGCTTGTGGTAAGGTGGTATTCCTCTGGAGTCGAAGCCAGGGACTAACCCCTCATCTCGAGTTGATTTTTGGTCCACGGAGCTCTTTCATGTTGCTACAGTGACCTCAGGATCCCTCTAGCCTTGAAACAGTGTTCTTGGGGTTTCTCTGGAGTGCCATCAAGGAAATCAAGGCTCCTTTCATGTGTGATGTGCAACACGGAATTGCTCTGCACGCAGTGCCGGGGAATCGGCCCTCATCTCGCAGCGAGGGGGAACTCTCATGGTTTTTCTCGAGTTGCGGCGGGAACCTGGGGTATATTCTCGAGTTACGACGGGGATGGCCCTTCCACCCACGTGTTTCTTCAGCGACGTCAGGACTCCTATCTAGTTGCGAGGGACAACTCGGGATTCTCCTCGAGGCTGGGCAGGGCAATTGGGACGCCTCTCCATCTGTGGCGGTAGACCATGGGTCCCTTTCCACATGCCACAGGAATCCTCGGACTCCTATCAAGTTTCATGAGGAGTCAGGCATCGTCTCCTTTGGAGGCACTGATCTCTGCGTACCTCTGGAGTTATGAAAGGATGTGAGGCCTCCGGTCGCGATGAGGTGTGGAACTAGGTCTTTCTCTGTGGTCTCCACAGGGGATTCAGACATCCTTTCATCTTGGGAGATGCAAGACGAGCCTGCATTCAAGTCCCTGCAGAGATATCCGGCCCTATTTTGAGTCAGGGCATCGCGGTGTCCATTCCACTTGTGGCCGCAAACTCACGGTCCATCTCACATACCTAGAGCTGAGAGAAGCCTCCTCTTGAGGTGCTTGTGGTAAGGTGGTATTCCTCTGGAGACGAAGCCAGGGACTAACCTCTCATCTCGAGTTGAGTTTTGGTCCATGGAGCTCTTTTGTGTTGCTACAGTGACCTCAGGATCCCTCTAGCCTGGAAACAGTGTTCTTGGGGTTTCTCTGGAGTGCCATCAAGGAAATCAAGGCTCCTTTCATGTGTGATGTGCAACACGGAATTGCTCTGCACGCAGTGCAGGGGAATCGGGCCTCATCTCGTGGCGAGGGGGAAGTCTCATGGTTTTTCTCGAGTTGCGGCGGGAACCTGGGGTATATTCTCGAGTTACGACGGGGATGGCCCTTCCACACACGTGTTTGTTCAGCGACGTCAGGACTCCTGCCTAGTTGCGAGGGACAACTCGTGATTCTCCTCGAGGCTTGGCAGGGCAATTGGGACGCCTCTCCAGCTGAGGCGGGAGACCAAGGGTCCCTTTCCACGTGCCACAGGAATCCTGGGACTCCTATCAATTTTCACGAGGAGTCAGGCATTGTCTCCTTTGGAGGCACTGATCTCCGCGTACCTCTGGAGTTTTCAAAGGATGTGAGGCCTCCGGTCGCGATGAGTTGGGGAACTAGGTCTTTCTCTCTGGTCTGCACAGGGGATTCAGACATCCTTTCGTCTTGGGAGATGCAAGACGAGCCTGCATTCAAGTCACTGCAGGGATATCCGGCCTTATTTCGCGTCAGGGCATCGCAGTGTCCATTCCACTTGAGGCCGCAAAATCAGGGTCCCTGTCACATACATAGAGCTGAGAGAAGCCTCCTCTTGAGGTGCTTGTGGTAAGGTGGTATTCCTCTGGAGTCGAAGCCAGGGACTAACCCCTCATCTCGAGTTGATTTTTGGTCCACGGAGCTCTTTCATGTTGCTACAGTGACCTCAGGATCCCTCTAGCCTTGAAACAGTGTTCTTGGGGTCTCTCTGGAGTGCCATCAAGAAAACCAAGGCTCCTTTCATGTGTGATGTGCAACACGGAATTGCTCTGCACGCAGTGCAGGGGAATCGGCCCTCATCTCGCAGCGAGGGGGAAGTCTCATGGTTTTTCTCAAGTTGCGGCGGGAACCTGGGTTATATTCTCGAGTTACGACGGGGATGGCCCTTCCACCCACGTGTTTCTTCAGCCACGTCAGGACTCCTGCCTAGTTGCGAGGGACAACTCGGGATTCTCCTCGAGGCTGGGCAGGGCAATTGGGAAGCCTCTCCATCTGTGGCGGTAGACCAAAGGTCCCTTTCCACGTGCCACAGGAATCCTCGGACTCCTATCAAGTTTCATGAGGAGTCAGGCATCGTCTCCTTTGGAGGCACTGATCTCTGCGTACCTCTTGAGTTATGAAAGGATGTGAGGCCTCCGGTCGCGATGAGGTGGGGAACTAGGTCTTTCTCTGTGGTCTCCACAGGGGATTCAGACATCCTTTCATCTTGGGAGATGCAAGACGAGCCTGCATTCAAGTCCCTGCAGGGATATCCGGCCCTATTTCGAGTCAGGGCATCGCGGTGTCCATTCAACTTGAGGCCGCAAACTCAGGGTCCATCTCACATACCTAGAACTGAGAGAAGCCTCCTCTTGAGGTGCTTGTGGTAAGGTGGTATTCCTCTGGAGACGAAGCCAGGGACTAACCTCTCATCTCGAGTTGATTTTGCGTTGACGGAGCTCTTTTGTGTTCCTACAGTGACCTCAGGATCCCTCTAGCCTGGAAACAGTGTTCTTGGGGTTTCTCTGGAATGCCATCAAGGAAATCAAGGCTCCTTTCATGTGTGATGTGCAACACGGAATTGCTCTGCACGCAGTGCAGGGGAATCGGGCCTCATCTCGCGGCGAGGGGGAAGTCTCATGGTTTTTCTCGAGTTGCGGCGGGAACCTGGGGTATATTCTCCAGTTACGACGGGGATGGCCCTTCCACACACGTGTTTGTTCAGCGACGTCAGGACTCCTGCCTAGTTGCGAGGGACAACTCGGGATTCTACTCGAGGCTTGGCAGGGCAATTGGGACGCCTCTCCAGCTGAGGCGGGAGACCAAGGGTCCCTTTCCACATGCCACAGGAATCCTGGGACTCCTATCAAGTTTCATGAGGAGTCAGGTATCGTCTCCTTTGGAGGCACTGATCTCCGCGTACCTCTGAAGTTTTCAAAGGATGTGAGGGCTCTGGTCGCGATGACGTGGGGAACTAGGTCTTTCTCTGTTGTCTCCACAGGGGATTCAGACATCCTTTCGTCTTGGGAGATGCAAGACGCCCTGCATTCAAGTCACTGCAGGGATATCAGGCCTTATTTCGAGTCAGGGCATCACGGTGTCCATTCCACTTGAGGCCGCAAACTCAGGGTCCCTCTCACATACATAGAGCTGAGAGAAGCCTCCTCTTGAGGTGCTTGTGGTAAGGTGGTATTCCTCTGGAGTCGAAGCCAGGGACTAACCTCTCATCTCGAGTTGATTTTTGGTCCACGGAGATCTTTCTTGTTGCTACAGTGACCTCAGGATCCCTCTAGCCTTGAAACAGTGTTCTTGGGGTTTCTCTGGAGTGTCATCAAGGAAATCAAGGCTCCTTTCATGTGTGATGTGCAACACGGAATTGCTCTGCACGCAGTGCAGGATATCGGGCCTCATTTTGCCGCGAGGGGGAAGTCTCATGGTTTTTCTCGAGTTGCGGCGGGAACCTGGGGTATATTCTCGAGTTATGACGGGGATGGCCCTTCCACCCACGTGTTTGTTCAGCGACGTCAGGACTCCTTCCTAGTTGCGAGGGACAACTCGGGATTCTCCTCGAGGCTTGGCAGGGCAATTGGGACGCCTCTCCATCTGTGGCGGTAGACCAAGTGTCCCTTTCCACGTGCCACAGGAATCCTCGGACTCCTATCAAGTTTCATGAGGAGTCAGGCATCGTCTCCTTTGGAGGCACTGATCTCCGCCTACCTCTGGAGTTTTCAAAGGATGTGAGGCCTCCGGTCGCGATGAGGTGTGGAACTAGGTCTTTCTCTGTTGTCTCCACAGGGGATTCAGACATCCTTTCGTCTTGGGAGATGCAAGACGAGCCTGCATTCAAGTCACTGCAGGGATACCCGGCCTTATTTCGAGTCAGGGCATCGTGGTGTCCATTCGACTTGAGGCTGCAAACTCAGGGTCCCTCTCACATACCTAGAGCTGAGAGAAGCCTCCTCTTGAGGTGCTTGTGGTAAGGTGGTATTCCTCTGGAGTCGAAGCCAGGGACTAACCCCTCATCTCGAGTTGATTTTTGGTCCACGGAGCTCTTTCATGTTGCTACAGTTACCTCAGGATCCCTCTAGCCTTGAAACAGTGTTCTTGGGGTTTCTCTGGAGTGCCATCAAGGAAATCAAGGCTCCTTTCATGTGTGATGTGCAACACGGAATTGCTCTGCACGCAGTGCCGGGGAATCGGCCCTCATCTCGCAGCGAGGGGGAAGTCTCATGGTTTTTCTCGAGTTGCGGCGGGAACCTGGGGTATATTCTCGAGTTACGACGGGGATGGCCCTTCGACCCACGTGTTTCTTCAGCCACGTCAGGACTCCTGCCTAGTTGCGAGGGACAACTCGGGATTCTCCTCGAGGCTGGGGAGGGCAATTGGGACGCCTCTCCATCTGTGGCGGTAGACCAAGTGTCCCTTTCCACGTGCCACAGGAATCCTCAGACTTCTATCAAGTTTCATGAGGAGTCAGGCATCGTCTCCTTTGGAGGCACTGATCTCTGCGTACCTCTGGAGTTATGAAAGGATGTGAGGCCTCCGGTCGCGATGAGGTGGGGAACTAGGTCTTTCTCTGTGGTCTCCACAGGGGATTCAGACATCCTTTCATCTTGGGAGATGCAAGACGAGCCTGCATTCAAGTCCCTGCAGGGATATCCGGACCTATTACGAGTCAGGGCATCGCGGTGTCCATTCCACTTGTGGCCGCAAACTCACGGTCCATCTCACATACCTAGAGCTGAGAGAAGCCTCCTCTTGAGGTGCTTGTGGTAAGGTGGTATTCCTCTGGAGACGAAGCCAGGGACTAACCTCTCATCTCGAGTTGATTTTTGGTCCACGGAGCTCTTTTGTGTTGCTACAGTGACCTCAGGATCCCTCTAGCCTGGAAACAGTGTTCTTGGGGTTTCTCTGGAGTGCCATCAAGGAAATCAAGGCTCCTTTCATGTGTGATGTGCAACACGGAATTGCTCTGCACGCAGTGCAGGATATCGGGCCTCATTTTGCGGCGAGGGGGAAGTCTCATGGTTTTTTTCGAGTTGCGGCGGGAACCTGGGGTATATTCTCGAGTTACGACGGGGATGGCCCTTCCACACACTTGTTTCTACAGCGACGTCAGGACTCCTGCCTAGTTGCGAGGGACAACTCGGGATTCTCCTCGAGGCTTGGCAGGGCAATTGGGACGCCTCTCCAGCTGAGGCGGGAGACCAAGGGTCCCTTTCCACGTGCCACAGGAATCCTGGGACTCCTATCAAGTTTCACGAGGAGTCAGGCATCGTCTCCTTTGGAGGCACTAATCTCCGCGTACCTCTGAAGTTTTCAAAGGATGTGAGGCCTCTGGTCGCGATGAGGTGGGGAACTAGGTCTTTCTCTGTTGTCTCCACAGGGGATTCAGACATCCTTTCTTCTTGGGAGATGCAAGACGCCCTGCATTCAAGTCACTGCAGGGATATCCGGCCTTATTTCGGGTCAGGGCATCACGGTATCCATTCCACTTGAGGCCGCAAACTCAGGGTCCCTCTCACATACCTAGAGCTGAGAGAAGCCTCCTCTTGAGGTGCTTGTGGTAAGGTGGTATTCCTCTGGAGTCGAAGCCAGGGACTAACCTCTCATCTCGAGTTGATTTTTGGTCCACGGAGCTCTTTCCTGTTGCTACAGTGACCTCAGGATCCCTCTAGCCTTGAAACAGTGTTCTTGGGGTTTCTCTGGAGTGCCATCAAGGAAATCAAGGCTCCTTTCATGTGTGATGTGCAACACGGAATTGTTCTGCACGCAGTGCAGGATATCGGGCCTCATTTTGCGGCGAGGGGGAAGTCTCATGGTTTTTCTCGAGTTGCGGCGGGAACCTGGGGTATATTCTCGAGTTATGACGGGGATGGCCCTTCCACGGACGTGTTTGTTCAGCGAAGAAAGGACTCATTCCTAGTTGCGAGGAACAACTCGGGATTCTCCTCGAGGCTTGGCAGGGCAATTGGGACGCCTCTCCATCTGTGGCGGTAGACAAAGTGTCCCTTTCCACGTGCCACAGGAATCCTGGGACTCCTATCAAGTTTCACGAGGAGTCAGGCATCGTCTCCTTTGGAGGCACTGATCTCCGCGTACCTCTGGAGTTTTCAAAGGATGTGAGGCCTCCGGTCGCGATGAGGTGGGGAACTAGGTCTTTCTCTGTGTTCTCCACAGGGGATTCAGACATCCTTTCATCTTGGGAGAAGCAAGACGAGCCTGCATTCATGTCACTGCAGGGATATCCGGCCTTATTTCGAGCCACGGCATCGCGGTGTCCATTCCATTGATGCCGCAAACTCAGGGTCCCTCTCACATACCTAGAGCTGAGAGAAGCCTCCTCTTGAGGTGCTTGTGGTAAGGTGGTATTCCTCTGGAGTCGAAGCCAGGGACTAACCTCTAATCTCGAGTTGATTTTTGGTCCACGGAGCTCTTTCATGTGGCTACAGTGACCTCAGGATCCCTCTAGCCTTGAAACAGTGTTCTTGGGGTTTCTCTGGAGTGCCATCAAGGAAATCAAGGCTCTTTTCATGTGTGATGTGCAACACGGAATTGCTCTGCATGCAGTGCAGGGGAATCCGGCCTCATCTCGCGGCGAGGGGGAAGTCTCATGGTTTTTCTCGAGTTGCGGCGGGAACCTGGGGTATATTATCGAGTTACGACGGGGATGGCCCTTCCACACCCGTGTTTGTTCAGCGACCTCAGGACTCTTGCCTAGTTGCGAGGGACAACTCGGGATTCTCCTCGAGGCTTGGCAGGGCAATTGGGACGCCTCTCCAGCTGAGGCGGGAGACCAAGGGTCCCTTTCCACGTGCCACAGGAATCCTGGGACTCCTATCAAGTTTCACGAGGAGTCAGGCAGCGTCTCCTTTGGAGGCACTGATCTCCGCGTGCCTCTGGAGTTTTCAAAGGATGTGAGGCCTCCGGTCGCGATGAGGTAGGGAACTAGGTCTTTCTCTGTTGTCTCCACAGGGGATTCAGACATCCTTTCATCTTGGGAGATGCAAGACGAGCCTGCATTTAAGTCACTGCAGGGATATCCGGCCTTATTTCGCGTCAGGGCATCGCGGTGTCCATTCCACTTGAGGCCGCAAACTCAGCGTCCCTCTCACATACCTAGAGCTGAGAGAAGCCTCCTCTTGAGGTGCTTGTGGTAAGGTGGTATTCCACTGGAGTCGAAGCCTTTGACTAACCTCTCATCTCGAGTTGATTTTTGGTCCACGGAGCTCTTTCGTGTGGCTACAGTGACCTCTGGATCCCTCTAGCCTTGAAACAGTGTTCTTGGGGTTTCTCTGGAGTGCCATCAAGGAAATCAAGTCTCCTTTCATGTGTGATGTGCAACACGGAATTGCTCTGCACGCAGTGCAGGATATCGGACCTCATTTTGCGGCGAGGGAGAAGTCTCATGGTTTTTCTCGAGTTGCGGCGGGAACCTGGGGTATATTCTCGAGTTATGACGGGGATGGCCCTTCCACCCACGTGTTTGTTCAGCGACGTCAGGACTCCTGCCTAGTTGCGAGGGACAACTCGGGATTCTCCTCGAGGCTTGGCAGGGCAATTGGGACGCCTCTCCAGCTGAGGCGGGAGACCAAGGGTCCCTTTCCACGTGCCACAGGAATCCTGGGACTCCTATCACGTTTCACGAGGAGTCAGGCATCGTCTCCTTTGGAGGCACTGATCACCGCGTACCTCTGGAATTTTCAAAGGATGTGAGGCCTCCGGTCGCGATGAGGTGGGGAACTAGGTCTTTCTCTGTGGTCTCCACAGGGGATTCAGACATCCTTTCGTCTTGGGAGATGCAAGACGAGCCTGCATTCAAGTCACTGCAGGGATATCCGGCCTTATTTCGCGTCAGGGCATCACAGTGTCCATTCCACTTGAGGCCGCAAACTCAGGGTCCCTCTCACATACCTAGAGCTGAGAGAAGCCTCCTCTTGAGGTGCTTGTGGTAAGGTGGTATTCCTCTGGAGTCGAAGCCAGGGACTAACCTCTCATCTCGAGTTGATTCTTGGTCCACGGAGCTCTTTAATGTTGCTACATTGACCTCAGGATCCCTCTAGCCTTGAAACAGCGTTCTTGGGGTTTCTCTGGAATGCCATCAAGGAAATCAAGGCTCCTTTCATGTGTGATGTGCAACATGGAATTTCTCTGCCCGCAGTGCAGGATATCGTGCCTCATTTTGCGGCGAGGGGGAAGTCTCATGGTTTTTCTCGAGTTGCGGCGGGAACCTGGGGTATATTCTCGAGTTATGACGGGGATGGCCCTTCCACCCACGTGTTTGCTCAGCCACGTCAGGACTCCTGCCTAGTTGCGAGGGACAACTCGGGATTCTCCTCGAGGCTTGGCAGGGCAATTGGGATGCCTCTCCATCTGTGGCGGTAGACCAAGGGTCCCTTTCCACGTGCCACAGGAATCCTCGGACTCCTATCAAGTTTCACGAGGTGTCAGGCATCGTCTCCTTTGGAGGCACTGATCCCCGCGTACCTCTGAAGTTTTCAAAGGATGTGGGGCCTCCGGTCACGATGAGGTGGGGAACTAGGTCTTTCTCTGTGGTCTCCACAGGGGATTCAGACATCCTTTCATCTTGGGAGATGCAAGACGAGCCTGCATTCAAGTCACTGCAGGGATATCCGGCCTTATTTCGAGCCAGGGCATCGCGGTGTCCATTCCACTTGAGGCCGCAAAATCAGGGTCCCTCTCACATACCTAGAGCTGAGAGAAGGCTTCTCTTGAGGTGCTTGTGGTAAGGTGGTATTCCTCTGGAGTCGAATGCAGGGACTAACCTCTCATCTCGAGTTGATTTTTGGTCCACGGAGCTCTTTCGTGTTGCTACAGTTACCTCAGGATCCCTCTAGCCTGGAAGCAGTGTTCTTGGGGTTTCTCTGGAGTGCCATCAAGAAAATCAAGGCTCCTTTCATGTGTGATGTGCAACACGGAATTTCTCTGCCCGCAGTGCAGGGGAATCGGGCCTCATCTCGCGGCGAGGGGGAAGTCTTATGGTTTTTCTCGAGTTGCGGCGGGAACCGGGGCTATATTATCGAGTTACGATGGGGATGGCACATCCACCCACGTGTTTGTTCAGCGACGACAGCACTCCTGCCTAGTTGCGAGGGACAACTCGGGATACTCCTCGAGGCTTGGCAGGGCAATTGGAACGCCTCTCCAGCTGAGGCGGGAGACCAAGCGTCCCTTTCCACGTGCCACAGGAATCCTGGGACTCCTATCAAGTTTCACGAGGTGTCAGGCATCGTCTCCTTTGGCGGCACTGATCTCCGGGTACCTCTGGACTTTTCAAAGGATGTGAGGCCTCCGGTCGCGATGAGTTGGGGAACTAGGTCTTTCTCTGTGGTCTGCACAGGGGATTCAGACATCCTTTCGTCTTGGGAGATGCAAGACGAGCCTGCATTCAAGTCACTGCAGGGATATCCGGCCTATTTCGAGTCAGGGCATAGCGGTGGCCATTCCACTTCAGGCTGCAAACTCAGGGTCCCTCTCACATAGCTAGAGCTGAAGGAAGCCTCCTCTTCAGGTGCTTGTGGTAAGGTGGTATTCCTCTGGAGTCGAAGTCAGGGACTACCGTCTCATCTCGAGTTGATTTTTGGTCCACAGTGCACTTTCGTGTTGCTACAGTGACCTCAGGATCCCTCTAGCCTTGAAACAGTGTTCTTGGGGTTTCTCTGGAGTGCCATCAAGGAAATGAAGTCTCCTTTCAAGTGTGATGTGCAACAAGGAATTGCTCTGCACGCAGTGCCAGGAAATCGGGCCTCATCTCGCGGCGAGGGGGAAGTCTCATGGTTTTTCTCGAGTTGCGGCGGGAACCTGGGGTATATTCTCGAGTTACGACGGGGATGGCCATTCCAAACACATGTTTGTTCAGCGACGTCAGGACTCCTGCCTAGTTGCGAGGGACAACTCGGGATTCTCCTCGAGGCTTGGCAGGGCAATTGGGACGCCTCTCCATCTGAGGCGGGAGACCAAGCGTCCCTTTCCACGTGCCACAGGAATCCTGGGACTCCTATCAAGTTTCACGAGGAGTCAGGCATCGTCTCCTTTGGAGGCACTGATCTCCGCGTACCTCTGGAGTTTTCAAAGGATGTGAGGCCTCCGGTCGCGATGAGGTGGGGAACTAGGTCTTTCTCTTTTGTCTCCACAGGGGATTCAGACATCCTTTCGTCTTGGGAGATGCAAGACGAGCCTGCATTCAAGTCACTGCAGGGATATCCGGCCTTATTTCGAGTCACGGCATCGCGGTGTCCATTCCACTTGAGGCCGCAAAATCAGGGTCCCTCTCACATACCTAGAGCTGAGAGAAGGCTTCTCTTGAGGTGCTTGTGGTAAGGTGGTATTCCTCTGGAGTCGAATGCAGGGACTAACCTCTCATCTCGAGTTGATTTTTGGTCCACGGAGCTCTTTCGTGTTGCTACAGTTACCTCAGGATCCCTCTAGCCTGGAAGCAGTGTTTTTGGGGTTTCTCTGGAGTGCCATCAAGAAAATCAAGGCTCCTTTCATGTGTGATGTGCAACACGGAATTTCTCTGCCCGCAGTGCAGGGGAATCGGGCCTCATCTCGCGGCGAGGGGGAAGTCTTATGGTTTTTCTCGAGTTGCGGCGGGAACCGGGGCTATATTATCGAGTTACGATGGGGATGGCACATCCACCCACGTGTTTGTTCAGCGACGACAGTACTCCTGCCTAGTTGCGAGGGACAACTCGGGATACTCCTCGAGGCTTGGCAGGGCAATTGGAACGCCTCTCCAGCTGAGGCGGGAGACCAAGCGTCCCTTTCCACGTGCCACAGGAATCCTGGGACTCCTATCAAGTTTCACGAGGTGTCAGGCATCGTCTCCTTTGGCGGCACTGATCTCCGGGTACCTCTGGACTTTTCAAAGGATGTGAGGCCTCCGGTCGCGATGAGTTGGGGAACTAGGTCTTTCTCTGTGGTCTGCACAGGGGATTCAGACATCCTTTCGTCTTGGGAGATGCAAGACGAGCCTGCATTCAAGTCACTGCAGGGATATCCGGCCTATTTCGAGTCAGGGCATAGCGGTGGCCATTCCACTTCAGGCTGCAAACTCAGGGTCCCTCTCACATAGCTAGAGCTGAAGGAAGCCTCCTCTTCAGGTGCTTGTGGTAAGGTGGTATTCCTCTGGAGTCGAAGTCAGGGACTACCGTCTCATCTCGAGTTGATTTTTGGTCCACAGTGCACTTTCGTGTTGCTACAGTGACCTCAGGATCCCTCTAGCCTTGAAACAGTGTTCTTGGGGTTTCTCTGGAGTGCCATCAAGGAAATGAAGTCTCCTTTCAAGTGTGATGTGCAACAAGGAATTGCTCTGCACGCAGTGCCAGGAAATCGGGCCTCATCTCGCGGCGAGGGGGAAGTCTCATGGTTTTTCTCGAGTTGCGGCGGGAACCTGGGGTATATTCTCGAGTTACGACGGGGATGGCCATTCCAAACACATGTTTGTTCAGCGACGTCAGGACTCCTGCCTAGTTGCGAGGGACAACTCGGGATTCTCCTCGAGGCTTGGCAGGGCAATTGGGACGCCTCTCCATCTGAGGCGGGAGACCAAGCGTCCCTTTCCACGTGCCACAGGAATCCTGGGACTCCTATCAAGTTTCACGAGGAGTCAGGCATCGTCTCCTTTGGAGGCACTGATCTCCGCGTACCTCTGGAGTTTTCAAAGGATGTGAGGCCTCCGGTCGCGATGAGGTGGGGAACTAGGTCTTTCTCTTTTGTCTCCACAGGGGATTCAGACATCCTTTCGTCTTGGGAGATGCAAGACGAGCCTGCATTCAAGTCACTGCAGGGATATCCGGCCTTATTTCGAGTCACGGCATCGCGGTGTCCATTCCACTTGAGGCCGCAAACTCAGGGTCCCTCTCACATACCTAGAGCTGAGAAAAGCCTCCTCTTGAGGTGCTTGTGGTAAGGAGGTACTCCGCTGGAGTCGAAGCCAGGGACTAACCTCTCATTTCTAGTTGATTCTTGGTCCACGGAGCTCTTTCGTGTTACTACAGTGTCCTCAGGATCCCTCTAGACTTGAAACAGTGTTCTTGGGGTTTCTCTGGAGTGCCATCAAGGAAATCAAGGCTCCTTTCATGTGTGATGTGCAACACGGAATTGCTCTGCATGCAGTGTAGGGGAATCGGGCCTCATCTCAGGGTGAGTGGGAAGTCTCATGGTTTTTCTCGAGTTGCGGTGGGAACCTGGGGCATATTCTCGAGTTCCGTCAGGGATGGCAATTCAACCCACTTGTTTCTTCAGCGACGTCAGGACTCCTGCCTAGTTGCGAGGGACAACTCGGGATTCTCCTCGAGGCTTGGCAGGGCAATTGGGACGTCTCTCCAGCTTAGGCGGGAGACCAAGGGTCCCTTTCCACGTGCCACACGAATCCTGGGACTCCTATCGAGTTTCACGAGGAGTCAGGCATTGGCTCCTTTGGATGCACTGATCTCCGCGTACCTCTGGAGTTTTCAAAGGATGTGAGGCCTCCGGTCGCGATGAGGTGGGGAACTAAGTCTTTCTCTGTGGTCTCCACAGGGGATTCAGATATACTTTCTTCATGGGAGATGCAAGACGAGCCTGCATTCAAGTCACTGCAGGGATATCCGGCCTTATTTCGAGCCAGGGCATCGCGGTGTCCATTCCACTTGAGGCTGCAAACTCAGGGTCCCTGTCACATAGCTAGAGCTGAGAGAAGCCTCCTCCTGAGGTGCTTGTGGTAAGGGGGTATTCCTCTGGAGTCGAAACCAGGGACTAACCTCTCATCTTGAGTTGATTTTTCGTCCACGGAGCTTTTTCTTGTTGCTACAGTGACCTCAGGATCCCTCTAGCCTTGAAACAGTGTTCTTGGGGATTCTCTGGAGTGCCATCAAGGAAATCACGGCTCCTTTCATGTGTGATGTGCAAGACGGAATTGCTCTGCACGCAGTGCAGAGGAATCGGGCCTCATCTCGTGGCGAGGGGGAAGTCTCATGGTTTTTCTCGAGTTGCGGCGGGAACCTGGGGTATATTCTCGAGTTACGACGGGGATGGCCCTTCCAACCATGTGTTTGTTCAGCCACGTCAGGACTCCTGCTTAGTTGCGAGGGACAACTCGGGATTCTCCTCGAGGCTTGGCAGGGCAATTGGGACGCCTCTCCAGCTGAGGCGGGAGACCAAGGGTCCCTTTCCAAGTGCCACAGGAATCCTGGAACTCCTATCAAGATTCACGAGGAGTCAGGCATCGTCTCCTTTGGAGGCACTGATCTCCGCGTACCTCTGGAGTTTTCAAAGGATGTGAGGCCTCCGGTCGCGATGAGATGGGGAACTAGGTCTTTCTCTGTGGTCTCCACAGGGGACTCAGACATCATTTCGTCTTGGGAGATGCAAGACGAGCCTGCATTCAAGTCACTGCAGGGATATCCGGCCTTATTTCGAGTCAGGTCATCGTGATGTCCATTCCACTTGAGGCCGCAAACTCAGGGTCCCTCTCACATACCTAGAGCTGAGAGAAGCCTCCTCTTGAGGTGCTTTTGGTAAGGTGGTATTCCTATGGAGTCGAAGCCAGGGACTAACCTCTCATTTCGAGTTGATTCTTGGTCCACAGAGCTATTTCGTGTTGCTACAGTGTCCCCAGGATCCCTCTAGCCTTGAAACAGTGTTCTTGGGGATTCTCTCGAGTGCCATCAAGGAAATCAAGGCTCCTTTCTTGTGTGATGTGCAACACGGAATTGCTCAGAATGCAGTGCAGGGGAATCGGGCCTCATCTCGCGGCGAGGGGGAAGTCTCATGGTTTTTCACGAGTTGCAGCGGGAACCTGGGGTATATTCTCGAGTTACGACGGGGATGGCCCTTCCACACACGTGTTTGTTCAGTAACGTCAGGACTCCTGCCTAGTTGCGAGGGACAACTCGGGATTCTCCTCGAGGCTTGGCAGGGCAATTGGGACGCCTCTCCAGCTGAGGTGGGAGACCAAGTGTCCCTTTCCAAGTGCCACAGGAATCCTGGGACTTTTATTAAGTTTCACGAGGAGTCAGGCATCGTCTCCTTTGGAGGCACTGAACTCCGCGTACCTCTGGAATTTTCAAAGGATGTGAGGCCTCCGGTGGCGATGAGCAGGGGAACTAGGTGTTTCTCTGTGGTCTCCACAGGGGAATCAGACATCCTTTCGTCATGAGAGATGCAAGACGAGCCTGCATTCAAGTTACTGCAGGGATATCCGGCCTTATTTCGAGTCAGGGCATCGCGGTGTCCATGCCACTTGAGACCGCAAACTCAGGGTCTCTCTCACGAACCTAGAGCTGAGAGAAGACTCCTCTTGAGGTGCTTGTTGTAAGGTGGTATTTCTCTGGAGTCGAAGCCAGGGACTAACCTCTCATCTCGAGTTGATTCTTGGTCCACGGAGCTCTTCGTGTTGCTACAGTGACCTCAGGATCCCTCTAGCCTTGAAACAGTGTTCTTGGGGTTTCTCTGGAGTGCCATCAAGGAAATCAAGGCTCCTTTCATGTGTGATGTGCAACACGGAATTGCTCTGCATGCAGTGCAGGGGAATCGGGCCTCATCTCGCGGCGATGGGGAAGTCTCATGGTTTTTCTCGAGTTGCGGCGGGAACCTGGGGTATATTCTCGAGTTACGACGGGGTTGGCCCTTCCACACACGTGTTTGTTCAGCGACGTCAGGACTCCTGCCTAGTTACGAGGGACAACTCGGGATTCTCCTCGAGGCCTGGCAGGGCAATTGGGACGCCTCTCCAGCTGAGGCTGGAGACCAAGTGTCCCTTTCCACGTACCACAGGAATCCTGGGACTCCTATCAAGTTTCACGAGGAGTCAGGCATCGTCTCCTTTAGAGGCACTGATCTCCACGTACCTCTGGAGTTTTCAAAGGATGTGAGGCCTCCGGTCGCGATGAGGTGGGGAACTAGGTCTTTCTCTTTTGTCTCCACAGGGGATTCAGACATCCTTTCGTCTTGGGAGATGCAAGACGAGCCTGCATTCAAGTCACTGCAGGAATATCCGGCCTTATTTCGAGTCACGGCATCGCGGTGTCCATTCCACTTGAGGCCGCAAACTCAGGGTCCCTCTCACATACCTAGAGCTGAGAAAAGCCTCCTCTTGAGGTGCTTGTGGTAAGGAGGTACTCCGCTGGAGTCGAAGCCAGGGACTAACCTCTCATTTCGAGTTGATTCTTGGTCCACGGAGCTCTTTCTTGTTACTACTGTGTCCTCAGGATCCCTCTAGACTTGAAACAGTGTTCTTGGGGTTTCTCTGGAGTGCCATCAAGGAAATCAAGGCTCCTTTCATGTGTGATGTGCAACACGGAATTGCTCTGCATGCATTGTAGGGGAATCGGGCCTCATCTCAGGGTGAGTGGGAAGTCTCATGGTTTTTCTCGAGTTGCGTCGGGAACCTGGGGCATATTCTCGAGTTCCGTCAGGGATGGCAATTCAACCCACTTGTTTCTTCAGCGACGTCAGGACTCCTGCCTAGTTGCGAGGGACAACTCGGGATTCTCCTCGAGGCTTGGCAGGGCAATTGGGACGTCTCTCCAGCTTAGGCGGGAGACCAAGGGTCCCTTTCCACGTGCCACACGAATCCTGGGACTCCTATCGAGTTTCACGAGGAGTCAGGCATCGTCTCCTTTGGAGGCACTGATCTCCGCGTACCTGTGGAGTTTTCAAAGGATGTGAGGCCTCCGGTCGCGATAAGGTGGGGAACTAAGTCTTTCTCTGTGGTCTCCATAGGGGATTCAGATATACTTTCTTCATGGGAGATGCAAGACGAGCCTGCATTCAAGTCACTGCAGGGATATCCGGCCTTATTGCGAGTTAGGGCATCGCGGCGTCCATTCCACTTGAGGCCGCAAACTCAGGGTCCCTCTCACGTACCTAGAGCTGAGAGAAGCCTCCTCTTGAGGTGCTTGAGGTAAGGTGGTATTCCTCTGGAGTCGAAGCGAGGGTCTAACCTCTCATCTCGAGTTGATTTTTGGTCCACGGAGCTCTTTCGTGTTGCTACAGTGACGTCAGGATCCCTCTAGCCTTGAAACATTGTTCTTGGGGTTTCTCTGGAGTGCCATCAAGGAAATCAAGGCTCCTTTCATGTATGATGTGCGACACGGAATTGCTCTGCACGCAGTGCAGGGGAATCGGGCCTCATCTCGCGGCGAGGGGGAAGTCTCATGGTTTTTCTCGAGTTGCGGCGGGAACCTGGGGTATATTCTCGAGTTACGACGGGGATGGCCTTTCCACACACGTGTTTGTTCAGCGACGTCAGGACTCCTGCCTAGTTGCGAGGGACAACTCAGGATTCTCCTCGAGGCCTGGCAGGGCAATTGGGACGCCTCTCCAGCTGAGGCGGGAGACCAAGGGTCCCTTTCCACGTGCCACAGGAATCCTGGGACTCCTATCAAGTTTCACGAGGAGTCAGGCATCGTCTCCTTTGGAGGCACTGATCTCCACGTACCTCTGGAGTTTTCAAAGGATGTGAGGCCTCCGGTCGCGATGAGGTTGGGAACTAGGTCTTTGTCTGTGGTCTCCACAAGGGGATTCAGACATCGTTTCATCATGGGAGATGCAAGACGAGCCTGCTTTCAAGTCACTGCAGGGATATCCGGCCTTATTTCGAGTCAGGGCATCGCGGTGTCCATTCCATTTGAGGTCGCAAACTCAGGGTACCTCTCACATACCTAGAGCTGAGAGAAGCCTCCTCTTGAGGTGCTTGTGGTAAGGTGGTATTCCTCTGGAGTCGAAGCCAGGGACTAACTTCTCATCTCGAGTTGATTCTTGGTCCACGGAGCTCTTTGGTGTTGCTACAGTGACCTCAGGATCCCTCTAGCCTTGAAACAGTGTTCTTGGGGTTTCTCTGGAATGCCATCAAGGAAATCAAGGCTCCTTTCATGTGTGATGTGCAACACGTAATTGCTCTGCATGCAGTGCAGGGGAATCGGGCCTCATCTCAGGGGGAGTGGGAAGTCTCATGGTTATTCTCGAGTTGCGGCGGGAATCTGGGGTATATTCTCGAGGTATGACGGGGATGGCCCTTCCACCCACGTGTTTGTTCAGCCACGTCAGGACTCCTGCAAAGTTGAGTGGGACACCTCGGGATTCTCCTCGAGACTTGGCAGGGCAATTGGGACGCCTCTCCAGCTGAGGCGGGAGACCAAGGGTCCCTTTCCACGTGCCACAGGAATCCTGGGACTCCTATCAAGTTTCCCGAGGAGTCAGGCATCGTCCCCTTTGGAGGCACTGATCTCCGCGTACCTCTGGAGTTTTCAAAGGATGTGAAGCCTCCGGTCGCGATGAGGTGGGGAACTAGGTCTTTCTCTGTGGTCTCCACAGGGGATTCAGACATCCTTTCATCTTGGGAGATGCAAGACGAGCCTGCATTCAAGTCACTGTAGATATATCCGGCCTTAGTTCGAGTCAGGGCATCGCGGTGTCCATTCCACTTGAGGCTGCAAACTCAGGGTCCCTCTCACATACCTAGAGCTGAGAGAAGCCTCCTCTTGAGGTGCTTGTGGTAAGGTGGTATTCCTCTGGAGTCGACGCCAGGGAATAACCTCTCATCTTGAGTTGATTTTTGGTCCACGGAGCTCTTTCGTGTTGCTACAGTGATGTCAGGATCCCTCTAGCCTTGAAACAGTGTTCTTGGGGTTTCTCTGGAGTGCCATCAAGGAAATCAAGGCTCCTTTCATGTGTGGTGTGCAACCCGGAATTGCTCTGCACGCAGTGCAGGGGAATCGGGCCTCATCTCGCGGCGAGGGGGAAGTCTCATGGTTTTTCTCGAGTTGCGGCGGGAACCTGGGGTATATTCTCGAGTTACGACGGGGATGGCCCTTCCACACACGTGTTTCTTCAGCGACGTCAGGACTCCTGCCTAGTTGCGAGGGACAACTCGGGATTCTCCTCGAGGCCTGGCAGGGCAATTGGGACGCCTCTCCAGCTGAGGCAGGAGACCAAGGGTCCCTTTCCACGTGCCACACGAATCCTGGGACTCCTATCAAGTTTCACGAGGAGTCAGGCATCGTCTCCTTTGGAGGCACTGATCTCCACGTACCTCTGGAGTTTTCAAAGGATGTGAGGCCTCCGGTCGCGACGAGGTTTGGAACTAGGTCTTTGTCTGTGATCTCCACAGGGGATTCAGACATCGTTTCATCATGGGAAATGCAAGACGAGCCTGCATTCAAGTCACTGCAGGGATATCCGGTCTTATTTCGAGTCAGGGCATCGCGGTGTCCAATCCATTTGAGGCCGCAAACTCAGGGTACCTCTCACATACCTAGAGCTGAGAGAAGCCTCCTCTTGAGATGCTTGTGGTAAGGTGGTATTCCTCTGGAGTCGAAGCCAGGGACTAACTTCACATCTCGAGTTGATTCTTGGTCCACGGAGCTCTTTGGTGTTGCTACAGTGACCTCAGGATCCCTCTAGCCTTGAAACAGTGTTCTTGGGGTTTCTCTGGAGTGCCATCAAGGAAATCAAGGCTCATTTCATGTGTGATGTGCAACAAGGAATTGCTCTGCATGCAGTGCAGGGGAATCGGGCCTCATCTCGCGGCGAGGGGGAAGTCTCATGTTTTTTCTCGAGTAGCGGCGGGAACCTGGTGTATATTCTCGAGTTACGACGGGGATGGCCCTTCCACACACGTGTTTGTTCAGCGACGTCAGGACTCCTGCCTAGTTGCGAGGGACAACTCGGGATTCTCCTCGAGGCTTGGCAGGGCAATTGGGACGCCTCTCCAGCTGAGGCGGGAGACCAAGGGTCCCTTTCCACGTGCCACAGGAATCCTGGGACTCCTATCAAGTTTCACGAGAAGTCAGGCATCGTCTTCGTTGGAGGCACTGATCTCCGCGTACCTCTGGAGTTTTCAAAGGATGTGAGGCCTCCGGTCGCGATGAGGTTGGGAACTAGGTCTTTGTCTGTGGTCTCCACAGGGGATTCAGTCATCCTTTCATCTTTGGAGATGCAAGACGAGCCTGCATTCAAGTCACTGCAGGGATATCCGGCATTCTTTCGAGTCAGGGCATCGCGGTGTCCATTCCACTTGAGGCCGCAAACTCAGGGTCCTTCTCACATACCTAGAGCTGAGAGAAGCCTCCTCTTGAGGTGCTTGTGGTAAGGTGGTATTCCTCTGGAGACGAAGCCAGGGACTAACTTCTCATGTCGAGTTGATTCTTGGTCCACGGAGATCTTTCGTGTTGCTACAGTGACCTCAGGATCCCTCTAGCCTTGGAACAGTGTTCTTGCTGTTTCTCTGGATTGCCATCAAGGAAATCAAGGCTCCTTTCATGTGTGATGTGCAACACGGAATTGCTGTGCACGCAGTGCAGGGGAATCGGGCCTCATCTCGCGGCGAGGGGGAAGTCTCATGGTTTTTCTCGAGTTGCGGCGGGAACCTGTGGTATATTCTCGAGTTACGACGGGGATGGCCCTTCCACCCACGTGTTTGTTCAGCGACGTCAGGACTCCTGCCTAGTTGCGAGGGACAACTCGGGATTCTCCTCGAGGCTTGGCAGGGCAATTGGGACGCCTCTCCAGCTGAGGCGGGAGACCAAGTGTCCCTTTCCACGTGCCACAGGAATCCTGGGACTCCTATCAAGTTTCACGAGGAGTCAGGCATCGTCTCCTTTGGAGGCACTGTTCTCCACGTACCTCTAGAGTTTTCAAAGGATGTGATGCCTCCGGTCGCGATGAGGTGGGGAACTAGGTCTTTCTCTGTGGTCTCCATAGGGGATTCAGACATCTTTTCGTCTTGGGAGATGCAAGACGAGCCTGCTTTCAAGTCACTGCAGGGATATCCGGCCTTATTGCGAGTTAGGGCATCGCGGCGTCCATTCCACTTGAGGCCGCAAACTCAGGGTCCCTCTCACGTACCTAGAGCTGAGAGAAGCCTCCTCTTGAGGTGCTTGAGGAAAGGTGGTATTCCTCTGGAGTCGAAGCGAGGGTCTAACCTCTCATCTCGAGTTGATTTTTGGTCCACGGAGCTCTTTCGTGTTGCAACAGTGACGTCAGGATCCCTCTAGCCTTGAAACATTGTTCTTGGGGTTTCTCTGGAGTGCCATCAAGGAAATCAAGGCTCCTTTCATGTATGATGTGCGACACGGAATTGCTCTGCACGCAGTGCAGGGGAATCGGGCCTCATCTCGCGGCGAGGGGGAAGTCTCATGGTTTTTCTCGAGTTGCGGCGGGAACCTGGGGTATATTCTCGAGTTACGACGGGGATGGCCTTTCCACACACGTGTTTGTTCAGCGACGTCAGGACTCCTGCCTAGTTGCGAGGGACAACTCGGGATTCTCCTCGAGGCCTGGCAGGGCAATTGGGACGCCTCTCCAGCTGAGGCGGGAGACCAAGGGTCCCTTTCCACGTGCCACAGGAATCCTGGGACTCCTATCAAGTTTCACGAGGAGTCAGGCATCGTCTCCTTTGGAGGCACTGATCTCCACGTACCTCTGGAGTTTTCAAAGGATGTGAGGCCTCCGGTCGCGATGAGGTTGGGAACTAGGTCTTTGTCTGTGGTCTCCACAGGGGATTCAGACATCGTTTCATCATGGGAGATGCAAGACGAGCCTGCTTTCAAGTCACTGCAGGGATATCCGGCCTTATTTCGAGTCAGGGCATCGCGGTGTCCATTCCATTTGACGTCGCAAACTCAGGGTACCTCTCACATACCTAGAGCTGAGAGAAGCCTCCTCTTGAGGTGCTTGTGGTAAGGTGGTATTCCTCTGGAGTCGAAGCCAGGGACTAACTTCTCATCTCGAGTTGATTCTTGGTCCACGGAGCTCTTTGGTGTTGCTACAGTGACCTCAGGATCCCTCTAGCCTTGAAACAGTGTTCTTGGGGTTTCTCTGGAATGCCATCAAGGAAATCAAGGCTCCTTTCATGTGTGATGTGCAACACGTAATTGCTCTGCATGCAGTGCAGGGGAATCGGGCCTCATCTCAGGGGGAGTGGGAAGTCTCATGGTTATTCTCGAGTTGCGGCCGGAACCTGGGGTATATTCTCGAGTTACGACGAAGATGGCCCTTCCACCCACGTGTTTGTTCAGCAACGTCAGGACTCCTGCCTAGTTGCGAGGGACAACTCGGGATTCTCCTCGAGGCCTGGCAGGGCGATTGGGATGCCTCTCCAGCTGAGGCGGGAGACCAAGGGTCCCTTTCCACGTGCCACAGGAATCCTGGGACTCCTATCAAGTTTCACGAGAAGTCAGGCATCGTCTCCTTTGGAGGCACTGATCTCCGCGTACCTCTGGAGTTTTCAAAGGATGTGAGGCCTCCGGTCGCAATGAGGTTGGGAACTAGGTCTTTGTCTGTGGTCTCCACAGGGGATTCAGACATCCTTTCATCTTTGGAGATGCAAGACGAGCCTGCTTTCAAGTCACTGCAGGGATATCCGGCCTTATTTCGAGTCAGGGCATCGCGGTGTCCATTCCATTTGAGGTCGCAAACTCAGGGTACCTCTCACATACCTAGAGCTGAGAGAAGCCTCCTCTTGAGGTGCTTGTGGTAAGGTGGTATTCCTCTGGAGTCGAAGCCAGGGACTAACTTCTCATGTCGAGTTGATTATTGGTCCACGGAGCTCTTTCGTGTTGCTACAGTGACCTCAGGATCCCTCTAGCCTTGGAAAAGTGTTCTTGGTGTTTCTCTGGATTGCCATCAAGGAAATCAAGGTTCCTTTCATGTGTGATGTGCAACACGGAATTGCTCTGCACGCAGTGCAGGGCAATCGGGCCTCATCTCGCGGCGAGGGGGAAGTCTCATGGTTTTTCTCGAGTTGCGGCGGGAATCTGGGGTATATTCTCGAGGTATGACGGGGATGGCCCTTCCACCCACGTGTTTGTTCAGCCACGTCAGGACTCCTGCAAAGTTGAGTGGGACACCTAGGGATTCTCCTCGAGACTTGGCAGGGCAATTGGGACGCCTCTCCAGCTGAGGCGGGAGACCAAGGGTCCCTTTCCACGTGCCACAGGAATCCTGGGACTCCTATCAAGTTTCCCGAGGAGTCAGGCATCGTCCCCTTTGGAGGCACTGATCTCCGCGTACCTCTGGAGTTTTCAAAGGATGTGAAGCCTCCGGTCGCGATGAGGTGGGGAACTAGGTCTTTCTCTGTGGTCTCCACAGGGGATTCAGACATCCTTTCATCTTGTGAGATGCAAGACGAGCCTGCATTCAAGTCACTGTAGGGATATCCGGCCTTAGTTCGAGTCAGGGCATCGCGGTGTCCATTCCACTTGAGGCTGCAAACTCAGGGTCCCTCTCACATACCTAGAGCTGAGAGAAGCCTCCTCTTGAGGTGCTTGTGGTAAGGTGGTTTTCCTCTGGAGTCGACGCCAGGGAATAACCTCTCATCTTGAGTTGATTTTTGGTCCACGGAGCTCTTTCGTGTTGCTACAGTGACGTCAGGATCCCTCTAGCCTTGAAACAGTGTTCTTGGGGTTTCTCTGGAGTGCCATCAAGGAAATCAAGGCTCCTTTCATGTGTGGTGTGCAACCCGGAATTGCTCTGCACGCAGTGCAGGGGAATCGGGCCTCATCTCGCGGCGAGGGGTAAGTCTCATGGTTTTTCTCGAGTTGCGGCGGGAACCTGGGGTATATTCTCGAGTTACGACGGGGATGGCCCTTCCACACACGTGTTTCTTCAGCGACGTCAGGACTCCTGCCTAGTTGCGAGGGACAACTCGGGATTCTCCTCGAGGCCTGGCAGGGCAATTGGGACGCCTCTCCAGCTGAGGCAGGAGACCAAGGGTCCCTTTCCACGTGCCACACGAATCCTGGGACTCCTATCAAGTTTCACGAGGAGTCAGGCATCGTCTCCTTTGGAGGCACTGATCTCCACGTACCTCTGGAGTTTTCAAAGGATGTGAGGCCTCCGGTCGCGACGAGGTTTGGAACTAGGTCTTTGTCTGTGATCTCCACAGGGGATTCAGACATCGTTTCATCATGGGAAATGCAAGACGAGCCTGCATTCAAGTCACTGCAGGGATATCCGGTCTTATTTCGAGTCAGGGCATCGCGGTGTCCAATCCATTTGAGGCCGCAAACTCAGGGTACCTCTCACATACCTAGAGCTGAGAGAAGCCTCCTCTTGAGATGCTTGTGGTAAGGTGGTATTCCTCTGGAGTCGAAGCCAGGGACTAACTTCACATCTCGAGTTGATTCTTGGTCCACGGAGCTCTTTGGTGTTGCTACAGTGACCTCAGGATCCCTCTAGCCTTGAAACAGTGTTCTTGGGGTTTCTCTGGAGTGCCATCAAGGAAATCAAGGCTCCTTTCATGTGTGGGGTGCAACCCGGAATTGCTCTGCACGCAGTGCCGGGAAATCGGGCTTCATCTTGCGGCGAGGGGGAAGTCTCATGGTTTTTCTCGAGTTGCGGCGGGAACCTGGGGTATATTCTCGAGTTACGACGGGGATGGCCCTTCCACCCACGTGTTTGTTCAGCGACGTCAGGACTCCTGCCTAGTTGCGAGGGACAACTCGGGATTCTCCTCGAGGCTTGGCAGGGCAATTGGGACGCCTCTCCAGCTGAGGCGGGAGACCAAGGGTCCCTTTCCACGTGCCACAGGAATCCTGGAACTCCTATCAATTTTCACGAGGAGTCAGGCATCGTCTCCTTTGGAGGCACTGATCTCCACGTACCTCTGGAGTTTTCAAAGGATGTGAGGCCTCCGGTCGCGATGAGGTGGGGAACTAGGTCTTTCTTTGTGGTCTCCATAGGGGATTCAGTTATACTTTCGTCTTGGGAGATGCAAGAAGAGCCTGCATTCAAGTCACTGCAGGAATATCCGGCCTTATTTCGAGTCACGGCATCGCGGTGTCCATTCCACTTGAGGCCGCAAACTCAGGGTCCCTCTCACATACCTAGAGCTGAGAGAAGTCTCCTCTTGAGGTGCTTGTGGTAAGGAGGTACTCCGCTGGAGTCGAAGCCAGGGACTAACCTGTCATTTCGAGTTGATTCTTGGTCCACGGAGCTCTTTCGTGTTGCTACAGTGTCCTCAGGATCCCTCTAGACTAGAAACAGTGTTCTTGGGGTTTCTCTGGAGTGCCATCAAGGAAATCAAGGCTCCTTTCATGTGTGATGTGCAACACGTAATTGCTCTGCATGCAGTGCAGGGGAATCGGGCCTCATCTCAGGGGGAGTGGGAAGTCTCATGGTTATTCTCGAGTTGCGGCGGGAACCTGGGGTATATTCTCGAGTTACGACGGGGATGGCCCTTCCACCCACGTGTTTGTTCAGCAACGTCAGGACTCCTGCCTAGTTGCGAGGGACAACTCGGGATTCTCCTCGAGGCCTGGCAGGGCGATTGGGACGCCTCTCCAGCTGAGGCGGGAGACCAAGCGTCCCTTTCCACGTGCCACAGGAATCCTGGGACTCCTATCAAGTTTCACGAGAAGTCAGGCATCGTCTCCTTTGGAGGAACTGATCTCCGCGTACCTCTGGAGTTTTCAAAGGATGTGAGGCCTCCGGTCGTGATGAGGTTGGGAACTAGGTCTTTGTCTGTGGTCTCCACAGGGGATTCAGACGTCCTTTCATCTTTGGAGATGCAAGACGAGCCTGCATTCAAGTAACTGCAGGGATATCCGGCATTCTTTCGAGTCAGGGCATCGCGGTGTCCATTCCACTTGGGGCTGCAAACTCAGGGTCCTTCTCACATACCTAGAGCTGAGAGAAGCCTCCTCTTGAGGTGCTTGTGGCAAGGTGGTATTCCTCTGGAGTCGAAGCCAGGGACCAACTTCTCATGTCGAGTTGATTCTTGGTCCACGGAGCTCTTTCGTGTTGCTACAGTGACCTCAGGATTCCTCTAGCCTTGGAACAGTTTTCTTGGTGTTTCTCTGTATTGCTGTCAAGGAAATCAAGGCTCCTTTCATGTGTGATGTGCAACACGGAATTGCTCTGCACGCAGTGCAGGGGAATCGGGCCTCATCTCGCGGCGAGGGGGAAGTCTCATGGTTTTTCTCGAGTTGCGGCGGGAACCTGGGGTATATTCTCGAGTTACAACGGGGATGGCCCTTCCACCCACGTGTTTGTTCAGCCACGTCAGGACTCCTGCCTAGTTGCGAGGGACAACTCGGGATTCTCCTCGAGGCCTGGCAGGGCAATTGGGACGCCTCTCCAGCTGAAGCGGGAGACCAAGAGTCCCTTTCCACGTGCCACAGGAATCCTGGGACTCCTATCAAGTTTCACGAGGAGTCAGGCATCGTCCCGTTTTGAGGCACTGATCTCCGCGTACCTCTAGAGTTTTCAAAGGATTTCAGGCCTCCGGTCGCGATGAGGTGGGGAACTAGGTCTTTCTCTGTGGTCTGCACAGGGGATTCAGACATCCTTTCATTTTGGGAGATGCAAGACGAGCCTGCATTCAAGTCACTGCAGGGATATCTGGCCTTATTTCGAGTCAGGGCATTGCGGTGCCCATTCCACTTGAGGCTGCAAATTCAGGGTCCCTCTCACATACATAGAGCTGAGAGAAGCCTCCTCTTGAGGTGCTTATGGTAAGGGGGTATTCCCCTGGAGTCGAAGCCAGGGAATAACCTCTCATCTCGAGTTGATTTTGGGTCCACGGAGCTCTTTCGTTTTGCTACAGTGACCTCAGGATCCCTCTAGCCTTGAAACAGTGTTCTTGGGGTTTCTCTGGAGTGCCATCAAGGAAATCAAGGCTCCTTTCATGTGTGATGTGCAACAAAGAATTGCTCTGCACGCAGTGCAGGGGAATCGGGCCTCATCTCGCGGCGAGGGGGAAGTCTCATGTTTTTTCTCGAGTTGCGGCGGGAACCTGGGGTATATTCTCGAGTTACTACGGGGATGGCCCTTCCACACACGTGTTTGTTCAGCGACGTCAGGACTCCTGCCTAGTTGTGAGGGACAACTCGGGATTCTCCTCGAGGCTTGGCAGGGCAATTGGGACGCCTCTCCAGCTGAGGCGGGAGACCAAGGGTCCCTTTCCACGTGCCACAGGAATCCTGGGACTCCTATCAAGTTTCACGAGGAGTCAGGCATCGTCTCCTTTGGAGGCACTGATCTCCACGTACCTCTCGAGTTTTCAAAGGATGTGAGGCCTCCGGTCGCGATGAAGTGGGGAATTAGGTCTTTCTTTGTGGTCTCCATAGGGGATTCAGTTATACTTTCGTCTTGGGAGATGCAAGAAGAGCCTGCATTCAAGTCACTGCAGGGATATCTGGCCTTATTTCGAGTCACGGCATCGCGGTGTCCATTCCACTTGAGGCCGCAAACTCAGGGTCCCTCTCACATACCTAGAGCTGAGAGGAGTCTCCTCTTGAGGTGCTTGTGGTAAGGGGGTACTCCGCTGGAGTCGAAGCCAGGGACTAACCTCTCATTCCGAGTTGATTCTTGGTCCCCTGAGCTCTTTCGTGTTGCTACACTGTCCTCAGGATCCCTCCAGACTAGAAACAGTGTTCTTGGGGATTCTGTGGAGCACCATCAAGGAAATCAAGGCTCCTTTCATGTGGGATGTGCAACACGTAATTGCTCTGCATGCAGTGCAGGGGAATCGGGCTTCATCTCAGGGCGAGGGGGAAGTCTCATGGTTATTCTCGAGTTGCGGCGGGAACCTGGGGTATATTCTCGAGTTACGACGGGGATGGCCCTTCCACCCACGTGTTTGTTCAGCAACGTCAGGACTCCTGCCTAGTTGCGAGGGACAACTCGGGATTCTCATCGAGGCCTGGCAGGGCGATTGAGACGTTTCTCCAGCTGAGGCGGGAGACCAAGGGTCCCTTTCCACGTGCCACAGGAATCCTGGGACTCCTATCAAGTTTCACGAGAAGTCAGGCATCGTCTCCTTTGGAGGCAATGATCTCCGCGTACCTCTGGAGTTTTCAAAGGATGTGAGGCCTCCGGTCGCGATGAGGTTGGGAACTAGGTCTTTGTCTGTGGTCTCCACAGGGGATTCAGACATCCTTTCATCTTTGGAGATGCAAGACGAGCCTGCATTCAAGTCACTGCAGGGATATCCGGCATTCTTTCGAGTCAGGGCATCGCGGTGTCCATTCCACTTGAGGCCGCAAACTCAGGGTCCTTCTCACATACCTAGAGCTGAAAGAAGCCTCCTCTTGAGGTGCTTGTGGTAAGGTGGTATTCCTCTGGAGTCGAAGCCAGGGACTAACTTCTCATGTCGAGTTGATTCTTGGTCCACGGAGCTCTTTCGTGTTGCTACAGTGACCTCAGGATCCCTCTAGCCTTGGAACAGTGTTCTTGGTGTTTCTCTGGATTGCCATCAAGGAAATCAAGGCTCCTTTCATGTGTGATGTGCAACACGGAATTGCTCTGCACGCAGTGCAGGGGAATCGGGCCTCATCTCGCGGCGAGGGGGAAGTCTCATGGTTTTTCTCGAGTTGCGGCGGGAATCTGGGGTATATTCTCGAGGTATGACGGGGATGGCCCTTCCACCCACGTGTTTGTTCAGCCACGTCAGGACTCCTGCAAAGTTGAGTGGGACATCTCGGGATTCTCCTCGAGGCTTGGCAGGGCCATTGGGACGCCTCTCCAGCTGAGGCGGGAGACCAAGGGTCCCTTTTCACGTGCCACAGGAATCCTGGGATTCCTATCGAGTTTCCCGAGGAGTCAGGCATCGTCCCCTTTGGAGGCACTGATCTTCGCGTACGTCTGGAGTTTTCAAAGGATGTGAAGCCTCCGGTCGCGATGAGGTGGGGAACTAGGTCTTTGTCTGTGGTCTCCACAGGGGATTCAGACATCCTTTCGTCTTGGGAGATGCAAGACGAGCCTGCATTCAAGTCACTGCAGGGATATCCGGCCTTAGTTCGAGTCAGGGCATCACGGTGTCCATTCCACTTGAGGCTGCAAACTCAGGGTCCCTCTCACATACCTAGAGCTGAGAGAAGCCTCCTCTTGAGGTGCTTGTGGTAAGGTGGTATTCCTCTGGAGTCGACGCCAGGGAATAACCTCTCATCTTGAGTTGATTTTTGGTCCACCGAGTTCTTTCGTGTTGCTACAGTGACCTCAAGATCCCTCTAGCCTTGAAACATTGTTCTTGGGGTTTCTGTGGAGTGCCATCAAGGACATCAAGGCTCCTTTCATGTGTGATGTGCAACCCGGAAATGTTCTGCACGCAGTGCCGGGGAATCGGGCCACATCTCGCGGCGACGGGGAAGTCTCATGTTTTTTCTCGAGTTGCGGCGGGAACCTGGGGTATATTCTCGAGTTACGACGGGGATTGCCCTTCCACACACGTGTTTGTTCAGCGACGTCAGGACTCCTGCCTAGTTGTGAGGGACAACTCGGGATTCTCCTCGAGGCTTGGCAGGGCAATTGGGACGCCTCTCCAGCTGAGGCGGGAGACCAAGGGTCCCTTTCCACATGCCACAGGAATCCTGGGACTCCTATCAAGTTTCACGAGGAGTCAGGCATCGTCTCCTTTGGAGGCACTGATCTCCACGTACCTCTCGAGTTTTCAAAGGATGTGAGGCCTCCGGTCGCGATGAGGTGGGGAATTAGGTCTTTCTTTGTGGTCTCCATAGGGGATTCAGTTATACTTTCGTCTTGGGAGATGCAAGAAGAGCCTGCATTCAAGTCACTGCAGGGATATCCGGCCTTAATTCGAGTCACGGCATCGCGGTGTCCATTCCACTTGAGGCCGCAAACTCAGGGTCCCTCTCACATACCTAGAGCTGAGAGGAGTCTCCTCTTGAGGTGCTTGTGGTAAAGGGGTACTTCGCTGGAGTCGAAGCCAGGGACTAACCTCTCATTTCGAGTTGATTCTTGGTCCCCTGAGCTCTTTCGTGTTGCTACAATGTCCTCAGGATCCCTCCAGACTAGAAACAGTGTTCTTGGGGTTTCTGTGGAGCACCATCAAGGAAATCAAGGCTCCTTTCATGTGGGATGTGCAACACGTAATTGCTCTGCATGCAGTGCAGGGGAATCGGGCCTCATCTCAGGGCGAGTGGGAAGTCTCATGGTTATTCTCGAGTTGCGGCGGGAACCTGGGGTATATTCTCGAGTTACGACGGGGATGGCCCTTCCACCCACGTGTTTGTTCAGCAACGTCAGGACTCCTGCCTAGTTGCGAGGGACAACTCGGGATTCTCCTCGAGGCCTGGCAGGGCGATTGAGACGCTTCTCCAGCTGAGGCGGGAGACCAAGGGTCCCTTTCCACGTGCCACAGGAATCCTGGGACTCCTATCAAGTTTCACGAGAAGTCAGGAATCGTCTCCTTTGGAGGCAATGATCTCCGCGTACCTCTGGAGTTTTCAAAGGATGTGAGGCTTCCGGTCGCGATGATGTTGGGAACTAGGTCTTTGTCTGTGGTCTCCACAGGGGATTCAGACATCCTTTCATCTTTGGAGATGCAAGACGAGCCTGCATTCAAGTCACTGCAGGGATATCCGGCATTCTTTCGAGTCAGGGCATCGCGGTGTCCATTCCACTTGAGGCCGCAAACTCAGGGTCCTTCTCACATACCTAGAGCTGAAAGAAGCCTCCTCTTGAGGTGCTTGTGGTAAGGTGGTATTCCTCTGGAGTCGAAGCCAGGGACTAACTTCTCATCTCGAGTTGATTTTTGGTCCACGGAGCTCTTTCGTGTTGCTACAGTGACCTCAGGATCCCTCTAGCCTTGAAACAGTGTTCTTGGTGTTTCTCTGGATTGCCATCAAGGAAATCAAGGCTCCTTTCATGTGTGATGTGCAACACGGAATTGCTCTGCACGCAGTGCAGGGGAATCGGGCCTCATCTCGCGGCGAGGGGGAAGTCTCATGGTTTTTCTCGAGTTGCGGCGGGAATCTGGGGTATATTCTCGAGGTATGACGGGGATGGCCCTTCCACACACGTGTTTGTTCAGCCACGTCAGGACTCCTGCAAAGTTGAGTGGGACATCTCGGGATTCTCCTCGAGGCTTGGCAGGGCAATTGGGACGCCTCTCCAGCTGAGGCGGGAGACCAAGGGTCCCTTTCCACGTGCCACAGGAATCCTGGGACTCCTATCAAGTTTCACGAGGAGTCAGGCATCATCTTCTTTGGAGGCACTGATCTCCGCGTACCTCTGGAGTTTTCAAAGGATGTGAAGCCTCCGGTCCCGATGAGGTGGGGAACTAGGTCTTTCTCTGTGGTCTCCACAGGGGATTCAGAAATCCTTTCGTCTTGGGAGATGCAAGACGAGCCTGCATTCAAGTCACTGCAGGGATATCCGGCCTTAGTTCGAGTCAGGGCATCACGGTGTCCATTCCACTTGAGGCTGCAAACTCAGGTTCCCTCTCACATACCTAGAGCTGAGAGAAGCCTCCTCTTGAGGTGCTTGTGGTAAGGTGGTATTCCTCTGCAGTCGACGCCAGGGAATAACCTCTCATCTTGAGTTGATTTTTGGTCCACGGAGTTCTTTCGTGTTGCTACAGTGACCTCAAGATCCCTCTAGCCTTGAAACATTGTTCTTGGGGTTTCTCTGGAGTGCCATCAAGGAAATCAAGGCTCCTTTCATGTGTGATGTGCAACCCGGAAATGTTCTGCACGCAGTGCCGGGGAATCGGGCCACATCTCGCGGCGAGGGGGAAGTCTCATGGTTTTTCTCGAGTTGCGGCGGGAACCTGGGGTATATTCTCGAGTTACGACGGGGATGGGCCTTCCACCCACGTGTTTCTTCAGCGATGTCAGGACCCCTGCCTAGTTGCGAGGGACAACTCGGGATTCTCCTCGAGGCTTGGCAGGGCAATTGGGACGCCTCTCCAGCTGAGGCGGGAGACCAAGGGTCCCTTTCCACGTGCCACAGGAATCCTGGGACTCCTATCAAGTTTCACGAGGAGTCAGGCATCGTCTCCTTTGGAGGCACTGATCTCCACGTACCTCTGGAGTTTTCAAAGGATGTGAGGCCTCCGGTCGCGATGAGGTTGGGAACTAGGTCTTTGTCTGTGATCTCCACAGGGGATTCAGACATCGTTTCATCATGGGAAATGCAAGACGAGCCTGCTTTCAAGTCACTGCAGGGATATCCGGCCTTATTTCGAGTCAGGGCATCGTGGTGTCCAATCCATTTGAGGCCGCAAACTCAGGGTACCTCTCACATACCTAGAGCTGAGAGAAGCCTCCTCTTGAGGTGCTTGTGGTAAGGTGGTATTCCTCTGGAGTCGAAGTCAGGGACTAACTTGTCATGTCGAGTTGATTCTTGGTCCACGGAGCTCTTTCGTGTTGCTACAGTGACCTCAGGATTCCTCTAGCCTTGGAACAGTGTTCTTGGTGTTTCTCTGTATTGCTGTCAAGGAAATCAAGGCTCCTTTCATGTGTGATGTGCAACACGGAATTGCTCTGCACGCAGTGCAGGGAAATCGGGCCTCATCTCGCGGCGAGGGGGAAGTCTCATGGTTTTTCTCGAGTTGCGGCGGGAACCTGGGGTATATTCTCGAGTTAAGACGGGGATGGCCCTTCCACCCACGTGTTTGTTCAGCAACGTCAGGACTCCTGCCTAGTTGCGAGGGACAACTCGGGATTCTCCTCGAGACCTGGCAGGGCGATTGAGACGCCTCTCCAGCTGACGCGGGAGACCAAGGGTCCCTTTCCACGTGCCACAGGAATCCTGGGACTCCTATCAAGTTTCACGAGAAGTCAGGCATCGTCTGCTTTGGAGGCAATGATCTCCGCGTACCTCTGGAGTTTTCAAAGGATGTGAGGCCTCCGGTCGCGATGAGGTTGGGAACTAGGTCTTTGTCTGTGGTCTCCACAGGGGATTCAGACATCCTTTCATCTTTGGAGATGCAAGACCAGCCTGCATTCAAGTCACTGCAGGGATATCTGGCATTCTTTCGAGTCAGGGCATCGCGGTGTCCATTCCACTTGAGGCCGCAAACTCAGGGTCCTTCTCACATACCTAGAGCTGAAAGAAGCCTCCTCTTGAGGTGCTTGTGGTAAGGTGGTATTCCTCTGGAGTCGAAGCCAGGGACTAACTTCTCATGTCGAGTTGATTCTTGGTCCACGGAGCTCTTTCGTGTTGCTACAGTGACCTCAGGATCCCTCTAGCCTTGGAACAGTGTTCTTGGGGTTTCTCTGGAGTGCCATCAAGGAAATCAAGGCTCCTTTCATGTGTGATGTGCAACAAAGAATTGCTCTGCATGCAGTGCAGGGGAATCGGGCCTCATCTCGCGGCGAGGGGGAAGTCTCATGTTTTTTCTCGAGTTGCGGCGGGAACCTGGGGTATATTCTCGAGTTACGACGGGGATGGCCCTTCCACACACGTGTTTGTTCAGCGACGTCAGGACTCCTGCCTAGTTGTGAGGGACAACTCGGGATTCTCCTCGAGGCTTGGCAGGGCAATTGGGACGCCTCTCCAGCTGAGGCGGGAGACCAAGGGTCCCTTTCCACGTGCCACAGGAATCCTGGGACTCCTATCAAGTTTCACGAGGAGTCAGGCATCGTCTCCTTTGGAGGCACTGATCTCCGCGTACCTCTGGAGTTTTCGAAGGATGTGAGGCCTCGGGTCGCGATGAGGTGGGGAATTAGGTCTTTCTTTGTGGTCTCCATAGGGGATTCAGTTATACTTTCGTCTTGGGAGATGCAAGAAGAGCCTGCATTCAAGTCACTGCAGGGATATCCGGCCTTATTTCGAGTCACGGCATCGCGGTGTCCATTCCAGTTGAGGCCGCAAACTCAGGGTCCCTCTCACATACCTAGAGCTGAGAGAAGCCTCCTCTTGAGGTGCTTGTGGTAAGGGGGTACTCCGCTGGAGTCGAAGCCAGGGACTAACCTCTCATTTCGAGTTGATTCTTGGTCCCCTGAGCTCTTTCGTGTTGCTACACTGTCCTCAGGATCCCTCCAGACTAGAAACAGTGTTCTTGGGGTTTCTGTGGAGCACCATCAAGGAAATCAAGGCTCCTTTCATGTGGGATGTGCAACACGTAATTGCTCTGCATGCAGTGCAGGGGAATCGGGCCTCATCTCAGGGCGAGTGGGAAGTCTCATGGTTATTCTCGAGTTGCGGCGGGAACCTGGGGTATATTCTCGAGTTTCGACGGGGATGGCCCTTCCACCCACGTGTTTGTTCAGCAACGTCAGGACTCCTGCCTAGTTGCGAGGGACAACTCGGGATTCTCCTCGAGGCCTGGCAGGGCGATTGAGACGCCTCTCCAGCTGAGGCGGGAGACCAAGGGTCCCTTTCCACGTGCCACAGGAATCCTGGGACTCCTATCAAGTTTCACGAGAAGTCAGGCATCGTCTCCTTTGGAGGGAATGATCTCCGCGTACCTCTGGAGTTTTCAAAGGATGTGAGGCCTCCGGTCGCGATGAGGTTGGGAACTAGGTCTTTGTCTGTGGTCTCCACAGGGGATTCAGACATCCTTTCATCTTTGGAGATGCAAGACCAGCTTGCATTCAAGTCACTGCAGGGATATCCGGCATTCTTTCGAGTCAGGGCATCGCGGTGTCCATTCCACTTGAGGCCGCAAACTCAGGGTCCTTCTCACATACCTAGAGCTGAAAGAAGCCTCCTCTTGAGGTGCTTGTGGTAAGGTGGTATTCCTCTGGAGTCGAAGCCAGGGACTAACTTCTCATGTCGAGTTGATTCTTGGTCCACGGAGCTCTTTCGTGTTGCTACAGTGTCCTCAGGATCCCTCTAGACTAGAAACAGTGTTCTTGGGGTTTCTCTGGAGTGCCATCAAGGAAATCAAGGCTCCTTTCATGTGTGATGTGCAACACGTAATTGCTCTGCATGCAATGCAGGGGAATCGTGCCTCATCTCAGGGGGAGTGGGAAGTCTCATGGTTATTCTCGAGTTGCGGCGGGAACCTGGGGTATATTCTCGAGTTACGACGGGGATGGCCCTTACACCCACGTGTTTGTTCAGCAACGTCAGGACTCCTGCCTAGTTGCGAGGGACAACTCGGGATTCTCCTCGAGGCCTGGCAGGGCGATTGGGACGCCTCTCCAGCTGAGGCGGGAGACCAAGGGTCCCTTTCCACGTGCCACAGGAATCCTGGGACTCCTATCAAGTTTCAGGAGAAGTCAGGCATCGTCTCCTTTGGAGGCAATGATCTCCGCGTTCCTCTGGAGTTTTCAAAGGATGTGAGGCCTCCGGTCGCGATGAGGTTGGGAACTAGGTCTTTGTCTGTGGTCTCCACAGGGGATTCAGACATCCTTTCATCTTGGGAGATGCAAGACGAGCCTGCATTCAAGTCACTGCAGGGATATCCGGCCTTATTTCGAGTCAGGGCATCGCGGTGTCCATTCTACTTGAGGCCGCAAACTCAGGGTCCTTCTCACATACCTAGAGCTGAGAGAAGCCTCCTCTTGAGGTGCTTGTGGTAAGGTGGTATTCCTCTGGAGTCGAAGCCAGGGACTAACTTCTCATGTCGAGTTGATTCTTGGTCCACGGAGCTCTTTCGTGTTGCTACAGTGACCTCAGGATCCCTCTAGCCTTGGAACAGTGTTCTTGGTGTTTCTCTGGATTGCCATCAAGGAAATCAAGGCTCCTTTCATGTGTGATGTGCAACACGGAATTGCTCTGCACGCAGTGCAGGGGAATCGGGCCTCATCTCGCGGCGAGGGGGAAGTCTCATGGTTTTTCTCGAGTTGCGGCGGGAACCTGGGGTATATTCTCGAGTTACGACGGGGATGGCCCTTCCACCCACGTGTTTGTTCAGCCACGTCAGGACTCCTGCCTAGTTGCGAGGGACAACTCGGGATTCTCCTCGAGGCCTGGCAGGGCAATTGGGACGCCTCTCCAGCTGAGGCGGGAGACCAAGAGTCCCTTTCCACATGCCACAGGAATCCTGGGACTCCTATCAAGTTTCACGAGGAGTCAGGCATCGTCTCCTTTGGAGGCACTGATCTCCGCGTACCTCTAGAGTTTTCAAAGGATATCAGGCCTCCGGTCGCGATGAGGTGGGGAACTAGGTCTTTCTCTGTGGTCTCCACAGGGGATTCAGACATCCTTTCGTCTTGGGAGATGCAAGACGAGCCTGCATTCAAGTCACTGCAGGGATATCCGGCCTTATTTCGAGTCAGGGCATCGCGGTGCCCATTCCACTTGAGGCTGCAAATTCAGGGTCCCTCTCACATACATAGAGCTGAGAGAAGCCTCCTCTTGAGGTGCTTGTGGTAAGGGGGTATTCCCCTGGAGTCGAAGCCAGGGAATAACCTCTCATCGCGAGTTGATTTTTGGTCCACGGAGCTCTTTCGTGTTGCTACAGTGACCTCAGGATCCCTCTAGCCTTGATACCCTGTTCTTGGGGTTTCTCTGGAGTGCCATCTAGGAAATCAAGCCTCCTTTCATGTGTGATGTGCAACACGGAATTGCTCTGCATGCATTGCAGGGGAATCGGGCCTCATCTCGCGGCCAGGGGGAAGTCTCATGTTTTTTCTCGAGTTGCGGCGGGAACCTGGGGTATATTCTCGAGTTACGTCGGGGATGGCCCTTCCACCCACGTGTTTGTTCAGCGACGTCAGGACTCCTGCCTAGTTGTGAGGGACAACTCGGATTCTCCTCGAGGCTTGGCAGGGCAATTGGGACGCCTCTCCAGCTGAGGCGGGAGACCAAGGGTCCCTTTCCACGTGCCACAGGAATCCTGGGACTCCTATCAAGTTTCACGAGGAGTCAGGCATCGTCCCCTTTGGAGGCACTGATCTCCGCGTACCTCTGGAGTTTTCAAAGGATGTGAGGCCTCCGGTCGCGATGAGGTGGGGAACTAGGTCTTTCTCTGTGGTCTCCACAGGGGATTCAGACATCCTTTTGTCTTGGGAGATGCAAGACTAGCCTGCATTCAAGTCACTGCAGGGATATCCGGGCTGATTTCGAGTCAGGGTATCGCGGTGTCCATTCCACTTGAGGCCGCAAACTCAGGGTCCCTCTCACATACCTAGAGCTGAGAGAAGCCTCCTCTTGAGGTGCTTGTGGTAAGGGGGTATTCCTCTGGAGTCGAAGCCAGGGACTAACCTCTCATCTCGAGTTGATTCTTGGTCCACGGAGTTCTTTCTTGTTGCGACAGTGACCTCAGGATCCCTCTAGCCTTGAAACAGTGTTCTTGGGGTTTCTCTGGAGTGCCATTAAGGAAATCAAGGCTCCTTTCATGTGTGATGTGCAACACGTAATTGTTCTGCACGCAGTGCCGGGGAATCGGGCCTCGTCTCGCAGCGAGGGGGAAGTCTCATGGTTTTCTCGCGTTGCGGCGGGAACCTGGGGTATATTCTCGAGTTACGACGGGGATGCCCCTTCCACCCACGTGTTTGTTCAGCCACGTAAGGACTCCTGCCTAGTTGCGAGGGACAACTCGGGATTCTCCTCGAGGCTTGGCAGGGCAATTGGGACGCCTCTCCAGCTGAGGCGGGAGCCCAAGGGTCCCTTTCCACGTGCCACAGGAATCCTGGGACTCCTATCAAGTTTCACGAGGAGTCAGGCATCGTCCCCTTTGGAGGCACTGATCTCCGCGTACCTCTGGAGTTTTCAAAGGATGTGAGGCCTCCGGTCGCGACGAGGTGGGGAACTAGGTCTTTCTCTGTGGTCTCCACAGGGGATTCAGACATCCTTTCATCTTGGGAGATGCAAGACGAGCCTGCATTCAAGTCACTGCAGGGATATCCGGCCTTATTTCGAGTCAGGGCATCGCGGTGTCCATTCCACTTGAGGCCGCAAATTCAGGGTCCCTCTCACATAGCTAGAGCTGAGAGAAGCCTCCTCTTGAGGTGCTTGTGGTAAGGTGGTATTCCTCTGGAATCGAAGCCAGGGACTAACCTCTCATCTCGAGTTGATTTTTGGTCCACGGAGCTCTTTCGTGTTGCTACAGTGACCTCAGGATCCCTCTAGCCTTGAAACAGTGTTCTTGGGGTTTCTCTGGAGTGCCATCAAGGAAATCAAAGCTCCTTTCATGTGTGATGTGCAACACGGAATTGCTCTGCATGCAGTGCAGGGGAATCAGGCCTCATCTCGCGGCGAGGGGGAAGTCTCATGGTTTTTCTCGAGTTGCGGCGGGAACCTGGGGTATATTCTCGAGTTACGACGGGGATGGCCCTTCCACCCACGTGTTTGTTCAGCGACGTCAGGACTCCTGCCTAGTTGCGAGGGACAACTCGGGATTCTCCTCGAGGCTTGGCAGGGCAATTGGGACGCCTCTCCAGCTGAGGCGGGAGACGAAGCGTCCCTTTCCACGTGCCACAGGAATCCTGGGACTCCTATCAAGTTTCACGAGGAGTCAGGCATCGTCTCCTTTGGAGGCACTGATCTCCGTGTACCTCTGGAGTTTTCAAAGGATGTGAGGCCTCCGGTCGCGATGTGGTGGGTAACTAGGTCTTCCTCTGTGGTCTCCACAGGGGATTCAGACATCTTTTCATCTTGGGAGATGCAACACGAGCCTGCATTAAAGTCACTGCAGGAATATCCGGCCTTATTTCGAGTCAGGGCATCGCGGTGTCCATTCCACTTGAGGCCGCAAACTCAGGGTCCCTCTCACATACCTAGAACCGAGAGAAGTCTCCTCTTGAGGTGATTGTGGTAAGGTGGTATTCCTCTGGAGTCGAAGCCAGGGACTACCCTCTCATCTCGTGTTGATTTGTGGTCCACGGAGCTCTTTTGTGTTGCTACAGTGACCTCAGGATCCCTCTAGCCTTGAAACAGTGTTCTTGGGGTTTCTCTGGAGTGCCATCAAGGGAAATCAAGGCTCCTTTCATGTGTGATGTGCAACACGGAAATGTTCTACACGCAGTGCCGGGGAATCGGGCCTCATCTCGCGGCGAGGGGGAAGTCTCATGGTTTTTCTCGAGTTGCGGCGGGAACCTGGGGTATATTCTCGAGTTACGACGGGGATGGCCCTTCCTCCCACGTGTTTCTTCAGCGACATCAGGACTCCTGCCTAGTTGCGAGGGACAACTCGGGATTCTCCTCGAGGCTTGGCAGGGCAATTGGGACGCCTCTCCAGCTGAGGCGGGAGCCCAAGGGTCCCTTTCCACGGGCCACAGGAATCCTGGGACTCCTATCAAGTTTCACGAGGAGTCAGGCATCGTCTCCTTTGGAGGCACTGATCTCCGCGTACCTCTGGAGTTTTCAAAGATGTGAGGCCTCCGTTCGCGATGAGGTGGGGAAGTAGGTCTTTCTCTGTGGTCTCCACAGGGGATTCAGACATCCTTTCGTCTTGGGAGATGCAAGACGAGCCTGCATTCAAGTCACTGCAGGGATATCCGGCCTTATTTCGAGTCAGGGCATCGCGGTGTCCATTTCACTTGTGGCCCCAAACTCAGGGTCCCTCTCACATACCTAGAGCTTAGAGAAGCCTCCTCTTGAGGTGCTTGTTTTAAGGTGGTATTCCTCTGGAGTCGAAGCCAGGGACTAACCTCTCATTTCGAGTTGATTCTTGGTCCACGGAGCTCTTTCGTGTTGCTACAGTGTCCTCAGGATCCCTCTAGCCTTGAAACAGTGTTCTTGGGGTTTCTCTGGAGTGCCATCAAGGAAATGAAGGCTCCTTTCATGTGTGATGTGCAACACGGAATTGCTCTGCAGGCAGTGCAGGGGAATCGGGCCTCATCTCGCGGCGAGGGGGAAGTCTCATGGTTTTTCTGGAGTTGCGGCGGACCTGGGGTATATTCTCGAGTTACGATGGGGATGGCCCTTCCACCCACGTGTTTGTTCAGCGACATCAGGACTCCTGTCTAGTTGCGAGGGACAACTCGGGATTCTCCTCGAGGCTTGGCAGGGCAATTGGGACACCTCCCCAGCTGAGGCGGGAGACCAAGATTCCCTTTCCACGTGCCACAGGAATCCTGTGACTCCTATCAAGATTCACGAGGAGTCAGGCATCGTCTCCTTTGGAGGCACTGATCTCCGCGTACCTCTGGAGTTTTCAAAGGATGTGAGGCCTCCGGTCGCGATGAGGTGGGGAGCTAGGTCTTTCTCTGTGGTCTCCACAGGGGATTCAGACATCCTTTCGTCTTGGGAGATGCATGACGAGCCTGCATTCAAGTCACTGCAAGGATATCCGGCCTTATTTCGAGTCAGGGCATCGCGGTGTCCATTCCACTCGAGGCCGCAAATTAAGGGTCCCTCTCACATAGCTAGAGCTGAGAGAAGCCTCCTCTTGAGGTGCTTGTGGTAAGGTGGTATTCCTCTGGAGTCGAAGCCAGGGACTAACCTCTCATCTCGAGTTGATTTTTGGTCCACGGAGCTCTTTCGTGTTGCTACAGTTACCTCAGGATCCCTCTAGCCTTGAAACAGTGTTCTTGGGGTTTCTCTGGAGTGCCATCAAGGAAATCAAAGCTCCTTTCATGTGTGATGTGCAACACGGAATTGCTCTGCATGCAGTGCAGGGGAATCAGGCCTCATCTCGCGGCGAGGGGGAAGTCTCATGGTTTTTCTCGAGTTGCGGCGGGAACCTGGGGTATATTCTCGAGTTACGACGGGGATGGCCCTTCCACCCACGTGTTTGTTCAGCGACGTCAGGACTCCTGCCTAGTTGCGAGGTACAACTCGGGATTTTCCTCGAGGCTTGGCAGGGCAATTGGGACGCCTCTCCAGCTGAGGCGGGAGACCAAGGGTCCCTTTCCACGTGCCACAGGAATCCTGGGACTCCTATCAAGTTTCACGAGGAGTCAGGCATCGTCTCCTTTGGAGGCACTGATCTCCGCATACCTCTGGAGTTTTCAAAGGATGTGAGGCCTCCGGTCGCGATGAGGTGGGGAACTAGGTCTTTCTCTGTGGTCTCCACAGGGGATTCAGACATCCTTCCGTCTTGGGAGATGCAAGACTAGCCTGCATTCAAGTCACTGCAGGGATATCCGGGCTGATTTCGAGTCAGGGCATCGCGGTGTCCATTCCACTTGAGGCCGCAAAATCAGGGTCCCTCTCACGTACCAAGAGCTGAGAGAAGCCTCCTCTTGAGGTGCTTGTGGTAAGGGGGTATTCCTCTGGAGTCGAAGCCAGGGACTAACCTCTCATCTCGAGTTGATTCTTGGTCCACGGAGCTCTTTCTTGTTGCGACAGTGACCTCAGGATCCCTCTAGCCTTGAAACAGTGTTCTTGGGGTTTCTCTGGAGTGCCATCAAGGAAATCAAGGCTCCTTTCATGTGTGATGTGCAACACGGAATTGTTCTGCACGCAGTGCCAGGGAATAGGGCCTCATCTCGCAGCGAGGGGGAAGTCTCATGGTTTTCTCGCGTTGCGTCGGGAACCTGGGGTATATTCTCGAGTTACGACGGGGATGGCCCTTCCACCCACGTGTTTGTTCAGCCACGTCAGGACTCCTGCCTAGTTGTGAGGGACAACTCGGGATTCTCCTCGAGGCTTGGCAGGGCAATTGGGACGTCTCTCCAGCTGAGGCGGGAGACCAAGTGTCCCTTTTCACGTGCCACAGGAATCCTGGGACTCCTATCAAGTTTCATGAGGAGTCAGGCATCGTCCCCTTTGGAGGCACTGATCTCCGCGTACCTCTGGAGTTTTCAAAGGATGTGAAGCCTCCGGTCGCGATGAGGTGGGGAACTAGGTCTTTCTCTGTGGTCTCCACAGGGGATTCAGACATCCTTTCGTCTTGGGAGATGCAAGACGAGCCTGCATTCAAGTCACTGCAGGGATATCCGGCCTTATTTCGAGTCAGGGCATCGCGGTGTCCATTCCACTTGAGGCTGCAAACTCAGGGTCCCTTTCACATACCTAGAGCTGAGAGAAGCCTCCTCTTGAAGTGCTTGTGGTAAGGTGGTATTCTTCTGGAGTCGACGCCAGGGAATAACCTCTCATCTTAAGTTGATTCTTGGTCCACGGAGCTCTTTCTTGTTGCGACAGTGACCTCAGGATCCCTCTAGCCTTGAAACAGTGTTCTTGGGGTTTCTCTGGAGTGCCATCAAGGAAATCAAGGCTCCTTTCATGTGTGATGTGCAACACGGAATTGCTCTGCACACAGTGCAGGGGAATCGGGCCGCATCTCGCGGCGAGGGGGAAGTCTCATGGTTTTCCTCGAGTTGCGGCGGGAACCTGGGGTATATTCTCCAGTTACGACGGGGATGGCCCTTCCACCCACGTGTTTGTTCAGCGACGTCAGGACTCCTGCCTAGTTGCGAGGGACAACTCGGGATTCTCCTCGAGGCTTGGCAGGGCAATTGGGACGCCTCTCCAGCTGAGGCGGGAGACCAAGGGTCCCTTTCCACGTCCCAACGGAATCCTGGGACTCCTATCAAGTTTCAAGAGGAGTCAGGCATCGTCTCCTTTAGAGGCACTGATCTCCGCGTACCTCTGAAGTTTTCAGAGTATGTGAGGCCTCCAGTCGCGATGAGTTGGGGAACTAGGTGTTTCTCTGTGGTCTCCACAGGGGATTCAGACATCCTTTCGCCTTGGGAGATGCATGACGAGCCTGCATTCAAGTCACTGCAGGGATATCCGGCGTTATTTCGAGTCTGGGCATCGCGGTGTCCATTCCACTTGAGGCCGCAAACTCAGGGTCCCTCTCATATAGCTAGAGCTGAGAGAAGCTTCCTCTTGAGGTGCTTGTGGTAAGGTGGTATTCCTCTGGAGTCGAAGCCAGGGACTAACCTTTCATCTCGAGTTGATTTTTCGTCCACGGAGCTCTTTCGTATTGCTACATTGACCTCAGGATCCCTCTAGCCTTGAAACAGTGTTCTTGGTGTTTCTCTGGAGTGCCATGAAGGAAATCAAAGCTCCTTTCATGTGTGATGTGCAACACGGAATTGGTCTGCACCTAGTTCAGGGGAATCGGGCCTCATCTCGCGGTGAGGGGGAAGTCTCATGGTTTTTCTCGAGTTGCGGCGGCAACCTGGGGTATATTCTCGAGTTACGACGGGGATGGCCCTTCCACTCACGTGTTTGTTCAGCGACATCAGGACTCCTGTCTAGTTGCGAGGGACAACTTGGGATTCTCCTCGAGGCTTGGCAGGGCAATTGGGACGCCTCCCCAGCTGAGGCGGGAGACCAAGATTCCCTTTCCACGTGCCACAGGAATCCTGTGACTCCTATCAAGATTCACGAGGAGTCAGGCATCGTCTCCTTTGGAGGCACTGATCTCCGCGTACCTCTGGAGTTTTCAAAGGATGTGAGGCCTCCGGTCGCGATGAGGTGGGGAGCTAGGTCTTTCTCTGTGGTCTCCACAGGGGATTCAGACATCCTTTCGTCTTGGGAGATGCATGACGAGCCTGCATTCCAGTCACTGCAGGGATATCCGGCCTTATTTCGAGTCAGGGCATCGCGGTGACCATTCCACTTGAGGCCGCAAACTCAGGGTCCCTCTCACATACCTAGAGCTGAGAGATGCCTCCTCTTGAGGTGCTTGTGGTGAGGTGTTATTCCTCTGGAGTCGAAGGCAGGGACTAACCTCTCATCTCGAGTTGATTTTTGGTCCACGGAGCTTTTTCGTGTTGCTACAGTGACCTCAGGATCCCTCTAGCCTTGAAACAGTGTTCTTGCGGTTTCTCTGGAGTGCCATCAAGGAAATCAAGGCTCCTTTCATGTGTGATGTGCAACACGGAATTGGTCTACACGCAGTGCAGGGGAATCAGGCCTCATCTCGCGGCGAGGGGGAAGTCTCATGGTTTTTCTCGAGTTGCGGCGGGAACCTGGGGTATATTCTCGAGTTACGACGGGCATGGCCTTTCAAGCCACGTGTTTGTTCAGCGACGTCAGGACTCCTGCCTAGTTGCGAGGGACAACTCAGGATTCTCCTCGAGGCTTGGCAGGGCAATTGGGACGCCTCTCCAGCTCAGGCGGGAGACCAAGTGTCCCTTTCCACGTGCCACAGGAATCCTGGGACACCTATCAAGTTTCACGAGGAGTCAGGCATCGTCTCCTTTGGAGGCACTGATCTCGGGGTACCTCTGGAGTTTTCAAAGGATGTGAGGCCTCCGGTCGCGATGAGGTGGGGAGCTAGGTCTTTCTCTGTGGTCTCCACAGGGGATTCAGACATCCTTTCGTCTTGGGAGATGCATGACGAGCCTGCATTCAAGTCACTGCAAGGATATCCGGCCTTATTTCGAGTCAGGGCATCGCGGTGTCCATTCCACTCGAGGCCGCAAATTAAGGGTCCCTCTCACATAGCTAGAGCTGAGAGAAGCCTCCTCTTGAGGTGCTTGTGGTAAGGTGGTATTCCTCTGGAGTCGAAGCCAGGGACTAACCTCTCATCTCGAGTTGATTTTTGGTCCACGGAGCTCTTTCTTGTTGCTACAGTTACCTCAGGATCCCTCTAGCCTTGAAACAGTGTTCTTGGGGTTTCTCTGGAGTGCCATCAAGGAAATCAAAGCTCCTTTCATGTGTGATGTGCAACACGGAATTGCTCTGCATGCAGTGCAGGGGAATCAGGCCTCATCTCGCGGCGAGGGGGAAGTCTCATGGTTTTTCTCGAGTTGCGGCGGGAACCTGGGGTATATTCTCGAGTTACGACGGGGATGGCCCTTCCACCCACGTGTTTGTTCAGCGACGTCAGGACTCCTGCCTAGTTGCGAGGTACAACTCGGGATTTTCCTCGAGGCTTGGCAGGGCAATTGGGACGCCTCTCCAGCTGAGGCGGGAGACCAAGGGTCCCTTTCCACGTGCCACAGGAATCCTGGGACTCCTATCAAGTTTCACGAGGAGTCAGGCATCGTCTCCTTTGGAGGCACTGATCTCCGCGTACCTGTGGAGTTTTCAAAGGAAGTGAGGCCTCCGGTCGCGATGAGGTGGGGAACTAGGTCTTTCTCTGTGGTCTCCACAGGGGATTCAGACATCCTTCCGTCTTGGGAGATGCAAGACTAGCCTGCATTCAAGTCACTGCAGGGATATCCGGGCTGATTTCGAGTCAGGGCATCGCGGTGTCCATTCCACTTGAGGCCGCAAAATCAGGGTCCCTCTCACGTACCAAGAGCTGAGAGAAGCCTCCTCTTGAGGTGCTTGTGGTAAGGTGGTATTCCTCTGGAGTCGACGCCAGGGAATAACCTCTCATCTTAAGTTGATTCTTGGTCCACGGAGCTCTTTCGTGTTGCTACAGTGACCTCAAGATCCCTCTAGCCTTTAAACAGTGCTTGGGGTTTCTCTGGAGTGCCATCAAGGAAATCAAGGCTCCTTTCATGTGTGATGTGCAACACGGAAATGTTCTACACGCAGTGCCGGGGAATCGGGCCTCATCTCGCGGCGAGGGGGAAGTCTCATGGTTTTTCTCGAGTTGCGGCGGGAACCTGGGGTATATTCTCGAGTTACGACGGGGATGGCCCTTCCTCCCACGTGTTTCTTCAGCGACATCAGGACTCCTGCCTAGTTGCGAGGGACAACTCGGGATTCTCCTCGAGGCTTGGCAGGGCAATTGGGACGCCTCTCCAGCTGAGGCGGGAGCCCAAGGGTCCCTTTCCACGGGCCACAGGAATCCTGGGACTCCTATCAAGTTTCACGAGGAGTCAGGCATCGTCTCCTTTGGAGGCACTGATCTCCGCGTACCTCTGGAGTTTTCAAAGATGTGAGGCCTCCGTTCGCGATGAGGTGGGGAAGTAGGTCTTTCTCTGTGGTCTCCACAGGGGATTCAGACATCCTTTCGTCTTGGGAGATGCAAGACGAGCCTGCATTCAAGTCACTGCAGGGATATCCGGCCTTATTTCGAGTCAGGGCATCGCGGTGTCCATTTCACTTGTGGCCCCAAACTCAGGGTCCCTCTCACATACCTAGAGCTGAGAGAAGCCTCCTCTTGAGGTGCTTGTTTTAAGGTGGTATTCCTCTGGAGTCGAAGCCAGGGACTAACCTCTCATTTCGAGTTGATTCTTGGTCCACGGAGCTCTTTCGTGTTGCTACAGTGTCCTCAGGATCCCTCTAGCCTTGAAACAGTGTTCTTGGGGTTTCTCTGGAGTGCCATCAAGGAAATGAAGGCTCCTTTCATGTGTGATGTGCAACACGGAATTGCTCTGCAGGCAGTGCAGGGGAATCGGGCCTCATCTCGCGGCGAGGGGGAAGTCTCATGGTTTTTCTCGAGTTGCGGCGGGAACCTGGGGTATATTCTCGAGTTACGACGGGGATGGCCCTTCCACCCACGTGTTTGTTCAGCCACGTCAGGACTCCTGCCTAGTTGCGAGGGAAAACTCGGGATTTTCCTCGAGGCCTGGCAGGGCAATTGAGACGCCTCTCCAGCTGAGGCGGGAGACCAAGGGTCCCTTTCCACGTGCCACAGGAATCCTGGGACTCCTATCAAGTTTCACAAGGAGTCAGGCATCGTCTCCTTTGGAGGCACTGATCTCCGCATACCTCTGGAGTTTTCAAAGGATGTGAGGCCTCCGGTTGCGATGAGGTGGGGAACTAGGTCTTTGTCTGTGGTCTTCACAGGGGATTCAGACATCCTTTCATCTTGGGAGATGCAATACGAGCCTGCATTCTAGTCACTGCCGGGATATACCGCCTTATTTCGAGTCAGGGCATCGCGGTGCCCATTCCACTTGAGGCTGCAAATTCAGGGTCCCTCTCACATACATAGAGCTGAGAGAAGCCTCCTCTTGAGGTGCTTGTGGTAAGGGGGTATTCCTCTGGAGTCGAAGCGAGGGAATAACCTCTCATCTCGAGTTGATTTTTGGTCCACGGAGCTCTTTCGTGTTGCTACAGTGACCTCAGGATCCCTCTAGCCTTGAAACAGTGTTCTTGGGGTTTCTCTGGAGTGCCATCAAGGAAATCAAGGCTCCTTTCATGTGTGATGTGCAACACGGAATTGCTCTGCACGCAGTGCAGGGAAATCGGGCCTCATCTCGCGGCGAGGGGAAAGTCTCATGTTTTTTCTCGAGTTGCGGCGGGAACCTGGGGTATATTCTCGAGTTACGACGGGGATGGCCCTTCCACACACGTGTTTGTTCAGCGATGTCAGGACTCCTGCCTAGTTGCGAGGGACAACTCGGGATTCTCCTCGAGGCTTGGCAGGGCAATTGGGACGCCTCTCCAGCTGAGGCGGGAGACCAAGGGTCCCTTTCCACGTGCCACAGGAATCCTGGGACTCCTATCAAGTTTCACAAGGAGTCAGGCATCGTCCCGTTTTTAGGCACTGATCTTCGTGTACCTCTAGATTTTTCAAAGGATTTGAGGCCTCCGGGCGCGATGAGGTGGGGAACTAGGTTTTCTCTGTGGTCTCCTCAGGGGATTCAGACATCCTTTCGTCTTGGGAGATGCAAGACGAGCCTGCATTCAAGTCACTGTAGGGATATCCGGCCTTATTTCGAGTCAGGGCATTGCGGTGCCCATTCCACTTGAGGCCGCAAACTCAGGGTCCCTCTCACGTACCTAGAGCTGAGAGAAGCCTCCTCTTGAGGTGCTTGTGGTAAGGGGGTATTCCTCTGGATTCGAAGCCAGGGACTAACCTCTCATCTCGAGTTGATTCTTCGTCCACGGAGATTTTTCTTGTTGCGACAGTGACCTCAGGATCCCTCTAGCCTTGAAACAGTGTTCTTGGGGTTTCTCTGGAGTGCCATCAAGGAAATCAAGGCTCCTTTCATGTGTGATGTGCAACACGGAATTGTTCTGCACGTAGTGCCGGGGAATCGGGCCTCATCTCGCAGCGAGGGGGAAGTCTCATGGTTTTCTCGCGTTGCGGCGGGAACCTGGGGTATATTCTCGAGTTACGACGGGGATGCCCCTTCCACCCACGTGTTTGTTCAGCCACGTCAGGACTCCTGCCTAGTTGCGAGGGACAACTCGGGATTCTCCTCGAGGCTTGGCAGGGCAATTGGGACGCCTCTCCAGCTCAGGCGGGAGACCAAGGGTCCCTTTCCACGTGCCACAGGAATCCTGGGACTCCTTTCAAGTTTCACGAGGAATCAGGCATCGTCTCCCTTGGAGGCCCTGATCTCCGCGTACCTCAGGAATTTTCAAAGGATGCGAGGCCTCCGGTCGCGATGAGGTGGGGAACTAGGTCTTTCTCTGTGGTCTCCATAGGGTATTCAGATATACTTTCGTCATGGGAGATTCAAGACTAGCCTGCATTCAAGTCACTGCAGGGATACCCGGCCTTATTTCGAGTCAGGGCATCGCGGTGTCCATTCCACTAGAGGCCGCAAACTCAGGGTCCCTCTCACATACCTAGAGCTGAGAGAAGCCTCCTCTTGAGGTGCTTGTGGTAAGGTGGTATTCCTCTGGAGTCGAAGCCAGGGACTAACCTCTCATCTTGAGTTGATTCTTGGTCCACGGAGCTCTTTCGTGTTGCTACAGTGACCTCAGGATCCCTCTAGCCTTGAAACAGTGTTCTTGGGGTTTCTCTGGAGTGCCATCAAGGAAATCAAGGCTCCTTTCATGTGTGATGTGCAAAACGGAATTGTTCTGCACGCAGTGCCGGGGAATCGGGCCTCATCTCGCGGCGAGGGGGAAGTCTCATGGTTTTTCTCGAGTTGCGGCGGGAACCTGGGGTATATTCTCGAGTTACGAGGGGTATGGCCCTTCCACCCACGTGTTTTCTCAGCGACGTCAGGACTCGTGCCTAGTTGCGAGGGACAACTCGGGATTCTCCTCGAGGCTTGGCAGGGCAATTGGGACGCCTCTCCAGCTGAGGCAGGAGACCAAGGTTCCCTTTACACGTGCCACAGGAATCCTGGGACTCCTATCAAGTTTCACGAGGAGTCAGGTATCGTCTCCTTTGGATTCACTGATCTCCGGGTACCTCTGGTGTTTTCAAAGGATGTGAGGCCTCCGGTCGGGATAATGTGGGGATCTAGGTGTTTCTCTGTGGTCTCCAAAGGGGATTCAGACATCCTTTCGCCTTGGGAGATGCATGACGAGCCTGCATTAAAGTCACTGCAGGGATATCCGGCCTTATTTCGAGTCAGGGCATCGCGGTGTCCATTCCACTTGAGGCCGCAAACTCAGGGTCCCTCTCACATACGTAGAGCTGAGAGAAGCCTCCTCTTGAGATGCTTGTGGTAAGGTTGTATTCCTCTGGATTCGAAGCCAGGAACTAACCTCACATCTCGAGTTGATTTTTGGTCCACGGAGCTCTTTCCTGTTACTACAGTAACCTCAGGATACCTCTAGCCTTGAAACAGTGTTCTTGGGGTTTCTCTGGAGTGCCATCAAGGAAATCAAGGCTCCTTTCATCTGTGATGTGAAACACGGAATTGCTCTACACGCAGTGCAGGGTATCGGGCCTCATTTTGCGGCGAGGGGAAAGTCTCATGGTTTTTCTCGAGTTGCGATGGGAACCTGGGTTTTATTCTCGAGTTACGACGGGGATGGCCCTTCCACACACGTGTTTGTTCAGCGACGTAAGGACTCCTGCTTAGTTGCGAGGGACAACTCGGGATTCTCCTCGAGGCTTGGCAGGGCAATTCGGACGCCTCTCCAGCTGAGGGGGGAGACCAAGGGTCCCTTTCCACGTGCCACAGGAATCCTGGGACTCCTATCAAG